>NC_091980.1:220667631-221287712 GCF_044704955.1 Pristiophorus japonicus
TCCCCTACTGCGCGGTGCCCCGATAGCTTTCTCTGTCAGTGCACTTTCTCCACACTGAGTGCGGCCCAGCAGCATGGTCGCCCTTCAACGGGAGGGCCCACTACCGCGGCCACCATGTATTTACTTTTGCCGGCTGACTTCCTGATTGGCCGGCAAAATAGTGCCCCTGGGTTCGGCCGAAACCCTTCCTGGTGGCCCAGTGGCCAAAGATCAAAAATGCCCATTTCTCTCCCCTTTAATGGAGGGGAGAGAGTGTGGTGATGCACACACGCTGTGACGTCACCACTACTCCACCGCTGATTGACAGCGGCGGAGGCACGGTCCGACCCATATTCAGCCCCTCAGCCTGCCTTTCAGTCTATGTCCCGCCCCCACGATGACAGATTTCCTGTGGGACTTTGAAAACATTTCAGAGTCCTGAAAATTGCTCTTCCGACCACGTCATGGATCCGTGCGGTAAGTACAGAAAAATAATCATGGGTGCGCCAACTTTCTTGCGCTACTGAATTTCGGCCCCAATAGTTCACATATCATCCCTCTCTCATTCTTACACCACCAACATTTTTTTTTTAATACAATTAAATACAATTGTAAATACAGTTTTATGTAAAGAGCCAGAATAATTTTCATATGGAGCAGCAATAGCCACGATTTGATCCTTGTTTATTGCTGCATTGGCAGATCACAGCCACAATAGCAATAAGAACACTGAAATTGGCCTCAGCACCCATTGGGTAGCAATCTGACTCTTTCTGGAAGGCATGCATGTGTGGACTTTAACTCAGAGTCGGAATCGGCTATCATACCTCCCATAATAAAAAAAGAATACTGACACTCACTGTCTCAGCTCAAATTGGAGAATAGCACAAAGGCTAAGGTACCAGAGAGTGGCTGAAAGTCATAGAAATATATTCCAACATGAGTCAGGACCTTCAGGAACAGAAGGAAAAAATGGGGGTGACAAAAAAAAAAGACAGAACAATCAAGCTTTCAAGGACAAAGTTTAGTTCTGGCTAGTGTCCTAAATTTGGATGAGATTAATTCCTATTTGAGATATGCTTCCATGCCTCTGCTATATCCATTAAGGAGGATTACACAGCTTTGTTAAAATATGATTACATTTTGAAAGTAATGCTATTGTGTTTATATCAAGATAAAAGAAGATTTAAAAAATCTTCATCAAAAAAAGGTCACATTTAATCTCAAACAATTTAAATTTATTAATACTAAACCAATCTAGATGATAGGAGTGAAACCATAATGTTTAGGAAATGATGTGCAGAATTCAATCAACAATCCTTTAGTAAGGGTTATCTTAGCAATGGCATTTTATTGTTCTGAGATTTTCAATTTAAAGTCATATTCATGCCTTAAGAAATTTTCAGACATAACAAGGTTGCTAATTAAACAACCAGAGAATTTGGAGAGTTTTACATTTCAAAATGCATCACAAATAATGATAACGATAATGATTTAAATTCAGACGAGAACTGTTGGGTAATTACTTTGAGTGACAAATTTTGTGAAGGTTATTGTGAAAAGTACATGATTTAAGATTCGTAAATGAAGTGGTGAAAGCAACAATGCATATAATTGAGAAATCCGATATTCAACTAAATATATATTCAAGACAATCATTTTTCTTTAACCTGAAGGTTAGCAGTGCCCTGGTTTTAAAAAATAAATATCTAAATTAAATGTTTTGTTTATTTTAAGATTGAAACTTTTATTTTCTATTAGAATACATAAAACACAATTTGAAGAAATTGGTACATAAATGTACTTTAAATTGGGCATACTTCTCTAGTGCTTTATTGCATTAAATGTTTAGGAATTGTAAATATTCGTTTTTATAGTCCCTCTCATGTTCAATCACTCACCCACTTCTTCAAGTAGATATATTTCACAACAAGAGAAAGTCTTTACATGCATTTTTCTCGCACTTTGTTGCAGTTTTAAAGCAGAGGCTCAAAATAAAATAAATGTTTATTAGAAAGTAATTGATCTCTAATAGCATTGCTCGTAAGTTGGAGAAAATGGTCACTCTCTTGCCTGTCTGTGATGACTTTGTGCTGCTATTTCTTTCTTTCTCCTCATGTTTCCATCTCTCCCTTTCTCTTCTTTCTGCTTCTCTCTCTGTCCTCTTCGTCTTGCTGTGGCAGGAAAAGGAGGCACCAATGGCTGCAGGCTATATTTGGGAAGGGGGATAAGGGAAAATATGACATTCAATGGTTCCAATCACTTGTTCTTCCCCATTTTACCTTCTTGCTCCAGTATGTCCCTTTCCCCTGCAGCTTCCCATTACCCATTCCCCTTCCTACCATCCCTCACTCCCATCACTACCTCTACATTTTCCACTTTGAATTGCTCATTCAACCCCTATATTGTCCCCTCCTCCTTGATACATTGTCACGCACCACACACTTCTCCCCCACTCCTATTCATTCCTCTGTGGCTACTGACAGGCAGAGGCCACCTCACTTTCAACCAGTGTCCCTCTTCCTTTCCCCTTCTATCCTATCTGTTTCCTTCAAAGGTGCCAGGGTGCTTTCTTTGCAGCCTAAGCTTCCTTTGTGAGCTCCACAAAGGTAAGTTTTAAACTTACATGAAAGAGCTTTAACTGGGTGGCAGACACTCTGCTCATTCGACAAATGAAATTGTATTGGGGTCCTAATAATATCATAGGACCCCAATTTATATTTACTCATGAGTTAGGGTCAACTGCACAAGAAAATAGCAATGTTAATGAGGCCATGGGGTAGGACAAGAGCAGTATGACCACTGCTTGGATTTTACATTTTTTTCTGCCCGGAGGGAGTTAAAATTCCCCCAATAGTGTGAAACTGGAGTAACATGTCGGCTAGACCAGGTAGGGATGGTAGGTTCCCTTCCCTGAAGGATATTAGTGAGCTAGTTGTGTCTTTACAACAATCTGTTAGCTCTCATGGTCATTTATTTTTTAGTGCCAGCCCACAAATTATCAGATTTATTCAATTCCACATCGCGACACTGTGGGATTTGAACCCGTGTCCTCTGGATAACTTTTCTTGTGGGACCAGGAGCAGGAGTGTCCATCCGGGGCCCCACAAGCTAAGTTTAGGCCTCCCCTGCCCCGGGCAAGATCACTTGATGAACATACTCTGGGTGCATGAATATCTATATAGGCAATGCATGAATATTCTTAGTTGCTATCCTTTTAATATATCGAGCAGGTTCTGTTTGTTAGTTTTTAACACTGCATTCCCCCAAGTTAAATTCATCCTTTAAAGGAAGTAGTTAATTCTCATGAAAGAATAATAAGGGATTCTATTGAATCTGGAAAGAACAGCTGTTTCTAATCAGACCAGAGTGTAATATCATCCTACACAGTCCTTTGTTCTCCTATTGACTGCTGGCATGTTCCATATCCTCGACTGCATCCCACTAACAGCAATACGTGCCTTCCATCATTATGACTTTTTTTTGCCAGCCATCTATGGTGATATCACGACCGAAAACCGGCATTGAAAAAAAAACTCATACTCCTTTAGTGAGCCTGATTTATTTTAACGTGTGTGTGTGTGTGTGTGTGTGTACGTATGGCTCTATAGCAGTACTATAGACAATGCTGCCCTCCTGCTCGCTCCCCACCCATCTGCCTCCCCAGCTGATTTTGAGAAGGCCCAGACTGGTAAGCTGCTCAGTTGGAGCTTGCTGGTATTGTGGAGATGAGGCCTGAGACCCAGTTTCGAGTGAGCCTCGGGCCTCCATCTTCGAGCGTGTGTTCGAAAGGCGCTGCGCGCTTTGCGCTGGGAACTGCCACAAAACCAATTGCTCCCACTGCATATTTTAGTACCTGGCAGTTCACCTTTTTCTTTTCAACCAGTGTTATTTCATTGACAGGAAAGATATGGTGAACCTGACGAAAATCCACTGAAATACTGCACATGCAATGCTAGAAATGTCAACACAGGAGGGGTTTTTAAATTAGATGTCATAAAAATAGATTTTTGCGAGTGATTAAACAGAAGTGCAGTTTAGATGACCATTCTGCACTCCACAGGGAGAAAAAACACATTTAAAATACATTGAACTGCTGGATTTCTATTTGTTTGTGCCAGCAGCACACACCCTCACATTCCCATCTGGTGACGAGAAGCTGCTAATGATGTCTTCAAGCCAGTTGGCTGCTATGAGGCAAGTGAAAAATATTCAGATTCAATCTAGTATTTTACAGTGTAGGTAGAATTAATTGGTGCTGCGAACTAGATATTGGAGAAATGTTCTTGGTATTAACTATAAGTTGTGTTGATGGTTATAATTTCCCTTTAAGTTAAGAGTTCTAGTGTATGCAGTAGACAAAATCAGAACTGCACCCTCTGATTAGATTGAAATTTTACCCATTCATGCATTGAATTATATTACCTCAAAAGAATTTTGTTGTAATTTGAGGTGTTTGGTGCTGTGTGATGTTGTAAAAAATGCAGGATATTCAATACAATCTTTGGTCTGTGTAAATTAGGCACAAATTGTGATATTATTCACAAAAATCTGATTGGGTCACTCAAATTGCTTCTCAACTTTGGGGAAGTGGATAGGACGGTGGAAAAAAACATGGCTACTGATTTTTTTTAAACTTGCTTTTATTTAAGTATGTACTGTGATCAAAGTGGTGAATGCTAATACTGGGCAAATGGCACATTTTTTCTACTTTTGTCATGCTGTGTAATTATTCCAAGGTTAGGTATAACACAGGTCACATACAAAGCAAGGCTCTTTTCTCTCTAATCCAAAAATATATCTTACAGACCTTTCTCAAAGTAGCTCTCCCTACTTCACTTATTTGATTTTTTTTATTTTGCACACTAGCCGTTCCCATGGTCTACGTGCGTTTGCTAATCTTGTGGCAATCAGCACTGAATTAAGGACAATTTGATGCTATATGTCTGTGCCTACTTGGTTGACACTGGCCAGGTCTGTAGGGTTTTTACAGCCAATGGAAAGAGAAGACTCTCATTCCATCAGTTTGCACTCTGGTCCCAGAAATGAAAAGACTGTGTGATTAATGCACTGTATCACCCAACTCCGAAAGGATTTGTTGCTGAAAAAGTGCTTTAAAAAAAAAGTGTCTGTGAAATTTAAAAAACATGTGATACAATTAGATAAACTACTAAAAAACATTGTTGAGTTACTTCTGTATCATGTAATTATCCAAAAACAATCCCTAGATCTTCCCGTTTCCCAAATGACAGAACCCCTCTAAAAATGGATAGCTATTCGTTATGTAGCCATGGTAAAATTCAGGAAAGAGATGCATCCCTCAGGGTTTGCAGACATTGCATTAGTTTTATTGATTGACCAGACACATGTTCACAGTGATTTATATTTAATAAGCTGTGGTACCTATGATGATGAATAAGGAAAGGAATCTAGTGGGCTGTGCTAGCACAAGCATATTTCAGACACAAGTTATTTCTGCATCAGAAATGGCTTGCCAGAACATTAGAATCATAAAGTACACAAGGAGGCTATTTGGTCCATCATTCCTCTGCTGACTCTTTAAAGAGCTCTCCAATTAATCCCACTCTCCCGCTCTTTCTCTGTAACCCTGCAAATGTTCCCTTTGAAGTTTATATCCATTTCCATTGTGAAAATTACTGCTTCCACAACCCTTTCTGGCAGTGCATATCAGATCGTAACAACGCGCTGTGTAAAGAAAATTCTTCTCATCCCCCCCTGGCTTTGTTGCCAATCTGTGTCCTCTGGTTACCAACCCTCCCGAGTGGACACTGCTTCTCCCCATCTGCTCTCTCAAAACCTCTCACAATCTTCAGTGCCTTTATTAAATCTTCCCTTAACCTTCTTTGCTCTGAGGAGAACAATTCCAACTTCTCTAGTTTCGCCAACTAACTGAATTTCCTCAACCCTGGTACCATTCTGGTAAATTTCCTCTGCATCTTTGACATCCTTCCTAAAGTGTGGTGCCCAGAATTGGACACACTACTCGAGCTGAGGTCCAACCAGTGATTGATAAAGGTTTACCATCACTTGATTTTTATAAAGCCAAGGAGCCAAGGACCCTGTGTGCATTTTTAACAGTTTTATCAATTTGTTCTGCCACCTTCATGGATTTGTGTCTGTGAACCCTCAGTTCTCTCTGTTCCTGCACCCCCTTTGAAATTGTACCATTTAGCTTATGCTGCCTGTAATGTCCTTACACACTACTATAAATTCACATGAGGTACATTCTGCAGACAAGGTCACTCTGTGACCTGAACCTTTATTCACAGGACCAAGAAGCGATGACCCTGTGTAGGACCTTCCTTTATATACCTGGATGACCAGTTGAGGAGTGTCTCCCACAAGTTCACCCCCTGTGGTCAAGGTGTGCATTTCTTAGGTGTATATAGTATGCAGTGTTCTTACGAAGATTACAGTTACATGAAGATTACATACATGACATCACCTCCCCCCCCAACGTCTTATGGGGTCAAAGATTAAGTCTTTCAGGCGGTCGACACTCTCTCGTGGAGCGCCGCAGTTGGAGCTCTGGTTGTTGAGCCTTGGTATGCGTGTCTGTCCCCTGTGGTGATTCTGGCCTGTACCGGGCTGACCGCAGGGACTGTGCATGCTGCTGAATGTTCTTGTTGCTCGTTCACTGGCGGTGGTGTGAATACCATCTCATGATCTTCCTCAGGTTCCTCAGTGTCCATGCTGAACATTTTTTTGACTTGGTCCAGATGCTTGCGGCATATCTGTCCTTTGTTAAGTCTGACCACCATGACCCTATTCCCTTCTTTGCCAATTACAGTACCTTCAAGCCACTTGGGCCCCAAAACGTGATTGAGAACAAATACAGGGTCATCGATTTCTATACATCTCCCCTTTGAGTTACGGTCATGGCACTCATTTTGGGACTGGCGCTTGCCCTCAACAATGTCTGACAGGACAGGATGAATGAGGGACAGCCGAGTTTTAAGTATACATTTCATGAGTAGTTCTGCGGGCGGGAACCCCGTGAGCGAATGCAGTCGGGACCTATAGGCCAACAGGAGGCGCGATAGGCGTCATTGGAGGGAGGGTCTTTGAATCCGGAGCATGCCCTGTTTTATGATTTGGACCGCACGTTCCGCCTGGCCATTGGAAGCCGGCTTGAATGGTGCCGTCCTGACATGTTTAATGCCATTACCCGACATGAACTCCCGGAATTCATAGCTAGTGAAACATGGGCCATTGTCGCTAACCAGGATGTCCGGCAAGCCGTGCGTCGCAAAGACCATATGCAGACTCTCCACAGTGGTGGATGTCGTGCACGAAATCAATATGATGCACTCGATCCATTTCGAGTATGCATCATCAACAATGAGGAACATTTTTCCCATGAACGGGCCCGCGTAGTCTACGTAAATACGTGACCATGGCCTGGTGGGCCAGGGCCACGGGCTGAGTGGGGCCTCCCTGGGGGCATTGCCCAGTTGAGCACACGTCGTGCGCCTGCGAACACAGTGTTCCAATTACCGGCCACCTTACATGTGACCGGGCAATGGCCTTCATTAGCACGATGCCTGGGTGCTCGCTGTGGAGTTCCCTGATGAATGTTACCCTTCCTTTCTGGGGCATGACTACCCGGCTGCCCCATAGTAGGCAGTCGGCTTGGATGGAGAGCTCATCCATCCACCTCCTTGGGGCATGCTCCGTGTGCGGGCGCTCAATCCCCAGTCAGGACACATTTCTTAATCAAGAATAGGAGGGGATCTCTGTTGGTCCAGATTTTGATCTGGCGGGCTGTGATGAGGGAGCCTGCGCTGTCAAAGGCTTCAACGGCCATGACCATCTCAGCGCTTTGCTCCGCTGCCCCCTTAGTGGTGGCCAGTGGAAGCCTGCTGAGCGCGTCAGCGCAATTTTCGGTGCCTGGCCAGTGCCATATGGTGTAGTCATACGCAGCCAGCATGAGAGCCCATCGCTGTATGTGAGCTGACACATTGGCATTGACAGCTTTGCTGTCTGACAACAGGGATGTTAACGGCTTGTGGTCCATTTCTAACTCAAACCTTCTGCTAAAAAGGTACTGGTGCATCTTTTTCACCCCATAGACACATGCGAGTGCTTCCTTTTCAACCATCCCATATCCCCGTTCTGCTTGGGAGAGCGACCAGGAGGCATAAGTCACAGGTTGTAGTTGGCCCTCATAATTACACTGCTGCAGCACGCAGCCAACCCCATAGGACAATGCATCACATGTCAAAACCAATTTCTTACAGGGGTTGTACAGAGTCAACAGCTTATTAGAACAAAGCAGGTTCTGTGCCCGATTGAAAGCCCATTCCTGACAGTCCCCCAAAACCAATCGCAACCCTTACACAGGAGCACGTGTAGCAGCTCCAACAATGTGCTTAAGTTTGGCAGAAAGTTCCTGAAATAGTTCAAGAGTCCCAGAAATAAACGCAACTCCGACATGTTGCCGGGCCTGGGCGCACGACGGATCGCCTCCGTTTTGGATTTGGTAGGCCGGATCCTGTCTGCGGGAACCCTCCTGCCCAAGAACTCGACCTCTGGGGCCAAAAACACACACTTGGACTTCTTTAGTCGCAGGCCTACCCAGTCCAGTCAGCATAGCACCTCCACCAGGTTGTGGAGGTGTCCCTCAGTGTCTCAACCCGTGATAAGGATGTCGTCCTGAAATATGATTGTTCCAGGGATGGATTTGAGCAGGCTTTCCATGTTCCTTTGAAAGATAGCGGCTGCTGATCGAATGCCAAATGGACACCTGTTGTAGACAAACAGCCCCATGGTGCATGGTGATGGTGGTCAGTAGCTTGGATTCTTCGGCCAGTTCCTGGGTCATGTAGGCTGAAGTGAGGTACAACTTGGTGAACAGCTTGCTGCCTGCCAGCGTGGCAAAAAGATCCTCTGCTCTCGGAAGCGGGTATTGGTCTTGTAGTGACACTCGGTTGATAGTGGCCTTGTAATTGCCACAGATCCTGACCGAGCCATCCGCTTTTAGGACAGTGACGATGGGGCTTGCCCAGTCGCTGAATTCAATGGGCGAAATTATGCCCTCCCTTAGCAACCTGTCCAACTCACTCTCAATTTTCTCCTTATCACATACGACACAGCTCTGGCTTTGTGGTGCACTGGTATGGCGTCCGGGGTGATGTGTATCACTACTTTGGTACCTTTGAAAGTCCCGACACCTGGTTGAAAGAGTGACTCAAATTTCTGTAGGACCTGTGAGCATGAACTTCGCTCCACAGATGAAATGGCATGCACATTGCCCCATTTCCAGTTCATCTCAGCTAGCCAGCTCCTCCCCAAAAGCGCGGGACCATTTCCCGAGACAATCCAGAGTGGCAGCCGGTTCTCTGATCCATTGTGTGTGACCAGCAACATTGCACTGCCTAGCACTGGGATGATTTCTTTGGTGTACGTCTGTAATTGCGTGTCAATGCGTTCTAGTTTGTGTCTGCTAGTTCAGAGTGGCCATAGTTTCTCGAATTGTTGGACACTCATAAGTGACTGGCTGGCCCCTGTGTCCAGCTCCATGCGTACCGGGATGCCATTTAATAGGACTTTCATCATCATAGGTGTCGTTTTGGTATTTGAGCTGTGGATGTTTGCCACATGAACCTGCTGAACTTCAGCATCCATTGCTTTGTCCCAAGCATCAACCTGCCTTGCAGACCCCTCTTCTGGTTCGTCTGCCTCGTAAATTAGCCTCGCTGCGGGCTTCCTGCACATTCTGGCTAAATGTCCACTGAAGTTACAATTTCTACAGATAAGTCGTTGAAACCTACAGATTTTTGCAGCATGTCTGCCCCCGTACCTCCAGCATGAGCTGAGATCGTTGTGAACAAAAGGGCTGTTACCAGGCATTCCTCTATGATTGTCTCTTTGGTTACTCTTGAGCATTATGTTAATGGGTGTCAATGGCCCCATCCCTGAATGCATTGTCCACCGTGATGGCATAAATGTCCGTTCAACCTGCCATTGTCTCTGTTGAGGAGCCACTCACGAGTCTGTTGCTGCCTGGGTGGTGTCGAATTGCCCTTGCCTGCCTGTGGGGTTCTGAATCGTGTTTACAATGTTAACTCCCTGATCCATCGCCATGTTGGAAGCAGAGTTGCGCACCTATATTATCTTGGTTTCCTCCTCCCCCGCCATGAAGGTCTGAACCATCAACGCCGCTGCTTCTGAGGTCAAGTCCTTGGTCTCAATTAACTTTGTGAAAATCCCGGCATGACCAATGCCCTCAATAAAGAAGTCCCTTAACATCTCCCCCCTGCAGGCGTCTGTGAACTTACAGAGGCTGGCCAAGCGCCGAAGGTCTGCAATGAAGTCCGGTATGCTCTGTCCTTCCCAACGTCGATGTGTATAGAATCAGTGTCGGGCAATGTGTATACTGTTCGCCTGTTTGAGGTGCTCACTGATCAGTTTGCTGAGCTCCTCGAAGGGCTTCTTGGGTGTGTGCAGGTCTTTCATCAGCGCGTACATCTTAGGTCCACAGCTGGTCAGTAGATGCGCCCTTCGCTTATCAGCCGCTGCATCTCCCAGCCAGTCCTTCATGACAAAGCTCTACTGGAGCCTCTCACCGAAATCGTTCCAGTCCTCACCAACACAGTACCATTCCTCTGTGCTACTGGTGGCCATTCTCGTGAGTCGTTGATTCCTGTTTCTCATCGCCAAATGTAATGTCCTTACACACTACTATAAATTCACACGAGGCACATTCTGCAGACAAGGTCACTCTGTGACCTGAACCTTTATTCACAGGACCAAGAAGTGATGACCCTGCATGGGACCTCCCTTTATATACCTGGATGACCAGGTGAGGAGTGTCTCCCACAAGTTCACCCCCTGTGGTCAAGGTGTGCATTTCTTAGGTGTATACAGTATGCAGTGTTGTTATGAAGGTTACAGTTACATGAAGGTTACATATATGACACTGCCTCTCCTTATTTTCCCTTCCGAAATGCATCAGTCACTTCTCTGCATTAAATTTCATCTGCCATGTGCCTTCCCATTTCACCAGTCTGTTTATGTCCTCCTGAAGTCTGTTACTATCTTTCTCACTGTTTACTACACTTCCAAGGTTTGTGTTAATTTACAAACGTTGCAATTATGCCTTCTATAAATCCCCAGGCCTGGATGAAATGTATCCCAGGCTGTTAAGAGAAGCAAAAGAGGAAATAGCAGAGTCTCTGACCATTATTTTCCAATTCTCTCTGGCTACAGGTGTGGTGCCGAAGGACTTCAGGACCGCTAACATGGTATCTTTGTTTAAAATTGATGGCCCTGCCGACCACTGCCGCCGACTGAGTTGATTTGGTCTGGAGTGGGCGGAAGGTGAGAACCGCCGGGAACCGCCCGCTGACATCAATGGATGGCCAAGTGGTGCAACTGACCTCCCGCCCACCGAGATGCCAGATTGGTGTGGGTGGGAGTTGGCAGGAGTCAACAGCAGTATGGGGGTGTAGCGTTGCAATGAGGCTGGTCTATCCCTGACGGTGAGTATGAGCAGCTGAAAAAAAGGGCTAGTAAACAATTTTGAATGTTTTTCTTTACAGCAACTTACCTTGATGGGGTCCCCTGAAGGTCTTACGATGTTTTTATTTATGCTTTTTATTTGCAGCTCTTCGACCCTCCGTCGGCCCACTCCATCCTTGGTGGCACTTGAGCGGCAAGCGCCTTTGCCATCGAGAATGAGAGCTCCCGCCCGCTGTCGCCCAGATTGATGGCATAAATCCCTCTTTCGCCACCGGCCATCCTTTCAAGAAACAAGTAATGACAGGCCAGTCAGCCTAACCTCAGTGGTGGGAAAATTATTGTAAACATTTCTGAGGGACATACACGATAAAACTTCATTTTGAAAATAATGGATTAATCAATGACAGTCAGCATGGATTTGTTATGGGAAAATCATGTCTGACTAACTTGTTGAATTTTTTGAGGAGATAACAAGGAGGGTCGGTGAGGGTAGTGCGTTTGATGTAGTGTATATGGATATTAGCAAGGCTTTTGATAAGGTCCCACATTGCAGACTGGTCAGGAAAGTAAAAGCCCATGGAATCCAGGGCAAAGTGGCAAGTTGGATCCAAAATTGGCTCAGAGGCAGGAAGCAAAGGGTACTGGTTGATGGGTGTTTTTGTGACTGGAAGGCTGTTTCCAGTGGGGTTCTGCAGGGCCCAGTACTAGGTCCCTTGCTTTTTGTGACATATATCAATGATTTAGACTTGGATGTAGGGGGTATGATTAAGAAGTTTGTAGTTAATACTAAAATAGACTGTGTGGTTGATAATGAAGAAGAAAGCTGTAGATTGCAGGAAGATATCAAAAAACTGGTCAGGTGGGCAGAACAGTGGCAAATGGAATTCAATCTGGAGAAGTGTGAGGTAATGCATTTGGGGAGGGCTAACAAGGCAAGGGGATACACATTGAATGGTAGGACACTGAGAAGTGTAGAGGAAAAAATGGACCTTGGAATGCCTGTCTACAGATCCCTGAAGGTATCAGGCCAGGTAGATAAGGTGTTTAAGAAGGCATCTGGAATACTTGCCTTTCTTTGCTGAGGCATAAAATACAAAAGCAGGGGGGTTATGCTTGAACTGTATAATACAGAAGTTAAGCCATAGCTGGAATACTGCGTGCAGTTCTGGTCACCACATTACAGGAAAGATGTGATTGCACTAGAGAGGGTACTAAAGAGATTTACGAGGATGTTGCCTGGACTGGAGAAATTTAACTTTGACGAAAGATTGGATAGGCTGTTTTTTTTTTCCTTGGAACAGAGGAGGCTGAGGGGAGACCTGATTGAGATGTATAAAATTATGAGGGACCTGGATAAAGTGGATTGGAAGGACCTACTTCCTTCAGCAGAGGGGTCAACAACTAGGGGGTATAGTTTTAAAGTAATTGATAGGGGATTTAGAGAGGATTTGAGGGAAATTTCTTCACCCAGAGGGTGGTGGGGTCTGGAACTCACTGCCTGAAAGGATGGCAGAGGCAGAAACCCTCACCACACTTAAAAAGTACTTGGATGTGCACTTAAAGTGCTGTAACCTACAGGGCTACGGACCAAGAGCTGGAAAGTGGGATTAGGCTGGATAGCGCTTCGTCGGCCGGTGAAGACACGATGGGTCAAAATGGCCTCCTTCCGTCCTGTAAATTTCTATGATTCTATGGTTCTATACCCATCCAGGTTATTATTATATATCAAAAAGAGGAAATAGAAAGGATTTGCAATTTTATAGCACCTTTCAACAACTCAGGATGTCCTAAAGAGCTTTACTGACAATTAAATATTTTTGAAGTGTAGTGACTGTTGTAATGTGGGAAAAATATGGCAGCCAATTTGCACACAGCAATGTCCCACAAACTGCAATTAAATAAATGAGCACACCATCAGTTTTAAATGTTGGCTGAGGGTAAATATTGGCTAAGACACCACAATATCTTCCTTGCTCTTCTTCAAATAGTGCTGTGGGATCCTTTATGTCTCACTGAGAGGGCAGATGGGTTCTCGGTTTAACATCTCATCTGAAAGACACGCCTCTGACATGCAGCACTCCCTCAGCACTGCACTGAAGTGTCAGCCTGGATTATGTGCTCAAGTCTCAATGAGTCCATGACCTTCTGACTGGGAGGGGCGAGTGCCAATACTGAGCCACGGCAGTACCAAAGGAAGGTAATAACAAAACTCACAAGAATTTGTGGTCATTTAGTGCTTTTAACAAATTAAACAACCACAGGATGTGAAAAATAAGGTCAAACGAACAAAGAAGATAACAACAAACTGTGATGACAGGATTAGGAGAGGTAAATTTAGAAAATGAGTCTTGAGGTTTCTGAAGGCCTTCCTTTGGTGCTGCAGCCTAAGTAGTGGCCGTGAAAAAAATCATATATTTTTAATACAAACATTTTCATAAAACTGTGGAGCCAGGTGGAGCTCCACCCACTGCACATAATCCGCGATTGGCCCTATTCACGCCTCCCAGGACTTACCTTAGGAATGCTGCCAGCGAGGCAAGAGGCCTGAAATTCATCAATTTAAATTGGTAAATTGTGTGTGGAGGTGGGATAGGTACCGCCAGCTCACCCAAATGTTTTTATTCATTCATTGTCATCACTGGCAAGGCCAGTTTTTATTGCCCGTATCTAATTGCCCTTGAGAAGGTGGTGGTGAGCCACCTTCTTGAACTACTGCAGTCCTTGTGGTGAAGGTACTCCCACAGTGCTGTTAGGGAGGGAGTTCCAGGATTTTGACCCAATGACGATGGAGTAATGGCGCTATATTTCCAAGTCAGTATAGTGTGTGATTTGGAGGGAAACCTGTAAGTGATGGGGTTCCCATGTGACCGCTGCCCTTGTCCTACAAGGTAGTAGAGGTCGCGGTTTGGGAGGTGCTGCGGTGCGCCAATGGTGGTGGAGGGAGTGAATGTTTAAGGTGAATGATAGGGGGCCAATCAAATGGCAGGTTTGTGCTGGATGGTGTCGAGCTTCTTGAGTGTTGTTGGAGCAGCACTCATTCAGGCAAATGGAGAGTATTCCATCACACTCCTGACTTGCACTTTGTAGATGGTGGAAAGGCTTTGGGGAGTCAGGAGGTGAGTCTCTCAGTGTAGAATACTCAGCCTCTAACCTGCTCTTGTAGTTACAGTATTAATGTGGCTGGTCCAGTTACATTTCTGGTCAGTGGTGACCCCCAGGATATTAATGATGGGGGATTCGATGATAATGCCATTGGATATCAAGGGCCTCATCGGCATTACTGGTTGGGCAGCAGCCACTGGGGGCGCTGACCCCCGCTCGGATACTGAGGGTAGTCCTGCACACTCCCTGGGCTGAGTTGGGGCAATGTCCTGCACACTCCCTGGACTAGGTTGGGGCAATGTCCTGCACACTCCCTGGACTAGGTTGGGGCAATGTCCTGCAGTGTCTCTGGACTAGGTTGGGGCAATGTCCTGTAGTGTCTGTGGATTAGGGTTGGGGCAATGTCCTGCAGTGTCTGTGGACTAGGCTGGGGCAATGTCCTGCAGTGTCTGTGGACTAGGGCTGGGGCAATGTCCTGCACACTCCCTGGCCTGGGTTGGGGCAATGTCCTGCACACTCCCTGGACTAGGTTGGGGCAATGTCCTGCAGTGTCTCTGGACTAGGGTTGGGGCAATGTCCTGCAGTGTCTGTGGACTAGGGTTGGGGCAATGTCCTGCACACTCCCTGGCCTGGGTTGGGACAATGTCCTGCACACTCCCTGGACTAGGTTGGGGCAATGTCCTGCACACTCCCTGGCCTGGGTTGGGGCAATATCCTGCGCACTCCCTGGACTAGGTTAGGGCAATGTCCTGCACACTCCCTGGACTAGGTTGGGGCAATGTCCTGCAGTGTCTCTGGACTAGGGCTGGGGCAATGTCCTGCAGTGTCTGTGGACTAGGGTTGGGGCAATGTCCTGCACACTCCCTGGACTAGGTTGGGGCAATGTCCTGCACACTCCCTGGACTAGGTTGGAACAATGTCCTGCAGTGTCTGTGGACTAGGTTGGGGCAATGTCCTGCAGTGTCTGTGGACTAGATATAATGGAGTAGCGGCGGTCCTTCAAATGAGTCTGTGCAATGCAACCTTCCTCATGTCACCCTGCCCCCTCTCCTGCTGCTAACCACTCGTCTGTTGCTTTCTACTTCCAGATGACCAGCCACAGAGGCAGCATCCCTCAAGGGACCACTCCACGTCAGGCCATCGTCTGAAGGAGGAGGCGGTAGGATACCGATGAGCCGACTCTGGCGCAGCATCAATCGACCCCTGTTCTACCACCGGCACTCAGTTCCTCTGAGGACGATGTGATGTCCTTGGGGTTTGAGGAATCCGAGGCTCCTGGGACCAGTGGCGTGCAGCCACATAGTGCTGGGGTTGAATCCCGTAGACCATCTTTCCGGACGGTAAGTCGGCAAAGTTGGTCTGCTGACAGAGAGGCAGGCGTGGAACTGGACATGGTGGAAATGTCCATGGAGAGCATCCAGGTCAGTCATCAGCTCCTTGATGTCTTGGGTAGGATTCCCACGTGCATTGACAGTCTGAAAGCAACCATTACGGAGGTAGGGTCGCAGATTACCAGTGCGAGCCATGATACCAGCGAAGCCAACAATGCCGACACGAGGCCGGTGGCCTCCAGCAGTGATACTGGAGTCCCAGAGAGTGTGGCGCGAGACCTAGCAGAATATGGTGCATTACAGGCACAAGCTCTGCTTCAGTTGAGCAGGTGATGCAGTCCATGCCTGCCTCCATCCTCTCTGCGTTCTCCACTGTCACACGGGGAAGTGACGGTTCCGAAGCAGGCCAGCAAGTTGCTCCGGTTGCTAGGAACCAGCCCCGTCAACGGCTGAGTGGCTCCAGGGATTTGGGAGGTGGTGTCATTCCTCTCGATGACAGAATTCCGTCTCCCCCCACTCAGTCGGCAACCAAGCATCAGCGACGGTTGTCACCCAAACCACCTGTGACTGGCAACACCGATGAAGAGGCTAGCCAGTCAGAAGCTGGGCATTCCACGCCACGAGCTGGTCCAGTGTGTCCCCAGACACCGTCTCGAACCCCAACACAGTAGCGCCCTAGCAGCCTTACTGCATGCCATCTTGGTGCCACTTCGATTAGGAGCCGCAGGCAAGGGAGGGTGATAAAGGGAAGGGGTCAAAAGACGATGAGAAAAAATAGTGGGACAGGAATTGATGTTGCTGGATTATGTTGTTGATGTTGGATGCATCATATGTTTTATGTTACAGTATCATTATGTCACAGTATCACACTGAATTATGTTGTTGATGCTTGATGCTGGATTATGTCCGATAACGTTGTTCAATTATCACGCTCATAATTGCAGCTGATTTTATTTAATTTAAGTCTCACAATAAAGGTTACAAAGTTTACAATGATACAATGTTCAATACATTTTTTTTACCATAACCATTTCTGTGGAGTGTCTCATTTGCAGAATAAGAGGGGAAATAGTCAACATGGTGGGATAGAGTGGCCAGGCAACGCTCAAACGTGCCGTTCACTCTTCAAGCAAAGCGTTCAATTATGAGCTGCTAACGTAAGGCTTTTGCAGCGGCGAAATCTCTACTATGCCTCCCCTGTGGTGTGGTGGCATGGGTTCCTCACCAGGCTCCTCTTCCTCATCGTCCTCCTCCTCCTCCTCACCTCTTTCTCTTGAGGTGGTCCTGCAATCCCCATTGGCAATTTCTGTCCCCTCATGATGGCTAAGTTGTGTAGTATGCAGCACACCACACTGAACTCAGAGATCTGCTGAGGAGAATATTGCAGGCATCCTATAAAATGGTCCAGGCATCAGAAGCGCTGCTTGAGCACTCTAATTGTCTGTTCAACGATGTTGCGTGTGGCTGCATGGCTGTCATTATAGCGATGCTCAGCTTCTGTCTGAGGGTTCCGGAGGGGGATCATGAGCCAGGCGGCGAGGTCGGAACCTTTGTTCCCCAGCATCCAGCTGTGGCCTTGTGGTTGATGCTGGAACATGCGTGAGATACTGCTCTTACGCAAGATGAAAGTATCATGGATGCTCCCTGGATATTGGGCATTAACTGTCATGATCCGCTGAGTATGGTCGCAGACGATCTGTACATTCATGGAGTGGAATCCCTTTCGGTTTCGGTAAACCTCTGCATTCTGTAAAGTTGCTCGCAGGGTGATGTGCATACAGTCAATGGCACCCTGAACCTTGGGGAAGCCAGCAAATCATCCAAAACCTGCAGCCCTCTCATTTTGGGTTTCCCCGGTCATTGGGAAGTTTATGAAGTTCATTCTGCGTGCATACAGTGCATTAGTCACCTGGCGAATGCAGCAATGTGTAGCGTGCTGCGAGATGGAGCATATATCCCCGCTAATGCCTGAAAGGAGCCAAAGCATAGAAGGCAAGTGCCACAGTCACCTTCACCTCGACAGGCAGTACAGTCCTGTTGTTACTGGTAGGTTGTAGGTCTGCCTGTATAGCTGACGTATCTCTGTCAGCATTTCTTTTTGGAAGCACAGCCTTCTAATGCACTGTACCTCAGAAAGCTGGAAGTATGTGCTGTTCCCTGTAAACTCGTGTGGGGTAAGGCCTCCTCCCCATACGTCTGCGATCTCTTTGATTACGTTGCAAATAAGCCTTCTTCCAGCTTGAAGCCGTATGGCAATAGCAGCCAGGATTCCTGGCTCCCAACCTAGCATGGCCCCCATCTTTTAAAATAACCTTAAATGTTCTTTATAAAACAAACTAGAAACTCACTTAAACCTCACAATCAAAAGTATGCAGTAACGCAGCATTCTTCTCCCAATCCTTTTAATCTCCCACAACTGGAACTTTCCCCTCCGCTTTCAACATGGCGCCGTTAGCGCCTGGTGTGCCCTGGGTCCCTCTGGTATTTTTGGCCGGACACTTAATCAGGCGAAATGCTCGCAAGTTCTGCCTGGGGCGCTCGCACAGTGATGCACGGCGATTCACATCATTCCAACGGTCAAAACAGCGGCGGGGCGGTAAATTTTAGTGTCGCTGCAAAACCATTTCCGCCCAGGCGCAAAATTTTGGCCGCCTCGTTTCACGCCCCAAAAAATAATTTTTGCGCCCCACCGAGGCACTAAATGGGCGTATAACAGCCGAAAATCCAACTCAAAGGATGGTAGATGTTGGGAACTCTCTTCCGCAAATGGCAATTGATGCTAGATCAATTGTTAATTTTTAATTTTGAACTTGATAGATTTTTGTAAACCAAAGCTATTAAGGGATATGGGCTAAAGGCCTATATATACAATTAGGTAACAAATCAGCCATGATCTCATTGAATGGTGGAACAGGCTTGAGGGGCTCAATGGCTTACTCAGGTTCCGATGTGAAGAGTTGCAAATGGAATTGAACATTGTGCAATCATCAGCGAACTCCCACATTTCTGGCCTTATGATGGAGGGAAGGTCATTGATGAAGCAGCTGAAGATGGTTGAGCCTAGGACACTGCCCTGAGGAACTCCTGCAGCGATGTCCTGGGGCTAGGATGATTGACCTCCAACAACCACAAACATCTTCCATTGTGCTAGGTATGACTCCAGCCAGTGGAGAGGGGAGATTTTTGATGGTAATAGTAGAGTGAGGGATATGCTGGGTCATGAGGTTACCGATTGTAGTGGAATACAATTCTGCTGCTGCTGATGGCCCACAGTGCCTCGTGGATGCCCAGTTTTGAGCTGCTAGATCTGTTCTGAATCTATCCCATTTAGCACGGTGGTAATGCCACACAACATGATGAAGGGTGTCCTCAGTGTGAAGATGGAAGTTTGTCTCCACAAGGACTGTGTGGTGGTCACTGCTACCAATACTGTCATGGACAGATGCATCTGTGACAGGTAGATTGGTGAGGATGAGGTCAAGTAGGTTTTTCCCTCGTGTTGGTTCTCTCACCACCTGTCGCAGGCCCAGTCTGGCAACTATTGTAAAAAATCAGATATCCAAGTGGTGAAGGATAGAGTACGAGAGCTCAGTCTTTAGTTGCTCACATGACTTTATTCACAGGAATGTAATTTACATACTGTGTACATTTAAGATAAGCTTGCAAGCCTTCCCCAGCCTACTCCCATATATATGAGAGCAAGAATTCCCATCACCTGCATACAATTAACATGCAATTGCTCAAGTACAATTAACAGCTATGTCCTTCAGAACTCGGCCAGCTCGGTCAGTAGTGGTGCTACTGAGTCACTCGATGATGGACATTGAAGTCCCCCAACCCGAGTACACTCTGTGCCCTTGCTACCCTCAGTGCTTCTTCCAATTGGTGTGCAACAAATAATGTAAATATGGCCCGAGTCCGAATTTCAGGCCAGCCTCAGCCCTCCCAGTTCAGGAGCATGCAAAAGGAGCACCACTCATTATGCACTCGAAAACAGGCCATAACCAATTTTAACCCGAAGCCACTGCAAAGAGATTTGACAGAGGAATGAATGGTAAGTAAACAAAGACTTGGGGTCCGAATTTGGTCAAGGCCTCTGCCCACCCAAGTGCCGCTCAAAGTGCTGCCAATGACTGCTGAGGTACCGGATGGTACTTTCGGTGAGGTTTTCATCCCCAAGGTCCCTCGAAGGTCGGCGGATGGCAAATGAGAGACTTATGATGCCAATCTGGGCGGCAGCCGGCGGGAGCTCTCATGCTTGGCGGCAAAGGCGCTTAGCACGCAAGTGCCGCCGAGGATGGAGTCAGGCCCATGGGGGGTCGAAGACCTGAAAATAAAAATCATTAACAAAAAATAAAAAAGCTATCGGAAGACCTTCAGGGGATCCCATCAAGGTAAAGCGCTGTGGAAAAAAACAAATAAAAAAGGTTCACTATCCTTTTTTCCATGATCTTCCCACTTACCATTGGGGACAGACCAGACTCCAGCCAGCGGTCCACCCCCATTCTGCTGCTGACTCCCGCCAACTCCAACCCGCACCAATCTAGCATCTCGGCAGGCGGGACTCTACTTATGCCACTCGGCCATCCGCTGGCGTCGGCAGGCGCTTCCCGGCAGTTCTCCCCTCCGGCCCGCTCCAGGCCACGTCGAAAGTGGCACTGGGCAGATGTTGCAGAGGAATGTTGGCGGCAGTGGGCGGTAGTCAGCAGTAAGTTGATCAATTTCGGCCCCTTGGATTTATATAGTGCCTTTCACGACCACCGGACGTCTCAAAGCACTTTACAGCCAATGAAGTACTTTATTGGAGTGTTGTCACTGTTGTAATGTTAGAAACACGACAGCCAATTTTCGCACAAGCAAGCTCCCACAAACATCATCATTATAGGCGGTCCCGCGAACGAGGATGACTTACTTCCACATGAGTTCATAGATGTTTCAATGAAGGACCTGATATTCCAGTCCTGGGTGGAAGGGGTGGAAGATGCCTGTGCATGGATTTTTTTAACGTGTGGTGACTGTTGCACATCAGCCACCACATGGGCTTGATGGAGCTAGGCCTTTATCCAGTGGCAAGGGTTAACCAGAATGACTGGAGACCAGCTCTGCTGCACGGACCTAGAGCGCACACATACTGCAGTGTGGGCTGGCTTGCGCTGCCCCTGGGCCCTCAGCTTTTCTGGGCCCCTTAACCTCATTTGCTGCACTTCCGCCACAATCTCTTGCCACTCCTCTGCCACAAACATTCGCTGCACCTCCGCCACGACCTTCCCGCTCCTCTGCTTTACCAGGGTCCCACCGAGGCTCCTACCCATGCTCCAAACAGCAACCTGGGTCCTGATGACGTCACCCAGTCGCCTACCTCGAAGCCGTCGCACACTTGGATCTGCTTGCACTGAATATTATAGTTGTATGCTCCAGCTCTTATACTTCCCGACCTGTGGAGTTGTTCTCTCACAGGTCCTTTTTGCTTTTAAATCTCTTCAGTCCGAACAAATAGCAATGTGATAATGACCAGATAATCTGTTTTTTGTTATGTTGATTGAGGGATAAATATTGGCTAGGACACCGGGGTTAACTCCCCTGCTCTTCTTTGAAATAGTGTCATGGCATCTTTTACATACACTTGTGAGAGCAAACGGGGCCTCGGTTTAACGTCTCATCCGAAAGACGGCACCTCCGACAGTTCAGTGCAACAAACCTCTCAGTGTATGTGTGAGCTTTCTATGATATTTTTATATAAAGTTACTTCCACATAATAGAGGCTATGCTATAACATCTTTTCTGATGGCACCCTGCAAGAACTCTCAAATAGTCCTTGAGAGCATAATACGGCTCAAGCGATCACAAGGGTAGTTATAAAGCACAGATTTGACATTATAAAAATGTGACTCAGATATTTAGAACTCACAGGGGAAGATCACAATACATCCTATCCAGCAAGCAACATTTCATGGTATTATAGTCAACCTGCCAGAGGTGAATAATGGCAGATGGATAGTGGAATAAGAACACCAGGGATCTTTGCAGTGCCATCATTTGTAAGCACCTTTTCTAAGGTTGATTGGATACATGCAATTTCTCATAACTCTAAGCTATGTGACCAGGTGATAAATATGAAAGAGATTGATCATGTTCAAAGAGATTTGGAACAATTTAGTGAATGAATAGATTAACTTTAATGTAGTTAAATGTAAAATAATGGATACTAGAGAAGGAAACATGAAATGTGCACATATTGAATATAAGAACATAAGAACATAAGAATATAAGAAATAAGAGCAGGAGTAGGCCATACGGCCCCTCGAGCCTGCTCCATCATTTAATAATGACTGATCTGATCATAGATTCAGCTCCACTTCCCTGCCTGCTCCCCAAACCCTTTATTCCCTTATCGCTCAAAAATCAGTCCATTTCCGCCTGAAATATATTCATTGACCCAGCCTCCACAGCGCTCTGGGGCAGAGAATTTCACAGATTTACAACCCTCTGAGAGAAGAAATTTCTCCTCATCTCAGTTTTAAATTGGCGGTCCCTTACTCTGAGACTACGGGCCCGAACTTGGTGGAAGCTAAGTTCCGCACAAGTGCCACCCAAAGGACTGCCGAGATACCTGACGGTACTTTGGGCGGGAGTTTTGTAAAAAAAATCCTTGAAAGACCGCCCGGCGGCAAAAAAAGGACTTACACCGTGAATCTGGGCGGCAGCGAGCAGGAGCTCCCAATCTCAGTGGCAAATGCAATCCTCACCAAAGTGCCACCAAGCATTGAGTCGGGTCCAGGGCCGGGGGATCACATAAAAATAAATTTACACAAAAAAAAACACTGGAAGACCTTCAGGGTACCCCATCCACATAAAAGGCTGAAAAGAAAATTAAAGAAGTTCACTAACCTTTTTTTGCAGGTCTTCATAATAACCGTCGGGGTTAGACCTGTCTCCACACAACAGTCCTTCCCCCTGCTGCTGCCGACTCCCGCCTGGAGGAATCTGCCAGCTCGGTGGATGGGAGGCCACTTACGTGCCTCGCGTGTTAGCGGACATCAGCAGACGGTTCCCAGCCGTCCTCCCCTCCCACCGGCGGGAGGCCTAGTGGAAGCTGGCATCGAGGGGAGACCACCCAAAAAACTCAATGGCAGCCGGCAGCAGCGAGCGGTAAGGCCACCAAGTTTGGGCCCTATGTTCCCTAGTTCTAGTTTCCCCTATGAGTGGAAATATCCTCTCTGCATCCACCTTGTCAAGCCCCCTCATTATCTTATATGTTTCGATACGATCACCTCTCATTCTTCTGAACTCCAATGAGTATCGGCCCAAACTACTCAACCTATCTTCATAAATCAACCCCCTCATCTCCGGAATCAACCGAGTGAACCTTCTCTGAACAGCCTCCAATGCAAGTATATTCTTCCTTAAATATAGAGACCAAAACTACGCAGTACTCCAGGTGTGGCCTCACCAATACCCTGTACAGTTGTAGCAGGACTTTACTGCTTTTATTCCCACAATGGCTGGACTGACATGTGAGGAGAGACTGGATCAACTGGGCCTTTATACACTGTAATTTAGAAGGATGAGAGGGGATCTCATAGAAACATATAAGATTCTGACAGGACTGGACAGGTTAGATGTGGTAAGAATGTTCCCAAAGTTGGGAAGTCCAGAACCAGGGGACACAGTCTTAGGATAAGGAGTAGGCCATTTAGGACTGAGATGAGGAGAAACTTCTTCACTCAGAGAGTTGTTAACCTGTGGAATTCCCTACCGCAGAGAGTTGTTGATGCCAGTTCATTGAATATATTCAAGAGGGAGTTAGTTATGGCCCTTATGGCTAAAGGTATCAAGGGGTATGGAGAGAAAGTCAGAAAGGGGTACTGAGGGAATGATCAGCCATGATCTTATTGAATGGTGGTGCAGGCTCGAAGGGCCAAATGGCCTACTCCTGCACCTATTTTCTATGTTTCTATGTTTCTATACTCTATTCCCCTTGCAATAAAGGCCAACATTCCATTTGCCTTCCTGATTACTTGCTGTACCTGCATACTAACTTTTTGTATTTCATGCACAAGGACCCCCAGGTCCCTCTTTACTGCAGCACTTTGCAATTTTTCTCCATTTAAATTATAATTTTCTTTTCTATTTTTTCTGCAAAAGTGGATAACTTCACAGTTTCCCACATTATACTCCATCTGCCAAATTTTTGCCCACTCACTTATTCTGTCTATATCCCTATGCAGATTTTTTGTGTCCTCCTCACAATTTTCTTTCCCACCCATCTTTGTATCATCAGCAAAATTGCTTACAATCCACTTGGTCCCTTCATCCAAGTCATTAATATAGATTGTAAATAGTTGAGGCCCCAGCACCGATCCTTGCGGCACCCCACCTTGCCAACCGGAAAATGAACCATTTATCCTGATTCTCTGTTTTCAGTTAGTTAGCCAATCCTCTATCCATGCTAATATATTACCCTTAACCCCGTGAACTTTTATCTTGTGCAGTAATCTTTTATGTGGCACCTTATCGAATGCTTTCTGGAAATCCAAATACACCACATCCACTGGTTCTCCGTTATCCACCCTGCTCGTTACATCCTCAAAGAACTCCAGCAAATTTGTCAAGCATGATTTCCCTTTCATAAAACTATGTTGACTCTGCTTGATTGAATTATGCTTTTCCAAATATCTTGCTAATGCTTCCTTAATAATAGACTCCAGCATTTTCGCAACGACAGATGTTAGGCTAACTGGTCAATAGTTTCCTGCTTTCTGTTACATTTGCGGTTTTCCAATCAGCTGGGATCTCCTCCGAATCCAGGGAATTTTGATAGATTACAACCAATGCATCCACTATCTTTGCAGCCACTTCTCTTAAGACCCTAGGATGTAAGCCATCAGGTCCAGGGGACGTGTCCGCCTTTAGTCCCATTATTTTACCGAGTACTCCTTCTTTAGTGATAGTGAATATATTAAGTTCCTCCCTCTCCATAGCTCCTTGATTATCCACTATTAAGATGTTTTTAATGTCTTCTACTGTGAAGACCGATACAAAATATTTGTTCAAAGTCTCTGCCATTTCCCTGTTCCCCATTATTAATTCCCCGGTCTCATCCTCTCAGGGACCAAGATTTACTTTAGCTACTCTTTTCCTTTATGTGTACCTGTAGATACTCTTATTTCCTTAGTTAGCCACAGATGGTTCTCCCTTTTCTTACAGTCCTTCCTTCTCATTGGATATATTTTTGTTGCGAGTTATGAAATATCTCCTTAAATGTCTGCCAGTGCTCAAGAACCATCATCATCATAGGCAGTCCCTCAGAATCGAGGAAGACTTGCTTCCACTCTTAGCATGAGTTCTTAGGTGGCTGTACAGTCCAATACGAGAACCACAGTCTCTGTCACAGGTGGGACAGACAGTGGTTGAGGGAAAGGGTGGGCAGGAGCCTGGTTTGCCGTACGCTCCTTCCGCTGCTTGCACTTGATTTCTGCATGCTCTCGATGACGAGACTCGAGGAGCTCAGCGCCCTCCCGGATGCACTTCCTCCACTTAGGAGAGTCTTTGGCCAGGGACTCCCAGGTATCAGTGGGGATGGCGCACTTTATTATGGAGGCTTTGAGGGTGTCCTTGTAATGTTTCCACTGCCCACCTTTGGCTCGTTTGCCGTGGACAAGTTCCGAGTAGAGCGCTTACTTTGGGAGTCTCGTGTCTGGCATGTGAACTAGTTGGCCTGCCCAGTGGAGCTGATCAAGTGTGGTCATTGCTTACATACCATCCCATAATTTAATCCATTTTCCCAGTCCACTTTAGCCAACTCTGCCCTCATACCTTTGTAGTCTCCTTTATTTAAGTTTAGGACACTGGTTTGAGATACAACTTTCTCACCCTCCAACTGAATTTGAAATTCAACCATGTTATGGTCACTCATTCCTAGAGGATTCTTTACTAGGAGATCATTTATTAATTCTGTCTCATTACACAGTACCAGATCTAAGATAGCCTGCTGCCAGAAATCAAGCGCAGGCAGCGGAAGGAGCGTGCGGCAAACCAGACTCCCGCCCACCCTTTCCCTCAACCACTGTCTGTCCGACCTGTGACAGAGACTGTGGTTTTCGTATTGGACTGTACAGTCACCTAAGAACTCATGCTAAGAGTGGAAGCAAGTCTTCCTCGATTCCGCAACTTACTGTTCAAGGATACTATCCCGGATACACTCTATGAACTCTTCCTCAAGGTTACCCAGGCCAATTTGCTTTGTCCAATCCATATGAAGGTTAAAATTGTCCATGATTATTGCCGTTCCTTTTTTACAAGCCTCCATTATTTCTTGATTTATACTCCGTCCAACAGTGTAGCTACTGTTAGGGGGCCTATAGACTATGCCCACCAACGACTTTTTCCCTTAGTTATTTCTTATCTCCATCCAAACTGATTCAACATCTTGATCTTCTGAGCCAATATCGTTTCTCACTAACAAACTGATCTCATCTTTTATTAACAATGCTACCCCACCTCCTTTTCCTTTCTGTCTGTCTTTCCAAATTGTCAAATATGCCAGAATATTTAGTTCCCAGTCTTGGTCACCTTGCAACCACGTCTTTGTAATGGCTATCAGATCATACTCATTTGTATCTATTTGTGCCATCAACTCATCTATTTTGTTACGAATGCTGTGTGCATTCAGATAAACAGCTTTTAGATTTTTTTTTACCATTTTTTCCAGCATTTAAGGAGTGTCCATTAGCCAAGGCAGGAAATAAAAAGAATTTTATTGATTGTTTATTGAATGTTCCAAATCATTGTGAACCTGTAAATAAAAAGACTAGCCAATTGTTAGTATGCATGTCAAGGGCAGTTGATTCTAAGTAAAAAGGTAATCCTAGTGTTTCAGGGTTGGTGGACCTGTCAGGACTCTAATGTTCAAAACCACCACTGGGATAAATAGATACTCAATCCTTCCATTAGTGTATACCAAGTACAGTTTTTTCTTGGAGATCATCTTCTTACTTCATTATTTGAGATTATCATAAGCCATGACCTGAGCTCTTTAAACCTGCTTCACATTGAATCAAGCTTTAATATCATGGCCACGTTTTCAAGGACAGATTTTAGGATGTTGCATTTCAGTATCAAACCTTTGGGGGGTTTCTGTTATCCAATCAACCAGTAGTGCCTCTTGTTCTGTGAAGAGAACCTTCTCCATTCTTTGACCCTTGCACCACTTGATCTTCGGCTGTTCTCTTTATCTATATTTGTAACTACCATGTATTCTGTAAGCTTAGCCTCACGCTATCCCGATCTGTTTCATTGGATAGATTATTCTGTAAGTTGCCGGCTATTTAAATATCATATATGAATGCAAATATTCTTTTACATACATTGTGCTAAACTAAGAAATAGAATACACAAATGTAGATATAAAATATATGGACACAAAAATCTACACCATGCATCGCATGTATTGATGTAATGGAAAATAAAAGAGTTTAGCCCCATATTTGAAATTGAAAGTTGATCAATAGAAGTTTTACTCTAATGGCTGGCCTTCTTTAAGAGTGCCAATACTTGTTGTAATTTAGATGTTTTCTGTGTTTTTGCTTTAAAGCAACCGATTAAGTAGTTGGATGTATACCGACTGATGTAGGCCAATACACCACAGGCTTTTTATCCAGATGAATAGATGACAATTTTGCTAAAAGGTCAATGTTGATGTGCAGTTCAAAACTAATGAAAAACACATATATGGGAATAAAGTATTTCCTAAACCTTATGGTGGCCTTTTTGAAATTGGTGAAGTAACCGCATAACTGGGTGCATAAAAATGATGTATTCTCATTGCTATTGTTTATTCCTCTCAGCTCAACGGGACCAATTTTGCACTGTCATGTGATTTTGCAGTCACTCTGTGGATGTAACTGATCGTATTTGACGTCAATCAGTACATTGTTCTTGTGCTGAGGGACTGACAGTGTTTCAAAGAGGAACTGAAATATCCTTGCAATAACATGGGCCTTTATTTTTCTGCGTTGATCATTTCGCTAGATAGAGATAGACAACTGCCTCCAGGGAATTGGTCATGGCAGAAGCCAATTTCACATTACAACCGGGTGAGATAAGGATCTGATTGGCTAGCTGCACATCCTTCTAATGAGACTGGAACTGAGTGCATAAGATACTAAAACCTTTAACTTGTGGAGCATAATAACCAGTACAGTGATGAGCGATTGCATTGGCTGCTCACTGATTGATGCTAAGTAATGCTTTGACCTGCTCTTGCTTGCTATGATCAACAGCATGGTTTCTTCTCTTTCTGACTTAATCCAGATGCTGCTGGGTGGATTTCATGCCAGTACTGGCATTGTTTGTCTCTTTGGAGACAAAGCCTTCCAAGAAAAGCTTGGAATTATCCCCATCTGCATTTGTGCTTTTTACTATTACTGTATGGTGAGTGCTGGGACATGATTGCATTATTGCTGACTCCTTTACTTAATTGCAAAATTCATAAAGATATTGGTATTAAAGTGCCAATGTCACAAAGTTCACACATATATTTTCTTGAAACTTAAATGATTTTTTTTTGTCCTGATCATCATCAACATTATAGGCAGTCCCTCAGAATCGAAGAAGACTTGCTTCCATTCTCAAAATGAGCCCTTAGGTGGCTGAACAGTCCAATACGAGAACCACAGTTCCTGTCACAGGTGGGGCAGATAGTCTTTGAGGGAAAGGGTGGGTGGGACTGGTTTGCCACATGTTCTTTCTGCTGCCTGCACTTGATTTGATTTCTGCATGCTCTCGGCAATGAGTCCTGATAGGTTATAGACTAAATACTTTTTAAAACACTCGCTGTCAATATTTTTTTGCTAAAGATATGTAATCTTTGCTTGAATTATTTCTGATGAGAGTTATTGGCCCCGATATTTTGGGGACGTGTGCTTGTCTGCAGCTGAGAAACCAGAAAATACAGGAAAGGCGGAAGTCCTGCTGAATTTAACAGCTGGACCTCATTCGAATATTTTGCACCATTTCCTGCCTGGCTGTTGGCCAGATTATAAGGCTGGCCGGCTGCTGGGTGGGAATGGCTGCAGTAGGCCACAGCCAGGAATGGTCCCCAGCAATCCACTGCTGCCTGCCACTCGGTCTCGGTGCTCCAGTTTACTGCACATATGTTCAATATTGTAAAATTTATTAATGATGTTCAGTATTGTTAAATATAATGATGGATTATTAAAGTTTAGCCGATGATTTTTTGCTCAAGGCTGGTGCTGCTCAGGTGAAAGTCTCACAAAGTGCGTTCTGTCTGACATAACCTGAAGCTGACTGTTTTTACAGGTTCATGTTATTTAAATAGATCAGGTGCTTCCCTGGTGAAAGCTGTTCTTTGGCAGGGCCTAGCTGTTGGAAGCAAGGATGGACAGTAGTTTCTGCCGGCTGTGGGGCATTCTGGCTTCTGTCTTAAAACAGTAACCAGAAAGCTTTCAGCTCTAAAGTTGATGCCAGGTAGCTGAAATAAAAAGGTACTTACCAATTTCTCATTGTATTTGCTGCCTATTGCTTCCCAGATCTTCCAATCAGAGTGCGGCTGAGCAACAACAACAACAACTTGTATTTATATAGTGCCTTTAATGTAGTAAAACATCCCAAGGCGTTTCACAGGAGTGTCATAAGACAAAAGTTTGATACCAAGCCACATAAGAAGAAATTACGGCAGATGACCAAAAGCTTGGTCAAAGAGGTAGGTTTTAAGGAGCGTCTTAAAGGAGGAAAGAGAGGTAGAGAGGCGAAGAGGTTTAGGGAGGGAGTTCCAGAGCTTAGGGCCCAGGCAGCTGAAGGCACAGCCACCAATAGTTCAGCGATTATAATCAGAGATGTTTAAGAGGGCAGAATTTGAGGAGCGCAGATATCTTGGGGGTTTGTAAGGCTGAAGGAGATTACAGAGATAGGGAGGGGTGAGGCCATGAAGGAATTTGTAAACAAGGATGAGAATTTTGAAATCGAGGCTTTGCTTAACTGGGAGCCAATACAGGACAGCGAGCACAGAGGTGATGGGTGTGTGGAACTTGGTACAAGTTAAGACACTGGCAGCTGAGCTTTGGATCACCTCTAGTTTACGTAGTGTAGAATGTGGGAGCCAGCCACGAGTGCATTGCAATAGTTAAGTCTAGGTGTAACAAATGCATGGATGAGGGTTTCAGCAGTGGATGAGCTCAGGCAAGGGCGGAGATGGGAAATGTTATGGAGGTGGAAATAGGCGGTCTTAGTTATGCCGCGGATTTGTGGTCGGAAGCTCAGTTAAGGGTCAAATATGACACCAAGGTTGCGAACAGTGTGGTTCAGCCTCAGACAGATGCCAGGGAGAGGGATGGTGTCGGTGGCTAGGGAATGCAGTTTGTGGCAGGGTTCAAAGACAATGGGGCCGAAATTCAGCCTCCCAAAAAGGCCTCTTACCGCCAGAAAGCAGTGGTGAAGCGGCGGAGTCCAGTGGCCGCTGGTTTCCGGTCGAATGGCCGCCGCTGGCGAAATTCACCTTGGTGGATTTTCCGGTGGTTCCCACTTCTGCCCGCTGCTGCTGGCCGGTCCTAAGTGCGTCATCAAAGGGCGCACCGCCGATCTCCCGTACCTCCAGCCAAATTCAGCTTCAAAAATCCACGATCCGCCGAGCGATGCCCCCGACAGCTTTTTCTGTCACTGCACCTTGTTGTCTGTGTGTGGGCCATTAAAGGCAAGGGCCCACTGCCGCGGCTGCCATGTTATTTTTTTTGCCGGCTGACTTCCAGATCTGCCGGCCAAATATGCCCCCAGGTTTGGCCGGGCCACCAACAGGCAGCCTGGCACTCCCTCTTGGGTACCGGGCCACTGGCTCAGCCGAAACCCTCCCTGGTGGACCTTATTAAAATGTTCGCAAAGCTCGCAGCAGCTCTCCCCCTTAAGTAAAGGGGAGAGACGTGGTGACGCACACGTGTCATGACGTCATCACCTCTCCGCTGATGAATGACAGCGGCGGTGACTCGGTCCTGCCTCCACTTCCGCCCCTCTTGTTGGTGATCTTCTGCTTACCGCCACACTTCCGCCCCAATTATGACCGACTTCCGGTCCACTTCAAAAAAAAACAACAAAGAGCTGAATTTCGCGAAAGAGGCCACCTCATCCAACGCGGCGGTGAAAACACTTTAAAAATGGTGAGTGCGCCGGGTTTCGGGTGGGCCTGAATTTCAGCCCCAATGGCTTCGGTCTTCCCAATTTTTAATTGGAGAAAATTTCTGCTCATCCAGTACTGGATGTCAGACAAGTAGTCTGACAATTTAGAGACCATGGAGGGGTCGAGAGAAGTGGTGGTGAGGTAGAGCTGGGTGTCGTCAATGTATGTGTGGAAACTGATGCTGTGTTTTCGGATGCTGTCGTCAAGGGGCAGCATATAGATGAGAAATAAGAGGGGGCCAAGGATAGTTCCTTGGGGGACACAAGAGGTAATGATGCGAGAGTGGGAAGAGAAGCCATTGCAGGTGATTTTCTGGCTATGATTAGATAGATAGGAATGGAACCAGGCGAGTGCAGTCCCACCCAGCTATACGAAGGAGAGGGGGACAGTACCTGAGGAGAGGGAACCGTTGACAATGTCAGCTAATATGGGAGTCATAAAAGGAAGTTAGGTGGTCAACAATTTAGTGGGAATAGGGTCAAGGGTGCAGGAAGTGGATCTCATGGACAAGATGAGCATGGAAAGGTCAAGAGGGGAGATCAGAGAGAAACTGGAGAAAGATGCGAGTTCAGGGCTCGGGCAGGGGGGAGCCTTAGAGGAAGATGGTCCGGTGGGCTGGGGGAAGGCAGAGACAGCTGATTGGATGGTCTAAATCTTAAAGCCAAAAAAGTGCGTGAGCTCCTCACACTTGTTGTTGGAGGTGAATGTGGTAAAGACAGGAGAGACGGGTTTAAGAAGAAAGTTAGCAGTAAAGAATAATAGCTGGCGGTTATCTTTGCATTCCAGTTTTGGCAGACAAGAGTAGGACCCGATAATGCTTCATGTGATCCAGCCAGACCTGGCGGTGAATGGCTAAACCAGTTGTCTGCCACATCCGTTCAAGTCTGCGTCCCTTGAACTTGGGCCTAAGGCCTAGTTGCCCTCAGTGATGCACCGAATGGACACTTTCCTGTTGTTGTTCAAGCAAAATGAGGTGTGCGGCACCATTCTTGCTTCATTTGCATAGGATGGTTTGGTGCAAGCACTCTGTCCCTGCTTCTCAGGGAAACCTTGGAAATCTCCGAGCAATACAAAGGTGCAGAGACCTGTTCTCACGAGCTTTGATGATTTTATCTGTATTAGTGTCTGGGTAATAAGAGTTTCCCAAGTGCAAAGTGCATGAAAATCAACTATTTAATATTTCAACTATTTCCTCTGCTTCTTCTACCTAATATCCACACAAAGTTCTTTAGTCTGGAGGACAGGCAGAGCAGACATCTTTAAGGATATCTGGAATGCTGGATGAATAGTTGAGAGGCATTTTGAATAATGTGGAAGAACTCAAACCATATTATCCCAGATAACCCAGCTAAAAGTATTGGGGAAAATGTGAAGATGGAGAAGAGGTGGAGCTCAGGAGAAATAAAATATTTCTCAGAGATTGCCTTATTAAGATGGGGGGGGGGGGGCGGCAGTGGTGGGGGGAGAATGGCATTGTTAATAAGGGATGACAAACCAGATGTTAAAAGGGTGGATATAACAGCAGAAGTGGTGATAGCAAAAGTAATTAGTAAGCACAAGGGCAATGAAATAATAATTGGTAACTAATATTAGTTGCTAGTTCTCGATGAGCATGCAGATACTGAGCTCTTCAGGTACGTGAGGGAATCACAGTTTGATAATCATCTGGGATTTCAATATCCCAGAGAGAAAGGAGTGCAACTAGGAACAACCACAAGGGAGATGAAGATATAAGCGATTTTACAATAAATGACAATCTCTTAACCTCTTAACATACAACTAGGGTAGATACTATATCGGCTTTAATATTCAGAAGTCCACCAGAAATCATAAGTAACATGAAAATTTAGTGAGCACTTGAGAGTGGATATTAACTTCCTCTGCCCGGCGGAACCGAATGGTATGAGATTTCAAATTGAAATGGTTCTCTTTTTTCAGTCCTGTGTCTCTCCAAGCCTGGTGGGTACATTGCCTGCTTGATTCAGGTGGGAGCCTCATAAATTTATGTGAATCAAGGTTCTATTACGCAGATAGGACACCCAAAGTCTTTTTTATAGTTTACTGGCTGGAGCCTCCACCGTGGAGGCTCCAAGGGAAATAAAAATTAATTTTATTGATGAAAGAAAAATAAAGACTTGCATTTATATCACACCTTTCACGACCTCAAGACATCCCAAAGTGCTTTACAGCCAAGGAAGTACTCTTGAAAGATAAGTCACTGATGTAATGTAATTGATGAGGCCAGAAGGAGCAGGAGTTCTCTTCCAAACCCCACACATTTAGTTTGGGTCACTGCCACTTTGGGCTCACCCCATAACATGGATAGAGGATTGGCTAACTAACAGAAAACGGAGAATCGGGATAAATGGGTCGTTTTCAAGTTAGCAAACTGTAACCAATGGGGTGCCACAGGGATCAGTGCTGGGGCCTTAACTATTTACAATCTATATTAATGACGTGAATGACGGGAACAAGTGTAATGTAGCCAAATTTGCTGATGATACAAAGATAGGTGGGAAAGCAAGTTGTGAGGAGGACGCAAAGAATCTGCAAAAGGATATAGACAGGCTAAGTGAGTGGGAAAAAATTTGGCAGATGGAGTATAATGTGGGAAAATGTGAGGTTATCCACTAAAGCAAATTATTATTTAAATGAGGAGAAATTATAAAATTCTGTGGTACAGGGGGTCCTGGTACATGAAACTCAAAAAGTTAGCATGCAGGTACAGCAAGTAATTCGGAAGGCAAATGGAATGTTGGCCTTTTTTTGCAAGGGGGATGGAGTATGAAAGTAAGGAAGTCCTGCTACAACTGTACAGGGTATTGGTGAGGCCACACCTAGAGTACTGCGTACAGTTTTGGTCTTCGTATTTAAATAAGGATATACTTGCATTGGAGGCAGTTCAAAGAAGGTTCACTAGGTTGATTCCTGAGACAAGGGGGTTGTCATATGAAGAAAGGTTGAGCAGGTTGGGGCTATACTCATTGGAGTTTAGAAGTGATCTTATTGAAATATATAAGAATCTGAGGGGGATTGATAGCGTAGATGCAGAGAGGATGCTTCTTCTTGTGGGGGAATCTAGAACTTGTGGACATAGTTTCAGAATAAGGGGCCGCCCATTTAAAATGGAAATGAGGATAAATTTCTTCTCTCAGAGGGTCGTGAATCTTTAAATTCTCTGCCCCAGAGAACTGGTGAGGCTGGGTCATTGAATATATTTAAGGTGGAGATAGACATATTTTTGAAGGTAAAGGGAGTCGAGGGTTATGGGGAGTGGGCAGGGAAGTGGAGTTGAGGTCAAGATGAGACCAGCCATGATCTTATTGAATGGCGGAGCAGGCTCGAGGGGCCAGATGGCCTACTCCTGCTCCTATTTCTTATGATCTTATGTTCCATGTGCCTTAAAGCCTTTTGAACCTCATCCTAAGTACAACTTGCATACTGTTGCTTCCACAAGTTGGATTGTAATTTCTGTCCAGTGCTCTGTATCATCCATCAATTTTTGAGTTTTCCTCTTGGTCTTTTGTTTCTCCCAGAATGATAGTCTTGTCATCTGTTAACACTGAAGATAATTCTCAATCATTAGTTGTAAAAATTTCATTCACTTCGCATCCAATTTTCACCCTTCCCTCACCTTCACGTGATCCATCTCCGATTCTTCCTTTCCCTTCCTTGACTTCTCCGACTCCATCTCTGGGCATATGTTTTCGACCAGTATCCACCATAAGCCCACTAACTCCCACAGCTATTTGGACTACACTTCCTCCCATTCCGCATCTTGTAAGGACTCCATTCCATTCTCCCAGTTTCTCCGTCTCCGTCGCATCTGCTCCGACGACGCCACCTTTCACATTAGTGCCTCTGACATGTCTTTCATTTTCCTCAACAGAGGATTCCCATCCACCGTGGTTAACATGGCCCCTGACCGTGTCCGTTCTATTTCCTGCACCTCTGCTCTCACCCCTTCCCCTCCCTCTCAGAACCACGACAGGGTTCCCCTTGTCCTCACCCTTCACCCCACCAGCCTCCATGTTCAACGGATCATCCTCCACCATTTCCGCCACCTCCAGCGTGATCCCACCACCAATCATATCTTCCCCTCCCCTCCCCTCTCAGCATTCTGAAGGGACCACTCCCTCCGCGACACCCTGGTCCATTCCGCAGTCACCCCCTCCCCTTCCCACGACACCTTTCCGTGCAAGTGCAGGAGATACAACACCTGCCCTTTTACCTCCTCCCTTTCCACTGTCCAGGGCCCCAAACACTCCTTCCAGGTGAAACTGCAATTTACTTGTACTTCTTTCAATTTAGTATACTGTATTCGCTGCTCACGATGTACTCTCCTCTACATTGGGGAGACCAAGCGTAGATTGGGTGACCGCTTTGCAGAGCAGCTCCATTCAGTCTGCAGGTGTGACCCTGAGTTTCCAGTCGCCTGTCACTTTAATTCTCCACTCCACTCCCACTCTGAATTCTCCGTCCTTGGTCTCTTACACTGTTCCAACAAAGCTCTACGCAAGCTCGAGGAACAGCACCTCATCTTTCATTTAGGCACTTTACAGCCTTCTGGACTCAACATCGAGTTCAAAACTTTCAGAGTGTAACCATTGCCAATCTTTGGCTTCCTTTCACCTCCTGCCCCTCCCCCACCCACTCAGAGCCTCTTTCTTTCTTTCTTTTTTTCTCCTTGTCTCTAATGGCAGTTGGTTATAATTCCACCATTCACACCCTATCTTGACTAATGTTTTTCTAACTCCTGGCATTACCATTTGAATTTGGGCCATCATCCCTTTTGTCTCTCTAATCTCTTTTGTCTTCCAACCTATCACAGACCTTCCTTTTTGTTCTTTCTTCCCTCCCCCTTCAGTGCTTGTTAAGAATCTGTTCTTTTCGAACACTCTCCAGTTTTGACAAAGGGTCATCGACCCGAAATGTTAACTCTGCTTCCTCTCCACAGATGCTGCCTGACCTGCTGAGATTCCAGCATTTTCTGTTTTTATTCCAGATTCCAGCATCTGCTGTATTTTGCTTTTGTGTTGTTGTAGTTGTAAAAGTAAGATGGTAAATAGCATTAATCTTCCAATCTTTTTAACTTTTTTTCAATATATGTTTACTATTACATCAAAGAACTGACTGAAGTTCAAAATTCTGAGATAATCTTAAATATGAAAACTTTATTTTCGCTTATGGTGCTAAACTTTCAGGATATTTTACAGGGCGCCCGGGGATTTTGTATATAAGAATTACAAGCCTGAAGCTGCACAAAAATTAATTTTTCTTTGTGGTAAAATATTTCCATCAGTTCACTGCATCATTCACCATAATCTGGCAAAGGTTCCCGATAGCAATCAAATTGTCCACAGCATTTTGCACAAAATGACAGACTCTGAGCTGCACTGAGTCTCTCAATCTGGCAGCATTACCTATCTGCAAAAATACCCTGTCGGGGAGTTCATCCAGACTTGTTAGCTAGCGATATGAAATGTCTCGTTGCTTCAAACAGAGATCACACTCTTGAAAATTATAATTATTACAAAAGCAAATGCAGCCAACATTTAATAAACCCCGTCACATGGATTCCCTCCCCCCATATTCTGCGTGATCAATTGAAATATTAGCTGGCGTGAACTATAAGGAGCAGTGAATTTCCCAAAGTAACATCAAAGTTCTAAAACTAAAAAGAGTTTGCTCAACCAGAAATAAATTCCAAGCTCAGAAAAGGGAAAGTGAAGAGACGATCTAGATTTAACGACATTGTACAGATGATAGTGGAGGTTGACTTATGAATAGGTTGAGTAGGTTGAGCCTATATTCATTGGAGTTCAGAAGAAAGAGAAGTGATCTTATCGAAATATATAAGATAATGAGGGGGCTCGACAAGGTGGATGCAGAGAGGGATATTTCCACTCATAGAGGAAACTAAAACCAGGGGACATTGGGCTAGACTTTCCTCGTTTTTTGCATACTTAACGCCCACTTAACATCCATTTTACCGCTGAAATGACATTTAACGCCCGTATATCGCCCATTTAGCCACAAAATGGAAACTGACGGGCATTTTTTGGAAACTTATCGGCGAGCGTAACACCGGGAAAAATTAATACCGCCCGCCCACTTTTTTTGGTCGATGTCATCAGAATGGGCGAAATCAACGCCCATAATATCGGCCAGCGTTACTTTCCACGTGGAATTGATGCCGAGATTCAATAATGCCTCCCGCCCCTTTTTTTTTGTCGTAAAGACCACATTTGGCGAAGCTAACACCCAGGAGATCAGCCACCGTCACTTTCACCACCTCGCACACATATTACCCACAATATCGCTCGCCCAAAGAACCGCCCGGAAAAAGTGGAACAGTTCTGAACTAAAGCCAGCAGTGTGGCTGCCATTTTTAAAATCGCAGGTCGCTTCATTCAAAAGGCTGCTTCAACTTCGGGGGAGTTTGCATTGACTCTGGAGTTCTTCTCAGGTGAAGTGACCATCTCAACAGACATATTTTCAGACTCTGGACTATTGGGGGTTTACTCTAGGTGTATTTTAGTGAGGAAATTATTGCTTCTGATCAATCGCTATTATACTTTCATTTTAATGGGGCCAGCCATTTCTCAGCCTGCATCGATTAATACACAGATGCTGCAGAGTGCAGATGGCTCAATGTGTTATGCACATCATTATGTCCCCGATTTAAGACGTGCAAGAATGAGGAGGAGAGCCAGACCACACACACACCGCACGTACAGGGAAAAGAGGTCTTACCTCGACGTGTCCGACCACACCTGCCTTCGGAGACTGCGCTTCCACAAGGTGGTGATCAATGAAATATGTGAGCTCATCAAGCCACATATGCAGCCTGCCATCAGGATATCAGTGTCGGTCGAGGTCAAGGTCAACGCAGCACTGTTTTTCTATGTATCCGGTTCCTTTCGGGCCTCCGCAGTCGAGATTTGCCCTCTGTCTCACCATGCCACCCTTCGCTGCATTAAATAGGTCACGGAAGCCCTGTACGCGAGCAGGATGGACTTTATCAGCTTCCCCATGACCACGGAGGCTCAGACTGACAGGGCTGGAACATTCTACCACATTGTTAAGTTCCCCAGGGTGCAAGGAGCAATACAGTGCACTCACATCGCCATGCGGCCACCTTCTCAGCTTTTTCGTAACAGAAAAGGATATCACTCCCTGAAGGTCCAACTAGTTGTCAACCACAGCCAGATCATAATGGCAGTGAATGCCAAATGTCCGGGCAGCTTCGATGAGGCTGTCTCTGAGATCTTTCAGAGTCAGCCATAAGGACAATGCTGGATGCTTGGTGATAACTGATATGGCCTAGCCACCTGGCTGATGACCCCATTGCGTGACACCCACACTGAGGCCGAGAAGCGATGCAACCAGAGTCACAGAGACACATGCAATGTGGCCCAGAAAACAATAACTGTGCTTGAGCAGTGCTTCAGATGTCTGGACCACTCAGGCAGGGAGCTACAATACAATCCTGAGTAAGTAGATAAATTTGTGGTCCATGCTGCACAATCTGGCTATCAGGAGGGGCCAAGAATTGCCAGAAGGGACTGATGCTCCACCTCAGGAGAGAGAGGAAGAGGACGACGAGGGGCTGGACGCTGACGAGGGGCCAGACAATCAGGCTGGCTGTGCAACGGCTATTTACAATATACATTAATGATTTAGATGAAGGAATTGAATGTAATATCTCCAAGTTTGCCGATGACACTAAGCTGGGTGGCAGTGTGAGCTGTGAGGAGGATGCTAAGAACCTGCAGGGTGACTTGGACAGGTTAGGTGAGTGGGCAAATACATGGCAGATGCAGTATAATGTAGATAACTGTGAGGTTATCCACTTCAGTGGTAAAGACAGGATTGCAGATTATTATCTGAATGGTGACAGATTAGTAAAAGAGGAGGTGCAACGAGACCTGGGTGTCATGGTACATCAGTCATTGAAAGTTGGCATACACGTACAGCAGGCTGTGAAGAAGGCAAATGGCATGTTGGCCTTCATAGTGAGAGAATTTGAGTATAGGAGCAAGGAGGTCTTACTACAGTTGTACAGGGCCTTGGTGAGCCCACACCTTGAATATTGTGTACAGTTTTGGTCTCCTAATCTGAGGAAGGTCATTCTTGCTATTGAGGAAGTGCAGCGAAGGTTCACCAGACTGATTCCTGGGATGACAGGACTGACATATGAAGAAAGATTGGATCGACTAGGCTTATGTTCAATGGAATTTAGAAAAATGAGAGGGGATCTCATAGAAACATATAAAATTCTGACGGGATTGGACAGGTTAGATGTAGGAAGAATGTTCCCGATGTTGGGGAAGTCCAGAACCAGGGGCCACAGTCTAAGGATAAGGGGTAAGCCATTTAGGACCGAGATGAGGAGAAACTTCTTCACTTCGAGAGTTGTGAGCATGTGGAATTCTTTACCGCAGAGAGTTGTTCAGGCCAGTTCGTTGGATATATTCAAAAGGGAGTTCGTTGTGGCCCTTACAGCTAAAGGGATCAAGGGGTATGGAGAGAAAGCAGGAAAGGGGTACTGAAGTGCATGATCAGCCATGATCATATTGAATGGTGGTGCAGGCTCGAAGGACCGAATGGCTTTCTCCTGCACCTATTTTCTATATTTGCATGTTTCTAACCATGCCCACGACCCTCTCCAGACCGCAGGAAAGGGCCCGTGGTGGCTACATAGCTGCAAGACTCTTACATGAGGAGCTGATATCGGAACGATTTGCCTGAAAGAACGTTGCTGTGAGTGACAACGCTTGACACACTGCTGTGTGCGTGCAGCTCAGACATCAATGCCAGTTAAAGTTTACATTGATTGAAGTTAAGTTTTATTTCACCTTTTCATGTTAAGGAATCACCAGTGTGTAATGGTCCAGCTATCTGAGACAATGCACAACAAGGTTATGTTCAATAAAAAAATGTTTATACCAACATTGGTCTGAAATCATAAGTATCACGGGCAAAAACACCCAACCCCCACCCACACCTTACCTTTTCCACCATTGACATCAATCAAATGTTCAACATGTTCAGCAACACAGAATACAAATGCAAAGCAGGAGGGCGGTCCCCTCCCCCATACATTACAACAAATTGAATACACCTAGATGGAGATATAACACCTGCAGACATGCACCTCACTTTCCTTCCTCCCTTCCCTTCTTCTCCCCACCTCTACCCCTTCCCCTCCTCGCTCCACGGCGCCTGGTTGAAGAGCCCCTCAGGCGGTGCCTCATTGGGGAGGATGAAGGCAGATGTGGTGATTGCATGGGTACGGGAGCGAGGGATGCCAAGGTGGGAACATTCTCTGATGCAGAAGCAGGATCTTGGTCCTTGCTCTCATCTGTCGTTCACAGTGGTGGTGCGGAACCTAGGGGTGGAGTGCCATGCTCCAGAACCACTGGGAGGCCTGTGCCAGCAGTGTTCCTGGCTATCGCATCCAGGGCCTCCGCCTCCATGGAACGTACTCAGTCATGGTGGCCAGCTGTCGGGATATGCCCCCCAATGTTTCGATGAGCTGGTCACCAATGTCTACAGTCCTCCTGGACAACTATACCATCTCTCCGCTCTCATGTTGCACTCGTGGACCAGACCTGCCACGTCTGTGAGGCCTCCGCGGGGTGTACCATCCTGGGGAAAAATGGGGTGCCCTGTGGTGAGGTGCTTGGGGCCGGTACCTCCAGAATGGAGGCGGGAATGACCGGAGGAGCACTAGATGGCCTTGGGGTGGAATGGCTTCTGGAGCGTGGCGATGCAGTTTCCTCGAAGTCCATGCTCTCATCCGTACAGAACAGCCCAATGGATTGACGGATGAGAATCGCAGCTCCTCAGCACCAGATGTAAGATCGTCCGGAGAGTCGGGCCCCGCGCCCCCACCTTCTGGCCTCTGTGGTCTTGCCTGGGGCTGCACTGCTGGCTGAGCTGCAAAACACAAATGAGGTTATTAGAGGAGAAGAGGGTGCTAGGGTCACAAGGTGAGCCCAACGCTACACACAGCATATGCACGACAAAAGCACCACCGCTCTCAAAATCATCACAGACATCACATTTCATGACCATCAACACATTTGCATTGCAATGATTTTCATTCGGCCAGCATTATTTCTCGGACAATTTTAGAAATTATCTATCATATATGATTGTTTGGATATGAGTTGGTGTGGCATCTATAGACTTCACATCACGCAATGGTGCAAACTTTACTCACATGGCCTCACTTCAGGGTCTGCAGATGCTTCCGTGGCTGTCCGGTGTGATTCCCCACGAGTGCGAGCACCCGCTCCTCCATCTCAGTGATGTCGCTGGGGACTGGTGGCCCCCCACCCGTTCGCCTCTGCACGGACCTCATCGTCGATAGCTTCTTCTGCAAAAGGTGACAGGACGACATTGCATGAGATCATTGCATGATATCATTGCTAGGTACTGTCACAGAGACTGATGCAACACATAACCGACAGATGTAATTATGACTATTATGATAATTATCATTCTTTAGCTAAAGAAATGCACCGTGACCGCAGACTTTGAGTAAAACAATCCCGGTAAGAGTGAAAGACCTCACATCTGTTGATAGTCACTCATGACTGTTACAAGTCAAATTATATAAATACATAAGTACATGTAAATAAATGTAATACTTACTCTTGCGGATCCCACAAGGTCGTTCCATCGTTTATGGAATTGGTTGCCCTCACGCACCTTATTCATCGCCAATGAGACCACCTCTGCTATCTTGGTCCATATCTTCTGGTAGGCCTTTGGAGTGGACTTCCCATACCTCCCTGGGTCAAATCACCCCAGCGTAACTCGACCTCCTGAAGGAGGGAGGCATTTGCCTCGTCCGAGAGCCTCCTCGCTCTTTTGTGCCCTCCAATGTGCTCCTCTCCCACGTCACTGCTCTCTCCAGCATCAGTCTCCACAGTGTGCCGTGATGCCTCCTCTTCTCCCTCCATTATAGGCCAAATTTGGTCAAATATGTCGCTGGTAACAGCTAATTTTTGTTTCCCTATTTGCTGTAAAGTTCTAAACTCTCCCTCCTTCCTCCCAAAGCAGCACACCACACCCACACACGCCTTCAGTCCCTCTCAGCTCCCTCTCTCTCTGACCCCGCTTCTGCACATGTCATGATGACCTTTGACCTCCTGAATCACGGGAATCGAGCGTTGCCATGCCGTGGCTAAGAACGGCGATACTTTACGGTAGAAGGTCAGCAAGATTTCACGCTACCGCCCATTTCATATCGCTCGCGATAACACCCAATTTCAAAAATGGACACTAGGTGCTTTGAGAATGGGCGAGAAGGCAGTGATCTGAAAAGCCATTTTTACCGCCCACGCCGGAAATAACGCCCATTTTTGGGTGACATGCACAAAAGTGTAATATCTAGCCCATAGTCTCAGGATAAGGGACCGCCAATTTAAAACTGAGATGAGGAGGAATTTCTTCTCTCAGAGGGTTGTAAATCCATGGAATTCTCTCCCCCAGAGAGCTGTTGAGGCTGGGTCGTTGAATATATTTAAAGCTGAGATAGACAGATTTTTGAGTGATAGGGGAATAAGGGGTTATGGGGAGCGGACATGGGAAGTGGAGCTGAGTCCATGATCAGATCAGCCATGATCTTATTGAATGACGGAGCAGGCTCGAGGGGCCAGGAGGCTACTCCTGCTTTTATTCTTATGTTCTTATGTTCTTATGGTGAATAAGTGGAATGGACTACACAGAGTGGTATGGTCGTAACAAAGCAAATCAAATGTCAATATCTAAGTTGGATATCCAGGCCAAAGCTTTCCAGTATAACAGCGTGGATATCTTGTAGACTGCCTGCGAATTCCCTCTGAGGGCAGTACTCAATGATGTGCTCCAGGGTCTGATCAGGAGTTCCACAGTCGCATGATGGGGATGCTTTAATCTTCCACCTATGGAGAAGGTGGCAGCATCTGCTGTGACTGCTTCTGAAGCACTTGATGGTTGTCCACTGTTTGTGAGGAAGATTTGATCTTTCAGGTTGTATTGTGGGGTCCTCTATAAGGAATCCATTCCGTATGTCGCCGTTCTTCCAAGCATTTCACCATCGGTCATCAAGGCTGAGGGGAGATCGCTGAAGGGCTTCGGCAACAGTCCAAAAAGACCTTCTAGATTTGAGACAGGTTGGTGGTAGGCTGTTCAAGTCGGCCTGGATCGGCATATCTTTGCTGGTGTAGCGGTTGTATTCTCTGGAGACTGTATATTCACGGTGTAGATGTGGTGGTGTGATGTTTGCAAGCATGGCCAGCCTAGGTGTTGGTGTCGATAAAAGCATACCTGTGATAATTCTCATAATAGAGTTCAGCTGGACATCAATGGATTCGAAATGCCGACTTGATAGCCATGCCAGGAAGCAGTACTCCACTGTCGAGTACACCAGGGCGACTGCTGCCATACGGAGGGTTTGAGCGTCTGCTCCCCATGCAAATCTAACGAGTTTCTGGATCAAGTTGACCCTACTCTTCAGTTTCTTCCCAAGGTTCTGGAAACATTGTCTATATGAGAGGGTGTGATCAAGAATGACTCCTAAATAGGAGGAGTTTTTGGCATGGTTTACCTCTGCGCCGCAAAAGCAGATTTTCAAAACTCGGTTTGCTTGATGAGTGTGAGGAGAAATGTTGAGGTGATGGTCGTTTGCGGGTTTGGCCAGAGCCGCCATCGGCGGAAGTAGGCCTCCATCCACTGTAAATCATTGGTCAGAGTCCCCTTGGTGATGGAGATGTTCATTTTTTGCATGACCAAGGCAATGTCATCAGCGTATACGAACTTGCAGGACTCTGTTTCGGGCAGATCACTGGTGTAAACGTTGAATAACATGGGTGTCAGGACAGAAACCTATGGGAGTCTGCAGTGGTGTGTTATGTCTGTAATGCACTTATGAATGACTCCACGAGGCAATGTGTTGTACTCAAACTGTAGTGACCGTGGTCCTTTATTCGTAACTCCAGAGTGAGGCACAAGCATGGTGGGCAGCCTTTTGTACTGGACCCTGCACACCTATACAGGTGACCCTCAGGTCTCCCACCGCAGTGCCCTCTGATGGACAGCCTCTGCCACAGGGACAGGAAACCCCGGTCTCCAGCAGTTGCATTCTTTAGTGGTGCCACATAGTATTTACACAGTGTAAACCTTATTGAAAGTACATCAGGTAACAAGTCTCCATCTTATGCAACTATACAGTGACTACACAGAGAGTATATCTATAGCCTGCATATATAACCTGGAGTATTGTGCACAGTTTTGGTCTCCTAATTTGAGGAAGAACATTCTTGCTATTGAGGGAGTGCAGTGAAGGTTCACCAGACTGATTCCCGGGATGGCGGGACTGACATATCAAGAAAGACTGGATCAACTGGGCTTGTATTCACTGGAGTTCAGAAGAATGAGAGGGGACCTCATAGAAACGTTTAAAATTCTGATGGGTTCAGACAGGTTAGATGCAGGAAGAATGTTCCCAATGTTGGGGAAGTCCAGAACCAGGGGTCACAGTCTAAGGATAAGGGGTAAGCCATTTAGGACCGAGATGAGGACAAACTTCTTCACCCAGAGAGTGGTGAACCTGTGGTATTCTCTACCACAGAAAGTTGTTGAGGCCAATTCACTAAATATATTCAAAAAGGAGTTAGATGAAGTCCTTACTACTAGGGGGATCAAGGGGTATGGTGAGAAAGCAGGAATGGGGTACTGAAGTTGCATGTTCAGCCATGAACTCATTGAATGGTGGTGCAGGCTAGAAGGGCCGAATGGCCTACTCCTGCACCTATTTTCTATGTTTCTATGTTTCTATAACATCACTCTCCCCCAAGTCTTTTGTGCCGATTACCTTTGCAATATATGCTCTGGCTTGGCTCTCTCCCTGTTAACCCCCAAGTCCTTTTGTCACAACGTTGGGTAGTGGTTACCAGTTTGGATGGTTCGTTGATGCAGTGGAAGTTCCAGTGGGTTCTGGGTGTGATACATGTGTGTGTCCATGGCTACATGCATCCATTTCCCCCCCTCCTCCCACAGCGAGATCATGCAGCAGGCCCATTACATTAACATATGGAATCAGACACAGTGCAATTACAAAGAAAGGAAGTTACAGTTTGTATCGTGACACCTTGGTTCAGTGACTTGCATTCGTTAGGTTTTGCGGTCATGCACCAGGATTGGGTAGATTGCATTCATGGTTCAGTCATGGTCAGTACTGAGGTAGCAGTACAGGTATGCGAGGACGCTAGTTCCAGAGCAACCGGACGGGGTCCTAGTCGTCTGATAGCAGCACTGCACCCCATGCTAGCGGGGTGGGCTTGGTTCGCTCACCTAGCCAGGACTCAGGGCCTTTGCCGTTGCTTAGTGGTGGGTAGAGCCACAGATGTGTGTGGCCTCCCTGTCCTCCTTTGAGGGCTGCAGAATCTTCTGCCTGCTCTCTTACGGTGTTGGGAACCTGGTTGTTCCAGATCCCGTTTGGGGAACTCGTTGGTTCTGACCTTTTGTTCCCGGACATGGCCGAGGTAGTGATTGGGTCTGGGGGCTGCACCGTCTCCACCCGCGTGGTGGGCAACGGCGGCTGACTGCATGTATTGGCGCCGTTTTCGTTTCCAGGTCCATGGCGAATAGTGCCATTGGGTGCCTGCAGCGTGGGATAGACCTGGGGCAGGGTATCAGGATCAGTGCCTTCACTCTCCTGAGGTCGCTGGCCTATAACTTGTGGGGACACCTGGGGCAGGGCATCAGGATCAGCGCCCTTACCCTTCCGAATTCGCTCGCTTGCTACTTTTGGGGACACTCTATTCCCGACATCGCGCAACAACATTTGTTCTTTACATTAGGACTGGAACCAACATCTTGCAACAACATTTTGTTCTTTACATTAGGAATAGTACCGATATCTTGCAATGATTTTGTTCACAATCTTAATTGGTTCGTTACATTGATTGCCATGCATACAATGTCTCTTTAAGTTCAGTTGGTTGCAGGTCTCCTTTAAGAGAATCCTGCTGGCTTTACCCAAATCAAATCCTTTGTTAGACATCACGTGTTGGTCCCTCAACGTTGCACCTCGTGATATTGCCGCGGCCATCTTTTTTTCAGCCACGCTGCACCTCGCTGCAGCAGGGACGCCACCTTGCCTCTGTCCTCGAGGTCGACTTCCTTGAATCCTTCTCTCCCGCGATTCTGCCACAAAAGCTGGAAGAGTGCCTGTGAATTCGATCTTCCTCCCCAGGAGTCCTGCCACTGGAGCCGGGAAGGTACTTTTAGGTCGTTCCGGTCGGATCATTGCCACGCAGTCGTGATGGACGGTCTGTGCCTCAGGTGCTGTGCTGGTCTGATCTCTGGTGCCTGGCCCAAGCGAAGGTGATGTTTTGCTCTGCCTGTGAGCACAGGGGACATCGATTGCTGGAGTGAAGAGGTCTTCCCATTTCCACTGGATCTTCCCCATCCACCTTCTTCCGAGTAGCGTTGGACCATCACCTGCAACAATCCACAGAGGTAACTTATGCACCACGCCATTATGGATTACACTTATATCCGCACTACCAAGGACTGGGATCAGCTCGTTGGTGGAGGTGCTCAACTTTTCCTGTACTGGAACCAGCTCGGGTCGGTTTTCGTTCCATTGCCTCTCGAAGGCATCCTGGCTCATCACTGACTGGCTCGCTCCCGTGTCCACTTCCATGAAGACTGGAACGCCGTTTATCTCAACTTCCATCTTCACTGGAGGACAATCAGTGGTGCAGGTATACACTCCATACATTTCTTCTTGGGGCTGAGCTGCCTCTCTGGTCAAATCATCATACTCCCCGCTGGATTCAAAGTCATCTACCGACTCCTCTGCTAGACGGTGAGTTGTATTTCTTTTACACATACGCCAAGAAGAAGTGTATGAAGTGTATACCTGCACCACTGATTGTCCTCCAGTGAAGATGGAAGTCGAGATAAACAGCTTTCCAGTCTTCATGGAAATAGACACGGGAGCGAGCCAGTCAGTGATGAGCCAGGATGCCTTTGAGAGGCAATGGAACGAAAACCGACCCAAGCTGGAGGTGGCCCTTCATGTTACAGGCTTTGCATACGTACTCAGCAAACCGACACTGGTGAGCCCGATGGTTTCCTCTGCAACGCCAGCATGGTGCTACTCAATTAGCACCCCTCAGCGGACTCTGAGTTCTGGAATGCTGAGATCTGTGCTCTCTGCCCTGGGCAGAGCCATATCCTACAGTCTTGCCTGTGAAAGGCACCATTCTGTGTACAGTACTTGCTGGGTTTGAGTCCACAGGATGAATGATTTGCTTGGTGCTGCAGGTCGAGGTCATGAACGCCTGACTAATGCTAATGGCCTTCTGCAGGTTGACTGTGGTGTCGGCAGATAATAGCTTGTGAAGGAGGCCCTCGTGGCCAATTCCCAAACGAAGATGTCTCGCAATGCTTCGTTGAGGTGCATGCCGAAATCACATGGTGCCGCAAGTCTCCTGAGGTCAGCAGCATATTTTGCAATCTCATGGCCCTCAGGTTTGCGGTGAGTGTAGAATCTGTGCCTGGCCGTGAGGATGTTCTGTTTTGGTTTTAGTTGGTCGCAAATTAGTCCAGTCAGCTCATCGTATGTCTTATCCTTGGCCTTCGTGGGTGCCAGCAAGTCCCTGATGAGGCGGTAGATCTCAGGCCCACAACTGGTCTGCAGTATAGCCTTGCTCTACTCTGCCAATGTGTCCGTCTCCCCTGCCAGGTCGTTTGCTACGTAATATTGCTCGAACCTCTCCTTGAAGGCATCCCAATCATCGCCCTCTGTGAAGTCTTTTCGTGTGCCAAAGGTAGCCATAATTGTGTGAAAGGCCGTATTCTCATCGCCAGTTGTTATGTCTGTATTGCACTTATGAATGACTCCACGAGGCAATATGTTGTACTCAAACTGTAGTGACCTTGGTCCTTCATTCGTAACTCCAGAGTGAGGTACAAGCATGGTGGACAGCCTTTTATACTGGACCCTGCACACCTATGCAGGTGACCCTCAGGTCTCTCACTGCAGTGCCCTCTGGTGGACAGCCTCTGCCACAGGGACAGGAAACCCCAGTCTCCACCAGTTACACCCTCTAGTGGTGCCAGCATAGTATATACACAGTGTAAACCTAATTGAAAGTATATCAGGTAACAAGTCTCCATCTTATGCAACTATATAGTGACTAAACAGAGTATATCTATAGTCTGCACATATAACATGGTGGAAGTGGATAGTGTTGGCAAATTCAAGAGGGAAATTGATAGATATTTGGCAGAAGCATGTAATTGTGAAGTAAAGGAGATAGAATAGTGCATTTTTATTAACAAAAATATTGGGACTGGCCAGATGGACCATAATGGTCTTCTCCAGTCATATACATTTCTAATCAGCATCTCTGACTTCACCTTCTGTTGCCTCGGCTCTAAGCTCTGGCCTCCCCTGCCTGCACTGCTCCGCCTCTCTACCTCTCTTTCCTCCTCCAAGACGCTCCTTAAAACCTACCTCCTTGACCAAGCTTTTAGTCACCTACCCTAATTTCTCCTTATGCGGCTTGGTGTCAAATTTTTTGTCACATAATACTCCTGTGAAGTGCCTTGGGATGTTTCACTATGTTAAAGGCACTATATAAATGCAAGTTGTTGTTGTTTGCTCCACAACAGTTTTGTGAGACACTAGGAGTTAATTTTTCACTGAACATTTTTGGGAGTGATTGCAACAATTACATTTCAATTTTTTTGTGCCTATAGTGGAAATTATAGTTATGATATGAAGCGGCACACCCAAGCAGAAAAAAACTGGACGCTATTTATTTTCTGAAAACTAATCAAAAACGCTTAGCTTACAGTTTCTGAGCTGATTTTTTCTTTCCCTATTCTTTCCAAACCTCAGCAACCACGTTTTCCCCCTGTGCCTCACTGCAATTGCATAACCTATAACTCACCATGAGCAACACCACAAGATAGCTACCAATATTAAATGTCAATTCTTAAATCTAATTTGTCTGCCTAATTAAAACAATTACTATGATGCCCATATAACATATAAAAACATACAATATAATTTCTTGTTCATCACAAAATATGAAACATTCACTTAGTACATAGATATAACATTATGTGCTACTCCATCACAAATGCTCCATCAAGGCAGCATTTGACCAAGTGTGGCATCAAGGAGTCCTAGTAAAACTGAAGTCAGTAGGAATCAGGGGGAAAACTCTCCACTGGCTGGAGTCATACCAAGCACAAAGGAAGATGGTTGTGGTGGTTGGAGGTCAATCATCAAAGCCCCAGGACATCGCTGCAGGAGTTCCTCAGGGCAGTGTCCTTGGCCCAACCATCTTCAGCTGCTTCATCAATGATCTTCCCTCCATCATAAGGTCAGAAGTGGGGATGCTCACTGATGACTGCACAGTGTTCAGTGCCATTCACAACTCCTCAGATAATGAAGCAGTCCATGCCGGCATGCAGCAAGACCTGGACGACATTCAGGCTTGGGCTGTTAAGTGGCAAATAACATTCGTGCTGCACAAGTGCCAAGTAATAATGATTTCCAACAAGTGAGAGTCTAACCACTGCCCTTTGATATTCAACAGCATCACCATCGCCAAATCCTCCACCATCAACATTCTGGGGGTCACCATTGACCAGAAACTTAACTGTACCAACCCACATAAATACCGTGGCAACAAATGCTGGTCAGAGGCTGGGTATTCTGCAGTGAGTGTCTCACCTCCTGACTCCCCAAAGCTTTTCCACTATCTACAAGGCACAAGTCAAGAGTGTGATGGAATACTCCGCACTTGCCTAGATGAGTGCAGCTCTAACAACACTCAAGAAGCTCAACACCATCCAGGACAAAGCAGTCAGCTTGATTGACACCCCATCCACCACCTTAAACATTCACTCCCTCCACCACCGGCGCACCATCTGCAGCAACTTGGCAAGGCTTCTTCAGCAGCACCTCCCAAACCAGTGATCTCTACCACCTACAAGTACAAGGACATCATCATCATAGGCAGTCCCTCGAAATGAGGAGGACTTGCTTCCACGTCAAAAAAGGATGAGTTCACAGGTGTTTCAATGAAGAACCTAATATTCCAGGTACTGAACTACATCATGAAGGGTGGAAGATGTCTGTGTGTGGATTTTTAAAATGTGTGGTGGCCGTTGCACACCAGCCACCACACGGGCTTGACAGAGCTAGGTCTTGTTCCAGTGGCAAGGGTTATCCAAGACGACTGGAGACCTGCTCTGCTGCATGGATCTAGTGCGCACACATATCACAGTGTGGGCTCATCCATGCTGCCCCTGGGCCCTGATCTCGTCCCTCTACAGTCTCTCGCCACTCCTTCATCCCGACCTCGCCGCTCCTGCTGTACCTGCCCACGCTCCAATCACTGACCTGGACCTTAATGACATCACTCTTCACTGCCGTCGCCCTCATGCACCAGCTCGCACTGCTCCCTGGAGTAGTATATCTCCACGCTGCTCCCAGGGCCTTCACGCTGCCCCTGGGCTGCTTGCCGCTCCTTTTATGGCCCCGACCTGCTGCTGGTGTTCTCACGCAGGTTGGAGCCTCCACGCAAGGACAGTAGATGCATGGGAACACCACCACTTCCATGTTTCCCTACAAGTCACACACCATCCTGACTTGGAACTATATCGCCGTTCCTTCATCGTCGCTGGGTCAAAATCCTGGAACTTCCTCTCTAACAGCACTGTGGGAGTACCTTCACCACATGGACTGTGGCAGTTCAAGAAGGCGGCTCACCACCACCTTCTCAAGGGCAATTCGGGATGGGCAATAAATGCTGGCCTTGCCAGTGACATCCACATCCCATGAACGAATAAAAAAATGTCTTTCTGCCAGAATGCAGTCATAGCAGCTGATATTATGTCACATGTAGCATAGTAATTGAGTAATGCAGATCCATTTTTGACTAGTTCAATGATTGCAATCCTGCTATAGTGACTGTGTTGTCAAGGGAACAGGTGCGTTACTGTGTGATTAAAAATGCATCTCATGCTGATGCACAGCATTTTTGAATTTATTTCCTGGAGCAGCACTTGGTCTAAGCATTCATTTGACTGTTCTTTTTAGGATCAATCTATCCCATTTATCATCATATTCAGTAGGTGCTGTTATTTATGTAGAACTAGTAATGTTTTTTGAAATTCTAATTTATATTTTTATACAACACAAACAGGATTGGGAAGTGGCTATCATAATTCCATTCTTGAAAAATGGTCAAGAAACATAACTGGGAATTGTAGATCAATAAGCCACACATTGCTTTTGGGGAAAGTATTTAAACAATTTGGAGAGATCTAAAAGAAAGAAAGACTTGGATTTATACAGCACCTTTCACGACCACCGGACATCTCAAAGCGCTTTACAGCCAATGAAATACTTTTGGAGTGTAGCCACTGTTGTAATGTAGGAATCTAGTGGCTAAATACTTGGCAGAAGTTAACTTCCGAAGGAACAGTTAGTGTGGATTCAAAATGGAAAAATGTTTAACTAACCTGCATGACCCTTCTGAAATCATTACTGCAATGTTGGACTGGGAAAATACAGTTGATAATTTATGCATGTATTTTGACAAGGTTTCAAATCAATGCTTAATATCTAAGGTGAGAAATTACAGAATATATAGTAAAATATGATTATTCATGGAAAATTGGCATAAATTTGGTCGGTCTTGGGCTCTTGCAGTTTTTTTATATAATGAATGACTTGGATAATAGTATATAATCTATCACCAAACTCTACAGGTAGTAATACCCGCCCTCCTGTACGGATCTGAGGCACGGACGATGTAAAGAAGGCACCTCAAGTTGCTGGAGATATATCACCAACGATGTCGCCGCAAGATCCTGCAAATCCCCTGGAAGGACAGGTGCACTAACATCAGTGCCCTCGTCCAGGCTAACATCCCCAGTATTGAAGCACTGACCACACTCGATCAGCTTCGCTGGGCAGGCCACATAGTTCGCATGCCAGATACGAGACTCCCTAAGCAAATGCTTTATGTGGAGCTCTTTCATGGTAAACAAGCCAAAGGAGGACAGCGGAAACGTTATAAGGACACCCTCAAAGTCTCCCTGGTAAAGTGCGACATCACCACTGACACCTGGGAGACTCTGGCCGAAGACCGCCCGAGGTAGAGAAAGTACATCCGGGAGAGCATCGAACTCTTCGAGTCCCAACGCAAATTGCGTGAAGAGGCCAAGCGTCCACCGACCCCTTCCCTCGACGTATGTCTGTCCCACCTGTGACAGGGTCTGTGGCTCTCATATCGGACTGTTCAGCCATCAAAGAACCCACTTTGGGAGTGGAAGCAAGTCTTCCTCGATTCCGAGGGACTGCCTATGATGAGTATATGAGCAAAATCTCCAGGATTGCAGATGATACCAAAATAGGACTAGGATCAATAATGAAGTTCAATGCAATGAGATTCAGAATGATTTAGATCTTTAGGTAACTAGTCATTGATGATAGATGCAGTTCTTTTTGGATAAATGAGAAAAGAGGAAGTATGTGTTAAATAAATCACTGATTAGGACGAGATCTAGATGTTCTCATGGGTAAATTTATGAGCTGCCAGCATAGTGCTTAACTGCACCAGAATAGACCAATAAGTTTGTGAATTGAATTTGCAGAGGTAGAGAGAACAAATCAAAAAAAGTTCTGTTGTTTCTGTGTATCAGACTCTATCTGGAGTACTAATTGTTAATCATCTGTTAGAGATGATATTATGAGAGGGTACAGAGGAAAACAACAACATTGATTCTGGATATCAGGAATTTAAGTTGAAGAAATGTTAAGAAAGTTAGGCCTATCTAATTGAAAAAGGAGTATGAAGAGAAATGAGAACAAATAATTCTGCCAATTTGTTCATTATGTTGAAAGTTTAATTTTAATAAGTTAGGAATAAGAAAGGAACGAGGGTGAAACTTTTTCATCCAAAGGTTAATCGGTTATAAGTTACTAGGTCTGAACAGAACATTATAAGTTTGAGCAAGACTTCATCTGACCTGTACACTGTTGTTTTTGCTATTAAGATATGAACTTGGCGATGACCATATGCTGAATTTTTGAGGATACACTAAATGAACATCTAAAGAGCACAGATACTAAAGTTATAGAAAGAATAGTTCATGCCTTATAAGCCACTGGAATTCTTTATGGGGTTAACACAAACAGTGATTGGGATAATCCAATAGATTTACTTAACTTCAATTGTTAAAAGATGTTCAACAAAGTTCCTCATGTGACACAACACCTTGCATTTATATAGCACCTTTAATGTAATACAATGTCCCAAGTGGAAGGAAGGTTAAGTTTTATGGATGATAAATTGTTTAAATGGATTGAGAATTGGCTTAGCAGCGTACCACGATTAAATAGAAACTGCTCTGCTTGAGAAAAAGTAACCACAGAGATTTATTATAGAACCCCTTCTGTTCACAGTATTTGTGAATAACATAAAACAGATAACATCATTGAATTCAGGGAATAACCTGAAAGGGTCCTATTTTGTGTTGGTGGGTATTGACATGGAGTGAGATGGGCCTAGTCCCATGGGGAAATGATCAAGTGCCTCCCTTGAAGGGCGACATTGCTAAACTTCAGGGAATAACATGGAGAGGTTGCCACCAACAGAAGCTGGAAAGGAAAAGGATCTGGGTGTGATGATTATATTCTAAAAGCATCTGGTCTGTGTGGCAGTGATCATTCAGGCAAATTAGATACTTGGATGTATCTGAAGGGCATTGGATCACAGGTCAGAATAAGTAATACTGAAATGTTACAGATCAACGCTGACACTGATTCTGGAGAATGGTGTGCTGTTTTGCACCCTCTACCTTTCAGTAAAGGAAATATATTCATTAGATGAGCTCAGAGGAGACTGACCAGGATGATTCCAGTTCTTGGGTGGCTAAATTATGAAGAATGGCTGGCTGAAGGGACTAAACATAGTTTTGCTGGAGAAAGGATGACTAAGGGGAGATTTGATACAGATATTTAAATTAATGAAAGGTATAGATAAGTGAAATAAATGAACAATTTAAATTGGGTAAAGAGCACTCAACTAGAGGACACAAGTCCACAATTTGCAAGCCTTCAGTATGGTTAAAGGTGCGGTGACATATGCCAGAGAAGATATTTGATTGAGCGTTATAGAGATAGTAATATTACTGCTTGATTTTTGTCCCCAGACTAGTAGGAACTTATAAGTATTTCTTAAAATAGGGATCAACAGATCCTAATGAGTATGGAGGTTGGGGAGGCCATGACCAAGTGAACATAGGTGGGCTCTGGATAGATTGGGCAAATGATTTTACCTATTAGCAGAAGCTGTAAAATTCAACAGTTGTTTCTAATGCAAACATGCTGTAGTACCAACCGAAAGTGGATCTGACTACATTCTATTTGAATGGCAAATGTTTTGGTCCACAAATTGTTTAGATGCTAGTATCTCACGAGTACACATGTGGTACTCTATTTCCTCAGTGAGTAAGCATTTTAGTTTGTTTAATGTTCAAATGAAGAGAAATTTATGGACCTACCTTACATTCATGTGCATCGAAGAAGGTGAATAGGACAGAGTATGAAAAAAACTTTGAATGCTGGATAGCAGAAATAACAAACAGAAAATGCTGGAACTCAACAGCAAATCAGTCAGTATTTGAAAGAGAAAGATAGGTTAATGTATTAAGGATGAATATGGCAGCTGTGAGCCATGATGATGTAATCTGTGCTGATGAGTTTTATGGGAAGTTGATTTCTGGGAAGATGAAGTGATTATTTTTGATTATTTTTGTTTGCTAAGGTTTTAATATTGATGTGCATTTATGTGCACTTCATTATTGGGTTTTTAAAAAATGTTTTTGCCCTTTTTCTGTAAACAGCAGCACAATGAGACAGGATCCGGTGATGCAGCATGCCACTACTCAAGATTACAGTGGGACATGGCATTGCTGCCCCAATGCGGCTACCCATTGTATAATTTCAAAATTCTAACTGGTGAATACACTGAAAATGAGGTCATGTCTTGGAGAAGATTTCTATCAGGAATTCTCAATCACTATGATAAACCAAGAGTCTAGTTCTGCCTTTCTGACTGTTAATTCAAACTCACTTCTCCAACCTTTTTTGTTATTCATCTGTTGTTAGTAAGGCCGGCATTTATTGCCCATCCCTAATTGCCCTTGAGAAGGTAGTCGTGAGTTGTCTTCTTAACCCGCTGTCATCCATATGGTGAATGTACTCCCACAGTGATTTTATTGTAGCAGTTTGGTACAACTGAGTGGCTTGCTAGGCCATTTCAGAGGGCAGTTAAGAGTGAACCATATTGCTGTGGGTGTGGACCAGGTAAGGATGGCAGATTTTCTTCCCTAAAGGACATTAGTGAACCAGATTTTTTTTTTTAACAACAATCCTGTAGTTTTCATGGTCACAATTACTGGTACTAGCTTTTATATTCTAGATTTATTAACTGAATTGAACTGGGATTTGAACTCATGTCTCCAGATTATTTATCCAGTAACATAACCACTATGCTACCGTTCCCATCCTGCAGCCATAGACACCAGCCACAGAGTGAGGTCTACAGACTCAGTCTATTCACTGAGTGGTATTTTATACATAACTTTAAAGATAAACAGAGCTTTTTTTTAACGAAAAGTAGGATTTAAAGAGTAATTATTTATATATATTTTTGTTCAACTTGTCCCATGTGAAAATCTGTTGGACAATGTTGTGGAGTATTAAAAATATGACACTCTACACAAAGATCCGTATATAGAGAAAAGAATTGTTTATTAAAACCTGATTAATCAAGGGCGAACCAGTTGCATCAGTACCCCTACTGAGTGCTCCAATCACCAATCTTGTGGGACAGACTGCGCAGTTACATTTTATACATTCGAAATTCAGTCAAAATGGTGAAACTACACGGGGAAGTGTTCCATTGGTTATTTACCACCAGTCCCCGCCCACCTGCTACTAATACATTGGTTAATACAGTTACAGCAATATCATTGGTTACTACAGTTACATTAATTTCATTAGTTATAGTAATTTCTAACGATTTCATTGGTACATTCAGTTATGGCCACTGTTGCGAGGGAAAAGCCTCCCTTTAGGTTATGTGTTACATTTCTGTGAATGTGTTCCCAGGCTAGCTCTCAGACTGTGTCCTTGACAGATCCACCTGGCTATTTCATTTCAAAGGGGCCTTGTTTCGGTTATCTCGTGTGACTGGAACATAGTGGCCTCAAGCTCATTGTTTCTGTAAGCTGTCGACATAAGTCTTGTGGGTGCTCATAGAAGTGTTATGTCCTCAGAGAGTTTCTCTGACTTTAGTTCTAGCCCTTGTGAGACCCGTTGTTCTGTGTATCAGCCTAATTGCTGGAATGTAGGATTCAGCTATTCTACAATGAACGCATTAAACCTTTCTCTCAGCCTTTCTTGCTTTATGTTTTAATTTTACCAAATTACATTTCCCCTGATTAAGATTTTTGCTCCGACAGACCATTTACACTACAGTGCAGTAACACTTCAGAACAATCCTCAGAAACCCTTCTTGCATGCGGCCCTGCACAACTCCAACCTCTCACATGACAGGATCCTCTCATGATCACTCGAGCTGATGAGTGGGCTTTGTTGTAGCAATGTGTTGAGCTTAGCAGTCAAAGTGGGATCATGAGCCATGGGAGCAAAGGTGCACCTTGCCTTTCAGAAACCATCTTGACACATGATTCACTTCCCTGAACACGGCTGGGAAGCTCGAGTAAGCACCATGACAACTCCCTGCAAGTTTGATGTTACCATGCAGGGTTCATTGTAGCTGGCCACAGACAACGGCCCAGATTTTCCTGTCAAAAATAATGGTGAGGCTAATGGCACCCCCGTTATTTAAGCGCAAATGGTGCAGCAGCTTCAGGCGAGCGGCAGGTGCACAGCTAAATTCAAATATCCAAAAGTTGGTGTTCGTTTTGCGCCGCTCTGCCACCAGCTTTGCAAAAGTGACATCTTGCCGACTGTCTCACCATTGAAATGCAGTAAATGGCGTGAAGGCGCTGTATTTGTGTGGTAGATACGAACTAAACTCACCATAGGAAGTTAAATCTTGTCCATTTCAGTCTATGCACCCTTTTAATGATGAGATGTGTTAATTATTGCCAGGCAACCTCTCTGGCACTTAAAATTAACTATTACAAATGTGGAGTCTCATTCGTTCAGATTTAATTGTTGTTGGAGATTTTAAAAACTCAAAAATTGTTTTTTACTTTTCCTTTCTTTTTCTTTTTTTTCTCTCTTAATCCAAGCTTTTCCTTTCTTTATTGCTCTTTCTGTACCTGATTTAACATTCAATTCACATACACCTAGTGCATGCTAGGTTACACCTAGTCCAAATGGATTCTGCTTGACTGAAAATTTGAGCTGTGGTCACATTACTCCCCTATCTTACCAAGAGCAATGGATCTTTGGCCCGAGTATGGTGATAATGGAATCCAGTTGATTCCATTCATAAGGAAGATATTGATGATGCAATTGTGCAATAAGTTGGATATTCCCACTGTGTAGCCTGCGCATTTCAGATTGTACTGTATTATTATTTACTCAGATAGTTAGAAACTTCTGAAGAATTGAACAGAGTAGAATTTGAATGACTTGTTAGATTTGACATTAAAAAAGAAAGACTGGTATTTATACAGCGCCTTTCACGACCGCCGGACATTTCAAATGCTTTACAGCCCATGAAGTACTTTTGAAATGTAGTCAGTGTTGTAATGTGGGAAATACAGCAGCCAATTTGTGCACAGCAAGCTCCCACAAGCAGTAATGTGACAATGACCAGATAATCTGTTTTTTTGGTGATGTTGATTGAGGGATAAATGTTGGCCAGGACACCGGGGATAACTCCCCTTCTCTTCTTCGGAATAGTGCCACGGGATCTTTTACGTCCACCTAAGAGAGCAGATGGAGCCTCAGTTTAATGTCTCATATGAAAGATGGTACCTTTGACAGTGCAGCACTCCCTCAGCTCTGCTCTGGAGTGTCAGCCTGGATTTATGTGCTCTAGTTCCTGGAGTGGGACTTGAATCCACAACCTGCTGACTCTGAGGCGAGGGTGCTACCAACTGAGCTACAGCAGATAGTCGAGGTTGACAATTCTGGTAAAAAGTTCTGTGCAAAGTCCAGTTTAAAGTTCAGTCAAGGTGGCTAATGCTTGTGGGAGAATTGTACATGTCATGTATGTAACCACAATGTAACACCACTGTATTACTGTATACACTCAACCTAGATGCACACCTTGACCACAAGGGATGAACTTGTGGGAGACACTCCTTACCTGATTACACAGGCATAAAAAGGGAGGTCCCACGCAGGGTCATCATCTTTGGAGTCCTGTGAATAAAGAGTTAAGGTCACAGAGTGACCTTGTCCCCAGAATGTGCCTCGTGTGTTTTCATACTGTCGAGTAAGGACTTTATATTGGCGATGAGAAACTGGAATTCATGACCCACAGAGGAACGGTACTGTGTTGGGGAAGACTGGGACTATTTTGTCGAGAGGCTTCAGCAAAGCTTCATTATGAAAGAATGGCTGAGGGATGCAGCGGCCGACAAGCGACGGGCTCATCTTTTGACCAGCTGCGAACCAAAGACTTATGCGCTAATGAAGGACTTACTAACACCCGAAAAGCCGGCGGACAAAACCTTTGAAGAACTTAGCAAATTGATTGTGGAGCACCTCAAACCGGTGAGTAACATACATATGGCCCGACACAGATTCTACACCCATCGACGTCGTGAAGGACAGAGCATACCGGACTTCGTAGCGGACCTCCGGTGTTTGGCCAGCCTCTGTAAGTTCACAGACGCCTGCAGGGGGGAGATGCTAAGGGACTTCTTTATCGAGGGCATCGGTCATGCGGGAATTTTCCGCGAATTAATTGATACCAAGGATTTGACCTTGGAAGCGGCGGCGTTGATAGCTCAAACTTTCATGGCAGGGGAGGAAGAGACGAAAATAATATACGCGCGCAATTCTGCCTCTAATGCGGTGATGGATCAGGGAGTCAACATCATCAATGCAACTCAGAGCCCTGCAGGCAGGCAGGGGCAGTCCGGCACTCCCCAGGCAGCAATAGACCCCAGAGTAGGACTTCAACAGAGGCAATGGCAGGCTGAACGGACATTCACGCCATCACAGTGGACAATGCAGCCCAGGATGGGGCCATTGACACCCACTAATAAGGTACTTAAGAGCAGTCAAAGAGACAGTCAGCGTGGAATGCCTGGCCATAGTCCCTTTGTTCCCAACAATGGAAACTTTAACTCATGCTGGAGGTGTGGGGGAAAACACTCAACTAGATCTTGCAGATTTCAACAATTTGTCTGCAGGAACTGCAATCTCAGTGACCATTTAGCACGAATGTGCAGGAAGTCTGCAACCAGACTAATATGTGAGGCGGATGGACCAGAAGAGGGTTCTTTGAGGCAGGATGACTTTTGGGGCAAATCGATGGATGCCGAGGTTCAGCGGGTCCATGTGGCGAATATTCACAGTTCATACACCAAAATGCCACCAATGATGATGAGGGTTTTATTAAACGGTATCCCAGTATGCATGGAGCTGGACACTGGGGCCAGCCAGTCACTTTAGGGCATTCAGCAATTTGAGAAGCTATGTCCACTTTTAAAGCCAGTAGACCCAAATTAGCATGTATTGAGACACAATTACAGACTTCTACTAAAGAAATCATTCCGGTGCTAGGCAGTGCAATGTTGGCTGTCACACACAATGGGTTAGTGAGTCGGCTGCTGCTCTGGATTGTCCCGGGCAATGGTCCTGCACTGTTGGGGAACTGGAAATGGGGGGATGTTCATGCAATGTCATCTGTGGAGCGAAGTTCGTGCTCACAAGTCCTACAACAATTCGATTCACTATTCCAACCTGGCGTCAGGACTTTCAAAGGCACTATAGTAGTGATACACATCACCCCGGACGCCAGGCTAGTGCACCACAAAGCAAAAGTGGTGCCGTATGTGATACGGGAAAAGATCGAGAGCGAATTGGACCGACTGTTGAGAGAGGGCATCATCTCGCCTGTTGAATTCAGTGACTGGGTGAGCCCCATCCTTCCCGTCCTAAAAGCGGATGGCTCTGTCAGGATCTGTGGTGACTACAAGGCCACCATCAATCGGGTGTCCCTACAAGATCAATACCCGCACCCGAGAGCGGAGGACCTCTTCGCCACGCTGGCAGGCGGCAAGCTGTTCACCAAGTTGGACCTCACTTCAGCCTACATGACCCAGGAACTGGCCGACGAATCTAAACTACTGACCACCATCACCACACACAAGGGACTGTTTGTTTATAACAGGTGCCCGTTTGGCATTCGATCAGCGGCCGCGATTTTTCAAAGAAACATGGAAATCCTGCTTAAATCCTTTCCTGGAACGATCGTATTCCAGCACGACATCTTCATCACAGGTCGATACACCGAGGAACACCTCCACAACCTGGAGGAGGTGCTACGCCGACTGGACCGGGTAGGCCTGCGACTCAAGAAGTCTAAATGTGTGTTTTTGGCTCCAGAGGTTGAGTTTCTGGGCAGGAGGGTTGCTGCAGATGGGATTCGGTCCACCGAATCCAAAACAGAGGCGATTTGACGAGCACCCAGACCCTGCAACACATCGGAGTTGCGTTCATTCCTGGGACTGTTGAACTATTTCGGGAACTTTCTGCCGAACTTGAGCACGTTGTTGGAGCCGCTACACGTGCTCTTGCGTAAAGGTTGCGATTGGTTTTGGGGGGACTGTCAGGAACGGGCTTTTGATCGGGCGCGAAACCTACATTGTTCAAACAAGTTGTTGACCCTGACTCTGTAAAAAATTGGTTCTGACATGTGATGCATCGTTCTATGGGGTTCGGTGTGTGTTGCAGCAGAGCAATGCTGAGGGTCAACTACAACCTGTGGCTTATGCCTCCAGATCGCTCTCTCAAGCAGAACGGGGATATGGGATGGCCAAGAAGGAAGCGCTTGCATGTGTCTATGGTGTAAAAAAAATGCATCAGTACCTTTTTTGTAGGAAGTTTGAATTAGAGACGGACCACAAGCCATTAACATCCCTGTTGTCAGACAGCAAGGCCATCAATGTCAACACATCAGCTCGCATATAGCGATGGGCTCTCATGCTGGCTGCTTATGACTACTCCATCCAGCACCGGCCCGGCACTGAAAATTGCGCTGACGCGCTCAGCAGGCTTCCGCTGGCCACCACTGAGGGGGCAGCGGACCAAAGCTCTGAGATGGTCATGGCTGTCGATGCCTTTGACAGTGCAGACTCCCCCATCACAGCCCGCCAGATCAAAATCTGGACAAACAGAGATCCCCTCCTATCCCTGATTAAGAAATGTATCCTGCCTGGGGATTGGGCGCACGCACACGGAGCATGCCCTGAGGAGGTCAGACCGTCCACAGACGGATGGATGAGCTTTCTATCCAAGCCGACTGCCTACTATGGGGCAGCCGGGTAGTTATGCCCCAAAAGGGCAGGGAGGGATTCATCAGGGAACTCCACAGCGAGCACCCATGCATTGTGCTGATGAAGGCCATTGCCCGGTGACATGTTTGGTGGCCTGGAATTGATTGAGACCTGGAACACTGTGTTCGCAGGTGCATGACATGTGCCCAGCTGGGCAATGCCCCCAGGGAGGTCCCGCTCAGCCCGTGGCCCTGGCCCACCAAGCCATGGTCACGCATTCATGTTGACCACGGGAAAGATGTTCCTTATTGTGGTAGATGCGTACTCGAAATGGATCGAGTGCATCATTCTGAATTCATGCACGTCATCCACCACCGTGGAAAGCCTACATGCGATATTTGCAACCCACGGCTTGCCGGACATCCTGGTTAGTGATAATGGCCCATGTTTTACGAGCTACGAATTCCAAGAGTTTATGTCGGGCAATGGCATCAGACACGTCAGGACTGCACCGTTCAAGCCGGCCTGCAATGGCCAGGCGGAACGTGCGGTCCAAATCATTAAGCAAGGTATGCTCAGGATTCAAAGTCCCTCCCTACAATGTCGCCTATCGCGCCTCCTGCTGGCCTATAGTTCCTGACCGCACTCGCTCACGGGGGTCCCGCCCGCAGAGCTACTAATGAAACTGATACTCAAAACTCGGTTGTCCCTCATTCACCCAGTCCTGACCGACATAGTTGAGGGCAAGCGCAAGTCACAAAACGAATACCATGACCGTAATTCGAGGGGGAGATGTATAGAAATAAATGATCCTGTATTCGTCCTCAATCATGCCATGGGGCCCAAATGGCTTGAGGCCACTGTAATTGACAAAGAGGGGAATAGGGTCATCGTGGTAAAACTCAACAATGGTCAGATATGCCGTAAGCATCTGGACCAAGTTAAAAAAAGGTTCAGCATCGACACGGAGGAACATGAAGAAGACCATGAGATGGAGCTCACAACACCGCCAGTGAACGAGCAACAAGAGCAATCAGATGAATGCACAGTCCCTGCAGTCAGCCCGGACAGGCTGGAATCACCACAGGTGACAGACACTCATGTCAGTGTCCAACAACCAGAGCCCTAACTGCGGCGCTCCACGAGGGAGCATAGACCACCTGAAAGACTAAACCTATGATCCCAATAAGACTTGGGGGGGGGGGGGTGATGTCATGTATGTAACCACAATGTAACACCACTGTATTACTGTATACACTCAACCTAGATGCACACCTTGACCATAAGGGGTAAACTTGTGGGAGACACTCCTTACCTGATCACACAGGTATATACCAGGGTCATCGTCTTTGGAGTCCTGTGAATAAAGAGTTTAGGTCACAGAGTGACCTTGTCCCCAGAATGTGCCTCGTGTGGTTTCATACTGTAGAGTAAGGACTTTACAGCACATACAGACATTGGAAGGGTGTGCCTGCTTGCATCTTGGAAGCATATTACAACCACATTTTTCTGCAGCAGCTGGTATTACAAATTGAGCACACCTTCCTCATTTAAAAGAGAATATTAATTAAATATTAATTAAAACTAGATGCTATTGGGGCTGACCTCTGTCTCTGGAGATCTGAGTGCAAACTCCAGCTGGAACCACTTGTTGTACAGGAGTTGTGACTTAAGATTACGAGTAGAAATGAAGATCACCAGTAACATTAAATGAGGGCAGCTGCGGTTTATTCACAATAGATGGAACTTCCATTCATTGGTGTCACATCAGACCACTGCTAGTGGAGCAAAACAATTAAACTCCGCTTCAATATGAGTTCTGATGAAAGGTCATCGACCTGAAACGTTGTCCCTGATATTTGCAGACAGGGTGCCGGTGAGGCCAAAAATGGCCTGTAACAGGGGACGTGGTAGGATTGCCAACCCTCCATGATTGCCCTGGAGTCTCCAGGAATCAAAACCAATCTTCAGGACACTGTTGGGAGCAAGCCAGGAGAAAAATCATTGGGGCAAAAAAAAAAATGTTTTACAAAATTTTCTTTGAACATTTTTATTTACTAGTTATAAAAATACTTGGACATGGGGGGAAAAAAACTGTTTGATTGATAGTCAAGAATCATCCAAGCTGGTAATGAAATATCTATTCAATTTCCGATTGGCATAGGAAATCAGTCAAACTTGAGGGTGGACATGTTGGGTGGCCAATGGCGAGAGTGTGGGAGCAGGGTGGTCGGAGGCAAGTGGTCATAAGAACAAAAGAACATAAGAAATAGGAACAGGAGTAGGCCATACGGCCCCTCGAGCCTGCTCCACCATTCAATAAGATCATGGCTGATCCGATCAACCTCTCCGCCGCTCCCCATAACCCCTTATTCCCTTATCGTTTAAGAAACTGTCTATTTCTGTCTTAAAGTTATTCAATGTCCTAGCTTCCACAGCTCTCTGAGGCTGTGAATTCCACAGATTTACAACTCTCTGAGAGAAGAAATTTCTCCTCATCTCTGTTTTAAATGGGCAGCCCTTATTCTAAGATCGTGCGCTCTAGTTCTAGTCTCCCCCATCAGTGGAAACATCCTCTCTGTATCCACCTTGTCAAGCCCCCTCATAATCTTATATGTTTCGATAAGATCACCTCTCATTCTTCTGAATTCCAATGAGGAGAGGCCCAACCTACTCAACCTTTCCTCATAAATCATCCCCCTCATCCCCGGAATCAACCTAGTGAACCTTCTCTGAACTGCCTCCAAATTAAGTATATCCTTTCGTAAATATGGAAACCAAAACTGCACGCAGTATTCCAGCTATACCTTATAGAGCCGTAGCAAGACTTCCCGGCTTTTATCCCCTTTGCAATAAAGGCCAAGGTACCATTGGCCTTCCTGATCACTTGCTGTACCTGCATACTATCCTTTTGTGTTTCATGCAAAAGTACCCCCAGGTCCCGTTGTACTGCGGCACTTTGCAATCTTTCTCCATTTAAATAATAACTTGCTCTTTGATTTTTTCTGCCAAAGTGCATGATCTCATACTTTCCAACATTATACTCCATTTGTCAAATTTTTGCCCACTCACTTAGCCTGTCTATGTCCTTTTGCAGATGTTTTGTGTCCTCCTCACACATTGCTTTTCCTCCCATCTTTGTATCATCAGCAAACTTGGCTACGTTACACTCATTCCCTTCTTCCAAGTCGTTAATATAGATTGTAAATAGTTGGGGTCCCAGCACTGATCCCTGCGGCACCCCACTAATTACTGGTTGCCAACCAGAGAATGAACCATTTAGCCCGACTCCCTGTTCTCTGTTAGTTAGCTAATCCTCTATCCACGCTAATATATCACACCCAACCCCGTGAACTTTTATCTTGTGCAGCAACCTTTTATGTGGCACCTTGTCATATGATGAAACCAGATTTGGCCACCCTAGGTCGTGCAGTTCCCGCTGACCTTAACGACAGGATGTCCATGTCAATATCTGTTCCATTTCCCGCGAGTTAAATTTGAAAAGCTGGCCAGCAGCCGAGAAGGAAAGCTAGGAGCAGAAGGCCATAGCCGGGAACCCTTTGGGATAGTCCCCGGCAATCTAGAGGGGGAGATGGAATGTCGGTGATTGGACCTGGGGGGCAGGGTGGATGGAAGAAAGTCAGCAAACGGGCTGGGCGGTGGGGGCAGTGATTGGAAAGGGGAGGTGAGAGGCTACAATTGGTAGGAAGGAGGTTAAAGATTTTCTTGAAAGGCCTGTGGGAGCTCCTCCTGGCCCACAAGGAATGCTGTAAAAGGTACTTACTTTGTGGAGCCGGCAGTTCCGGCCTCCCTTTCACTGCTGAGTTTCCCAACCCCTGGGAAACCTGCACCGTCGCAGTGAATTTTTAATCTGGCTCTGCACTGCACTGAGAAGGCTCACTTTAACTATGTTGATAAAGTGTCCTGCCTCTCCATGGTGCGACACTCTGAGGCCTCAATAACTGCTGCCGGGCAGCAGGCACGTGTGCAGTGTGTTGGGGATGCATCCCCCCTTTTAAAATCCTTTTAACACATGCCCGACCCTCTCCCATCTGTTGTAGGTTGGAGGAGTGGGAGGGGGTAATATTGAAGCTCTTAACTCTGCTCCTCTTTCCACAGATGCTGAGTTTTTCCAGCATTTTCTGTTTATAGTTCAGATTTCCTGCATCTATAGTATTTTGCTTTTGTTCAATATAATTACCATCTTCTTGTGTCAAAATCCATTTCTTTACTTTTTTGTTTTAAATGTGCACATAATTAGTTTATAATTCCAAACACATCAAAGTAAAATCATGAGTATGAAGTTTAGTGGTCCGACAATTCAAAAGCTTCATTAAAGACTGTTTATTTTCACTGTGTATAGTCCTTAATAAAGATTTTCAAATGCTCTGTATTTTTAATACTTCTCTGACTTTGAATATGTACAGAAAATAAATTACGACTGCAAAGCTTTCATTCTGAACACCTTCAAAAGACGAGCGCTTCAAAATCCTGACTGCGTTAATTAGTAAAAAATGAATGCGATAAATCTGGGAACATTGTTACACACTGTTGCTGTACACGCATTCAAAAGAAAAGCGTTATTACTAAATAACTTCAAAGCTCAATATTTGAATGAATTTCTATTATTTTACTTGAGGCTGATTATCAGTTTTCTGACTAGATTAATTTCTCAGCTATCAGTAAAGAACATTGTGGTTTCTGCAACGGTTTCTGAGAGTAATTGCCTTTTGTAGGCCATTTATAATTGATAGTAAGCCAGAAAGCAAAATATACCCCAAAGCAGAAGCATTTTTGTTATTATTCTAGCCGGCTGTGTTTGAACCTATACATTGTTGATTTACATGCTCTGTTTTTCTGCATGAAGCAAATGTACACTCTAATTTTAATTATACAGCTGTAAGTTCTATTTCTGGATAAAACCTCGACAAGCTCAAGTCAAGGTTGATCTGCATGCAGCAGCAGATGTGGAATTTCCTGCAACAACAGCCGCAGTGTGTGAATAGAAGCCAATTTCAGATTATTACTGATATAATATTTGTATATGTCTGCATGCATCTTATGAGCTTCAATGCTACATTGAGCATTTTTTTTGAGAAACCGATGTGATGGGCCAAGACCCATAGGTCAAGATGCAATCAAGGTGGAAAATATATTTTTGAAGGGAACATAGAGGGAGATAAGAATGTTACAGTTTGAAGTTTTTTTTGCGACACCTTTTTCTCATTCCACATCTGGAATCTGAAGCTAATTATTATTTAAATGGGGAGAGATTACAAAATGCTGTAGTATAGAGTGATCTGGGGGTTCTTGTAATGAAACACAAAAAGTTAGCATGCAGGTACAGCAAGTAATTAGGAAGGCAAATGGAATGTTGACCTTTATTGCAAGGGGAATAGAGTATAAAAGTTGGGAAGTCCTGCTACAACTGTACAGGGCATTGGTGAGGCCACACCTGGAGTACTGCGTACAGTTTTGGTGTCCTTATTTAAGGAGGGATATACTTGCATTGGAGGCAGTTCAGAGAAGTTCCGAGGTTCTCGAGGTTGATTCCTGAGATGAAGGCATTGTCTTATGAAAAAAGATTGAGCAGGTTTGGCCTATACTCATTGGAGTTTAGAAGAATGAGAGGTGATCTTATTGAAACGTATAAGATTCTGAGGGGCCTTGACAGGGTAGATGCAGAGAGGATGTTCCCCTCATGGGGGAATCTAGAACTAGAGGGAATAGTTTCAGAATAAGGGGTTGCCCATTTAAAACGGAGGGTCGTGAATCTTTGGAATTCTCGGCCCAGAGAACAGTGGAGGCTGGGTCATTGAATATATTTAAGGTAGAGATAGACAGATTTTTGAATGATAAGGCAGTCAAGGGTTATGGGGAGCGGGCAGGGAAGTGGAGTTGAGGCCAAGATCAGATCAGCCATGATCTTATTGAATGGCGGAGCAGGTTCGAGGGGCCAAATGGCCTACTCCTGCTCCTATTTTTTATGCGGAAAGCTTGATGAATATTTCCACAAGCAAACTGAATCTTTGCTAAACATATTCTCTGCCATGTTTGGATTGGCATTGTCCATGTCTAGTGAGTGATACTTATTGTTTACTGGAGAAAACATAGGTTGCCATATTATTCTCTCATCTCAGATGATGGGAAATGTCACACCACTAGCCCTCTGCAAACAGGCTGAAACTACAGGGGGATTTCAAATCCCTCTGCCTGGCGGAGGGTACAGGAGTTAAAACCAAAGGAATTCACTTGCTGCCCTTCTTCTGCCCTGCGGGCAGCTGATGCATCCACAGGAGCTGTCGGACCAGAAGTGGAAACCTTTCAAATTTAGTAGAAATAAAACAACAACTTATTTTTGTGGGCCCAAGAGGAGCAGGAGTTCTCCTTTGGTCCCACAAGTTAGTTTGAGCTGCTGCCGTCACGTGCTCTCCCTTACCACATTCCTGAATCCCTCTCGACCCGCCCCGGCTCACTCACCTTGCTGCCGGCTGGGCAGCCTCCAGGCCGCCTAATACTCCGCCAGCTGAACCCAGCAAGCTGCTTCTGGCCGCCCATTTGGGATGGGCAGCTCACTGGCTCCATTTAAATAAGGCCCAACCATCCTCCTGGTACAACTCACGGCTGATCAGCTGTGAATTCTGCCGGCTGACCATCTCGGAGTTAAAATGACCCCAAACTGTGCAGATTTATTTGTAGAAAGAAATTACATAGAAATAGAAAGCCTCAGGCAAAAGAACACCTAGAACAAGCATCAAACTTGTACTGCACAAAAACTAGGTTGACTGTTTATAAATAAAATCTGACATTTTCCAGTTTCTCGCAAGAAATTCTTAGAAGAGTACAGTCTCTTGTGGTACATATGTAAGTTGTCTGCCTATGGAGCTCAATCCATCTATGTCACATGTAGAGACATGATGAAAAGGAAATTGAAGAGAGGCTACAAGGCCCAACAGTTATATCTTGGCTCCCTTTGATGTCGAAGCAGTTTCTTTGATACTCGACTAAAACAAACTGATTCTAAGCAGATGAACATCACAGTTCAGAATGGGTGATGGCTCAGGAATCATGTTTGCTCCCAGTGGTGTTAAGCTTTTTCAAGTAGAACGCTTTCAACACCTGATGACAGTTGGAAATTAATTTTTTGATTGCTGCCGCAGCAAGATGAAAACACATCACGTAGGCAATCGGACACACATGAAACAGATATATTACATTTAAGTCTGACATTCATATTGACTAAGTTGACGAGCTATTTATATTATGTGTTGTGTGAATTGTTTATTCCACAGATATACTTTGTCACAGAACAAAGGAAGTTTAATAAAGACATCAGAGTCATGGCTAGTTAATAGCATTTTAAGTATGGATTTGCTCTATTTAAAACCCATATAAAACCAAAGAGAAAAAAAATCCCATTTTTGTCACAAGGGAGTTACACCTTTAAGATTCTGGAAAAGAATGAATTAGAATAGGAGAAAATAGGGTAGATTTTGACTTTGTGTGATAGTTTAAAATGGGTGATAGTGAGTCGGCAGCCTATTTTACATCTCTCCTGATTTATATTTTCATTGAAGTGAACAGGCTGCCTACTTGCTATCACCCGTTTTACACCATCACCCAAAGTCAAGATCTATCCCAGTCTGGTGGGTCCTGACTTCAATGCACCTTGGGCAGCATACTTGGAGTTTAGGATGAGCAAGAAAGGAAAGTGCAGTACTACAAAGCGCCTAATGGTATTAACCTAGGGACAATGGCAGAAGGTCTTTCAAATTTACATCGAAGCTATTTAGCTATGGATCCCAGAATTCTATTTGCATAATCCTGGTATACTATTCCAATACCAGAATTCTGATATGTGATCGATTTGCAAACATTTTGAAATCATTACACTTAAAGATTTTGGGCTAGAAATTCAATGCCTCCTGTTAGCGCACCCGGGTAAATGGGCGGGAGTTTAGCGGCGGCGCTATGGCTTTGCGCCCCAATCTCCTGCGCCCGGAGTTCATGACGCCATCGCCGTGTGCATTGCCCCGTAGCATCCCGGCCTCAACTTTTGGCCCCTGCAGTAGTGCCGGGCGAAAGCACCGGCAGCTGCAGGAGGCACGGATTGGGCGGCTGGCCGCTATCGGGGCGAACATTAAAGGTGAGATGGCCGATGGAAAAGAAACAAAATGCTTACCTTGCTTGTTGCTGTTTTCTTCGTGGGGTCCTGGCTACGATCACTCAGCCCCGCACTCTGCTTGAGTGCCGGACTGATCACGTGGCACCCCCCCCCGCTCCACGGTGGTCCAGGTATGTCTCTTTTTAATTCGCAGAGGGCCCTACCCTTTAAGTGAGGGAAAGGCCTCTTGGACACGGCAGCGCTGCATGGCCCAATGCACAGTGCTGCTGCAGGGTCCGCCCTGTTAGCGCTCCAAGAAGGAACTGGAACACTTGATTTAGTGCTCTGCTTCCTTCCGGGGGCAGTAACTCAAATTCTTTGAGAAGGGCGAAACTTTAGCCCCTGATGCGAAGTTTCGCGCACCCAACTGTTACCACCCCCAAATGGGGTGATAATGAATTTCACCCCCATAATTTCTTTTCATTCTCCTGATCTTGAAAATTTAAAGGGGACTAAATCTAAGTAATCATTGTGGATAAGCTCAAAGCTGGTTTACCAACGTGGAAAGTATTTGTAACTAGTTGGATAATGAATACTGCTAATGTTGTACATACATGGCAATCCTTCCACATTGCAGAGGAGTCTCCTGAAATGCAGAAAACAAACTACCCCAATCCTAAAGTGACTAATTGAAACCAGATGGTTAATGGTTGGAAAACTTCAGTAAATTTACCAGAACTATACCAGTTCAGTTTTTCAGTGATAGGTGGACAATATATAATTTGCAACATTTCAAATAGAAAATCATGAATGGCTATCGCCTGCAACAGCCCAATTGGTACAGCATGGATGACTTGGCGCTAGACATGGTCTTAAATCCCCTTTTCTAGTGGTCTCTAAACTTCCAAATGGTTAAGAGGATAATACCAAGTCATAGGGCTAGAAATTGTGAAGTGCCCTGATTGGGGCGATAACAATTGCAGGCGTGCAAAATATTGCAGAGCACTTCCCAATTTAATCCGACGCGAACTTCCGGTCTAGCGCTCCAGGAGGGAAATGGAGCGCGAACTCAAGTGCTACCACTTCCCTCAGAGCGCTAAATGGAGCTGCAGCTGCTGTTGTTGACGCCCGGTGATGCTGCAGGGGGCAGAAGCGAATTTAGGATTCGGGGTGCTGCACATCGCATGATGTCATGATCTCCGGGGCGCAGGGGCTCAAGGCAGTAAGTTTTAGTGCCAGCGCTAACCCGCAAGTTCGTGGGCGTCAGTAATTTCACCGCACCCGGTCGTTAAACTGTTAGTGCCCCATTATCGCCCCCTGGAGGCGTTAACGGGAGGTGCAAAGGAGGCCAATTTCTCCTCCCCTGTTTGGTTGCTGAGTCCTCATTTGCTTATCTGATGTTCCAGTCATTATGTTTAAGTGATACGCTCTTCTGTTTCTACCAAGGAGAAATTAGTTATTTTTGGTAGCTATCTACATGTATTTTGGAGTAATTTCAAAGTTACACTTTGTCATTAGATTTCAGTACTATGGGGTCAAAATTCGGTACCGCCATTTTTGAGGCGGTGTTACCGCCCGAGAGAAATTTTTAATGCCTCGCTTCAGGCGCGGCCCCCAATGCGAAATTCAGTGTTGATGCCTAAAGAGTTGATAGCAGCGTAAAATCATGGCATTGCACACTTACCTGGAAGCACTATGCTGCGCTACGCAGCGCTAAGGGGGCTGTTAAGTGTGGCCTCAACATTCTGGAGTTAGACAGTATTTGGAGCTGTGCCACAGATATAGTGGTGCCACCTGGATTTAAATGAGGCGTTGATTGGGCGCTATTTGCTTCCTAAGCACTCAGTCAGAGGGTGAGCATGGCAGGTCTTGCAGCAGCAGCTCGTCAGTGTGCCCATCAGTTCACGGATGCCGCACTGGATGCCCTCCTTGATGCCCTGGAGAGGCGATGGCTGGTGCTGAGGACACAGGCTGGGAGGAGACCCAACACCATACATACCGAAGGCTATGGAAGGAAATAGCAGAGCAAGTGTCTGCGAGTGATATGGTGCCACGGACATTGATGCAATGCCAAAAAAAGTGGACCGACTTGAGTATCTTTAATTTCAAACTTCAACAATCTATGCACTCACCTCAATGTGAATTCTCTGCTCAGTATAGTGTTTCGGAATCCATGCTCCATGTGGGTGAGGCCACAGTCGCGGTTCCCATTTGCAGCCTCACCCACTGCAAGGGCATGCAGTGCTGTTAACCTTGCTACTCAGTTCTGCAGACCCATCCCCATGTTGTTGACTCCTCAGTCTTCATATGCATCTCGAAGATGGTAGCCACACCATTATGGTTCGGTCCTGGCACCCTAATCCTTCCATTGCCACAGCAAGTCCACGTAGTGAATGGTACTTACATCGAACTGCGAAGAGTGTCATAGAGTAAAATGTACTAAAGTATGTAAGGCACTTGGGACACACTGATAGAAGGCCTCTAACTCTGACTTTCTCTTTAATGTTACGATCGCAGCTTGTACACAACCGAAGGGAGCAAATGCGGACTGGTGGAGAGGAGCCAGACCTCCAAATGCTCACTCTGTTGGAGTAATGGATAGCTGCCCTGATGGGCGTCCAAGTTGGTGCAATGGCGGTGGGTGAGTCCGACCCCCCTCGGGACAGTGACGGTACGTTGAGTTCCTTTGCAGTGACCTGCAGGACTCTTGGCCCTCACACCATCAATGTGCAACTATCTCCATGAGACTGGCATTCACGAATGCCTGTCCCGTTCCTGGACTCCTCCCCTGCAGATAACCGCTCTTCTGCATTTGTGATCAGCCAGATGCACTGGGGCCTTTTCGGGCACATTCCATGGGTGCAGATGGTGATGGCAACAATGAGGATGAGGAGGAGCAGGAGGTCGACACCTCCTTCAACCTCACGCAGGAGGCTGCAGCACATGAGAGCAGGGCCAGCAGCGCTGTTGGCGAAGGAGTGGTGGTGGTGTTGGCTGAATGAACTCCGGGGCCAGCGTTGAACTGGCCGAAGGGACTCCGGCGTTGAACAGCGGAGCTGCCTAGGGAGCTGCTATCCTGGGCGCCATCTTGGGCATCTAGCAGCAGTGACCCCGGAGTCCTTTTGGCCAGCGGCCCAATCTGCAGAGGCGAAAGCAGTTGGAGGAGCAGCGGCAGAGCCACTGTTGGGCACGTGGTGCGGGTAATGGCGGCGGCCACTCTGACTTCTCCCACGACCCCTCGAGAAGCTAAAATGGAGCAGGGCTCCAGCGTTACCCTTCATGACACCTCAGATCTCCCACCACCTCTCCTGAAGGCACTGCTCAGTGCCGAGCTTATGGCTCACACCCCACAATAGGCAACTAGGCCCATACAGTAGAGCCTGGTCTCCAGTCGTCTCAGACCCCCTTGCCATTGGACCAAGACCGTGCTCTGCTAAGCCCGTGTGGTAGCTGGTGTGCATCGGCCACCTAACATTAAAAGAACTCACGCACAGGCATCTTCCACCCTTCAAATGAAGTTTGGGACCTGGAAAGTCAGGACCCTCATGAACAACCCCAACAATGACAGACCGGAATGCCACACCACCATCATTGCCCGGGAACTTAGACATCACCGCCCTAAGTGAAACCCAATGGGCAGGGGAAGGCTAGCTCAAAGAACAAGGTGGTGGTTACACCTTCTTCTGGAAAGGCAAACCAGAAGAAGATTGCCGCCTTTATAGAGTTGGCTTCACCATCAAGAATGAGCTGATGGCCCGTCTCAGAGACTCCCCCTGCGGGATAAGCGAACGACTCATGACTCTCCGACTCATCCTAGCTCGGAACCAGTGTGCCACAGTCATCAGCGCGTAGACTCCAACACTTGACGCAACAGATGAGACCAAAGAGGAATTCTACTCCAGCCTCGAACATTCCCTGCCCCGAGTCCCTACGGACGACAAGCTGATCCTCCTTGGCGACTTCAACGCCAGAGTCGGTAAGGACACAGACCTCTGGGGAGGCGTGATCGGCAGAGAGGGGTAGGGAAAACCAACTCCAGTGATACCCTGCTCCTAACAAAATACCTAGAACATGACCTTGTCATCACCAACACCTTGATCCGTCAGATGGACAAGTACAAGGCATCATGGCAAAACCCTCACTCCAAGCACTGGCATGTACTCGACTACGTCATCGTCCGAGCAAGGACGTGTGCATCACCTATGCCATGACAGGAGCCGACAACTGCTGGATGGACCACTGCCTAATCCGCTCCATCAGTAACATCAATATAGCCCCAAAACAGCAATGACAACAGAAACAATGCCACAGAATAATCAACACTGGGGCACTCAAAGACCCAGTTAAGAGAGCCCTATACAACTAGCGCCTTACTGCCTATCTGGCGACCCTTGATGACCCCGAGATACAGATTGCCCACGGCGCCTGGCCTGATCCCAAGGCCTCCATAACCAGCGCCTGTGAAGAGACGCTCGGTCATTCAGCCAGGAAACACCAAGACTGGTTTGACGAGAATGACCAGGAGATCCAGGAGCTAATAAGCCGCAAGCACAAGGCATTTCTAAATCTAAAGCAGCAACCCAATTTGGGAGCAGCAAAGCAGCTCTACAGGCGGCTGAAGGCCGAGGTCCAACAAAAAACCTGCGACCTAAAGAATAATTGGTGGGTGGAGAAAGTACAGGAGATCCAGCAGTTGCTGACAACCACGATGTGCGAGGATTCTTAACCGCAGTGAAGTCCACTTACAGCCCAAGCACCCAAGGCCCCACCCCACTGCTGGGCAAGAATGGAGCGGCACTCATTAAGGGCACTGAGGCAGTCAGGACCTCCTGGAAGGAGCAATACGACGATCTCCTCAACCGAGACTCTGCCTTTGACGCGAGTGTCCTCGACTCCATCCCGCATCATGCTACCCGCCACCATCTCAGCAAAGCCCCAGCTCTGCACAAGGTAGAAAAGGCCATCCGTCAGCTCAAGAACAACAAGGCATCAGGAGCAGATGGTATCCCCGCCGACACACTAAAGTATGGCGGAGTAGCACGATTGGCACAAATTCATGACCTCATCTCTCTTATCTGGAAGGAGGAGAGCATGTCAGGAGATCTCAGAGATGCCGTAATCGTGACAATCTTCAAAAAAGGGGACAAGTCCGACCGCTGTAACCACAGAGGAATCTCTCTGCTGTCGGCCACTGGGAAAGTCATTACAATCGTCTTCTTCTCGTGGCTGAAGAACTCCTCCCAGAGTCACAATGTGGATTCCGTCCACTAAAGGGTACAATGGACATGACCTTCACCGCGTGACAACTACAAGAGAAATGCAAGGAACTGCATCAATCCTTGTACGTGGCCTTCTTTGATCTCACAAAGGCCTTTGACACTTTCAACTGTGAGGGACTATGGACCGTCGTCCTCCGTTTCGGCTACTCCCCAAAAGTTTGTCACCATCCTCCGCCTGCTCCACGATGACATGCAAGCCGTGATCCTGACCAATGGATCCACCACAGACCCAATCCACGTCGAGACTGGGGTCAAACATGGCTGCTTCATCGCACCAATACTTTTCTTGATCTTCCTTGCTGCAATGCTCCATCTCACTCTCAACAAGTTCCCCGCTGGAGTGGGACTAAACTATGGAACCAATGGGAACCTGTTCAACCTTCGCCGCCTTCAGGCTAGATCCAAGGTCGTCCCATCCTCTGCCATTGAACTACAGTACCCGGACGACGCTTGCGTCTGCACACACTCAGTGGCCAAACTCCAAGCCATCGTCAACATCTTCACTGAGGCATTCGAAAGCATGGGCCTTATGCTAAACATCCGTAAGGCCTCGACCAATCTGACCCCGCCACACAGCACTGCCCCCCGGTCATCAAAATCCATGCAATGGCCTTGAGACATTTCAAAGCGCTGGAGAAGTACCACCAATGCTGCCTCCACAAGATCCTGCAAATCCACTAGGAGATTTAGATGCACCAACATCGTTGTTCTCGCTCGGGCCAACATCCCCAGCAGCGAAGCACTGAACATGCTCGATCAGCTCCGTTGGGTGGGCCATATCGTCCACATGCCCGACATGAGACTCCCAAAGCAAGCGCTCTACTCGGAACTCCTACACGGCAAGCGAGCCCCAGGTGGACAGAGAAAACATTTCAAGGACACCCTCAAAACCTCCTTGATAAAGTGTAACATCCCCACTGACACGTGGGAGTCCCTGGCCAAAGATTGCCCAAAATGGAGGAAGAGCATCCAGGAGGACATTGAGCACCTTGAGTCTCGTCACCGAGAGCATGCAGAAACCAAGTGCAGACAGCGGAAGGAGCGTGCGGCAAACCAGGCTCCCCATCCACACTTTCTTTCAAGCACTGTCTGCCCCACCTGTGACAGAGACTGTAATTCCCGCATTGAACTGTGCAGCCACTTGAGAACTCACTTTTAGAGTGCAAGCAAGTCTTCTTTGATTTCAAGGGACTGCCGATGATGATGGTGGTGATGATGGTGATGGTGGAAGTGGATGATGCTCCATGTCCCAGTGACCTTCAGCAATGCCAGGAGGGAGGGGAAGCCCGGCACCAACTCCCCGGAGGGTGAGTGCATGCCTGAGTGATGCTCAGCAGCACTCTGACAATGAGCCCGACCTAGAGGTTGTCGCAAGACAATCCCTGCAGTTGCACAGTGATCTGCTGGGTGCACTAGCAAGGGTGCCCCAGAGACTCGATGCTCTAGCTGTGAGGATGGAGGAGTCCGCCTCAACTATTGCTCATGGCTCTCATCAGCCCACCGAGCACATCCTTGGTAGATACCAATGGATGCTAGATGCAAACAGTGACCATGGGGTCCCAGACATGGTGGCATGGGCTATGGCTGATGTTGCAGTGGCCATTGAGCACCAGGCCAATGCGATTGTAGGCCTCCATACTCAAATGTCATCATTGCGTGATTGCTGCAGATGATGATGCTCTGCTCCGAGGGAGTATCAGCCTGTTGTGCCAATTGGAACGTGATGTCATTTCTCAGGATGACATCATTCCACCTTCACAGCTGCCGCTCTCTGCACCCCATCCACAACAGACTGCTTCTGCCCATGCTGAGGTTATGCAGTGCACAGCTGGGTCTTCCAGGGCCCAAAAGGGTTGGGTACATCCTGCTAGGCCTGCATGTGAGGCTGAGGATCCAAGTCAGCAAACAGCTACCAGCCTTGCTGAAGGCCCTGAGACCCCATTGAGGAGGAGCAGTCGGCGTGGGAAGGGGGAGAAGGAAAGGGTTATAAAGCCCTCTTTAAGACAAAGTAAAGACCTGTGTGAAGGTGGCCACATATGCTCACCTTGTGAAGATATGAGTTTTTAAAACTAGTTGCACTTGTATGACCCACCAAATACTTGCTTGATAGTCAACAGAGATGGCTAGGTTGTTGCAATGTGAGGTCATGTAAATTGTTACACTTGGATGAATGATGCAATGATTGTTTGGTACTTGCTAGAGATGGCTACCTTGTTACAAAATGAACTGATGCCAATAGTTACACTTGGTTGTCTATGAGAATGATTGAAGGGGTTGTCTTGTGCTTGTTTTCAGCACACATGATTTATGTTTGCAATACACCATGTTTGGATTGTTCACATGATGATGCACTGATTATTAAAGACAGAGGGCTGCAGGATGTGTAGCAATATGTTCAGTTGATGCCCAGGTGTACAGGCTGACCATTCGGCATGTCAAGAGTCATTCATTGCAATCGATGAGTCTCCGACGAGCAGCCCTTCCAGCCGCAGCAGTGTCATGCTGCCTCCTCCTTGGTTGAAGCTCCTCGTCTTCCTCCTCATCGTCGTCCTCCTCCTGAGGTGGATCATCCATCCATGGCGGGTAATGACTGGCCCCTCATACTGGCCAGGTTGTGCAGCATGCAGCATACAACGGTGGTCAAGGCAGCGGAAATACTGCTTCAGAAGCCGATAGTTTGCTCGATAATGGACAGGTTGTGGTATGGCTGGTGTTATAACGCTGCTCAGGTGGTGGGATTGCGGAAGGGTGTCGTCAGCCACAACATATCCTTTGTCGCCCAATAGCCAGCCATGGCCTTCATGCGGTGGCTTGAAAAGTCGTGGCACAGTGCTCTCCTGCAGGATGGAGGCATCGTGGCAGCTGCCAGGATATCAGGCATTGAGAGCGAGGATCATCTGCCTGTGATTGCAGACCAGCTGTACGTTGAGGGAGTGGAATCCCTTGCGATTCTGAAATACTTCTCCATTGTGGTGCGGGGCCCTCAATGCCACATGCGTACAACCAGTGGCTTCTTGAACCCTGGGGAAGCCTGCTATCCTGGCAAAGCCATGGATACGCTCATCCTGGTCTTCCCTTGACATGCTGAACTTGATGTAATCCATGCGTTTGCCATAGAGAGCGTCGGTCACCTGGCGAATACAGCAATATACGACAAACTGCGAGATGTTGCCTATATCGTCAACAGGAGACTGGAAGAAGCCGGCAGCATAGAAATTCAGTGTTACTGTCACTTTCACTGCCACTGACAGCAAGGTCCTGGTGCCAATGTCAGGATCCACGTATGTCTGCAGAGGATGCAAAGCTCCGTCACCACCTCCTTGCGGAACCTCAGCCTTCTTAAGCACCATTCCTCAGGCATCTTAAGATAAGAGTAATGCACACGGTATACCCTGCGTCTGTACGGCCTTCTGCCCTGCCATCTGGAGTGTTTTCTCTGGGGAGCATACACATTTGCCCTAAGCTGTCTGCAACCGTCGCCTTTCAAGTCGGCGCCACAGGACGACATGGTGTGCAATCACTGCCCTCACTTGGCAGAGGTCATTGTGAAATGCAACTTTCACATTTTCCCAATATGGAACCCAACAATGTGTCTGAGATATTAGTAGTCAATCTGATGAGTCAACAACAGTACGCGCCAACAACCTACTCTCTGTGCGAGCATCAAACGCAGCACTTACTGAGACGTCTGATGCTCCGGCTGCAACCCCCTTTAAATAACACCCCGAATTAGCTTCTCCGCCTTGTGCCGTCCAACTTTTTCAGGCATCATTAACGGCAGCCGTTAAGTGAGGCGGCAAAAGTGAATGTGGCGAGAAGGGTGCCAAGGAGGCATTGCACATGTACTGACGTTATGATTTCCATGCCATTAACCGGCGGGATGTAACTTTTTAACACCCTTAAAAAATGACCACCGAATTTCGCGTCAGGTGTGAATAGTTCCCAGCGCCACTCCCGACCGCCTAATTCCCAGTTAACACCTCACACCGGCGTTATCAGCAGGTGTTAGCAACCGAATTTCGACCCCTGTTCTTTTATCAAAACAATGGGGGAGAAATTCCTCAGCGCCCCGTTTGAGGCGATAACTTTTGCCGTAGCGCAAGGGACTCCGACGCGAACTTTCGGTTTCAAGCACTACCACTTCCATTGGAGCGCTAAAGCCGGCAGGAGGGGCAGTGTGGCCGGGAACAGAGGCTTCTTCCCTCTCTTAAAGGGAAGGGCCATTGCTGCAGGCTCTGCAGTGAAACTAGGTACCTTGTCGCTGATGGCAGCTGTGATCCACCACGATCAGCCTCAAGCACTCTAGCAGAGTGCAGGGCTGATTGATCACAGCCCAAGCAAATCATGAAAAATGGACCTTGGGGATTAAAAACATTTCTCTTCCACGCAACCATCATATCCTTTAAACAACATTCACCAAGCATCCAGTCTCACTACCATCGCCTACTGCAGCGGTCGGTGTTGTTGCCTGGTGATGCTGCACAATGCGGAACTGAAATTCGGGTCCGGGCACTACCGGGGCGATGCGCAGCATGATGGCATCACGATCTCTAGGCCGTAAGAGATCATGGTGCTAGGTGTTACCGCCATTGCAAACCTCGACAGGAATTTTGCGGGTGTCGGTGCTCTTGCTGCGCCCGGTCGCAAAGCCGGTAGCGCCCCGTTATCACTCCCTAACTGGAGGCACAAAGGAAGCCAGCTTCAAGACCATATTTATTTCTTGAGCTTTTTTTGCCTTACCATCTCTAAATTACTTCACTAATTCCTCCTTGGTAAGTAGATTGATTCTTATTCTCTGTCCCATGAGTATTTGGGTTGGTGATAGCCCTCTCACCAATGGGGTGAACGAAGGAACTATTCACACATTGGAGGATATTCTCCACTTTTAGAAAATAGGATACTAATCTCAACATTTTGTTGTTTATTTTCATAACAGTGAATAGAACAGGTAACTAGTTCAGCATTCTGTTGGATGAACTGATTCTCTAGGAATTTGTTAGCCTTTGTTAATGCTACATTGGCCCTGATAGCTCTTTCACCTCTGAATCTAAAGATTGTGGGTTCAAGCCCTACTTCAGGACTTGTGCACATGATCTAGATTGACATTTCAGTACAGAGCTGAGGGAGTGCTGCATTATTGGAGTTGCTATGTTTCGGATGAGATGTTAAACTGTCTAGCCTGTTCAGAAGGATGAAAAAGATGGCTAATGGCTGGTTCCCTCTTGCTGGCAGAGTTCCGACTAGAAATCTGTCCTGGGTGATTCATGAGCCTTGACCCAACAGGGTCAGGGGGTTTGGAAAAGTCCCACCCTGACCCTCATTGAGCAGGAAGAGGAAATCTATGACTACAGCTCCATCAGTTGAAGCTATATATTATTTTCCCCAAAGGGATTTCACTCTTTAAATGTGCAGATCCTCCATCAACATTCTGGGGGGTCGTCATTGACTAGAAACTCAATTAGACCAGCCACATAGATGCCATGGCTTTTAGATCACATCTGAGGCTGGGCATTCTTCGGCGAGTGTCTCACTTCCTGACTCTCCAAAGCCTTTCCACTACCTACAAGGTACAAAACAGGAGTGTAATGGAATATTCTCCACTTGCTTTTGGGTGTAGCTGCAACAACACTAAAGAAGCTCGACACCATCAAGGACAAAACATCCCGCTGGATTGGCAGCCCATCCACCATATTAAAAATCCGCACCCTCCACACTGATGCAACGTGACTGCAGGGTGTACTATCTACAGGATGCACTGGAGCAACTGGCCAACGTTTATTTGAAAGCACCTCCCAAACCCATGACCTCCACCACCACAAAGGACAAGGGCAGCAGTTGCATGGGAACATCATCACCTCCAAGTACCCCTCCAAGTCACATACTATCCTGATTTGGAAATATATTGCCATTCCTTCATCGTTGGTGGGTTAAAATCCTGGAACTCTACGTAACTGCTCTGTGGGCGTAACTTCACCACTTGGGTTGCAGCAGTTGAAGAAGAAGGCTCAATGCCATGTTCTAAATATATTAAGAGCAAGAGGATAACTAAAGAAATGGTAAGGCCTATTAGAGACCATGAGGGTAATCTTTGTGTGGAGGCGGAAGATGTTGGTATGGTTCTTAATGAATACTTGCATCTGTTTTCACAAAGGAAAGGGACAATGCAGAAACTGCTATCCAGGAGGAGTGTGAAATTCTGGACGAAATAAACATAATGCAAGAAGAGGTATTAAGTGGTTTAGCAGCTTTGAAAGTAGATAAGTCCCCAGGCCCGGATGAAATGCATCCCAGGCTGTTCAGCGAAGTAAAAGAGGAAATAGCAGAGGTCTTGACCATCATTTTCCAGTCCTCTTTGGATTCAGGCATGGTGCCAGAGGACTGGAGGGTTGCTAATGTGGTGCTCTTGGGTAAGAAGGGAGAAAGGGATAGGCCAAGTAATTACAGGCCTGTCAGCCTAACCTCAGTGCTGGGAAAATTATTGGAAAAGATCCTGTAAGACAAGATAAATCTATATTTGGAAAGGCAAGGATTAATTAGGGACAGTCAGCACGGATTTGTTAAGGGAAGATTGTGTTTGACTAACCTGATTGAATTTTTTGAAGAGGTAACCAGGAGGGTCGATGAAGATAGCGCATATGATGTAGTATATATGGACTTTAGCAAAGCTTTTGATAAGGTCCCACATGGTAGACTGGTCACCAAGGTTAAAGCCCGTGGGATCCAGGGCAAAGTGGCAAGTTGGATCCAAAATTGGCTTAGCGGTAAGAAGCAAAGGGTAATGGTTGATGGATGTTTTCGTGACTAGAAGGATGTTTCCAGTGGGGTTCTGCAGGGCTCAGTACTGGGTCCCTTGCTTTTTGTGGCATATATCAATGATCTAGATTTGAATATAGGGAATATGATTATGACGTTTGCAGATGACACTAAAATTGGCTGTGTGGTTGATAATGAAGAGGAAAGTCATGGACTGCAGGAGGATATCAATCTACTGGTCAGGTGAGCAGTGGCAAATGGAATTTAATTCAGAGAAGTGTGAGGGCTAATAAGGAAAGGTTATACACATTAAGCGGTAATCCACTTAAAAGTGCAGATGAACAAAGGGACCTTGGAGTGCTTGTTCACAGATCCCTGACAGTAGCAGGCCAGGTGGATAAGGTGGTTAAGAAGGCATACGGAATGCTAGCCTTTAATGACCGAGGCATAGAATATAAGAGCAGGGGGGTTATGCTTAAATTGTATAATACTTTGGTTAAGCCACAGCTGGAGACTGCGTGCAGTTCTGGTCGCCGTATTATCGAAAGGAAGTGATTGCACTAGAGAGGGTGCAGAGGAGATTTATTAGGATGCTCCCTGGAAAGGAGAATCTTAGTTATGAGGACAGATTGGATAGGCTAGGTTTGTTCTCATTGGAACAGAGGAGGCTAAGAAGAGACCTCATTGAGGTGTATAAAATTTTGAGGAGTCTGGATGTAGTGGATAGCAAGGGTCTATTTCCCTTGGTGGAGGGGTCAATTCCGAGGGGGCATAGTTTTAAGGTGGTTGGTGGAAGGTTTAGAGGGGATTTGAGGGGAAGCTTCTTCACGCAGAGGGTTGTGGGAATCTGGAACTCACTGCCTGGAAGGATGGTGGATGCAGAAACCCTCACCACATTTAAAAGGTGCTTGGCTGGGCACTTAAAGTGCCGTAACCTGCAGGGTTACGGACTTAGAGCTGGTAAGTGGGATTTGACTGGATAACCTCTTGTTGGCTAGCGCAGATACGATGTTAAGTACTGCAGCGAATCGAATACAGCCAGGGTTATCTCCTGGACTAGTTTCGATCACCTGGATGGGTCGGAGAGGAATTTTCCCAGATTTCTTTTCACCAATTGGCCTGGGTTTTTGTCTGGTTTTTGCATCTCCCAGGAGATCACATGGCTCCGGTTGGGGTGGAGTGTAAAATGTTTCGATGCAAGGGGTGTTGCAGTTGTGTGGGGTGGACTGGTTGGGCTGGGTGCTCTTTCCCTTTCTGCCATTGTTCATTGTTCATAGGTTTATATGAAACCTTCGGGGCTACTGACCGAGGGTCATGCAGCTCTTTGTCGGCCGGCATGGACACGATGGGCCGAAATGGCCTCCTTCTGCGCTGTAGATTTTGATGTTTCTATGTTTCTAAAGAGCAATTAGGGATGAGCAATAAATGCTGGCCTTGGTAGTGGGGCCCATAAACCGAGAATGTATTAAAAATAAATTGACATCTTTGTTACGTTTAGAATAACTCCACAAGACTGTACATCTTCAGTTGTGACCTTGGTCTCTTTATTGTAACTCCAGAATGAGGAAGCAGCATGGTAGATTACCTTTTATACCTGCTTGCCCAGGGTGCACAGGTGACTCTTACGTCTCCCACAGGTGAGCCCCCTGATGGCAAGTCTTACACATTGGTGAGGTTTACAAACATAACATCATTCCCTCCCAAAGTCTTATGTACAAGTTATTTACAAGTTGAGTCGATCTGGCGCTCTGCGTTCCCGGGTCAACCATCTGAGTTGAAGTCCTGGCATGGGTGAGTTGGTCGGATCATTGCTGCAAGGCCGCACGGCTGGTCTGATCGGACTGTCAGACATGGTGGATTCATCCTCGTGGTTGACAGCGAGGTCGATTGTGTTAGTCGGTTGCTGGGGGCCAGGTCCTTTCACAGTGGCTCCTGGTTATCTATAGTTCACAGTTTGGTCCGGTCCAAATGCTTTCTGCGTTTGCCCATTACATGGTTTCACAACAAACGTTCCATTTTCATCACAAACACTCCATTCCCCTCTTCGGCTAATACAGTGCTAGCAGCCCATCTGGGGCCATGATCATGGTCTACATAATTTATTCTGATGTCACGTGGAGGAGCCGTGCGATCATGGTGCATTCTCTGCTGATAACATAAGGAAGGCCCGGTTCTAACCGATTCAGTCCGGTGACTGCATAGCACTCGGGATATCCGGGTCTGTGGGGAGTCTACCATGACACGTGTGGTGCTCGGCTTTATGATTTGGGCTGCCCGCTCCGGACTATTGTCACTGACCCTAAGGTCTGGCAAGCCAAGGATGGCAGATATGGCTTTGAGACTTTCAGTAGTGCCGGGAGGCCGCGTGGTCCCCGTGAATCCTGGGCCATGGTATGGAGGCCCAGGACCACCAACTGTGTGTAGCCTCCCTGCCTTTTGTTATTTATGAATAAAGAGTCTGACTGGATACTGTGAGCTCAAAGTAGAGCATGACCTTAATCTTTACTGCAGGTCTCCAGCGTGCCTCTCCAGCCTGTGAGGCCTCCTTAAGTACCTGTACTCCCAAGTGATTGTGGGATCCATTGGGACTCCAGGGGATGAGCCCTCTGGTGGCTGTACAAGGTATATACAAGTTTACATACATAACAACACTCCCTCTGCACCGCAAAGTCAACAGTGTAATTATTTACAAGGTGAGTCGATCTGGGGCTTTTCTTTCCCTGGTTGATCGTCTCGGTGCAAATACTGGTTTTGGTGAAGTGTTTGTTGGTCCCTCGCTGGGCTGCTGTGCAGCTGGCCTTGCTGGGCTGCCTGGTGTGGTGAGTCCTGCTGGGTTGCTGTGGGTGATGGGTTCTGTCTCGTGGCCAACCGTGGTGCCGGTTGCCACTGGTGTGTATGTTGGGGGTCAAAGAAGGTAGGGTCCAAAGTGGGTTGCTCAGGATAGTCCGTGAATCTGAGTTTGATTTGGTCCAAGTGTTTCCGGTGAATGAGTCCATTTGAAAGTTTGACCCGAAACACTCTGCTCCCCTCTTTGGCCACAATAGTGCCGGGAAGCCACTAGGGACCTTGTCCATAATTCAATACAAATGCAGGATCACTGATTTCAATCTCGCGTGACACATTTGCGCTATCATGATATGTAATTTGTTGAAGCCGCCTGCTCTCTACCTGTTCATGTAGATCAGGATGAACTAATGAGAGCCTTCTCTTAAGTGCCCTTTTCATGAGCAGTTCAGCAGGTGGAATCCCAGTGAGCAAGTGAGGTCTCGTGCGGTAGCTAAGCAGAACTCGAGATAGGCCAGTCTGCAGTGAGCTTTCAGTTACCCTCTTCGAGCCCTGCTTGATAGTTTACACTGCTCTCTCTGCCTGATCATTGGATGCTGGTTTGAAAGGGGCAGAGGTAACATGTTTGATCCCGTTACGGGTCATGAACTCTTTGAACTCGGCACTGGTAAAACATGGCCCGTTGTCACTCACGACATCAGGTAGTCCGTGCATGGCAAACTTGGACCGCAGGTTTTCAGTGGTGGCAGCGGACTTGCTTGCCGACATTATCTCACATTCAATCCATTTGGAGTACGCATCTACAATCCAAGGAACATTTACCCAAAAACGGGCCTGCATAGTCGACATGGACCCTGGACCACGGTTTGGAGGACCAAGACCATAAACATGGTGGTGCCTCCCTGGGTGCATTGCTGAACTGCGAGCATGTGTTACATCTGTGCACGCGGGACACACGTGGGATCTGGCTATCGCTTTCATGATTACGATGCCTGAGTGGGTACTGCGGAGGTCACTGGAAAGTGTCTCTGCCCTTCTTGGGGACCACTACCTGATTGCCCCACAGAAGACAGTCTGCCTGTATAGACATTTCAGCCTTGCGCTGCTGGTACCGCTTTATCTCTTCCTGCATTTCCACTGGGACACTGGACCAGCTCCCGTGAAACACACAATTTTTTAGTAGGAACAGTAAAGGGTCCTGGCTCGTTCAGGTTCTAATCTGTCGGGCTGTGACGGGTGATTGCTCACTCTCGAATGCTTCCATAACCATGACTAAATCTGCAGGCTGCGCCATTTCCACCCCTTTGGTGGGCAATGGCAGCCTACTGAGAGCATCGGCACAGTTTTCTGTGCCTGGCTTGTGGCGGATGACATAGTTGTATGCGGACAACGTGAGTGCCCATCTCTGGATGTGGGCCGATGCATTCATATTTATCCCCTTACTCTCGGAAAGCAGGGATATTAGTGGCTTATGGTCCGTTTCCAATTCAAATTTTAGCCCAAACAGATATTGATGCATTTTCTTTACCACATAGACACACGTGAACGCTTCTTTTTCAATCATGCTATCGGCTCCCTCAGCCTTAGACAGACTTCTGGATGCATAAGCAACCAGTTGCAATTTCCCAGATTCATTAGCTTGTTGCAATACACACCCGACGCCATACGACGATGTGTCACATGCTAGTACCAAACGCTTACATGGACCATACAACACAGGCAATTTGTTTCAGCATAACAATTTTCTCGCTTTTACAAAGGCATTTTCTTGGCTTTTGCCCCATACCCATTTGTCTCCTTTACGCAGTAAGATGTGCAGTGGTTCTAACAATGTGCTGAGACCTGATAAGAAGTTACCAAATTAGTTCAGGAGTCCTAGAAAGGACTGCAGCTCCTTCATGTTCTGTGGCCACGGTGCGTCCTCGATTGCCTCCGTCTTCGAATTGGTGGGTCTGATGCCGTCCACCGCGATGCTTCTCTCCAGGAACTCCACTTCAGGTGCCAGGAAAACGCACTTCGAGCATTTCAACCTGAGCCCCACGCGGTTGAGTCGACTAAGAACCTCCTCCAGGTTCTGCAGATGCTCCACTGTGTCCCGACCTGTAACCAAGATGTCGTCCTGGAAGACCACTGTGCGCGGGACTGACTTCAGTAAGCTTTGCATGTTTCTCTGGAATATCGCCGCGGCTGATCGAATTCCAAACGGGCATCTGTTATAAATGAAGAGACCTTTGTGCATGTTGATGCAGGTGAGGCCCTTCAATGATTCCTCCAGCTCCTGCATCATATAGGCCGAAGTCAAGTCCAGCTTCGTGAACGTCTTTCCTCCTACCAGCATAGCAAAAATGTCGTCAGCCTTTAGTAGTGGGTATTGATCCTGCAGGGAGAAACGATTGGTAGTTACTTTGTAATCGGCACAGATTCTGATGGTGCCGTCTCCCTTGAGGACTGGAATAATCGGATGGCCCACTCGTTAAATTTGATCGGCGAAATTATACCTTCTCGTTGCAGCCGGTCCAGCTCGATCTCTACCCTTTCTCTCATCATGTACAGTACTGCTCTCGCCTTGTGATGGATGGATCGCGCCCCCGGAATTAGGTGGATCTGCACTTTTGCTCCTTGGAACTTCCCGATGCCTAGTTCGAACAGCGAAGGGAACTTTTTTAAGACCTGGGCATACGAAGTGTCATCAGTGGACGAGAGCACTCAGACGTCGTCCCAGTTCCTGTGTATCTTTCCCAGCCAATTCCTGCCGAGCAGCGTGGGACCATCGCCCGGTACCACCCAGAGCGATAGCTTGTGCACCGCTCCATTGTAGGAGACCTTTACAGTAGCACTGCCGATTACAGGAATCAGTTCCTTTGTGTACGTTCTAAGTTTCGTGTGAATGGGAGTCAGGACTGGCCTTGAGGCCTTGCTGCACCACAATTTTTCAAAAGTCTTTTTGCTCATAATGGACTGGCTCATGCCCTTGTCCAGCTCCATTGACACCGGGAATCTATTTAATTCAACCTTCAGCATTATCGGGGGACACTTTGTGGTAAATGTGTGCGCCCCATATGCCTCTGCCTCCTCGGTCTGAGGCTCTGGTTCATTGTGATCCACCGTGGATCTGTCCTCCTCTGCAACATGGTGGTTTGCAGGATTACCAGGGTTTGCAGCTCGCCTGCACATACATTGGAGGTGTCCCATTGTTCCACAGCCCTTGCAAACGTACCCTTTGAAGCGGCATGAATGGAAGCGATGATCACCCCTGCAGCGCCAACAAGGTGTTAATGGCCTTGCATTCATCACCCTTGATGGTGGACGCTGAGACATCTGCGGACGTGCAGCTGCATTCATGTAGGGCCTGCCCTGTACTTTGCGATTTGAAAACAACATCACTTTGTTATTGGTACTTGTAGCAGCACTTGTTTGATGAGAGATTTGCTGAGTATTGTCACTGGTGGCAATGAACGCCTGGACTATCGCTACGGCCTTACTCAAGGTTGGGGTCTCTACAGTCAAAATTTGCGAAGTATCACTTCATGGCAAATGCCAAGTACGAAAAAGTCTCTGAGCATGTGCTCCAAATGTCCTTCAAATTCGCACTGTCCTGCAAGGCGTCTTAGCTCGACGACATAACTCACCACTTCCTGGCCTTTAGACCTTTTGTAAGTGTAGAACCAGTACCTCGCTATCAGAACGCTTTCCTTCGGGTTCAGATGCTCCCGGACCAGTGTGCACAAATCATTGTACGATTTCTCTATGGGTTTTGCTGGAGCAAGCAGATTTTTCATGAAGTCTTACGTTGATGCCCCGCAGACGGTGAGGAGAATCGCCCTTCGTTTGGCAGCGTTCGCTTCTCCTTCCAGCTCGTTGGCCACAAAGTATTGGTCGAGTCGCTCCACAAAGGTTTCCCAATCATCTCCCTCCGAGAATTTCTCCAGGATGCCCACTGTTCTCTGCATCGTTGGGTTCGTTATCTGTATCTCATCGCCAGTTGTTATATATGAATAAAAAGTCTGACTGGATACTGTAAGCTCAAAGTAAAGTGTGACCTTAGTCTTTTATTGCAGATCTCCAGAGTGCCTCTCCAGCCTGTGAGGCCTCCTTAAGTACCTGTGCTCCCAAGGGATTGTGGGATCCCTTGGGATTCCAGGGGATGAGCCCTCTGATGGCTGTACAAGGTATATGCAAGTTTACATACATAACAATGTTGCATGGTTGCCCCATAGGGGGCCAATCTGATGGGATGAGCATTACGTCTTTGCGACGGATAAGCTGCAATATCCTGTCAAGCGGTTCGCCATTAGCAGGCGATAACGTGGGATCCTGGCTGGTCCAGGTCCTAGTCTGGGGAGCCGTTACGGTTGACCCCTCACTCTCTAGCACTTCCATAACAATGAGCAGGTTTGCAGGCTGCGCCGTTTCCACCCCGGTGGTGGGCAATGGTAGCCAACTGAGGGCATCAGCACCATTCCCAGTGCATGGTCCCTGGCGGATCATGTTACAGTGCACAGACAGTGTTAGACCTATTTGAGACAAAGCATTGATAATGGTGCCTCTGCTCTCCATAAACTGTGATATTGGCAGCTTGTCTGACTCGAGCAAATATTGGGACACACTTTGGTACGTCTTTTTTGTCCCGTGAACACAGGCTACTACCTTGGATAACATATTGGATACATGTACAACTGGTTGGGGTTCGCCCGTTACTTTGGCTTGCTGTACAACACACCCGACCCAGTGTGATAACACATCACTTGCTACAAGTACTTTGTTAGATACATATATGACCGGTTGGTGTTCGCACGCTACTTTGGCTTGTTGTAAGGTACCCCTGACCCCATATGATAATACATCATTTGCCACGAATGGGCGCTCACATGGGTTACGCAGTGCAAACAACTTATTGGAACGTAGTGGGTTCCTGGCCTTCTCAGCGCCCACCCCATTACCTTTGCCCCAAGCCCAGTCATCTTCCTTGCTAGGTAACACATGCCTCTGTTTAGTTGCGGCGATATCCCCTGGTCTGGACACACTCTCGTCCCGTGGTCTGGACGCACTTTCATCCCGTTTTCTGGACGCACTCTCATCCCGTGGTCTGGTAGCACTTTCGTTCCGTGGTCTGGACGCACTCTCGTCCGTGTCCATGATGCCGACTGCCGCGATCTTCCTCCCCAGGGATTTTGTCTCTGGTGTCGGGAAGACGCATTCAGATAATTTCGGCCGGAGTCCCACTCTGCATGGTCGACCTGGAGCCTCTTCCATCATCACAAGGTCATCGGCTTTGGGTGGTGGGTACCTCTGCTCGGTTGATCTTTTCCTCCTCGTGGTCGTGATGAGCGGCCTATGCCTCGGGGATCTGCAAATGGATCTGCACTTCGATGCCTAATTCAGCTGAAGGCGGGGACTTGATCAGCCTTTGAGCAAGGGAGACGTTGTTCACTGGAGAAGGTACACAGAGGTCTTCCCAGTTCCATCGAATCTTCTCCATCCACCTTCTACCAAGCAGCGTTGGCCCATCACCTGAAACAATCCACAGTGGTAAATTGTGCACTGCTCCCTCATGGGATACTCTTATGTCTGCAATACCAATAACTGGTATCAGTTCCTTGGTGTAGGTGCGCAGCTTTGCCTGAATCGGGATCAGCTTGAGTCATTGTGCTCTGTTGCCCCTCAGCCTCTCGAATGCTTTCTGGCTCATTATTGATTTACTCGCCCCCTGTGTCCCATTCCATGGAGACTGGAGTGCCGTTAAGTTTAACTTTTAACATTAGTGGAGGGCTTTTGGTGGTGATTGTATGTATCCCATACACTTCCTCTTCATCCTCAAGTTGAGTTGCCTCTCCTGCTCATTCAGCGTGGTCTGCGCCGGATCGGTCATCTTCTGCCGACTCTGCTATGTGCGGAGTGGCAGCACGTTTGCACATTTGCTGGAGGTGCCCCATTGTTTCACAGCCCTTGGACACGTAGTGCTTGAATCGACATTGATGGGCTCGATGATTACCCCTGCAGCGCAAACATGGTGTTAATGGATTCGCATTCACGCCCCACGGTGCACTCTGCGTCATCCTAGGGTTGGCCTCTGCGGGCGTGTAGGCCCTGCCATGCACAGTTCCGACCGCTGAAGGAGTTATTTTATGCACAGTACTTGCCGGTGATTTCCGATGCTGCAATGTTATCTGTTTAGTGTTATCATTCGTGGACATAAAAGCCTGGGCTATCGTGATGGCCTTGCTCAGACCTAGGGATTAGGCAGACAGTAGTTTGCGAAAAATGACCTCGTGGTCGATTCCAAGCATGAAAAAGTCCCGCAACACTTCCCCCAAAAATCCAGCAAATACACACGGTCCCACAAGAGGTCTTAGGTCGGCAACATAGCTCGCCACGTCCTGGCCCTCAGACCGGTGGTGTGTATGAAAGCGATACCTGGCCATTAAGATGCTCTCCTTCGGCTTGAGGTATTCCTGAACCAGCGTACACAGCTCTTCATATGTCTTCTCCATTGGTTTCGTCGGTGCTAGCAGATTTTTGATGAGGCCATATATCGTGGACCCGAGAATCGCCTCGCGCTTGACCGCGATTTCTTCCTTTTCCAGCTCGTTGGCCACAAAGTACTGGTCAAGACGCTCAACGAAGGTTTCCCAATCATCACCCACAACAAATCTCTGAAGAATACCAACAGCAGCCATAACTGCGTGAAAGTTCGTGATCTGTTACTCATCGCCAATTGTTACATTTAAAATAACTCCACAAGACTGTACATCTTTGGCTCAAACTGTTGTGACCTTGGTCTCTTTATTGTAACTCCAGAGTGAGGCTGCAGCATGGTAGATTATCTTTTATACCTGTTTGCCCAGGGTGCACTGGTGACCCTTAGGTCTCCCACAGGTGTGCCCCTTGGTGGCAAGTCTTACACATTGGTGAGGTTTACACACATAACAATCTTCAAGCAATTATTCTCGTCCTTTGACCTTCCAGGGTTTGCCTTACAATATGTCTCGGAAAAGATGTCCAAGTTATACTGAGCTGGAGTAGGCTGCAGTACAAAATGAGACTTCTTCCAGGAAAGCAACAAAGGTCACAGTTCACTGGTGCATTCTTCAGCCGAGCTGGAATACATGAATAATTGAAATGTATTGTAAATTATGATGATTATCTCTTCCCCTTGTAATTTGCAACATAGATCCTACCTTTAAGTTTACCCATGAGGTGTACTCTTTATCTGAAGCTAATGGCTCAGCGACTCTTCCCAAAAATACCAAGCATCAGTGATTTTTGAGATAGTGTGGTTGACATTTTCCGATATGTTGCAACTACAAACATCTTTCTGGCATTTAGGGATAATGTTTGTGCTGCCAGCAGGAATCCTCGATGCATATTAAATCTGTAATTACAAGGTGGGCTGTCCATGTTTTTCTGTCTATTAATCTTTATGGATAGAATATCATGGACTCTGTGTACACGCTTTGCTGATATGAATCACCAGTAGGTGAGGTTCTCCACCAGTGGCACAGTACTGAAAAATTGGTCGTTAAGTCTTATCCCAGGAACCTAGCATCCTGTGTAGAATAGCTGAGAAGTAAGTGCACATGCTGATGAATATAAAAAGGTTAAATAAAGTGCTAAGCACTTTAAGATTATATGAGATGTAATCAGGTGACTCTTTTCCGTCTTGAGAGGAAGGATCTCTCAGGATCTCTCAATCACATCATTAAAAAGAGATTATTTGATCATTATCACATTACTGTTTTGGGAGCTTGCTGTGCGCAGATTGGCTGCCGCGTTTCCTGCATTACAACAGTGACTAAACTTCAAAAGTAATTAATTGGCTGTAAAGCGCTTTGGGATGTCATGAAAGGCGCCATAGAAATTCAAATCTTTTCTTTATGCTGTATGCTGCCCTTCTGTAACCATTACAACAAGACCTCTGTTAGAACAGCTCTGCTCTGACTGCCTCCTTACCTCATTTTTGCCTGGCTGTCACACCACGTGAGAGATGTTAAACATCCAGGAAGTGGGTAGATGCACCATTGTCTCAATTTTATCCGCTAACAATAACAGGATTGTGACAAGCTCAGGTCACAAGTTGCTTCCGTCTGCAAATAACATTTTTTTCAAGCATTACCACCGTTAACAGTGCCCATACTCCAAGGATTTCAGTTTATCTCCCAGTTTTAATGCTCATCTCTGCTGTTGTTGCTGTTAATCTAGGGTGGTAAACATCCCATCGTTCCCACTGTCCTGCGCTTTTTTCATGAGATTCGTCACAGTCAGAGAGCAGCACGGACTCGACAGGCCGAATGGCCTCCTTCTATATTGCAACCATTCTATGATTCTATTCTATGATTCTATAATAGGGCTATGGGATCTTTTACACCCATGCAAGAAGGTACACGGTTTAACATCTCATCTGAGATGACAGCATCTCAAGTGTCAACCCAGATTATATGTTCAAGTCTCTGGAGTGAGGCTTGAATCTACAACACAGAGCTGAAATGGGTTCTACAATTCATTGCCAAACTACTTCTCAAAAAGTTTCACAAACTCCACAGCCAGATTAATAAATCTTTTGTCATTTATTCAAGGTTTATGGCAAGTTAGCTGCTTGAGAACAGTTGAGGGATATTAGTACAGGCACTACAAGATTGACCACTTTTCTGTAGTTTCCATTAATGACATTGTGTTGCATGAAATTGCCTGTAGCAAAATTTTATGTATCTGTCATTTTGATTTCAGACTGTTAATATATATGAGTGATGGGCATTTAATCCCTTAAAAAAAATAACATGGTTCTCAGAAGGTTACAATTGAATTCTGATGAATGGTCTTTTCACAATTGAAATAAGCCTGGTGTACCACTGTAAATTTTACAGAACAAAAGCAGCTTTTTGACCTCTCTGAAAGAGCCTTCAATTTAATTCTATTCCACTGCCCATATGCTCTTTTTCTTTCCTTTTCAAATATTTACGCATTTTCGTTTTTGGGCGTTCTTGGGCATGCCCCCCAAAAACAATCGCACCCCTTTCTGAGTAGCACGTGGAGAGGCTCCAGCAGCGTGCTTAAGTTCTGCATAAAGTTCCCAAAGTAATTGAGAAGCCCGAGAAAGGCGCGCAGTTCCGAAACATTCCGGGGCCTGGGTGCCAGGCGAATCGCTTCGATTTTGGATTCGGTTGGGCGGATTCCATCAGCGGCAATCCTTCTGCCCAAAAATTCAACCTCAGGCGCGAGAAACAGACACTTGGATTTCTTAACTCTTAGGCCTACCCGATCCAATCGACTTAGTACTTCCTCAAGATTGCGGAGATGAGAGTCGGTGTCCCTGCCCGTGATGAGTATGTCATCTTGAAACAAAACTGTCCCCGGGATGGACTTGAGCAGACTTTCCATGTTGCGCTGGAATATAGCAGCTGCCAACCTGATGCCGAATGGGCATCGATTGTACACAAAAAGGCCTCAATGTGTGTTGATGGTGGTGAGTAGCTTAGACTCTTCGGTCAGTTCTTGCGTCATATAAGCAAGCAGATGTGAGGTCAAGTTTCGAGTAAAGTTTTCCTCCAGCCAACGTGGCAAATAGGTCCTCCGCTCTGGGCAGCGGGTATTGGTCCTGTAGGGAGACTCTGTTTATGGTAGACTGGTAATCCCCACGGATTCGCACGGATCCATCAGGCTTCATGACGAGGATGATGAGGCTTGCCCAGTCGCTGAATTCCATGGGAGAAATTATGCCTTCCCACAGAAGCCGGTCCAGTTCGTTTTCAATCTTTTCCCTCATTACATAAGGCACAGCTCTAGCCTTGTGATGGACTGGTCTGGCATTCTGTGTGATGTAGATTTTAACTTTAGCCCCATTGAAGGTGCCCACACCTGGCTGAAAGAGATGTTCAAAACGGCTTAGAACTGTTGAGCAGAAGGTCCGTTCCTCTGACGACATGGCGTGAACATCATCCCATTTCCAATTAAGTTCTGCTAGCCAGCTTCTCCCCAACAGGGCTGGGAGATCCCCGGGGACAATCCACAGGGAAAATCGGTGCACCATCCCTTTGTGTGTGACTGAGAGCATGGCGCTGCCAAGGACTGGGACGATTTCTTTAGTATAGGTCCTTAGTTTGGTGTCGATCTTTCTGAGTTTTGGTCTGTTGCTTTTGTGCGGCCACAGCTGTTCAAATTGTTGAACGCTCATGAGGGATTGACTGGCCCCCGTGTCCAGTTCCATGTTGACGGGTATCCCGTTGAGTAGAACCCTCATCATAATTAGAGGCATCTTGGTGTAAGAACAGTGGACATTGATCGTGTTAACCCGCTGTACCTCGGCGTCCCGTGCACTGTTCCAACCGTCTTCTGGTACGCTTTCCGACCCTTCCGATTCGTATACCAGCCGAGCTGCTGTTTTTCTGCACATGCGAGCCAGATGCCCTGTGTAGTTGCAGTTTCTGCAAACGGCATGCTGAAATCGACACACCCTGGTTGAGTGCCTTCCCCCACATCTCCAACACAGAGCGTTTCCATTGTTTCCGAAAGAGGAGCTGCGTCTGGCTGATCTCCCTTGAGCTTCTCTCAATCTGTTGTTGATTGCTCGCATTGTGGGTTGATGAGGTATGATCGGCCGTTCACGTGGCCCTTGATTTTGATGGCTTCTGGTGCCACTGTCTGCTGTTGAAGGTCTGCTCTCCTGCCTTTGTCTGTGTGTGGGGATAGCGGTTTGTTTCACAATGTGAACCCCTTTTTCCGATGCCTCGTTGGTTGTCGTACCCGAAGTATAGATCAGCCTCGTTTCTTCTTCGCCTGCCAAGAACGTCTTTGCGACCAGTGCTACTGCATCTAGAGTCAAGATCTTAGTCTCTATAAGCTTTCGGAATATGCCTGCGTGGCCTATTCCTTCAATAAAAAAGGCTCTCAGTACTTCTCTCCTTAGTTCATTGGGGAACTCACATGAACTACCCAGCTTCCGAAAATCCGCCACGGAGTCGGGTATGCTTTGGCCCACACAACGTCTGTAGTTGTAGAACCTGTGTCTGGCCATGTGTAGGCTGCTCGCTAGCTTCAGGTGGTCTCTCACCAGTGTGCTCAACTCCTCAAACGACTTGCTTGCTGGTTTCTCGGGTGCCAGCAGGTCCTTCATTAAAGCGTATGTTTTCGAGCCACAGCTGGTCAAGAGATGGGCTCTTCTCTTGTCTGCCTTATTGTCGTCCAGCCAGTCTTTGGTCACAAAGCTTTGCTGGAGCCTTTTTATAAAGTCATCCCAATTGTCTCCAGCATTGTATTTCTCATCTGAGCTGTTGGTAGCCATTCTGTGGATTCTGTGATCCCATAACTCGTCACCACTGTTAAGTCCTGACTCTAATGTGCTGACTTACACGAGACACATGCTGAAGTCAAGGTCACTCAGGACCTGCACCTTTAATTCGAGCTCTCCAGTGCTGCACTTGCCTGAGACCTGCCTTTATATACCACAGTGGGACAGGTATGGAGTGTCTCCTGCAAGTGCACCCCTGGTGGTAAGGTATGCTTATTGTTTCAGGTCATATCCAGTTACAGTCATGTATAGCAAGGTAAGATACAGTTATATACAGTAATGTGAGATATATGACAGTGTGTACATTCTGCTCTATGCATTGCCTGAAAATGACGTTACTTTGTGTACAGTACTTGCCGAAACCTCTTTAAGCTGCAAAATTTGTTTGGTGTTATCGCTGGTGGACATAAATGTCTGGGTTATCGTTATGGCTTTGCTCAGGTTCGGTATTTCAACAGTCAATAGTTTGCGAAGGATAACCTCATGGCCAATGCCAAGCTCAAAAAAGTCTCTTAGCATTTGCTCCAGGAATTCATCGAATTTGCAATGTCCTGCAAGTCGCCTTAGTTCGGTGACATAGCTCACCACTTCCTGGCCTTCAGACCGTTGACATGTGTAAAATCGATACCTTGCCATCAGAACGCTCTCGTTCGGATTTAGGTGCTCCCGGACCAGCGTACACAGTTCTTCATATGATTTGGCTGTTGGTTTCACCGGAGCGAGAAGATGCTTCATGAGGCATAGATTGTTGCCCCGCAGATGGTGAGGAGGATCGCCCTTCGTTTGGCAGCATTCTCGTCCCCTTCCAGCTCATTGCGACGAAGTATTGGTCGAGTTGCTCCACGAAGGCCTCCCAATCATCCCCTTCTGAGAATTTCTCCAGGATACCAACAGTTCTCTGCATTTTTGCATGATGATTCGTTATCTCGTTGCCAGTTGTTATGTTCATAATAAAGTAATTCTAACTCTGGAGTCCCTTGGGATTCCAACAGGTATACCCTCGGGTGGCGGAATAATACTGGCTACATAGAGTTGCATACATAACAATAACAAAACCCATCAGCTCCAGTTTTATGTTAATAAATCATTTCTGTACACTTTCCCTGGACTTGATATTGGTTCTAAAGTAGGGTACTCAAGACTGGACACAATAATCTAATAGCAGCCTAACCAATGATTTGTATAATTTAGCCTTACATGTTTGCTTTTGTACTCTATTTATGAATACTGTGGGCTTGAAGTTCACCTGAAATCGTTGGCGCTGGATCCTTAGATGCGCCTTTTGAATCTCCGGAATACCGCTGGTGCGTGCTCCTGCAGTTTTCGGCTCTTCAATGTCGGCGGTGGCGAAGCGTTCCGATAGCGGGCGGCAGCGGAGGACTAAAACTCTGCGATCTGCTTGTCTTACTAAAGCAGAACCACTGCAAAACTGTCCGGAACAGCTTCTCTGTGCATGTGCGGTCATTCTCCTGCGATTTCGGGGTCAAGGGTGACCCTGTACATGCGCAGAGAAGACTGAGACAGCACTGGACATTTTCCAACTGTAGAGGTGGGTGGATGTCAGTGAGAGAGGAGCTGTGAAAGGATTTTGAGGAGTACATTGAGTATATTTACAATTATTTGATAATATAATATAACTAGTAATAATTATAATAATAATACATATTAAAAAATACTACTACTAATAATAATAATAAATAATAAATTATTATTTAAACCCAAATATATAATTAAATATCAAGAACATGAAAAATCAAGCCATGGCGAAGGAGGTAAGTGGGAGGAAGAGGGCCACTCGTTTCTCAGAAGAAGCCCAGGAGTGATTGGTCGATGAAGTGGAGGCCCGCTGGAATCAGTTAACACAGGGTGGACGAGGGAAACCGTCACCATTTGTGTATCAGCGGTTATGGCGAGAGATCGCCGAGGCAGTGTCCTCCATTGCGCCCATGATTTGGGGGCCGAACCAGTGCCGCAAACGGTGGAATGACATTATTGGGTCTACGAAAGTAAGTAATAACTTTTATCATGCATTGACAATTACTCTTAAGTAATGCCACATTTTATTATGTTGTAAAGCTTGGTGACATTTTGATTTCCCATCGTCGATCTCATATTGTGTTAGTCCTTGGTATTTTCATGTGTTCATCATGCAACACTTGCATGCTAACAGAACTTAAATGGTGCACTCGTTGACGAAAAGACTTGCGACGGTTAATTGGGGATGTGTACCTATATATATATATGTATATGTGGGAAAGTCGTTGCGAGAGTCCTCCTCAATCATCTTCTCCCCGTGGCCGAGGAGCTCCTCCCAGAGTCGCAGTGCGGATTGCTTCGCCTCCGGGGCACAACGGACATGATTTTTGCAGCGCGACAGCCGCAGGAAAAATGCAGGGAACAGCGCCAGCCCTAAGACATGGCCTTCTTCGACCTTACAAAGAGCTTTGACACTGTAAACCGCGAGGGTCTATGGAGCGTCCTCCTCCATTTTGGATGCCCACAAAAGTACGTCACCATCCTCCACCTGCTCCACGATGACATACAAGCCGTGATCCTTACCAACGGATCCATCACAGACCCAATTCATGTCCGGACTGGGGTCAAGCAGGGCTGCATCATCGCTCCAACCCTCTTTTCAATCTTCCTCGCTGCCATGCTCCACCTCACAGTTGATAAGCTCCCCGCTGTAGTGGAGCTAAACTACAGAACCAGTGGGACGCTGTTCAACCTTCGCCATCTCCAGGCCAGGTCCAAGACCACTCCAACCTATGTCATCGAGCTACAGTACGCGGACGACACCTGCGTCTGTGCACACACAGAAGCTGAACTCCAGGACATAGTCGACGTATTTACCGAGGCGTATGAAAGCATAGGCCTTACGCTAAACAATGGTGAGACAAAGGTCCTACACCAGCACTGCCCCCCAAACATCAAGATCCACGGCGTGGCCCTGGTCAACGTGGACCACTTCCCCTATCTCGGGAGCCTCCTATCAACAAGAGCAGGCATTGATGATGAGATCCAACACCGCCTCCAGCACGCCAGTGCAGCCTTTGGCCGCTTGAGGAAAAGAGTGTTTGAAGAATAGTCCCTCAAAACTGTCACCAAGCTCATGGTCTACAGGGCCGTAGTAATACCCGCCCTCCTGTATGGCTCAGAGACATGGACCATGTACAGTAGACACCTCAAGTCGCTGGAGAAATATCACCAGCGATGTCTCCGCAAGATCCTGCAAATCCCCTGCGAGGACAGTCGTACAAACATTAGCGTCCTCGTCCAGGCCAACTTCCCCAGCATTGAAGCACTGACAATACTTGATCAGCTTTGCTGGACAGGCCACATAGTTCGCATGCCAGACACGAGACTCCCAAAGCAAGCGCTCTACTCAGAACTCGGCAAACGAGCCAAAGGCGGACAGAGGAAATGTTACAAGGACACTCTCAAAGCCTCCCTGATAAAGTGCGACATCCCCACTGACACCTGTGAGTCCTTGGCCATAGACCACCCTAAGTGGAGGAAGTGCATCCGGGAGGGCACAGCTCCTCGAGTATCGTCGCCGAGAACATGCAGAAATCAAACGCAGGCAGCAGAAGGAGCGTGCGGCAAACCAGGCTCCCTGCCCACCCTTTCCCTCAACGACTATCTGTCCCACCTGTGACAGAAACTGTGGTTCTCGTATTAGACTGTACAGCCACCTAAGAACTCATGCTAAGAGTGGAAGCAAGTCTTCCTCGATCCCGAGGGACTGCCTATGATAATGATGTGTATGTGTACGTATGTATGTGTGTGTTCTGTATTAGAAGCTATCAAATTAGTTCACACATATTTTTTGTCATCTTTTGCAGAAAAAATGAGCTGGCAATGGGGCGGAGCTCCACAAAACGGGCAGTGGTCCGCCCAAGACTATTCCATTTACGGACCTCGAGGAACGCACTGCAGCCCTGATGGGAGAGTATGATCACACCGCCACGTGTGTTGGTGCCGAACCAGTTTTCCCTGGACTGCACTGCGGTCATGTAATTCAATCTTATGGCAATATAATATAGAATGTAATGTAATGCTGGGAGCAAGAAATGTTGTTAGTTGTGACATGATTTATTGGTTGATCACACTGTGCCACTTGGAAGGCAAACTGTTTGAGACTCAAGTTTTGTTATGTCATGTACTTTCTCTATACTCTGCTTATGATAATTTCATGTAATGATTCTCGGTAAAAAATGTTTGTTCTCCACATAAACCTGTGCAAAGTGAATTGTTCTGATGTTACCTCTGAACTCTCCCCTCCCCTGCCGCCAACCATTAATGTTATGTTTTTACAGTTGCACAGGTGGAGCTGCCTGCCCCTCCCAGAGAGGAGTCATTGCAGGGAAGAACAAATGAAGAGATGGTGAAAGAGACGGAGGAGATGGCGCTGCAGGAGCAGGAGGAGAACACTCCTCAAAGTGTTGTAATGGTCGTGGTGCAGGAGGAGGGAGGAGTGGTGGGACATCAAAGGTCGTTTCTGTCGGTGGCCACCGGTTCCTCGTCAGAATCGAACTTTCTTGGATTCCGGCCCGAGGAAGCGGGATCAAGCGGAATGCAACGGCGCACACCGACCCCCATGGTGAACCGCAGCGGTTGATCCACCAAAGTGGGAATGCTGCACATCAACTTGATTCGAGAACTCCTTCAGTCCATTGCTGGGTTGTCAGAAAACATCGTGGCTTCAGCAGCCTGTCAATCGAGGACACGGCGGAGGTGATTGCCGCGGTGAGGGAGAACACCCAGATGGTCGTGGGATATGGCACTGCATCCCAAGGTACCATACCACCAATGGTGACAGCACTTGATTGTCGGGAGGAACTAGTTTGTTTCGACTTTGAAGATAGGTCCTCAGCAACTTCCTTTTCTCCAGAACCCCCAAACATAGTGCTGCCATTGTTGCCTCCCCTTCAGCAGACACGCTCGAGGTCCTGTGCTGGTGCATGACGTAATGTTCCTGATGTGAGCAGGGCCAGGGGTATTGATAGCGGGAGGAGGAGGAAGGGGTCAGGGTCAAGGGTCAGGGGGGGATTGGGGAGGAAAGGCGTTGGGAAAGGTGGCCCCAGGCAGAATTGTTGGAGGGTGCAGGGGTGTTTTGAGTGCTGTTTATACTGTTAATGATGATGTTGTTATTGTTGTTGCTGTTTGTTGTTCATAATGTTTTTTTTGTCAAAATTTTCATTCAGAACAATTATGTTATTTTATTACATTGTTAAAGTTTAATACAAATTATAAGTTTTATATCACATGTTATTTTATTGAACGAAACCATTCTTGTATTGTGTCTCTCTCACTTCTGGGAAGGGGAAAATATGTCCCATATGACAACTTTTAGGAAACACAACTTTAAATGTGTGATTGCCGGTGTCCCTTGTAAACTCATACCTCATCTTGGATGACATAGACCCAACTGACTGGGGTTTTCTTGAGTCTTTTGAACATCACATAACTGGGTAAGCCACTCAAAATGCAACAGCTCTACAAATCTGTGAGCATCCTCACAGGTGCATACACAGTTGTGACACCTGCTACAGTTGAATAGCCCCATGACCACACTGTCAAGCCATGTGAAGAATGGTTACTTGGATGAGGCCCCAGTGTGTGGGCACAACCCTTCCCTCCTCCAACCCCCCTCCTGGCCCCGCTACAGCCAGCATCAGTAAAGGGCAGGGGGCGGGGGCGAAGAACATTTCTAGCAAATAATTCATGTTCAGCAATGCATAGCGCAGTAGACTGGCTCCAGTGGCTTTTTCCTGAGTGGTGTTACAGATGTTACAAAATCCCTTTCGTACCACCCACAAAACCAGCCCCTCGGCATGTTCATCATCATCATCATCATTATACGCAGTCCCTCGAAATCGAGGAAGACTTGCTTCCACTCTAAAAGTAAGTTCTCAGGTGACTGACAGTCCAATGCGGGAATTACAGTCTCTGTCACAGGTGGGACAGACAGTGGTTGAAGGAAAGGGTGGGTGGGGAGTCTGGTTTGCTGCACACTCATTCTGCTGCCTGCGCTTGTTTTCTGCATGCTCTCAGCAATGAGACTCGAGGTGCTCAGCGCCTGCCCGGGTGCTCTTCCTCCACTTAGGGCGGTCTTTGGCCAGGGGTTCCCAGGTGTCGGTGGGGATGTTGCACTTTATCAGGGAGGCTTTGAGGGTGTCCTTGATATGTTTCTTCTGCCCACCTGGTAATCGCTTGCCGTGTAGGAGTTCCGAGTAGAGCGCTTGCTTTGGGAGTCTTGTGTCGGGCATGTGGGTTGTTATGTATTAATGCTTGGGGGTTACCAGACACCAGAGGGCACCGCGGTCGGAGGTCATCAGGCTGTACACATGTGGCATGTGTGCTTGGTCACCTGTATATAAGCTGGGTGTCTTTGTCACGCAGGCACTCTCGGACTGGAATAAATATGGATCAGGTTGCACCTGAGTGAGTTTACAGTAACCAGATTCTTGAGTCATTACAATTAGTGACGAGGTAATTTAAGAACCTTCGCATGCACAATGGCCACAGTTGGAATCCTGGAGAGATTCTTGGAGGGTGAAGATTGGGTGGATTTTGTCGACTGCCTGGATCAGTATTTTGAGGCCAACGGCCTGGAGGCAGAGGCCTATGCAGTTAAGCGCAGGGCAGTTCTCCACACCGTTGTTGGTCCGAAAATTTACGGCCTCATGAAGAATCTTCTCTCGCCTGTACGTCCGGCAGAAAAAGGGTACAAGGAATTATGTGCGTTGCTGGGTAACCATCTGAAGCTACAAGAGGGGATCATCATATCACGCTACCGTTTCTACATGCATGTTCGTGCTGAGGGCCAGGTCGTGTCGGGATTTGTCGCCGACCTGCGATGTCTTGCTGAGCCGTGTAAGTTTGGGAACATGCTGGAAGACATGCTGCGTGATGTCTTCATGATGGACATCAGCCATGATGCAATCCTCAGGAAGCTGTTGGCTGTAGAAATGCTGGATTTGAAAAAGGCCATCGCGACTGGCATGACGACGGATGATAATTTGAGGAAGATATCATCGACGAGTCGGAGTTTCACGGCAAGTACTGCAAACAAGATGCCGTCGTTTTCATGCAGAGCTGCTAACATGAAACCTGCCGCTGTTCAGAGCCCGCCAACTGGTTCGAACCAGATTTCACCCTGTTGGTGTTGTGGGGGCAATCATCGGCCTCATCAGTGTCGGTTTAGACAATACTCATGCAATGGATGTTTGAAAGTGGGTCACCTTCACAGGATGTGTCCACAAGCGTGGTGCAGGCTCACCACGTGGTTGATGAGGACCAGTTCAGTGATGGCCCGGATATGCAACCCGAGGAGGAAGTGAATGGACTGTATTCGTTCCTAAGCAAGAGCCAGCTGATAGTCATTAATGTGAAGCTGAATGGTGAACCTGTATCAATGGAGCTGGACACGGGTGCGAGCCAGTCGATAATGAGCCAAAGGACATTCGACAAGCTATCGGACAATAAGGCTGCGAAACCGAAGCTGAGTCCAGTCAATCCAAGTTGTGTACTTACACTAAGGAACTCATACCGGTGCTCGGCAGTGCAGCAATCGGGGTGTCATATGATGGTGTGATTCACGAGCTACCATTATAGATTGTTCCAGGTAATGGTCCAACACTGTTTGGCAGGAATTGGCTCGAAAAAATCAAGCTGAACTGGACATGTCAAGATGTTGTCCTCGGTGGATAATACTTCGTGTGCTCAAGTATTGAAAAAGTTTCCATCTTTGTTTGAACCGGGCATTGGCAATTTTACGGGAGCCAAGGTGTAGTTCACCTGGACTCCATTGCAAATCCTGTCACAAAGCTCGGTCTGTTCCGTACATGATGAGGGAGAAGGTTGAAATTGAGCTTGACAGACTCCAGCGTGAAGTGATCATATCACCGGTTGAGTTTAACGATTAGGCTCATCCCATTGTTCCTGTGTTGAAGAGTGATGGCATTGTCAGGATTTGTGGAGACTACAAGGTTACGATTAACCGATTTTTGAAACAGGATCAGTATCTATTACCGAGGGCTGATGACCTGTTCGCCATGCTAGTTGGTGGAATGTCGTTCAAGAAACTGGATCTGATGTCGGCCTATATGACACAGGAGCTTGTCGACACTTCGATGAAACTCACCTGCGTCAACACCCATAAAGGACTGTTCGTCTACAACAGGTGTCCTTTTGGGATTCGCTCGGTTGCAGCCATATTTCAGAGGAGAGTTTACTGAAGTCCGTTCCAAGAACTGTCGTGTTTCAAGATGATATTCTGGTCACAGGTCGCGACACTGCGGAATATCTGAACAATCTTGAAGAAGTTCTACAGCGGCTGGACAAAGTGGGACTCAGGCTGAAATGTTCGAAGTGTGAATCATGGCACCTGAAGTCGAATTCCTCGGGAGGAAGATTGCTGCTGGTGGCATCAGGCCCACTGATTTGAAAACCAAGGCCATCAAAAATGCACCCAGGCCTCAGAATGTGACAGAGCTGCGTTCATTCCTTGGGCTACTCAACTACTTTGGTAATTTCTTACCCAGATTGAGCATGTGTTTACTAGAGCCACTGCATGTGTTACTAAGATAAGGCGACAACTGGGTCTGGAGTGCGTCTCAAGATAGAGCCTTTGAGAAAGCCAGGAATCTGCTTTGTTCAAACAAGTTGCTTGTTCATTATGATCTGTGTAAGCGTCTTATATTGGCCTGTGATGCTTCATCATATGGGGTTGGCTGTGTACTCCAACAAGCAAATGAATCGGGCAAGCTACAACCTGTTGCGTATGCTTTGAGAAGTCTGTCTAAAGTGGAAAGAGCTTACAGTATGGTAGAGAAAGAAGCTTTGACCTGAGTGTATGGGGTAAAAAAAATGCACCAGTACCTGTTTGGTCTTCATTTTGAACTAGAAACGGATCACAAGCCATTCATTTCATTGTTTGCGGAAAACAAAGGTATTAATAGCAATGCATCATCCCGCATTCAAAGGTGGGTACTGACATTGTCATCCGTCATAGACCTGGTACTGAGAATTGTGCCGATGCACTGAGTCATCTGCCCTTACCCACAACTGAGATGGAGATGCCTCAACCTGCAGATCTACTGTTAGTAATGGTTCCTTTTGAGAGTGAAGAAAGAACCCCTGTCACTGCTCAACAAGTTAGGATCTGGACCAGCCATGACCCTATTTTATCAGTTGTGAAACGGTGTGTACTCAGTGGTGATTGGTCTGCCATACCTATGGAGATGTGTGAGGAGACCAAACCTTACAACCGTTGCAAGGATGAGCTGTCCATTCAGTCAGACTGTTTACTGTGGGGTAATCATGTAATCATGCCGAAGAAAGGTAGAGAAGAATTTGTACGTGAACTTCATAGCACTCATCCTGGTATTGTAATGATGAAGTCCATTGCTCAGTCTCATATATGGTGGCCTGGAATTGACTCTGATCTGGAATCATGCGAGCATCAGTGTAATACTTGCATGCAGCTAAATAAAGTAACAGCGGAATCTCTGCTGAGTCTTTGGTCGTGGCCATCCAAAACATGGTCGAGGATCTGCATTGATTTTACGGGCTCGTTCCAAGGAAAGATGTTTTTTGTCGTAGTAGATACATATTCTAAGTGGCTAGAGTGTGTTATTATGTCATCCAGCATGTCTACAGCTACCATTGAGAGCTTTCGTATCATGTTTGCTACTCATGGTTTGTCTGACATTGTTGTGAGCGACAACGGATCTTGCTTCACAAGTCTTGAGTTCCAGGAGTTCATGAAACTCAATGGCATCAGACATGTGAGATCAGCTCCATTCAAGCCTGTTTCTAATGGCCAAGCAGAGCGCGCCATTCAAACAATCAAGCAAAGCATGAAACGTATAACTCAGGGCTCACTGCAGAGACGGTTGTCACGTATATTGCTCAATTACAAGTCATACGCTTACTGGGGTTCCTCCTGCTGAACTACTGATGAAGAAAAATCTCAAGACCAAGCTTTCTCTTGTTCATCCTGATTTGAATGATCGTGTTAAAACAGACGTCAAAGTCAGCAATGGTGTTAAGATCGTGTTGCCATGTCACACGACATCAACGATTCGGTTTACATACTGAACTATGGTCAAGGTTCCAAGTGGATCGCCGGCACTGTTATAGCCAAGGAGGGTAACAGTGTTTATTGTTGTGCTCAAGAATGGGCAAACATGCAGGAAACACCTTGACCAAGTTAAACTGCGGCACACGGATGAACTGGAACCGAGTGAAGAAGATGCAGTCAGTGACCAACCAACTATTGTTCACTCATTAGAGGACTCTGCTGACATTACTGACTCTGAACCTTCAGTCTCTGATGTGGTTGTGACCACTCCCATTGGATTGGCTACTCAACCTTTAGTCTCAACGGACTCAGAACGCTCGCCCAGAGTCAAAGTTGAACTGAGACGATCAACTCGTGAGAGGAAAACCCCAGACCATCTTAATTTGTAAAAAGACTGTTGTTAAGATTTTAAAAGGGGGATGTTGTTATGTATTAATGCTTGGGGGTCATCAGACACCAGAGGGCGCCGCGGTCAGATGTCATTGGGCTGTACGCATGTGGCATGTGTGCTTGGTCACCTGTATATAAGCTGGGTGTCTTTGTCACGCAGGCATCCTCGGACTGGAATAAAGATGGATCAGGTTGCACCTGAGTGAGTTTACAGTAACCAGATTCTTGAGTCATTACACGGACGATGTGGCCCGCCCAACGGAGCTGGCCGAGTGCGGTCAGTGCTTCGATGATGGGGATGTTGGCCTGTTCGAGAACATTGATGTTGATGCGTCTATCTTCCCAGGGGATTTGCAGGATCTTGCGCAGACAGCGTTGGTGGTATTTCTCCAGCTATTTGAGGTGTCTACTCTATATGGTCCATGTCTCTGAGCCATATAGGAGGGCAGGTATCACCACTGCCCTGTAGACCATAAGATCATAAACTTGGACTGTTACACAGGTACTGGTCAGTTACTCCAGTCAAACAGACGTGAAACATCTGCAATCGAATTAGGTTTATTTTTTAAATAATGTTTTAATTGGGAGTGTCTGTTTCTGCGAACCCAGAAATACACCAGGCAGCATCACTCAGCAAACACCCTGAGCTCAATGTGTCTCTGAATTCACGGTATCTAGCGAGATATGTTGTGAGATTGGTAGTGAGGCATCATTCCTCACCAACTTGCATTCCTTAGTTTGAAAAAAAGGTCAAGCAATAAAATGAACCACTCCTCTCCCTCTTCCCATCCCACTCATACGTGTAACCACAAATAAAATATTTCATTCGCGGTGATTGCTGTGACTGGCTTTAATTAAATCAGCCCAGGCCTGGTTGTAATCCTGATCCTCTGTCTAACTATAAAAAGAGATGTACTCAGATCCCAGAAATTCTGTGAAGCGCTTACCAAATATTCCTCAGTAAGATTATGAATCAGTAGGAAAACCTCTTTCGCCTTAAAATAAATCTTTCTGTGTTTGTTGCTTTAGCTTCCCATTGTGTGCGGTTTCTAACATGACTGATATGTTTTATGTCATGTTTTCTCGCTGTGTCTACTCTATCAAAGCCTTTCATAATTTTAAAAACCTCTATTAAGTCACCATTCAACCTTCTCTTTTCAAGTGAAAACAGGCCCAGCCTGTTCATCCTTTCCTGACAATCTTCTAGTCAAATGCTTTATTCACTGAGAAAGTCTACTCTGGGTAACATTTTAAGGAAAACCTTCCATTGACTTTCAATTGCTTTCCGATCACCTTCCTTGGTCTTCCTGAGGCTTTCTCTCAGCAATTTCCCCTGATCTGTGGTCGGCCTGTCATGCTGGTTCATGTGACTCCCTCACATCATTCCTTATATCCTTTCAGCTGATCCATGCAAGCCTTACTTTTCATTGTGAATTACACTGTGAAACTGAAGGCTTTCCATCCCCATATGGTATAGCTTCTTTAACTGCTCCCCTGCTCTTTGGCAAATCCCTCTCCTAGGATTGACTCCGAATAACAGCTTGGAAACTGTGGGACTCGTGTGGTATTATCAACTTCTCCAGTGCCTTATTTGGCTGCTTTGGAGGCTGTTTCTTTGGTCAGCCAGAATGAGACAGTCCTCTAATAAGCATTTCATGGACACTTTCAATATCTGCTCCCATTCTTTCTCCATATTTTATCCGGAGAATATTTGAATTTGAGTTCTATGTGAAATGAGTCAGCGCAGCTCGGGGGCAAGAGCTGGCTCCGGCAGGTGAGTGCGAGTAAAGACTTCATGGAATGCTGGTATGTAATGTTATGGTTTAAAGGAGCTGGTAATGGTTGACATGTGCATGAGGCGATTGGAGGCAGGGACGAGGGAGGGGAGGTGGTGTTGGGGGGTGGAGGGTGGGGATGGAGTGGGTGGGGTGGGTCTACTTTGGAGCCGAACTGTTAAAAAAACGAAGCCCAGAGCTAAGGGAATGACGGAAGAGAGTGCAGAGCAAAGTAAAGGTCCCGATGGATTAGAAGGGCAGGAATATGAGATTACAACATGTTTCAGCTATGCACCTGTCCCAGACAATTTGTTTTCCACAGACACTTCTCTTCACGATTGGCTGATTACATTGTGGCTTGAGTTCTGCCATGCTTGGGTCAATATGAGACTTTTTCTTTTCTTTTATCACCAACAAGTAATTATGGTATTACTGCCTACTGATCGGCAGTTAGCTTCTACTTTCACTGATCAACGGTCTTCCGGGCCACTAAACCTAAAACAAAATGGGGGGAGGTATAATGCTGGGCCCAAGTCAGGTAAGTACTTAAAAAATGGGCGGTTTTGATTGGAGCGATAATGGGCGGTAGCGAGCATTAAAAAATACTTTTTGGGGGAAATTACCGCTGGGGAGGAATTTTGCATGTGTTTTCAGTGGCAAATGTGGGCAGGCAATTTGAAGCAACACCGGCGGTAATCGTAGGCTGAAATTGTCACTGCCGATAATCGGGAGGTGAACCGGGCAGTACAGAGCGGTAATTTACATTTTTGTCCAAAGCGGGCGGTAACTGGGCTTTAAATGGGCATTAAATGGGCGATGCAGGTGAAATTCTAGCCCACAAAACCAAAGGCTTATAAACTTTTTAGTAGTTTTATCAACTTGCCCTCTCATTGTCTACCCCCCTTGTTTATTATACTCATAGAATAGGTGTGATAATAATTTTGCTTGAAATCATTTAATTATTGATATTTTAAAATGTTATTTTAAAGGTTACTGTGATGTTTATTATTCCCTATTCGGGGAAAATCCCAGAACAGTTGTTGAAATAGTAAACTTGTGGATTTGTTTAAGACCTGAACACATGTAACATTTGTCCATTTGTGTGCGCATTTTGGCTGCTGCTTCATACCCAAGTCCACCATCACAAAGAAATGGCAGACCAATTGAACAAATACTTTGGTTCTGTCTTCACGAAGGAAGACACAAATAACATTCCAGAAATACTAGGGGACTGAGGGTCTAACGAGAAGGAGGAACTGAAGGTAAACCTTATTAGCCAGGAAATTGTGTTAGGAAAATTGATGGGATTGAAGGCCGATAAATCCCCAGGGCCTGATAGTCTGCATCCCAGAATACTTAAGGAAGTAGCCCTAGAAATAGTGGATGCACTGGTGATCATTTTCCAACAGTCTATCAACTCTGGATCAGTTCCTACGGACTGGAGGGTAGCTAATGTAACACCACTTTTTAAAAAAGGAGGGAGAGAGAAAACAGGGAATTATAGACCGGTTAGCCTGACATCAGTAGTGGGGAAAATGTTGGAATCAATTATTAAAGATGAAATAGCAGCACATTTGGAAAGCAGTGTCAGGATCGGTCCAAGTCAGCATGAATTTATGATAGGGAAATCATGCTTGAAAAATCTTCTAGAATTTTTTGAGGATGTAACTAGTAGCGTGGACAAGGGAGAACCAGTGGATGTGATATATTTAGACTTTCAAAAGACTTTTGACAAGGTCCCACACAAGAGATTAGTGTGCAAAATTAAAGCACATGGTATTGGGGGGTAATGTATTGATGTGGATAGAGAACTGGTTGGCAGACAGGAAGCAGAGAGTCGGGATAAACGGGTCATTTTCAGAATGGCAGGCAGTGACTAATGGGGTGCCGCAGGGTTCAGTGCTGGGACCCCAGCTATTTACAATATACATCAATGATTTAGATAAAGGAATTGAGAGTAATATCTCCAAGTTTGCAGATGACACTAAGCTGGGTGCCGGTGTGAGCTGTGAGGAGGATGCTCAGAGGCTGCAGGGTGACTTGAACAGGTTAGGCGAGTGGGCAAATGCATGGCAGATGCAGTATAATGTGGATAAATGTGAGGTTATCCACTTTGGTGGCAAAAACACGAAGGCAGAATATTATCTGAATGGCGGCAGATTAGGAAAAGGGGAGGTGCAACGAGACCTGGATGTCATGGTACATCAGTCATTGAAGGTTGGCATGCAGGTGCAGCAGGCGGTGAAGAAGGCAAATGGCATGTTGGCCTTCATAGCTAGGGGATTTGAGTGTAGGAGCAGGGAGGTCTTGCTGCAGCTGTACAGGGCCTTGGTGAGGCCTCACCTGGAATATTGTGTTTAGTTTTGGTCTCCTAATCTGAGGAAGGACATTCTTGCTATTGAGGGAGTGCAGTGAAGGTTCACCAGACTGATTCCCGGGATGGCAGGACTGACATATGAGTAGAGACTAGATCGACTGGGCCTGTATTCACTGGAGTTTCGAAGAATGAGAGGGGATCTCATAGAAACATAAAATTCTGATGGGACAGGTTAGATGAAGGAAGAATGTTACCCATGTTGGGGGAATCCAGAACTAGGGGTCACAGTCTAATGATAAGGGGTAAGCAATTTAGGACCGAGATGAGGAGAAACTTCTTCACTCAGAGAGTTGTTAACCTGTGGAATTCTCTTCCGCAGAGAGTTGTTGATGCCAGTTTGTTAGATATATTCAAGTGGGAGTTGGATATGGCCCTTACAGCTAAAGGGATCAAGGGATATGGGGAGAAAGCAGGAAAGGGGTACTGAGGTGAATGATCAGCCATGATTTTATTGAATGGTGGTGCAGGCTCGAAGGTCCGAATGGCCTACTCCTGCACCTATTTTCTATGCTTCTATGTTTCTATTTCCATTTCTTTCTCCCCCTTTTTCTTTTCTCTCTATCCCTTCTTGATCAGTCTTTCCTGTCAACATGCCTCCTTTCATCTCTCCTCTCTCAAATACTCTGTCCTCCCAAATCCCTACCCCAACCCTTTCATTACTCTTCGACCTTGCTACTCTCCGGCCGCCGTCCCAGGCTTGACTCCTTCCTGGATAAGCCTACAGCTTCCCTCTGCGCCTCTCTTGGTATCCTCCGAAGGGCCCATTGAGGCACTCGTCACTGTCTCCTCATGAGTAGTAACCCCAACTGTCCCATCCTACTCTCTCATTGACCTTGCCACCCAGGTTGCCCACGGGAGCCTAACCTTGCCAATCTCCTCCCCATCCAACTCATCCCTCCATGCGCTGACCCTGTGAATGCTGGCAGATGATCAGCCATCACCGAGCCTTTCTTCATCTCCTTGCAGAATGTCCGTTCACTTGCGAACAGGGCCCTTGCCATCCATGACCTTATCATGGATAATTGCATCGGCATCATAGCCCAGACGGAAACTTGGTTGAGGGGTGATGACACCCCGCCTGGCTATACCTTCCACCACTTGCCCTGCTCAGACCACCGTGGTGGCGGTGTGGCTCTCATCACCCAATCACACCTTGATCTGTCCCCCTATTCCTCCGACACTTTCTCCTCCTTTGAACATCTGACCCTATTCCACCTCTCTCACCTCTCATTTAAAATTCTCATTCTCTACCACCCACCCATGTACAATAAAAACATCGGCGGCAGTCGGGAGCAGCGTCGAGGAGGTGCGTGGAGAGGCCTATAAAAGGCACAGCAGGGAGTCCGGGGCCCAGCGTCGGCGGCAGTCGGGAGCAGCGTCGAGGAGGTGCGTGGAGAGGCCTATAAAAGGCACAGCAGGGAGTCCGGGGCCCAGCGTCGGCGGCAGTCGGGAGCAGCGTCGAGGAGGTGCGTGGAGAGGCCTATAAAAGGCACAGCAGGGAGTCCGGGGCCCAGCGTCGGCGGCAGTCGGGAGCAGCGTCGAGGAGGTGCGTGGAGAGGCCTATAAAAGGCGTACTTGTGCAGCTACAGGGAGAAGGCAAAAAGAAGTAGAAAGAAATCAAAAGGTGATGTCACAGCCAAGAGGGTAAGTGATTGGCTGGATTGGTGAGTAGTTTTTCTTTTTTCTCTTCTATATTAGTGAGTAACTTTTAACATTGTTGTTGCCAATTTAAGTGTATCTAAGGGTTAAGTCATGGCAGGAGAGCTCGGTCGGGTGTTATGCTCCTACTGTACCATGTGGAAACTCAGGGACGACACCAGTGTCCCTGACGACTATATCTGCAGGAAGTGTATCCACCTCAAGCTCCTGACGGTCTGCGTTGCGGAGTTGGAGCTGAGGGTGGATTCACTCTGGAGCATCCACGATGCTGAGAATGACGTGAGTATCACGTGTAGCGAGTTGGTCGTACCGCAGGGAAAGGGTCTACAGCCAGATAGGGAATGGAAGACCAACAGGAAGAGCAGTGCAAAGAAGGTAGTGCAGGAGTCCCATGTGGTCATGCCCCTGCAAAACAGATACACTGCTTTGGGTACTGTTGAGGGGGATGACTCATCAGGGGAGGGCAGCAGCAGCCAAGTTCATGGCACCATGGCTGGCTCTGCTGCACAGGAGGGCAGGAAAAAGAGTGGGAGAGCAATAGTGATTGGGGATTCAATGGTGAGGGGAATAGATAGGCGTTTCTGCGGCCGCAACCGAGACTCCAGGATGGTATGTTGCCTCCCTGGTGCAAGGGTCAAGGATGTCTCAGAGCGGGTGCAGGACATTCTAAAAAGGGAGGGAGAACAGCCAGTTGTCGTGGTGCACATTGGTACCAACGTCATAGGTAAAAAAAGGGATGAGGTCCTACGAAACGAATTTAAGGAGCTAGGAGCTAAATTAAAAAGTAGGACCTCAAAAGTAGTAATCTCGGGATTGCTACCAGTGCCACGTGATAGTCAGAGTAGGAATCGCAGGATAGCGCAGATGAATACGTGGCTTGAGCAGTGGTGCAGCAGGGAGGGATTCAAATTCCTGGGGCATTGTAACCGGTTCTGGGGGAGATGGGACCAGTACAAAGCGGACGGTCTGCACCTGGGCAGGACCGGAACCAATGTCCTAGGGGGAGTGTTTGCTAGTGCTGTTGGGGAGGATTTAAACTAATATGGCAGGGGGATGGGAACCAATGCAGGGAGACAGAGGGAAACAAAAAGGAGGCAAAAGCAAAAGACAGAAAGGAGATGAGGAAAAGTGGAGGGCAGAGAAACCCAAGGCAAAGAACAAAAAGGGCTACTGTACAGCAAAATTCTAAAAGGACAAAGGGTGTTAAAAAAACAAGCCTGAAGGCTTTGTGTCTTAATGCAAGGAGTATCCGCAATAAGGTGGATGAATTAACTGTGCAAATAGATGTTAACAAATATGATGTGATTGGGATTACGGAGACGTGGCTCCAGGATGATCAGGGCTGGGAACTCAACATCCAGGGGTATTCGACATTCAGGAAAGATAGAATAAAAGGAAAAGGAGGTGGGGTAGCATTGCTGGTTAAGGAGCAAATTAAGGCAATAGTTCGGAAGGACATTAGCTTGGATGATGTGGAATCTATATGGGTAGAGCTGCAGAATACCAAAGGGCAAAAAACGTTAGTGGGAGTTGTGTACAGACCTCCAAACAGTAGTAGTGATGTTGGGGAGGGCATCAAACATGAAATTAGGGGTGCGTGCAATAAAGGTGCAGCAGTTATAATGGGTGACTTTAATATGCACATAGATTGGGTTAACCAAACTGGAAGCAATACGGTGGAGGAGGATTTCCTGGAGTGCATAAGGGATGGTTTTTTAGACCAATATGTCGAGGAACCAACTAGGGGGGAGGCCATCTTAGACTGGGTGTTGTGTAATGAGAGAGGATTAATTAGCAATCTCGTTGTGCGAGGCCCCTTGGGGAAGAGTGACCATAATATGGTGGAATTCTGCATTAGGATGGAGAATGAAACAGTTAATTCTGAGACCATGGTCCAGAACTTAAAGAAGGGTAACTTTGAAGGTATGAGGCGTGAATTGGCTAGGATAGATTGGCGAATGATACTGAAGGGCTTGACTGTGGATGGGCAATGGCAGACATTTAGAGACCGCATGGATGAACTACAACAATTGTACATTCCTGTCTGGCGTAAAAATAAAAAAGGGAAGGTGGCTCAACCGTGGCTATCAAGGGAAATCAGGGATAGCATTAAAGCTAAGGAAGTGGCATACAAATTGGCCAGAAATAGCAGCGAACCCGGGGACTGGGAGAAATTTAAAACTCAGCAGAAGAGGACAAAGGGTTTGATTAGGGCAGGGAAAATGGAGTACGAGAAGAAGCTTGCAGGGAACATTAAGACGGATTGCAAAAGTTTCTATAGATATGTAAAGAGAAAAAGGTCAGTAAAGACAAATGTAGGTCCCCTGCAGTCCGAATCAGGGGAAGTCATAACGGGGAACAAAGAAATGGCGGACCAATTGAACAAGTACTTTGGTTCGGTATTCACTGAGGAGGACACAGACAACCTTCCGGATATAAAAGGGGTCGGAGGGTCTAGTAAGGAGGAGGAACTGAGGGAAATCCTTAATAGTCGGGAAATTGTGTTGGGGAAATTGAAGGGATTGAAGGCCGATAAATCCCCAGGGCCTGATGGACTGCATTAATGTACTTAAGGAGGTGGCCTTGGAAATAGTGGATGCATTGACAGTCATTTTCCAACATTCCATTGACTCTGGATCAGTTCCTATGGAGTGGAGGGTAGCCAATGTAACCCCACTTTTTAAAAAAGGAGGGAGAGAGAAAACAGGGAATTATAGACCGATCAGCCTGATCTCAGTAGTGGGTAAAATGATGGAATCAATTATTAAGGATGTCATAGCAGTGCATTTGGAAAGATGTAATATGATAGGCCAAGTCAGCATGGATTTGTGAAAGGGAAATCATGCTTGACAAATCTTCTGGAATTTTTTGAGGATGTTTCCAGTAGAGTGGACAAGGGAGAACCAGTTGATGTGGTATATTTGGACTTTCAGAAGGCTTTCGACAAGGTCCCACACAAGAGATTAATGTGCAAAGTTAAAGCACATGGGATTGGGGGTAGTGTGCTGACATGGATTGAGAACTGGTTGTCAGACAGGAAGCAAAGAGTAGGAGTAAATGGGGACTTTTCAGAATGGCAAGCAGTGACTAGTGGGGTACCGCAAGGTTCTGTGCTGGGGCCCCAGCTGTTTACACTGTATATTAATGATTTAGACGAGGGGATTAAATGTAGTATCTCCAAATTTGCGGATGACACTAAGTTGGGTGGCAGTGTGAGCTGCGAGGAGGATGCTATGAGGCTGCAGAGCGACTTGGATAGGTTAGGTGAGTGGGCAAATGCATGGCAGATGAAGTATAATGTGGATAAATGTGAGGTTATCCACTTTGGTGGTAAAAACAGAGAGACAGACTATTATCTGAATGGTGACAGATTAGGAAAAGGGGAGGTGCAAAGAGACCTGGGTGTCATGGTACATCAGTCATTGAAGGTTGGCATGCAGGTACAGCAGGCGGTTAAGAAAGCAAATGGCATGTTGGCCTTCATAGCGAGGGGATTTGAGTACAGGGGCAGGGATGTGTTGCTACAATTGTACAGGGTCTTGGTGAGGCCACACCTGGAGTATTGTGTACAGTTTTGGTCTCCTAACCTGAGGAAGGACATTCTTGCTATTGAGGGAGTGCAGCGAAGGTTCACCAGACTGATTCCCGGGATGGCGGGACTGACCTATCAAGAAAGACTGGATCAACTGGGCTTGTATTCACTGGAGTTTCGAAGAATGAGAGGGGACCTCATAGAAACATTTAAAATTCTGATGGGTTTAGACAGGTTAGATGCAGGAAGAATGTTCCCAATGTTGGGGAAGTCCAGAACCAGGGGACACAGTCTAAGGATAAGGGGGAAGCCATTTAGGACCGAGATGAGGAGGAATTTCTTCACCCAGAGAGTGGTGAACCTGTGGAATTCTCTACCACAGAAAGTTGTTGAGGCCAATTCACTAAATATATTCAAAAAGGAGTTAGATGAAGTCCTTACTACTAGGGGAATCAAGGGGTATGGTGAGAAAGCAGGAATGGGGTACTGAAGTTGCATGTTCAGCCATGAACTCATTGAATGGCGGTGCAGGCTAGAAGGGCCAAATGGCCTACTCCTGCACCTATTTTCTATGTTTCTATGTTTTTATGAGATATCTTCACTGCTTTCCTCCCTCTGCCTATGCACTGAGCGACTTCTCATCCGTGGTGATTTCAGCCTCCATCTCAATTCATCATACTCTCCATCCTCTGAGCTCACTAGCCTCCTCTCCTCCCTTAATCTCTCCCTCAATGTGAACTCCCCAACCCATATTCATGGCCATCCCCTTGACCTTCTCATCTCTCGTGGCCTCGCTACTCCTACCGTGTCAATTGCAGATGAGGCCATCTCTGACCATTTCCTCGTATCGCTCTCCACCTACATCCCCCATCCCCCACTCAATCTTACTTCCTACTGCATCCACCGCTTGAAAAAACACTGTCCTGACTCTCTTACAACTGCACTTATCAACTCCAAACTGTCCAGCCTTTGGCCCTCCATTCACCATGACATTTCTGCAGTCATCTGCTCAACCACATCCTCACCACCACCTTTGATGCCCTAGCCCCTATTAAAACCATTACTCTCTCTCACCCTGGCTGTTCTCCCTGGTACAGCCCTCATCCTCACTCCCTCAAGTCCAATAGGCGCAGACTTGAATGGATGTGGCGGACAACTGATTTAGCCATTCACCGCCAGAACTGGCTGGACCACATAAAGCACTATCGGGTCCTGCTCTTGTCTGTCAAAATTGTTCACTATTCCAGAATCATTCTGGAATGAAAAGAGAACCACTGGTTACTATTCTCTACTGCTAACTGTTTTCTTAAACTCCTCTCCCCAGTCTCCATTCTCACCTCCAACAACATGTGCAAGGAGTTCATGGACTTCTTTGTCTAAGATTGAGGCCATCTGATCAGCTGCCTCTGCCACTTCCCTTCCTTTCCTTAGCTCAAGGGGCCAAATTTCTCCTGAGGATCCCCCCTGCCCTAACCCTAAACTTGCATCTTTCTCCAGTTTCTTTCCGATTTCCTCTCTTGACCTCTCCAAGCTCATCTTGTCCACTTCCTGCTTCCTTGACCTTACTCCCACCAAACTGCTGACCACTCAACTCCCATGTTAGCTGACATTGTTAACGGTCCCCTTCTCCTTCAAATCTGCCGTCAGCACCCTCCTCAAAAAAATCAACCCTTGATCCCATTGTGCTTGCAAGCTACCGCCCCATCTCCAACCTTCTTTTACTCTCAAGTCCTTGAACGTGTTGTCACCTCACAAATCCGTGCTCATATTTCCCGGAACTCCATGTTTGAATCCCTTCAATCTGGTTTCCGCCCTTGCCACAGTACCGAAACGACTCTCATCAAAGACACAAATGACATCCTTTGTGACTGTGACAAAGGTAAACTATCCCTCCTCGTCCTTCTTGGCCTTGAGTTCATCCAAAACTCGGCAGCCCGTGTCCTAACTCGCACCAAGTCTCACTCACCCATCACCCCTGTGCTCGCTGACTTACATTGGCTCCCAGTTAAGCAACGCCTCGATTTCAAAATTCTCATCCTTGTTTACAAATCCCTCCAAGGCCTTGCCCCTCCCTATCTCTGTAATCTCCTCCAGTCTCACAACCCCCTGAGATATCTGCGCTCCTCAAATTCTGCCCTCTTGATTATAACTGGTCAGCCATTGGTGGTCGTATCTTCAGCTGCCTGGGTCCTAAGCTCTGGAATTCTCTTCCTAAGCCTCTCTGCTTCTCTATCTCTCTTTCCTCCTTTAAGATGCTCCTTAAAACCTACCTCTTTGACCAAGCTTTTGGTCATCTGCCGTAATTTCTTCTTATCTGGCTCGGTGTCAAATGTATTTAGTTTTGTTTTATAACACTCCTGTGAAGCGCCTTGGGACATTTTAGTAAGTTAAATGCACTATATAAATACAAACTGTTGTTATACAATTAAATCAGGACATTTTTGTTACTATCAAGCTTCGTAACTTCATGCAAAGACCAGAATGAAAACATGCTGGAGAATTGTCCGCTATACAGGAAAAAATTGTGGCTCATGTTACTTTAGTGAAGATTTGTAAGCAAGAAGAAACTTTAACTGTAACAAGCAATTCAGGGAAATCTTTGCAGTGGCAACTTAGGTACTTGTGTGTGAATCGATGCAGCAGGAGATTCGAGGTAGCTTTCAGAGCTCCCAATCATAAGTTGTTTTGCTCCTCACGCAAGGTCATATGACTAAATTGTGGCTGGTTTTCTTTGATTTAATTTGTATTTTATTATTATTAAACTGATTTATCCCGGCTGAATAAAGATGAATTAACACAATAAAATCTTAACAAGCAATAGTTTCAGAAATGACGCTGAGGGGTTTGAACAAGATATTACTGGACTGTGGTTGAGTCTTGAAGCATCAGGAAGGATATAGACATTAAAATCAATTCTGTCAAGTATGATCTATTTTTGAAAAGCTCTTTAGTCCAACATTGCAGAACATTTACCACTGCTGGCCATCTTGACTTGATACAGACACAGCACCAGGCTAGACACTCTGATAAATTATTGCTTTGGTTTGTAATAGCTTGCCAAAGTAAAGGATGCAAGAAACTTTGACCATTGTAATGTCTTACTCATTGTCAGGGGTAATGCACACTCATGGGCTAAAATGTAATATTTTTACGCTTCAATTGAATGCTATTGCCTGAGAGCTTTAATGGAACATAAGATGAATGAGTTGCGCAGTAAATCCCTATTAAGCATTTTTTCATAACTTGTCTCCCAGTAGCAGTATTAACTTGAACTCATCAAACATCGGAGAGTATGTAACAAACACGCACAGCAGTGCTTCAGATCTGTTCCTATTAATGAATATCTGGAATTGACTAATAGGGTAAATCTGGGGAGGCGAGTATTTAAATATTTTTTATACTTAATTTTCCTCCAATAAAATATTCGGTTTAGAACACAAGTTTACGGCAATTTTAAACCGTAACCTTTTGTTAAAATATTATTTTTCTATTCTTTGTGACTAACCTAAATAAAATAATTGATTAAAAAAGACCTTTATCACTGAGACTGCGGCAAGAAGTGTTGATTAAAATTCCACCGATATTCTATACTGTTAAGATAATTCATTTGTGACTCTGGTATCCCACCGGGACTGCTTATTGTGAATTTAGACATGCAGGTCAATGGGCCCCGCAGGATTATCCATCTAGTAAGTCCAAATATAAACTCCTGTTTGACAAAGCTCTGCGCTGGGAGATAAATTGATAAAATATGCCATTATATTAAAAAAAATCGAATATCAGAGTAAATATAAGTAAGGTTAAAGATTGCGGGATGGATACCAGCACTTTCTCTCCAATACAGATCCATTTTGCAGCAATTTATTGAAGATTATTCTTAATTAAATGGAAACTATTAGAGGGCAAAACCGTTCTTTAATGCTTCTGGTTTTATCATGGGAACTATCACTCATCCCTTTCACAGGATGGTCAGCTGCCTTCTTGCAGGTCCCTTTAATAATGAATTCAGGGAAAAAATTGCTGGGAGCAAATACAGTTTCAATACTTTAATATATTTTGGCCATTTTTGTATGGAACTGCTTTAAATTTCTGATTCTGTGAGCCAGTTCCAAAAAAAAAATTAAGCAACATTAAAGAGCATAAATTTTATTTTGGTTTCACTCAGCTGTAACTTTTCACCTCAACATTTCAGTGAGGGCCATTGTGCACATGAACCCTGCATTGCATACAACATCCTTCAATAAAGTGCTGAGCTGTGAATCTGTGCTGGAGAGGAATTATTAGTAATTCCATCCCATAAACTTGATCTTTATTAACTTTTTTTCTGATATCTGATTTTGTGTATATTATAGAGTGTGGAATTTTGAATCAACATTTATACTGGAGTCCCACTAATTAATTAATTTATTTGGGTCATTTACAAAAATTAGAAAAACATCTTGGAATTTCTTCAAATTGACCTTCGGGTCAAGCAAGGAAATTGTTCTGTTTTAAAATCTACAGTGTAAAGCTGTTTATTCTTTTCTAGATGTTGCAGAACATAAAAAGTAGTAATTGGCATTCATTTCAACTGGATTTAGAAGGGGACTTTGGTGAACATAGCTGAGCAAGAGGAACCAAAAGGGAAGGTAAATGGGTGTTGTTGAGATTGCAGAGAGGTTGGCAAAGGACTGGAGGTGGTGCACCCCAGGGGTTCCAGCAATTCTAGCTGACTAATTGATAGGTCCAAGAGACTAGTGTCAGCAATTTTAATACTTCATTAAGAAATGTAAGATGTATCTTATCAATAATCATATTAAGCTTGGAAATCCCACAGTAACGTACATTAGTCAGCCAAATAGATGCAAATGGATGGAAGCTACGATGCCTTGGAACTTGATCTTGAGTATTTTCAGTCCCAACTCCCCCGCCCCCCCCCGCCAGGCCCAATATAGTACACCAACCTTTATAGCCTTTCCATAAAGCACCTACTTTTGGTCACAGGATATGGTTTACCCACATGTTCTATTTTCTTTGTTTGAAAAGTAGCAGAAATCGGTATAGCAATGCCTCGATTTCAAAATTCTCATCCTTGTTTTCAAATCCCTCCATGGCCTCACCCCTCCCTATCACTGTAATCTCCTCCAGACCTACAATTTCTGCCCCCCCCCACCCCGCCCCAAGATATCTGCGCTCCTCTAATTCTGGCCTCTTGAGCATTCATGATTTCCATCATTGTTGGCCATGCTTCAGCTGCCTAGACCCTATGCTGTGGAATTCCCTCCCTAAACCGCTCTCTCTTACCTCTCTCGCATCCTTTAAGATGCTCCTTAAAACCTACCTCTTTGAACAATCTTTTAGTCATCTGCCCTAATATCTCCTTATTTGGCTCGGTATCAAATTTTGTTTGATAATGCTTCTTGGAAATGCATTGGGGTTTTTTACTGCGTTAAAGGCGCTATATAAATACAAGTTGTTGTTGTCCAGTTCTGCAAATATAGAAAGCAGGCCTCATCCCTTATCTTTGCAAGGTTGCTCTGTTCAGTACCTTTCGTTAGATCACAGCTTGTCTTCTAGAACAGCACTTCACTTGTCTGACTTTAACCTCTTCACCATCCAAGTCTCAGTTAAGCATTCTACTTATCTATAGTAGCTTGCCAGTCATAGAAGGTCTCCGGCAAACCAGCAGAAACTACAGATTGGTGTTCAAGAACCACTTGGGCATTAACTAGAGCTTGAAATGTGGATAGATCTGAAAAATGGTCATATATTAAGGAGACAAGCAGAATGAAAATGAATAGTGATTGTATTGTAAATAGGAGAGTGAAGTTATGCGACAGTAAGCCTAACCCCACTGGGATTCAAGGAAGTGCCTTCCTATGGCCCCAAGTTTCCACATGACTTGCTCCTGATTTTTAGGAGCAACTGGTGTAGAACGGAGTATCTTAGAAATCGGAATTCTCCACATTTAGTTTTCTGCAGTTCTAGTCAGGTAGAACAGTTTTACTTTGGAACTGAATTTTTTTTTCAAAAGGGGGCGTGTCCGGCCACTGACGCCTGATTTCAAAGTTTCCACAGTGAAAACGTACTTCAAACTAACTTAGAATGGAGTAAGTGAAGATTTTTGTACGCTTGAAAAAACCTTGTCTACACTTTAAAAAATCAGGTGCAGGTTACAAATTAGGCGTGGGGAACAAGGTGGGGGGGAGGGGGGGGAAGGGAAGTCATTAAATTCTACAATCAATTCTTAGTTATACTTATACAAATATTATACAAATAAATCCAACCTGAATAAAAATTTATAAGCAAAGAAAAGATTAAATAAACCATGTTCCTACCTGTGTGAAAGTGCTTCAGGCAGGCCTTTCAGGCAGCGGTGTGGCGTCAGTGTCTCGACGGCAGGCAGCAAGCAGCCTTCGAGCTGAGCTGCGGTGCTTGAGGCAGGGGTGTGACGGCAGTGGCAGGCAGCAAGCAGCCTTCGAGCTGAGCTGCGGTGCTTGAGGCAGGCCTTCATTCCCCGCGAAGCTGCAGCACCCGGACGGACTTGAGGCCATTCGGCCATGGGATTACAGCGGCGTCAGTGGCTGGCCGGCCGCCGAAGAATCAACGCAGGACACACGCAGCTCATTAAGGTTCTTGAGGCCATTCAGCCACGCTTTAGGGGCGGCGTCAGTGGCTGGCCGGCAGCCAAAGATACAGCAGCAGCCTTCAAGCTGTGAGGGGGACTGAGGCCATTTGGACAGGGAGAGGCAGCCACAAAGACAGTTTTATATTTAAATTTGCAGAATGGGTGCTGCATTGTCAACACCACATATTACGCAATGGTTTGCCATCAATTCACTGCCTAGGAGAGAATTGATTAGAGCTCACCGCACCAGGAACGTCGTAGCCCATAGGTTGATGGGCAGGAGACCTTACCCACGTCGACAATATCGAACCAGGCGCTCGTACCTGGACATGAGCGAGGCTGATTGTGTGAAAAGGCTGCGTTTTCGCAGAGAAGTTGTCACTGAGATCTGTGATATGGTGAGAGCAGATTTGCAGCCCAGAAGCAGAAGGACAACTGCCTTGTCTGTTGAAGTGAAGGTAACAGCTGCACTTTCGTTCTGTGCCTCGGGATTATTTCAGGCTACAACTGGAGATGTGTGTGCCATCTCTCAACGTGCCTGCGTTTACCAGGTCACGAGTGCACTTTATGCGTGAAGGAATTACTTCATCAATTTCCCAATGACCGCACAAGCGATCCATGAGAGGGCTGTGGGCTTCTTCAGGATTGCCGGCTTCCCAAAGGTACAGGGCTGCATTGATTGTACCCACATAGCCTTGCGAGCACCCGTGGAGGAACCTGAGCAATACCGAAATAGGAAAGGTTTCCACTCTATCAATGTGCAGCTCGTGTGTGACGACAAGCAGCGCATCATGTCAGTCGATGCGAGATACCCTGGCAGCACCCACGATGCGTTCATCCTACGCGACAGCGTTCTATTTGACATGTTTGAGCAACAGCCAGAAGGGCAGAGCTGGCTACTGGGAGACAAAGGGTACGGCCTGACCACCTGGCTCATGACGCCCATACGCGTGACACGGACAGAAGCTGACCGTCAATACAACATGGCGCACATTGCGACGCGCAGGATCATTGAGAGGACCATTGGCATATTGAAACAGCGATTCCGATGCCTGGACCATTCCGGAGGACAGTTGCAATACTCTCCTCAGATTGTCGGTCACTTCACTGTTGTGTGCTGCATGCTTCATAACTTAGCTATCATGAGGCAGCAGGAGCTGGTAGTGGAACCCGAAGACCGACGTGAGGGTCCAGTGCATGATGATAATATTACAGAAGACCAGGATGTGGATGATAACAACAATCAGGAAAGCATGCAAGTGCCTGATGCCGGAGCACGAGGTCGGAGTAGGGTCGTCCATCGTACCCCTTTAACGATTGCTCGAGACTTGCACCAGCAGCTCATCCGTGAATGCTTCAACTACTGATGCATGAGGGCTCTGCGACCACTTTTGCGCATGGACATGTTTATTCTTTGCAGTTGTTCCTACGTTGTGTTGTGTTAATGGAACATGAAACAGTTTTAATGAAAAAATATTTTATTGAAAAGTTAACGTCACTCTAATAAAATATTTGTTGTATCAAACTATACTTTTTAATATGACTCTTGAAGATCACTTAAAAACTTTAAGATCACTTATAAACTTGTAAAGTTACAAAAGTTACAAAACACTTTCTATGTGAAAAATTTTACACTCTAAGATCACTTACACTTCAAGATCACTTTTTAGATGCAAAATTAAATAATTTACAGAATGTGAGAGCATTTACACTATAAGATCACTTGAAAACCCTGAGATCACATATATTGTAAAGTTACAAAACTTACAAAACAGTTTCATTGTGAAAAATCTTACACTCTGAAGAACACTTAAACTTCAGGATCACTTTTTAGGTGCAAAATTAAATAAGATACAAAAAAATGTGAGAGCATTTACACTATAAGATCACTTAAAAACCATAAGATCCCTTATAAGTTGTAAAGTTACAAAACTTACAAAACAATTTCAATTTGAAAAACGCTACTACAGCTACATCAAGAACAAGAACAAAAGCAGCAAAGAAAGGCTGCAACCATGTCTCATCCATATCTCAGTGAATGTTCACTTCCTCATGGGGGTGTCATTTGATTGGCTGGGCTGTGTGCCCTTATTGCAGCAGCTACCTCAACCAGGCCCTCCCTGACGGCCTGTGCCGACACTTGCATGCCCTCCCTGATGGCCTGTGCCGTAATTTGCATGCCCTCCCTGACGGCCTGAGCCGTCGATTGCACTCCCTCGGACATTCCCTCCCTAAGTTCCCGTGTCATTACTGCTATTTCTCCCGTCAGGACCGTCAACTCTTCACCTACTGCATTGACGCCACCGATGAGTGATCGGGTAAGCTCATTGGTCTCCATACCCAATGGCACAACCTGAGCCGCATCTGTTGCACGTTGCATCTCAGGAGAGCGTGTCTCCAATCTCCTTCTCCCCAGCCTGGGTCTGCCTCATGGCACCACTACACTGGGAGGCGCGGGCACGGATGGTGGGATGCTCGGTGTTGCAAGCGGCACCACTACACAGGGAGGCGCAGGCTGGGACTGTGGGACGCTCTGTGTTCCAGACAGCTGAACTGGAGGGAGAGGCTCAGGCTGGAATGGTGGGATGCTCTGTGTTGCAGACGGCAGAACTAGAGGGAGAGGCTCGGGCTGGAACGGTAGGACGCTCGGTGTTCCAGACGACAGCACTCGAGTGCGAGCCGTGGGCTGGGATGTTGGACGAATGGGTGTAAACTGCTCCATGATATCAGCAGCAACACTGGGACCCGAAGCGTCGGAATCAAAACCATAGTAGGTGGAACCAGAACCTATGCGAGAGGGAGGCACAGGCTGGGTCGGTAGTGCACTGACTGTAAAATGCTGCATTATACCAGCAGCACCACTGGGACCCGCAACATCGGAAGCGAAACCATGGAAGGTGGAACCAAGACCTATGCTAGGGGTTGAAACTCTGATGCCCCTTGATGGGGGCTCATAAACATTAAATTGGAAGCTCTCCCCTGCAGACATTTCAGTCATCGCTGCCATCATCCAGTCTGGATCATCCGCAGCTGGTTGTACTGGTTCTTGTTCTTTACCCTCAGGATCCTCAGGGTTGGCAGCAGCAGCATCGTCATCATCATCATCATCATGTTCTGCAAAATACATCAGAACAGTCAAATGCTTAACAGCAAGGGAGGGGGCCGGGTGGGTGGCATGAGTACTCTCACACAAAGCAGGCCAGGCAGCAGGTTGATTTAAAGGGCCATGATGCATTTTCAGGACTTACCCTCTTCCTCGTGTGCGGGCCCAGCTTGTGCTGTACCAATTGCTTTACTCCATGTCCGACTCATCATAGCAGCTACCCTTTGTTCCAAGGGTGTCAGTGGATGCAGATTGGGCACGCCTCCTCCTGTCCGAGTTGCCTCCCTTTTGTTGTGGGCCAATTTCTTCTGCAAAGAGTAAAATATAACTTTTTACAGAGTGTGTCAGTCTGCAAGGTGGGACATACAGATAGCCAGGTTACAATTATGATTAAATTAAAAATGGGAAATATTACTTACACTAACTACTTGACCAAGGTCGTGCCATTTCTTTTTACACTGACTTCCAGATCTCCTGGTATGCACCACTGTGCAGTAATCTTCTGCAACTTGGTTCCAGTGTTTCTTCATTTCTTTTGGTGGCACTTTTATGCGACCTCTGTTGCTGGTATCTAGCTCCTGCCATCTCTGCTCAATTACGTTGACTAATATCTCCACTTCCTCATGCAGGAAATTCTTTGTTCTTGGTGGACGTTGATCCATTGCAAAGTTGAACTCTTATTTCTCCAAACACACAGTCCTTAATTTGCAGGCACCGGTTCTGCAAGTTTAGCAGTGAAAAGCTGAACTCACTGATTTCAGCAGTTGATTTATTCAGCAGTGCTGCTAAAAGAAATCCCTCACACACAGAAATATCAAGAAAATTAAAATACAAGCCTTTGCAGGGGTCCAAGAAACAAATCTTCACTTTTTCTGCAGCACTTTTAAAAATGGCCGAGTGCCAATGTTTACTTCAGACTGTGCATGCGCGAACGCTCCAACGCGCACGCGCAGGCTTGCCGGCACCAAGAAGCCTCATTTCAATTGTACCCGCTCCCTCCTACTTACAAAATCGGTGCGAGTGGTAGGCTCCGCCCCCTGTGCGCCGCGCCAAGCAGACATCGAGCTCCAAGGAGCTGGAGAATATCGGATTTTTTTTTTAGGCGCCGTTTTCGGCGCGAAAAACAGGCGCCCAGCTCTGAGGTGCGCCTTTTTTGCCGCGTGTGGAAACTTGGGACCTTTAAAAGGGCAACATCATCAAAATTCAGGGAACATCTAATACAGTTTAAAAAAAACAATGATTTAAATTAGCACATTGAGTGTTGGGTAAATTAGAACAAAAAACTCACGTGTTGTCTACTGGTCCCAGAAAGCATTCAGCGAGCCAATGGGTACATGTTTATGCTGATGAACTCGCACTATAGCTCGAAATGGGGGCTGACACAAAGAATGGGTCGTAATTCGAGCAGGCTTTGGGAAATATAGGACCAGGAAAACCTAGTCCACAGGGACATACTTAAAAGCTTCCCATTAAAGCAGCTACAGTAAGTGTCATGGTTAAGTTACTGGATTAGTATTCCAGTGGCCTGGACGAATAATCCAGTTGAATGTGAATTCAAATCCCAGTTCTGAATTTGACTTCAGTGTAAAGGAAATCTGGAGTAAAATGCTGTTATTAGTTAAAGTGACCATGAAGCTGTCGGATTGTTGTAAAAAATATTCACAGAGAAGGAAACCTGCTGTCCTTACAAAGTCTAGCCTATATGTGACTCCGGTCCCTTGTTTGACTATTAACTGCCCTCTGAAGTGACCTAACAAGTTATTCAGTTAGGACATCTAGGGATGCGCCAGCGATGTGCACATTCATAAGAACATAATAACATAAGAAATAGGAGTAGGTCATCAGGCCCCTCGAGCCTGCTCTGCCATTCAAGAAGATCATGGCTGATCTTCAACCTCAACTCCACTTTCCTGCACTATCCCCATATCCCTTGATTCCCTTAATATCCAAAAGTCTATTGATCTCTGTTTTGAATATACTCAATAACTGAGCCTCCATAGCCTTTTGGGGTAGAAAATTCCAAAGATTCACCACCCTCTGAGTGAAGAAATGTCTGCTCATCTCATTCCTAAAAGGCCAATCCCTTATTCGAAGACTGTGACCCCTAGTTCCAGATTGCCAGCCAGAGGAAACATACGCCCTGCATCTACCCTGTCAAGCCCTGTAACAATATTGTATGTTTCAATGAGGTCACCTCTCGTTCTTCTAAACTCCATAGAATATAGGTCTAGTCTACTCAATGTCTCGTCATAGGACAATCCCCTCATCCCTGGAATCAGTCTGATGAACCTTCATTGCACTCCCTCAATGGCACGTATATGCTTCCTGAGGTAAGGAGACCAAAACTGTACACAATACAGTTGTGGATTGGGCCGATGGAAAAGTTGGCTGACAAAAGAAAATGGCGGCCTGGGGCGGTGAGTGGCATCAAGGCCCATGGGGTCGGCGTCGGCGTGGGGCGGTGATGGGTCGGCGCGCACAACGATGACATCATCGCCCGGTGTGTGCCGGCCCGAGGCGTAAATCACGGGGCATGACGCAAACTCCAAATCACCCCTAAAATCTCGGGGGCAATTTTTTCCCAGGCGCCACTACCGCCCCCCGTCCCAGGCGAAAAGGCAATTTCACCCATTAGCGCCCACTGGCAGTGCTAACAGGGTGCAAAAAAGTGGCAATTTCGCCCATCAGATGTGGTCTCACCAGGGTCCCATATAATTGCAGTAAGACATTTTGGGGCTGAAATTGCCTCTCTCCTTAAGGCCTGTTACCACCGCAAATTGATGGCTATGCTGCAGAGTGAAGTGGCCACTGACCTTTGGTGCAATGGTTGCTGATAGCCCCAATTGCCCTCCTGATTTTTCCCAGCGGTGCCTCGATCTCTCCCCCCACCGCTCTGCTGCTGCCGATCCGTCTTACACGCATCATCACCGTGCGCACCGCCGATCTAAGCCCCAATGGCGGCATTCCCCATGGAAAATCTTCGGCCCGCCCAGTGGTGCAAAACAAGTTTTTTCCCGGTGGTCCAGTGAGGCTGTGGCCTTCTGCAGCGGCGGTGCAGCTTCCCTTAAAGAGGAGGGCGCACTTCTGTGGCCGCCATGTTTTTTTTTTGTCGACCGACTGCCATGTTGGCCTGACAAATATGCCCCCGGGTTTGGCCGGGCTGCCAACAGGCAGCCTGGCACCTCCTCTTGGGTGCCAGGTCGCTGGCCCAGCCAAAACCCTCCCTAATGGCCGAGTGAGCTGAAGTTTTATAATCACGGAGGCTCTCCCCTTTAAGTGAAGGGGTGAGCCATGGTGATGCGGCGCTGTGATGACGTCATCACGGTGGTCAATCCGCACCGCCCCCAACTTCCGCCCCTCAGGTGCAGTCACCACCCCCATTATGATCAAGGGGCCCAGAAGAGGCGAGGGCCCAGGGGCAGCACGGGCCAGCCCACACTGCTATATGTGTGCATGCTCGGTCCATGTAGCAGAACTGGTCTCCAATTGCTTTGGGTAACCCTTGCCACTGGACCAAGACCTAGCTCTGTCAAGCCCGTGTGGTGGCTGGTATGCAACGGCCACCACACATTAAAACAATCCAAGCACAGGCATCTTCCACCCTCCAAGATGTAGATCGGGATCTGGAATATTAGGTCCTTCATTGAAACACCTGTGAACTCATTCCTTTTTGGCGTGGAACCAAGTCATCCTCGCTTTGAGGGACTGACTATGATGATGATGATATGATCAGAGAGAAAAATAAACAAAGAGCTGAATGTTGCTCAAGTGGCGACCTGAATTGCAGTTGCAGTAAAAACCATCGAAACAGGATGGGAGCGCCAGCTGGATAAATCCCCGCTTCTATTCTCCGCTGCTGTCTTTTTTAAACCCCTCTCCCCAGTCTCCACCCTCACCTCTGACAATAAGTGCAAGGAGCTCATGGACCATCAGTTGGGCAATCTCTGCCTCTTCCCTTCCTTCCCCTAGCCCACCGGGCCAAACTTCATCTAAGGAAGCCCCCTGTCCTACCCCTGACCTCACATCTTTCTTCAGTTTTTCTCCGATCTCCCCTTATGACCTTTCTGAGCTCATCCTGTCCATGAGACCCACTTCCTGCTCCCTTGACCCTATTCCCACCAAACTGCTGGCCACCCAACTTCCTTTTCTGGCTCCCATGTTAGTTGACATTGTTAACGGTTCGGTCTCCTCAGGTACAGTCCCCCTCTCCCTCAAATCTGCCGTCATCACCCCTCTCCTCAAAAAAACAACCCTCGATCGCTCCTTCCTTGCAAACTACCGCCCCCATCTCCAACCTCCCGTTCCTCTCCAAATTCTTTCAACGTGTTGCCGCCTCACTCCATCTGCCGCTCTTTCCATCTTTGAAACATTCGATGTTTGAATCCCTGCACTCCAGTTTCTGCGCTTGCCACAGTACCGAAAGGGCTCGCATCAAAGTGAAAAATGACATGCTTTGTGATTGTGACAAAAGTAAACTATCCCTCCTCATCCTTCTTGACTTGTCTTTGATACGGTTGACCACCCTATCCTTCTCCAACGCCTTTCTACCGTCGTCCAGCTGGGTGGGACTGCACTCCCCTGGTTCCATTCTTATCTATCTAATCGTAGCCAGAGAATCACCTGAAATGGCTTTTCTTCCCGCCCTCACATCTTTCCTCTGGTGTCCCCCAAGGATCTATCCTTGACCCCCTCCTATTTCTCATTGACATGTTGCCTCTTGCTGACATCATCCAGAAACACAACATCAGTTTCCACATGTGCGCTGATGATTACCACTTCGCTCGACCCCTCGACGGTCTCTAAATTGTCAGACTGCTTGTCCAACATCCAGTTCTGGATGAACAGAAATGTTCTCCAATTGAATATCGGGAAGACCGAAGCCATTGTTTTCGGTCTCCGCCACAAACTCCGTTCCCTAGCCACTGATTCCATCCCTCTCCCCAACTTCTATCTGAGGCTGAACCAGACTGTTTGCAACCTTGGTGTCATAGTTGACCCTGAAATGAGCTTTCGACCACATATCCGCAGCATAACTGACACCGCCTATTTCTACCTCCATAACATCGCCCATCTCTGCCCTTGCCTCAGCTCATCCACTGCTGAAACCCACATCCATACCTTTGTTACTGCTAGACTTGACTATTCCAACGCACTTCTGGCTGGCCTCCTACATAAACTAGAGGTGATCTAAAACTCGGCTGCCCGTCTTCTAATTCGCACCAATTCCTGCTCACCCATCACCCCTGTGCTCGCTGACCTACATTGGCTTCCGGTTAAGCAATGCCTCTATTTCAAAATTCTCATCCTTATTTTCAAATCCCTCCATGGCCTCACCCCTCCCCATCTCTGTAATCTCCTCCAGCCCCACAACTCCTCAAGATCACTCCTCTAATTCTGCCCTCCTAATCTGATTATAATCGCTCAACCATTGATGGTCGTGCCTTTTGTTGCTGAGGCCCCAAGCTCTGGAACTCCCTGCCTAAACCTCTCCACCTCTCTACCTCACGTTCCTCCTTCAAGACGCTCCTTAAAACCAATCTCTTTGACCACGCTTTTGGAATCCTGCGCTAATTTCTACTTATGCGGCTCGGTGTCAAATTTTTATTGCATAATACTCCTGTGAAGCATCTTGGGACGTTTCACTACATTAAAGGTGCTATATAAGTATAAGTTGTTATTGTTGTTGTTGTTGTCATAGCTTTTAATGTAGTTTCCCAATCTACCCTAGCTAACTCACCCCTCCTACCCAAGTAGTTTACTTTGCTTAGATTTAAGACCCTAGTTTTGGATTGAACTAAATCACTTTCAAACTCAATATAAAATTATTTCATATTATGGTCACTATTCCCAAAAGGCCCCTTAACTACAAGGTTATTAATTAACCCTTTCTCATTGCACAATTCTGAGAATTAATTTTAAAAATGTAAAGATGATACTACTAATATTTTTCAGTTGATGTTCAGGCACACTCAAATTGATTATTTAAAAAAATATATGGAAATTAAATTAAAATAGTGAGGCCGGGAGAAATTATTACAAAAACCCATGTGGTGCCCAGGGGCAAATGAGTAGACTCGACATATTTACACAGGTCCCCGGGCATAAAATAACGCTCAAAAATTGAGCAGATACAAAGTATAGGTGTTCATTAGTAGTGGTTAAAAGCAAAAGCATTTGGGTATGAGAACTATTCACTGACAGCATTCAAACAATGTGAGTCTATCATCAATGGAGTTTATTGAGTATTCAGATGCATCTCAAAGATATTTGATTGAAAATTATAATGTTATTTTTACCCTATATAACTCATAATGCAGCATTTAAAGTATCGTGTAAAGTTTTGAAGATACTATTTTTAAAAGGACATTGATGCATTGGATAAAAGTTCAGCGAAGAGTGACAAGGATTATTCATAGACTTGAGGTTTACGTTCTAAAGAGAAACTCATCGAACTAAACTTGTTTTCATTGCACAAAAGCAGTTTAAAAGTGAGTTTAGATGCATAATTGGACTATTGAATTTGGATTATGATCACTGAACTGGAGGACATGAGTGTAAAATCAAAATAATTTTTCCTCAGCTTAATGAACATGTAAATTTGGCTTTCAGCAAAACGGTTAATGATATTTTAATTAACTAATTTGAAAAAACCTGGATAAATATCTTGTTCAGAGAAAGACTGAGTGTTATAAAGATCACATTTTTCCTTAGCTGTTGGAAACATGGAACTGTCATTTGTGAATGCAACTAATCAGGATTGAATAATGTAGATCGCAATGTTGAATTAATATCCTAGAGTTCTGCAGCATGAACTTGGGCGAGAGGCAGGGAAAAATAAATTTAACAGTGTTTTATCTTTTTGGAGGTTTTACTTGTGGTTATTCATTCCCCTGGAGAATTAAGTGAGGTAAGATCCATGATTAAGTAAATTATACATGGTCTGTGTAAAGAATGGAATTTATGGACTGAATCACTTTTTGTGTTCTATTTATAATATATTAAGGGGTTGGAATTCGGTACCACCATCTTTGAGGCGTCGTCACCGGATGAAATTAATTTTTAACGCCTCGCTTCAGGCGCGCTCCCCAAATGCGAAATTCAGTGTTGATAACAACGTAAAATCATGGCGTTGCACACTTACCTGGATGCGCTACGCGGCACTGAATGGGCCGTTAAGCGGGGCATCAACATCTGGGACTTCGGCATCATTTGGAGCTGCGCCATAGACATAGTGAATTGAGACGCCACAATGCCTCGTGGCTCTATTCGCTTCCTACGCACTTACTCAGAGTGTGAGCATGGTAGACCTTGGGCTTTATTTTTGCCACCATTAGGCGCCATTTTTTTGGCGTCTGCTGTTTTTTTTTGAGCAATCTTGATTTTGCAACTTTCCTCAAAGTTTGTACGGCAGCGGCGACTGTCAGCACCGGATTTTTTGTACGGCAGATTTTTTTGCGCAGATCTGGTTGAAAACTCATTTCCCTGTCGTTTTTGGCCATTTTTGGCCATTTAACTGATTTTCGCCAACACCGATTTTTTTCAGGATGGCGCACAGTGGCCTTCAGTACTGATCAGAAAAACTTAAGGAAATCGGTGCTAAGTATATTTTTGAGTTTCTGGAGCTAGGGAAGAAGACAATTTAAAACACAAATTCATGGGGCTAGAAGCTCCACTTTTGAGCTTATCGCCCAAAAATGGGTGTTATTTCCAATGTGGGCATTAAAAAGGGGTTTTCAGATCGCCGGCTTCTCGCCCATTGTTAAAACACCTAGTTTACATTTTTGAAAATGGGAGTTACCACGAGCGATATCAAATGGACGGTAGCTTTAAATTTTTATGACCTTCTGCCATAAAGTGTGTCTGTCCTTAGCAATGGCATGGCAACGTTCAATTCCCACAATTCAGGAGGTCAAGGGTCATCATGACATGCGCAGAAGAGGAGGCATAGGCAGAAGGAGCTCAGAGGCACTGAAAGCCTCTGTAATGTGTGCTTGTTTGGCTGCTGTGGGAGGAACAACAGAGATTCACCAGCACCAAGAACATAATTGGCTCCGAGTTTTTGTCCAACAAATAACATAAAATGGAAGGGATGGAGGAGGCGCTGGAGCTGATAGCCAGGAACACTGGTGGCAGAGGGCTCCCAGTGGTCCCGGAGCGTCACACTGCATCCCAAGGTGACGCACCCCCATTGCCAACCATACATGAGAGCCAGGAGCAACATTTTGCTTGTGGCTCAGAGCACGCTCCCGCCTCAGGACCGTCCTCTGCCATATCCGTCCAAGCAGCACTTCGGCCGTCACCACCCTCCCCACCAATGAAGCATCGCCTGAGGATCTCCTTGGCCAGGCAGCTTGGAGTAAGGAGGGGAAGGGGAAGGGGTAGAGATGGGGAGAAGCGGGGGAGGAGGGGGTGGGAGGAAGAGTTGGTTTGTACAGAAATACTGATGATTTCAGACAACTGTTTGGTTTAAATGTTTTTATTTAACAAAACCTTGCAGCACATTGGCTCAGATAGCTGCACCATTACACGCTGGTGATTCCTTAACATCAAAGGGTATAATCAAACTTAACTTCAATCAACCTGAACTTTAACTGTCACCAAGGTGATGCCCACCCAGCAGTGTATGACCCGCACACCCAGCAGTGTGTCAACCTTGTAAATAACACGCACGTTCTTTCAGATAAAGCGATCATTGATGAGTTCCTGACCTAAGGCTCTTGCAGCTATCATGCCACCATGGGCCCTTTCATGTGGTCTACAGGGGGGTGGGGGCATGGCTTCAGCATCCGCCTGATTGTCTGGTCCAATGTCAGCATCCATCCCCTTGTCCTCCTCTTCCTGTCTCTGGTAAGGTGAACTGTCAGACTCATCAGGCAATTCTTGTCCCCTCATGATAGCTAAGTTGTGCAGCATGGAGCAGACCACCATGAATTGAACTACCTGCTCAGGGTGGTATTGGAGCTCACCTCCTGATTGGTCCAGGCATCTGAAGCGCTGCTTCAGCACTCCAATGGTTTTCTCCATGATATTGCAAGTTACTCTGTGGCTCTCGTTGTATCGCCTCTCGGCCTCGGTGTGGGTGTCATGCAGGGGGGTCATCAGCCAAGTGGCGAGGCCATATCTTTTGTCACCAAGCATCCAGTATTGACCTTGTGGTTCATTGTTAAACAAGTCAGATACAGTGCTCTCACGCAGGAAGAGTGCATCATGGATGCTGGCCGGAAATTGAGCATTCACTGCCAGTATAATTTGCTGGTGGTCGACAATCAGCTGGACATTCAGGGAGTGGAATCCCTTGCGGTTCCTGAAAACCTCAGCATCCTGAAAAGGTGCCCGCAGCGTGATGTGCGTACAGTCTATTGCTTCCTGCACCTTGGGAAAGTTTGCAATTGTGGAAAAACCTAGAGCCCTCTCACTCTGTGCCTTCCTGGTCATAGGGAAGCTGATCAAGTCCCTCTTACATGCGTACAGGGCTTCAGTGACCTGTCTAATGCAGCGATGTGTGGCATGCTGAGAAATCCGCAAATGTCGCCAGCTGAGGCCTGAAAAGAACCCGAGGCATAGAACGACAGTGCCGCAGTGACTTTGACCTCAATGGACAGTGTAGTTCTGATAGTGCTGGCAGGCTGCAGGTCTGTCCTTATCAGCTGGCATACCTCAGTGATAACCTCCTTGTTGAAGCGCAGTCTCCGAAGGCAGGTGGTGTCGGGCAAGTTGAGCTAAGAATGCTTCTCCTTGTACTTGCGGGGGGTGTAACATCTGGTCCTCCTCACCTGTCAGTCACTTCTTACATTGGGCACATAATGCAGTGCAGCATTCCTTCAGCGATGTCGAGTCTGGTGCATGTAATTGGTCACCAAGAGAGGGTGAGAAAGGACAAGCCCCATTGTAGTGGCTCTCTGTTTTCCATCGATTGGTCACAAACAAGGAATGTCCCGACGAGCACACCTCTTCAATTCAAATCGGTCACAGTGCGGTCAAGATGTTTTTAGAAATGTTCAAATCAACTCCAATGACCTGCAGAGTACATCCGAACTCTGCCGAGGTTGAAACACAGCAGCTTTTTAAAGGACACGACATGTGATCTACAACATGGCGTCCATAACGCTGTGATTCGTTCTGGTTAGTTCCACTATTTGTGGGCGGTTTTTTGAGCGAGCGATATTGTGGGCGATATGTGTGCGAGGTGGTGAAATTGACGATGGGCGATCTCCATGGTCGCTAGTTTGGGTAAATATGCTCTTTACGACAAAAACAGTTGCTGGGTGTTAATATTGAATCTCGGCGATAATTCCGTGTGGAAAGTAACGCTGGGCGATATTATGTGTGTTGAATTCACCCATTCTGCTGATTCCGCCCCAAAAAGTGGGCGGGCGGTAATTTTTTTCTCAGCGTTAAATGGGGAAAGTAACGCTTGGCGATAAGTTTTCGTAAAATGCCCACTCGTTTCCATTTTGTGCCAAAATGGGTGATCTATGGGCGTTATACATCATTTCAGTGGTAAAATGGGAGTTAAGTGGGCGTTAAGCAGGCAAAAAAAGTGGAGGTTCTAGCCCATGATCATTTTTGCAGAAGGAACTCGGAAAATAACTCGGAAAGTAAATTTTTTCCACAGAATGTGAGAAATTTACTTTTTTCCCTGTTATGTGAGAAAGCAAATTGCGACTCCACCCCATCACAGAACCTCCTTTAAGTGAGGGAAAGGCCCCTCGCACGCGGCAGTATTGCATGGTCCAATGTGTAGCGTTGCTGAGGCGTCCGCCCCGTTAGGGCCCCAGGAAGGAAGTGGAGTGCTTGATTTAGTCCTTCTGGGGGCAGAAACCCGAATTTCCGGAGCGGGGCGAGACTTCAGCGCGTGGGGCAAAATCTCACGCCTCTCGACTGTTACCATCCCCAATACTCAATTTTTCCCTATTAGAATGGAAAATAACAGGTTGTCAAGAGTATATTTACTTTTCTCCATGGAGATAGCACTTCAGTTTGTTTTCCAAGTAGTTAGAAAATAAATGTAATGATTTGGTTCCTCCAAATCGCCTGCTGTTCATGTCAATCAAGGGAATGCATTTCTCTCCCTATATTTATAGGAAATGAAAAGGCTGTGTCGCTGATTCTTACCCCATTCAAGGATTTGCCAGCAGGGCTTCAGTCAAACTGATTACTTCTCTTGCAAAACTTTATTCTCAGCAGACAGGCTCACAAGAATAATGATCGCCACTGTAACAGGTTTGGATGGTTGCTCAGCCAATTGAGATGAGATATTAGAGGAGAAATTAGCGTCGTTTGCCCCTGGGGCGGCGCTAGTGGGGGGCAAATTTTTTCTCGCACAAGGCCACTACCGACTCCCACGACATCGCAGGAGATAGCGGAGGCACTAACTGGTGGCACCCCGCTCCTGTCGGTAGCATCCAGGCCCGCTGCGGGCGATGTCTGAAACATGTCTCGTGGGTCGCTCGCGGGGTGAAAATTAAAGGGGAGGTGTAGCGCCGACATTTTGAAAAATGACCGACTTACTGGTCGCGGCCTTGCCCTCCTGAAATCGCGGGGGTCGTGGCATGCTGTTGCAGCCCGGCACTCTGCTTCTGTGCTGGGCTGCTGTCACGGCCTCCCATTCCCCAGTGGTGACCCCTTCTCTCCGATGCAGAGTCGGCAGCATGCCTTCCCCTTTAACGGAAGGGGAGGGTCTTGTGCTTCCACCGGCACAATATGGCTCTCTGCATTGCACTGGAAAATTACCGTGGTTAGCACCCCAGTCCCACCCCCGAGGGGAAATGGAGCGCGCCACATTGTGCTCCAGGGCTGGAACCAATGTCCTGGCAAATCGAATAATTAAGGCAATAAACAGGACTTTAAACTAATTAAAAGGTGTGGGGGGATGATGGGGAAATTCAGGAAACTAAATTTAAAAGCAGTAAGAGAAATGCCAAGGCTCTAGAGCAGATCAGAGTTTGGGGTAAAAATAGGCAGAGTGGGTCAGGAAAGGACAAGGAGAGTAACAAAGGCAATAGGGCATCACTGACTTCTGGGATAAACAGAAAAAAGTCTCCCTTTATGGCAGAAAAACCCCACAGGAAAAGTGGTCCAACCATGGCTAACAAGAGAAGTTAAAGATAGTATTAGATCAAAGGAAGAGGCTTATAATGTTGCCAAAAAGAGCAGTAAGCCTGAGCATTGGGAAGATTTTAGAATTTGGCAAAGGGAGACCAAGAAATTGATAAAGAAAGAGAAAATAGAATATGAGAGTAAACTAGCAAGAGACATAAAAACAGACTGTAAAAGCTTCTATAGTGGATGCATTGGTTGTCATCTTCCAAAATACCACAGATTCTAGAACGGTTCCCGCTGGTTGGGAGACAGTTAATTTAACCCAGATATTTAAGAAAGGAGGGAGCGAGAAAATGGGGAACTACAGACCAGTTAGCCTGACATCAGTCGTAAAGAAAATGCAAGAATCTATTTTAGGGACGTGGTAACAAGACACTTTGAAAATAATAATAGGATTGGACAGGGTCAACACAGATTTATGAAAGGATTTATGAAAGGGAAATCATGTTCGACAAATCTGTTAGAGTTTTTTGAGGTGTAACTAGTAGAATAGATAAGGGGGAACCAGTGGATGTGGTGGATTTGGATTTTCAGAAGGCATTTGATAAGGTGCCACACAAGAGGTTATTAAACAAAATAGGATTGGGGCTAATAAACTAGCATGGATTGAGGATTGGTTAATGGACAGACACAGAGAGTGGGAATAAACGTTCATTTTCGGGTTGGCAGGCTTTAACTAGTGGGGTGCCGCAAGGATCGGTGCTTGGGCCCCGGCTATTCACAATCTACATCAATAATTTGGATGAGGGGACCAAATGTAATATAGCCAAGTTTGCTGATGATGCAAAGCTAGGTGGGAATGTAAGTTGTGAGGAGGATGCAAAGTGACTTCAAGGGGATATAGACAGGCTAAGTGAATGGGCAAGAACATGGCAAAAAGAACATAATGTAGAGAAACGTGAAGTTATCCACTTTGGTAGGAAAAATAGAAAAGCAGAGTATTTTTTAAATGGTGGGAGATTGGGAAATGTTGCTGTTTAGAGGGACCTACAGCAAATAATTAAGGAACAAATGATATGTCGGCCTTTATTACAAGAGGATTTGCGTATAAGAGTAAAGCCATCTTATTGCAACTATATAGGGCCCTGTTGAGACCACATCTGGAGTATTGTGTACAGTTTTAGTCTCCTTACCTAAGGAAGGATATAGTTGCCTTAGAGGGAGTGCAACGATGGTTCACCAGGCAGATTCCTGGGATGGGGCATTGTCCTATGAGGAGCGATTGAGCAGACTAGGCCTATATTCTCTAGAGTTTAGAAGAATGAGCGGTGACTTCATCGAAATTTACAACATTCTTATAGGGCTTGACAGAGTAGATGCAGGGAGGATGTTTCACCTGGCTAGGGAGTCTAGAACCAGGGTCACAGTCTCAGAATAAGGGCTCGGACATTTAGGACTGAGATGAGGAGAAATTTCTTCACTCAGGGGGTGGTGAATCTTTGAAATTCTCTACCCCTGAGGGCTGTGGAGGCTCAGTCTTTGAGTATATTCAAGACAGATCAATTGATTTTTGAATATTAAGAGAATCAAGGGATATGGGGAGAGTGCAGGAAAGTGGAGTTGAGGTAGAAGATCAGCCATGATCTTATTGAATGGTAGAGCAGGCTCGAAGGGCCGAATGGCCTACTCCTGCTCCTAATTCTTAACTTCTTATATTGTTATGTTCCTCTTGGGGGCAGTAACCCGAATTTCGCTACCAGGGTGGTACATCTGCGCCAGATACAGGAAGTCCTGCTTCGCCTCAGTTACCGCCTTAAACTGGGGCAGTACTGAATTGTGCCCTCAATGAATTAGTTAATGTCCCTGGTCATGGTGTAAGCCTCTTCAATAACTAATTCAATAAAACCTCAAAATCCCTTTGTCTCAGCAGCTGCATCCTATGTTTTTTTTTAAACTTATACAAATTAACTTTGTTTTAAAACATAAATATAACCAACTCCTTTCTGTGCAATCACTGTTGGGCCCAATTCTCCTTGAGCCCTCGGTCTCAGGGCAGCCTCCTCCAATACTCCCACACTCTGGCTACCTCCACCCCTCACAATGTTCCAAGGGCCTTTTGTGTGAGAGCAATGAAAGCTGGTGCACAACCAGGTATGGACAGTTGCACACAGTGCTAATAGAGTAGGGACCCAGTGAATTTACAAGCACACAATTTTACAGGCTCATCTGACTCATTTCATGCTGGTGCGACCCTTCCCTCACATTGGAAAATAAAACCTAAAGTGGTTGAAAAAAAAGGTATGACTGAACTTTTAAATACCTGCTTCTTATAAATTTTTATGGATAGACATGACAGTAATAATCTGTCAGGGGTCTCATTTAAAAAAAATGATGTAATCAGTATTTAGTAAAGAAATGGTTATTAAGGAATTTAAGCAATTGAAGATTTATGATGGAATACATTTGAGAGTACTTAAGAGAGGAAGAAAGAATAAACTTGCATATATAGGCTCAATTTTCTCCAATGCCGTTTTTTGGCGTATTGCCAGAGTTACGCCCGTTTTTTTGGCCCCAACTACTCTTAAAAAAATAACTAGCAAGTTTCCCCGTTCTATTTTTTGAAAAAGGCGCCAAGCAGCCTGTCCTTTAGCTTCGGGGGGTGAAGCCTAATGTCTGCGCCGAAAAAATAAAGCCCCCCCCCACCATCTGCGCATATGCGAAAAAATTGATGTTTTTGACGTGGTTGCTATGGGCGTGCATGCCCAGTACAGCTCCCAGTCTGCATTCGGCCATTTTTAAAGAGCCGGTTGTGTGTGAAAATTTTAATTCTCATTGGAAAATTGGAGCTGCAATACAATATGCAACGCGGCTCAAGGACCTAGAATTTCTTACAGGATGAAGTGGAGGCACTGGTTACCGTAATTGAGGCCAGATGGCACAAGCTGGACACCAGCAGAGGTCACATAAAAGTTTCACCAAAAGAAATGAAGAAACGTTGGAACCAACTTGCAGAAGATTACTGTGCAATGGTGACCACCCCGAGGTCTGGAGGCTAGTGCAAAAAGAAGTGGTAGGACCTTGGTCAAGTAGTTAGTGTAAATAATATTTTCATTTATTCACTGGAATTGCAATTGTAAATGTGACCATCTGTATACGTCCCACCCAGAAGAAAGACACCCTCGCTAAAAAGTTATATTTTCATCTTTGCAGAGGAAGGTGGCACATAATAAAAGGGAAAGAACTCAAACAGGAGGAGGCCCGACAAATCTGTACCCACTGACAAACTTGGATGAAGTACAACAATTGTACATTCCTGTCTGGCGTAAAAATAAAAAGGGGAAGGTGGCTCAACCGTGGCTATCTAGGAAAATCAGGGATAGTATTAAAGCCAAGGAAGTGGCATACAAATTGGCCAGAAATAGCAGCGAACCTGGGGACTGGGAGAAATTTAGAACTCAGCAGAGGAGGACAAAGGGTTTGATTAGGACAGGGAAAATGGAGTACGAGAAGAAGCTTGCAGGGAACATTAAGGCGGATTGCAAAAGTTTCTATAGGTATGTAAAGAGAAAAAGGTTGGTGAAGACAAACGTAGGTCCCCTGCAGTCAGAATCAGGGGAAGTCATAACGGGGAACAAAGAAATGGCGGATCAATTGAACAAGTACTTTGGTTCGGTATTCACTAAGGAGGATACAAACAACCTTCCGGATATAAAAGGGGTCAGAGGGTCTAGTAAGGAGGAGGAACTGAGGGAAATCTTTATTAGTCGGGAAATTGTGTTGGGGAAATTGATGGGATTGAAGGCAGATACATCCCCAGGGCCTGATGGCCTGCATCCTAGAGTACTTAAGGAGGTGGCCTTGGAAATAGCGGATGCATTGACAGTCATTTTCCAACATTCCATTGACTCTGGATCAGTTCCTATGGAGTGGAGGGTAGCCAATGTAACCCCACTTTTTAAAAAAGGAGGGAGAGAGAAAACAGGGAATTATAGACCGGTCAGCCTGACCTCAGTAGTGGGTAAAATGATGGAATCAATTATTAAGGATGTCATAGCAGTGCATCTGGAAAATGGTGACATGATAGGTCCAAGTCAGCATGGATTTGTGAAAGGGAAATCATGCTTGACAAATATTCTGGAATTTTTTGAGGATGTTTCCAGTAAAGTGGACAAAGGAGAACCAGTTGATGTGGTATATTTGGACTTTCAGAAGGCTTTCGACAAGGTCCCACACAAGAGATTAATGTGCAAAGTTAAAGCACATGGGATTGGGGGTAGTGTGCTGACGTGGATTGAGAACTGGTTGTCAGACAGGAAGCAAAGAGTAGGAGTAAACGGGTACTTTTCAGAATGGCAGGCAGTGACTAGTGGAGTGCCGCAAGGTTCTGTGCTGGGGCCCCAGCTGTTTACATTGTACATTAATGATTTAGACGAGGGGATTAAATGCAGTATCTCCAAATTTGCGGATGATACTAAGTTGGGTGGCAGTGTGAGCTGCGAGGAGGATGCTATTAGGCTGCAGAGTGACTTGGATAGGTTAGGTGAGTGGGCAAATGCATGGCAGATGAAGTATAATGTGGATAAATGTGAGGTTATCCACTTTGGTGGTAAAAACAGAGAGACAGACTATTATCTGAATGGTGACAGATTAGGAAAAGGGAAGGTGCAAAGAGACCTGGGTGTCATGGTACATCAGTCATTGAAGGTTGGCATGCAGGTACAGCAGGCGGTTAAGAAAGCAAATGGCATGTTGGCCTTCATAGCGAGGGGATTTGAATACAGGGGCAGGGAGGTGTTGCTACAGTTGTACAGGGCCTTGGTGAGGCCACACCTGGAGTATTGTGTACAGTTTTGGTCTCCTAACTTGAGGAAGGACATTCTTGCTATTGAGGGAGTGCAGCGAAGGTTCACCAGACTGATTCCCGGGATGGCGGGACTGACCTATCAAGAAAGATTGGATCAATTGGGCTTGTATTCACTGGAGTTCAGAAGAATGAGAGGGGACCTCATAGAAACGTTTAAAATTCTGACGGGTTTAGACAGGTTAGATGCAGAAAGAATGTTCCCAATGTTGGGGAAGTCCAGAACCAGGGGTCACAGTCTGAGGATAAGGGGTAAGCCATTTAGGACCGAGATGAGGAGAAACTTCTTCACCCAGAGAGTGGTGAACCTGTGGAATTCTCTACCACAGAAAGTAGTTGAGGCCAATTCACTAAATATATTCAAAAGGGAGTTAGATGAAGTCCTTACTACTCGGGGGATCAAGGGTTATGGCGAGAAAGCAGGAAGGGGGTACTGAAGTTTCATGTTCAGCCATGAACTCATTGAATGGCGGTGCAGGCTAGAAGGGCTGAATGGCCTGCTCCTGCACCTATTTTCTATGTTTCTATGTTTCTAAGAGAGGGTCACTGCTATGATGGGTCCTGCCTGGAGAAAACCACTGTACATGTTGGGCACACACTCGAGGGAGAGGGTAAGTCCTGCAAATTCCACAGTCTGGCTTTGCTAAATGTTAAGTACTGCGCGGGCTAGCTGTATTTTGGTTCATGGGGATGTCTCCGTCAGCTACGCTTCGGTTGATGCAATGTGCTATCATTCATCGTGGTTCTTCAAATCAGCCTGCTGCCTGCGCTGTGTGAGTCTACTCATGCCACCTATCCCACTCCCTCCTCTGCTGCTAACCATTTATCTGTGTTCTGTTACATTTTGCAGAACTTGAGGCCAACCCTGATGATGCAGAAGAAGATTCAGATGCGGATGAGCCTGAAGAGGAGAACATCTTCCAATCCCACCTTCCAGAGCAAGAGCATGGGGGTGAGAGGGAGGGGCAGTTGAAGGTGATGGAGGAAGCCCCCACTGTTGTACTCACTCTGGAGGAGGTGCATATGCTGCCCATTGAGGTGCCAGGCCCTTCCTTGAGCGATACAAGTGTTGGGACATTGCATAATTTCTCACAGTCCGAGGCTGGGGACTCCAGTGGGGTGCAGCGAGGCACACCCAGGGCCTTACTGTCTGAGGCTGTGGGTCCCAGTGGGATGCAGCGAGGCACACCCAGAGCTCCACCGTCCGAGGCTGCGGGTCCCAGTGGGATGCAACGAGCCACACCCAGGGTGAGGAGGGGAAGGAGAGCTTGACAGCATTCGCTTGAGGTGCAGGATCTAACAGATGTGGTTCAGATGATGGCAATGATTGCGGAGAGCATTGACCTTACACGGTCACTCCTGGACATCATCAGTGGGATGGGTGATGAGGTATCGGGACTGTTGGGAGAAGTAACAGCACTCTCACTGGAAATGGGAACACTGTCCGGGCACATGAGGGAGGGAATGTCGTAGGCAGCTGATACACTTGCGGTGAACATGAGGGAGAAAATGTTGCAGGTAGTTGAGACATGAGGGAGGGAATGTCGGAGTTAGCTGCTGCAATAAGGGAACACGCCCAGACCCCGTGCCCATTGAGACAATCAACTGCAACTCCCACTCCAATCCCCAGAATAGCTTCTGAAGAGGCCCAAGCTGGGCCCTTCACATTACCGCCTGCCCCCCCCTCCCCCGCCCCCAAAATCAAGAAGTGCGCATTACCTGAGATGTTTGAAAGAATAAGCTTGGTACCAACCCCAGAAATACTGCGCCACCACCTGTGGGCAGGGGTGGAGTCAACAAGACCAAGAGCAGCGGGCGGCCTTAGAATAAGATGGAGGAGAGATGATTGCAGCCTTTCTTTGCTGCTGCTATTGCTCTTCTTATTATTGTTGTTACTGTTGTAACTGTTCTCAAATTAAGTTTTTTGTAAGTTATGTAAATTTACAAGTTTAAAAGTTTGTAAGTGATCTTAAAGTTTTTAAGCGATCTTAGAGTTTGTAAGCGATCTTAAAATTTGTAAGTGATCTTTAAGTTTGTAAGTTATCTTTACTGAAAACTTTAAAGTTTGTTACAAGAATATTTTTATTAAAGTTAACTTAAGTACAAACAAGTGTTAAACTTTTGAATAAAATATATTTTATATTATAACTGAATCATTTCCATTATTTGTTCCATTAACACAACACAACATTATGGAACAGGTCCAAACAGTAAACTTTGAACAGTGATTTGGAATAGTTGCCGCTGAGCCTTCAGGCAGCAAAGCGTTCACAGATGAGCTGCTGGCGCAAGGCTCAAGCACTCATTAAAGGGGCACGACGGCCCGCCCTCCTCTGCCATCGTGCTCTGGGTTCAAGTAGTTGCATGGTTTCTTTGTCCTCCTCCTCCTCCTCATCTGCATCTTCCTCCTCATCATCAGCCACTCTTACCTCAGGTGGGTCTTCTACAACCAGCTGCTGCTGCCTCATGATGGCTAAGTTATGCAGCATGCAGCACACAGCAGTGAACTGACCAACAATCTCAAGGGAATATTGCAAGTAGCCTCCGGAATGGTCTAGGCATCGGAAACACTGTTTCAAGATGCCAATGGTCCTCTCTATTATGTTATGCATCACAATTTGAGACATGTTGTATTCCCGGTCAACTTCCATCCGGGTTACGTGTAGGGGCGTCATGAGTCAGGTGGCGAGGCTGTACCTTTGTCTCCCTGCAGCCAGCTCTGCCCTTCTGGCTGCTGCTGAAAAATGGCAGATATAGTGCTCTCGCATAGGATGAACACACCATGGGTGCTCCCAGGGTATCTTGCAACAACTGACATGATGCAATGCATTACTTCACACACGAGCTGTACATTCACTGATTGGAAGCCTTTTCTTTTCCTATACATCTCGGAATCCTCCAAAGATGCTCGCAAGGCAATCTGGGTACAATCAATGCAGCCCTGCACCTTTGGGAAGCCAGTCATCCTGGAGAAGCCCACAGCCCTTTCACGCATTGCCTGGACATGGGGAACTTTATGTAATCATTCTTCAGGGCATATAGTGACAGAATCTTCTGACAGAATCCACGCATAACAGAGAGAAGGACATCCTCGAGGCAGAGATTGGGCTATTTGCCCAGCTCATGTCCAGTAAATGTCCTTCAAACTTTTATGCCTGGTAAAAGCAGACGTACAGTCTACTTTTACCAGTGTAACACTTTTAAAACATATAAAAATTCAATTTAATCATTCATTTTTATAGTAAAAACCCTGTCCATTGAGGTAAGTTTATTTTTAACCCGATTAAAATACATTCAAAACAATTCCCAAAAATCTATATTTTTTCTAAAACATTTAATTAACATTTAATTTCAATTAATTTTAAATATGTGAAGTGTATTTTAATTTATTATGTTGTGTTTCGGTGTTTTAGGAGGGTTTTCTCATTGATAGTATTGGGAATTCATAAAAACGAAGTTCCCATGATTATCAATGAGAATACCACCCAGTGATTGGTGGTCCAGGTCCACGTGACTCCAGCATTTCTGTATGTACGGGGGAATCATCTCCCCGTACGCTGCACAGCGAATGGAGGCCTCTGACCAGAATCCTGTGTTCTTCCGGGACCATCAGGTATTTTCGTTAAAAGTTTTCAGTCGATGGCGTCCGTCCGAAGGAAGCCTCCAACCACAGTATGTCCTAGAGGCAACAAGGGGGCAAGCCATATTAGATTTAATAATGAGAAATGAGCCAGATTTAGTTAACAGCCTAATTGTGCGTGAACATTTATCCACTATCGATCATAACATGATCGAGTTCAACGTAACGTTTGAAAGGGGGAAACGCGAAACAACTAAAGGTTGAACCTCTCTTATCCGGGACTCTCATACCCGGCACCACCCCTCGTCCGGCACCATTCCCGGCTGCTGGGTGGCACATGCGCAGATAATTTTGTTTCGTACTCACCAATATTCTCTGCTCTCCTGAAGACGGAGACTCCTCCTCGGTCCGATTCTGAAGGCACCGATTGCCTAAGTGGCCTTGAGGGTGGGTATTCAAGTCAGTGAGGCAGGGGGGCGGGGGGGGGGGGGGCGTGGCGGTTGGGGGAGAGAGGTTCAACCTGTACTACTAATAATTAGATTTTGAATGAAATTATAAATAAAAGCTTGATAAAAGTTATTTAAACAAAATATTTTTAAACCCACCGGCTAGTTTTTCACATTGCCGAGCTTAGCCGCTATCTTTCTCCTCGATGCTGGGAACTCCTGCAACCACAGAGCCACCATAGCTCCGCTTATGCTGGGCGGACTGGCTCTTAACGCGATCCTGGCTCAGCACATGGATTGCACTGAGTCCCATCGACCTGCCTCCCGCACCCTGGCTGGGGTCAGGCCGGCAGGCTGTGTTCTGGGCTGGCCGCTCCTCCCCTCCCTTCCCTGCTGCCCTCGGCGCTCTGCCAAACAAAAAGAAAATATCTCTTCATTACTTTCAATGAGTCTTGGAGATCGTTGGGTGGTGGCGGGGGGGCGAGTGGGGGGGAAGTGGCTCACGGGGTCGGGGATATCTGTATCGGGGCTGGCTGGGGCTGGGAATTGGCAGTTGTAAAAGACAGTAGAACACGTGACCTCCCCTCATCTGGCAAAATCCCTTATCCGGCACAGCCCAGGTCCCGAGGGTGCCAGATAAGGGAGATTCAACCAGTACTAGGATTCTAGATTTGGGTAAGGCTAACTTCAAAGGGATGAGACAGAGACCGTCCACAGTAAACTGGGCAAATCTGTTACTGGGTAAAATGACAGAAGATCAGTGGGAGATGTTAAAAAAAAAATTTAACGTGATACAGAACCAGTTTATACCCCTGAGGGGTAAGAGCTCTACTTGCCACAAAAAACAGCAATGGACGACTAGTGAGGTAAGGGACAGCATAAAATTTAAAGAAAAAGTTTACAAAAATGCAAAAGATAGGACAGTTCCTGGCGAATGGGAAAGATATAAAGAACAGCAAAGGATCACAAAACAGATAGTAAGAGCTACAGAAATGGAGTATGAAAAGAAACTTGTAAGGTATATCAAAATCAACACAAAGAATTATTACAATTATATTAGGAAATAGAGGTTAGTCAGGAGCAATGTTGGACTCTTAAAAACTGAAAGCGGTGATATTACCAGTGATAATCATGCCAGAAATCACAAGGAAACTATTATTGAATCAGGGACAGGGGCACAATAAAATGAATGTAAGTAATTGTTAGATCTCTTAATTCCCAATGAAATACGAACTCCGGTTGTAGTTTTAATGTAACTTTATTTTGGCAGCAGCAACAAGCTTCTGGCTTAAAGACAGGCCTTTGTCCTTCTGGGACCACATGGCTAAAATGGCTGTTTTTATACCTGGTTCAATTTACAGAAAAGAACTCGCCTTCTTTGATCTTATTGGCTCAATTAATAGTCTGTTAACCTTTAATTGGCTCGCTACCCAAAGGTCCTAAAATGTCGTTGATTGATGACTTAATGCGTTTTTGTGTTTTTTCAAAACTGCAGCCGGGCTGCAGAGCTTGAATTCTCTATCAATCCCCCCTTTGATTCTTTCACAAACTGAATCATAAAACATCAGGTATCACTGGTTAAACATTCTAAAAAATAATTGATACATGTTAATAGAGTTTCCTTCTAAAACTTGTTGATGTGTTTCACCACATGTCCGGACTAGTAACTTCCACACAAATTTACACCAACCTGAATTCCATCGTGGCCACAATGGAAGTCTGGTTTTAGTAGGTTGATTAACCTTATTCCAATTTAATCCAAATCAATATCTTAATTCAACCAATAAACAACCTTCCCTGAAGCATAACATACCCCTGTGTCACTTACAGACAGTCTGCTGGGACCTGCAAGGTGTCTCACATGCAGGACAGCAGCTACAGCCGCCTGGTCACAACATTTAATCAACATAAACAAACAATATAAAAGTAAAATAATTTCAATGACTAGAATTAAACCTTCCACCAATGAAGTTCCTATTGAACCTAGCCATTCAGTGGCTCCGCTCCACAAAGTGAATGATGGGGGTTGCTTAAGTTTTTCTACCTCCTTTTGGATATGCTCCACTAAGTGGGCAATTTCTTCGGAGCTATATGGGATATACGTGCAACACTCAGTTCTGAGTAGGGCGCAAGTACCTCCCTTTTCAGCCAGGATGTAATCAAGGGCCAGTCTATTCTGTTGGGCTACTGTGTGGATTGCTCCCATTTCTGCATTGATTTTAACGAGGGCCTCTGAGGTATCATTGGCTACCCGTTCCACGACGGATGCCATGTTAATGGATTCCCTTGCCAGTCTGGCGGTCCCATACCTGGGGATCAGAATGGCAAAGAAACTCTCTGTTTCTGTGATAGCTCTCTTAGGACAGTGTAAATGTTCCGACAGTGACTTTATATGATACATATAAGGCACAATGTAGGCTAAATAGCAGGATCCCGTCCAATTCTGGGGCAGCCAAGGGTAGGCCTTGTGGCCACACACTCAATAGGTGCCATTATATGCAATGAACGTTAGCTGTTTCTTTGTCAACATCATTCCGGGGCCTGTCCAGGCTTTTCCATCTGTTTTATTCAGAATCCCTGTTGCGTTAAAAACTCCCACATCGGCCCAGATTGGACGGTTCCGTGGCTTGATTATATTATAATTCCGGTAGCAGTTACTATATCCCATATTTTGGCCTCCTTTGATGTTTCTAATCAGACAGACCGATTCCCCCAGTCTTCCTATTCCCGTTGTATTAGTGATAACAAAAAATGGGGGCCGTTTGGAATTATTGTAGCACGGTTGGTATCCCCCTTCAAAGGTAGTCACATTGTAACCTGCTGACTTCCATTTACGTGTCTAGTTTTCCGTATCCTGAAATGCATTGCCTGTTTTGTTTTGATTAATTATCCACTCCACCATTTCCGAGATATTCCGAGAATCCCTCCCTTTGAGTGAATAGAAATATGCGCACACACCCAACAACTAGAAATGTTACCTTGTTTGGCATAAATGTATGACATACATAAAAAGATATTTATATGTAATTCCCTTGGTACTCTATTACTTCTCTTTGGTGCAGAGGGTCGGCTAGTAAGAAGTAGGCCTATGCCTAGAATACCTACAATCAGTAATACAGTAAATTTATACATTTTGGCAAAAGTAATTGTCCTTATTAGATTTCAGCTTCAGTTATGGGTGCTTTTAACGTGTGAAGCGTGGATCCAGGCTTTCTTTCCTTGGACTTTAACAGCTGTCTGGGCGGTCAATAACATTTGATAAGGTCCCTCCCACTTGGCACCCAAAGGTTCTTTATGCAACTTTTTCACATACACCCAGACTCCCAGGATGATGTCGTGTCCTCCTTCAGGTGGATTACCCCAAGCTGCCGATACCTGTCGGGAAACAGAACTAATAGCATTGGTTAGGTTCTGACAGTATGATAACAAAGTGTCACTCATTAAGTGAACATCAGCTTTCCGTAAATCAATAGTTCCTGGCAGCGACATGGGTCTTCCTGTTATAATTTCAAATGGGCATGGACCTGTAGTTCTGTTCGGGGTTGCCCTAATGCTACATAGCACTATTGGTAGTGCCTGGGACCATGGTGTTCCTTCTTGGTGATATTTGGCAAGCTGTTGTTTCAGAGTTCGATTCATTCGCTCTACTTGTCCTGATGACTGTGGATGATAAGGACAGTGTAAATCCCATGTAATGTTCAGTAACCTACAGACTTCTTGGCAGACAGCACCTGTGAAGTGTGTTCCCTGATCTGAGTCAATGCTACTCGGGACTCCCCATCGAGGAATGTAATCCTTACACAAGACGTTTGCAGTGTGATTGGCTGTGGCTCTTTTAGTTGGAACAGCTTCTACCCATCTAGAGAATCTGTCGACCATGACAAGAATATTAGTGTATCCTTGGCATGAAGGATGAGATATATAATCAACCTGCAGATGCTGGAATGGTCCGACAGGGGCAGGGGGCCTCAGTTGGGGCATTACTGTGATGGGTCCAGAATTATTTTTCTGGCAGACCACACAGCGGTCTGCTACCAGCTGGGCATGTTTTTTAAATCCCCAACCCCCCAGCTTTTCTGGAACCGTGCCGTCATCTGTTGTGAGGCTAAGTGTCCCCATGAGTGGATCTGTTGGGCTAAAATAGGCATAAGCGCTTGTGGCGCGACTGGCTTGTCTCCAGATACCATCTTCACATAGCTTAATTCCTGCCTCAATCCATGTCCATTTTTCCTCTTGGGAGCACTCGCCTTGCATTGTTTGAAGGTCTCGTGTCAGAGTCCTGAGTGCTTTCAATCTGCACATCTGTGTTGGTTCTTCTGGGGGAATGCCCTGTGAGGCGGCATCTTTAGCTGCCTGGTCGGCTAGGGCATTTCCCTGTGCTTCCGTGGTATTTTCCTTGGTATGGGCCTTACACTTCAGGATGGACACTTCCTGAGGTAATTGTATGGCCTCTAGTAAGTCTCGGACTTCTTTTCCGTTTCGGATAGGTGTACCAGCAGCAGTGAGGAATCCCCTTTTCCGCCATAACAGACCAAAGTCGTGAGCGACTCCAAAAGCATAACGCGAATCTGTGTAGACATTAGCTGTCTGTCCTTCTGCTATTCGACATGCTTCTGACAGGGCCCGTAACTCGGCCTGTTGTGCTGACGTTCCTGAGGGTAAACATCCTTTTGCCACAACCTCATATAAGGTTGTAACTGACCATCCTGCTTTTCTGGTACCATTGTCAACAAAGGAGGAACCATCTGTAAACAGGATGAGGTCTGGGTTGTGCAGAGGCTCCTCTGCTGCTAAGGCTGCTTCTACTGTTTCTTTTAAAATCTCCACGCAGTCATGCTCTTCACATTCTCCCCCCTCTTGCTCCCTTGATTCTGACATCGGGAGAATAGCTGCAGGATTAACCGGGCTGGCCCGGATGATATGGAGATTAGGAGCTTCCAAAACTGCTGTCCAGCGGGTCCATCTAGCTGCCGTCACCTGAGACATTCTATTCATAGACAGCAAAGCATGTACGGTGTGGGGACACTTGACAATCAGCTTTTGGTCGAGGACTAGACCCGCAGTGATCATTACCGCTCGACATGTCGCTTCCATGGCCCTGAAGCAACTTCCCCATCCGAGGGCGACCGCATCCAGTTTTGCCGAATAATAGCCAATAGGTCTTTGATGATCCCCATGTTCTTGTGTCAGTATAGCTGTCATATATCCTTCTTTCTCATGGACAAACAGGGTAAATGGCTGACCACTGTCGGGGATTCCCAGAGCTCGTGCCGAACACAAAGCCTTTTTCAAACTCAGGAAGGCCTCTTGCTGTTCCTTAGTGAGGGTGATGGCTTCTTTAGAGGCACGTTTCCCCTTTAAGATATCATTCAATGGCTGAGCAAGCTGTGTGAAGGAGTCAATCCAATTTCTGTTAAAGTTACACAATCCGAAAAAGGACCTTAGTTCCTGAATAGTGGTGGGTTTTTTAGCAGCCCGAATGGCTGCAGTTCTACCCTGGGTAAGTTCTCTCTTTCCTTGTGAAATCTTTTGTCCCAGGTATACAACCTCTTCTTGGGATATTTGTACTTTGTCGATGCTGGCTTTATGTCCTTTCAGCCGAAGGTGGTCCAGCAAAGCTCGTAAATCTTGTTCATGTTGTTCTTCCGTGTTTGACGCTAGCAGGAAATCGTCTACATATTGGATGACTGTGGATGACAGGGGAGGTAATTCTCGCAAATGGCATTGTAAAGCCATGTGGAATACCGTAGGGCTGTTGTGGAAACCCTGCGGTAACCGGGTCCAAGTATACTGTTGCCCTTGGACAGTGAAAGCAAACCATTGTCGAACCTCCGGTGCCAGAGGCACCGACCAAAATCCGTTGGCCATATCTATAACCGAGAAATATTTATGTTCCGGTTTGAGGGCATTAAAAATGGTGGAGGGATCTGCGATCAAAGTAGCTTTTTGAACAATACACTGGTTAGCTTTCCTATAATCGACAGTCAAATGCCAAGTCTCATTAGATTTCTGTACCGGCCACACGGGGCTATTGGAGAAGCTATGTGTTTTAATAAGCACCCCTTATTTCTCCAATTGCTGAATAACCGGTAAGATTCCCGCGATGGCAGTTGGACTGATGGGATACTGTTTAGTGCATGGAGGCTTGTTCCCGGTAAATGACGCAGTCTCCATCTGGAGTAGGTCACAATCGTTCGTATCTTTAGCCCATATCGGGTGTTCCTTCAATTCTTCTTTCTTCAAAGTTCTAATTGACCATGTCACCCGACCATTCTCGAAATGCAACGATGAATCTATTTGGATTAGAACGTCCATTACCAAAAGGGGTTGATCTACTGGGCATATCCAGACTAGCGTGGTTAGTTCATGTGGACCCAGCCCTATAAGTACCGGTGTTGTCCTTTTAATTTCCATTTTATGGCCCCCAACTCCATAGGCTGTACGTGCCCTACCATCCAACGGCAAAAAGTCTCCATATTGTAGGGGTAAGCATGTTAATTCCGCCCCTGTGTCTAAAAGACAGTCCACATCCTTATCGCCCACCCTCACAGTTATATATAGCCCATCTCCCCTCTGTTGTATTAGTGCGAGGAGGTGGACCAGGGTGGGCTCTAATCGTTTATTGCTATCCCAAGTAACTCCTTCTGTTGTTGTATTGTCAGTCACTTAAATGCTTCTATGAGGTCATTATCTTGTGACAAGCCTGGTTTGTTGGCTGAATTGTATCCCGGCTGCATCCTCTTCTCCGACCATGACCATGCTGTTTTGCCCTGCACGTCTTGGCCCAGTGACCTTCTTTCCCACAATAATGACATTTTCCGGGTAATTTTCCCAATAACTGATTATTGGAATCCTGGGATTTCCATTCCACAGCCTGCAGGGCTCGGACTTTAGCTCCCATATCCCGATCTAATTGGTTACATCGATCCACCAATGCTGCAAAGGTAGTTCCTCTACCTTCCCAGTCCGGTAACACTACCTTAAGCATTTTGGACAGTTCTGGCTTTAGACCTGCCTTTAAAGCTGCTTTCAGGGGTCCAAACACTTCTTCATCCATTTCCTCATCCGTATTATTCATACCCGAAGGTTCTAGCCACATGCATCTAAACCGCTCGTCATACTCCAGGACCTCCTCTGTTTCTTTCTGTTGGCAGGCTGCAATTTTTCCCCAGTCTGTCTTAGCTGGACTGAAGGCTTGCAGCCAGTGTTTAATCGCCTCCCATCCTGCGTCTAATTCTTGCTCATCCTGCCCCAAAGCTTCTTCTACCTTGTCGTGCAATTTTCTTCCCTGTGTTTTTGGCACCATTATGGTCAAAATTTGCACTCCGTCCCAGGGATGAAGTTGATATATATTTCTTAAGCGGTCCAATTGGTCCCACGTTTTCACTCCCCCTTTCTTTGGATTGGGCAATTCCTTGGACCATTTATCAATTTTCTCTGGGTCTGCCGGATCATGAAATAAGTATTCTGCATACACCCTTTTCCTCGTTTTTTTGGTTCCTCTCATCCGCAGTCTCTTCTGATTTGACTACAACTCGTCTTTTTTTAAACGGGGCAAAGTGCACCCCTAATTCTTCATCCTTCGACCCTGTATCGTCAGAGGATTCAGAATCCGTATCTTTTCCTTGGTCGTGTCTTCGGGTTTGCGCTTTTAATTTATCCAAAATTGGTACCCTGGGAATTGACTGATACATTTTCCTTTTCCGATTACTGTCTATTGACCTAATGATTTTTTCCATTCTTTAATTTCACCTTTAAGATCTTTAACTTCCGCTTCCGACTTTTCAAGTTCAAATCTTTTCTGTCGCAGCTGTGCACAAACAGCTTGCAATTGGTCCTTTGTACTGGTCAGTTCTCGATCATGTTGGGAACGCATTAGAATTTCATTCCGCTTTCGGATCTGTCCCATAACGGCTCGGGACCATCTAGTTCGCTCTTTATTTTTCATGCGGGTCGTTTTTCCCCAGACCCTTTTAATCTTGTCCAAGGACCATTGTCTTTTGGAGGTACCATATTTTTGTTCGATCTTAATGCAGGTTTTAGATAAGTTCAATTGTTGCTCTATGTATTCTATCAACTGTTGGAGGATTTCATCTAGCGAAACCTCAGGTGGTGCCTGCCCGCCTTTAACAGTTGTAGGCAATTCTTTGCTCTTATCTCCTGCTGCCACAATACTGATTTCTTTACTGAGGTCTCGAGTCATAATGTAGGGGGGGACGAAAACCCCCTCATTTTACCCAGAAGGAAAAGGGCTGTGGGGTCACTCTGTGCTGTGAATTGAAACCGATGGAAGGAAAACTTTGGGACACAAATGAATTGAGATCGCCCCCCAGTGTTTGGACTCATAGGAAAGGGAATTTAATTTGGAACTATCTACCAGAAAGTTTGAAATCCTAAAGTGCACATGGAAGAAACTACGAACTTTAATCGAATTTGGGATTTTTTAAAAGGTGTATGTTGGGTCTGCAAGAAAAGGGGTGGAGTCAATATCAAAAGGGCCAGTTTGGACATTGGAACTAATCAAATTGTCTGGGAACTGTATACCCTCGAAACTCGCCCCTTGAAAACATTAGCATTTAAACAATGCCACATATTCCAACACCTTTTTCATCAGGCATAGAAATATCTGGCTCAGGCCAGACTAGCACAATGGCTACAGGAGGCCAATGCAATCAACACTCACTCAAACCTTAAGATCAGTAGAAAAAAAACCTAAAAACCTAAAACTGTTGCATTTTTCAAAATCAAAAAGTCCACCAATGAGAAGAATCGACTTCAGCAGGAGAGGCGGACTGGATAATCTGGCTATAAAAAAAGGGGTTTCTGACGTAGTGAAAAAGAAGTGATGATTTTCCCTGCCCTCGTCATCCAACAACCACAACCAGCAAGTCTCTCGACACTGAAGGAAAACCAGTGTCCGAAGACACCGAAGATAGAAGAAACAAACCACCAGACTGCGGAAGCCACAGTAGTGAGTATAACCTCTGGTCCCCAGAACTCCCAACTCAGTTAGGCCAGGAAAGGTGGGAGGTTGGGCATTGTACTGCTAAACTGGTGTAAAGATTTTCATTGGGTCCGTTTTAGTGGGATTTAGGGGGATTGTTTTGTTGGTGTATTGCTGTTTGTTGAGTTACAGCTTGTCAAATAAATTGGAAGCCTAAAGTTCCTCTTGGAATCACCTTGTCTCAGTTCTATTGTATTACATCTCCTGATCGTGAGTCTTATGTCAGAACCATGTAAGGGAAGCTAGGAGCGCCTCGAAAACGCTCAACTGTGTGTCACAGGCTAGGGAAGAAGGGGTTAGGAGTGTTTGACCCTCACAGGTGCCTCACAGGCTAGGCATAAGCTGTGGGGACGCATGAGTCTCAAAACCCCCTTCATAAGCTGTGGACACAGTCTCTCCAGTGGTGCTCTTGCAGCACTCAGGGTACCTCACAGGCCAGGCATAAGCTGTGAGGGCAGAAGCCCAGAGAGAGACACCCAAGGCACAACAACCCCAAAAGAAAACCCCTTACAGTAGGCTTTCCAGCCGATCGGTGGGTCGGTGATTAATTAACTAACACACCGCCGAAGTTAGACGTCTATGGGACCTTGAGCCGACTAGCAACTGGAGGGTTCGCAAACCAGAGGCTTTCGGAATCGCGTAGTAGGAGAGGCGAATTTAGACTTTTGACCGAGGACTTTTATAAAGAGGAGTCCTTACCTCAGTATGTAGGTCCGATGTCCAAAATTCAGTTTCTTCCCTCAGCGATCGTGTTCGTGATGCCAAAATTGTTAGATCTCTTAATTCCCAATGAAATACGAACTCCAGTTGTAGTTTTAATGTAACTTTATTCTGGCAGCAGCAACAAGCTTCTGGCTTTAAGCCAGGCCTTTGTCCTTCTGAGCCCACATGGCCAAAATGGCTGTTTTTATACCTGGTTCAATTTACAGAAAAGAACTCGCCTTTTTTGACCTTATTGGCTCAATTAATAGTCTGTTAACCTTTAATTGCCTCGCTACCCAAAGGTCCTAAAATGTAAAGTTAATTGATGATTTAGTGGTCTGTGTTTTTTCAAAACTGCAGCCAGGCTGCAGAGCTTGAATTCTCTATCAGTAACATAACAGTAAAGAAGAAAATAATGGCACTGAAGTGTGACAGATTCCCAGGATCCGATGGTTTCCATCCCAGGGATGTAAAGCACATTGCAGATACCTAACTATAATCTTCCAAAGTTCTTTAGATTCAGGAACTGTTCCTTTAGATTGGAAAATTGCACATGTCATTCTGTATTTAAGAATGGCAATAGAGGGAAACCAAGGAGTTATAAACCAGTTAAGCCGAACATCTGTTAAAGAGAAATTACTAGAATCTATAATTAAGGATAGGGTGACTGAACACCTCAAATTTTCAGTTTATCAGAGCGAGCCAGCATGGAATTGTGAAAGGTAGGTCTTGCCTGACAAACCTGACTTAATTTTTTGAGGAGATGACTAAAGTAGTGGACAGGGGAATGTTTATGGATGTTATTTATATGGACTTCGAGAAAGCATTTGATAAAGTTCCTGATAGAGAATTCAAACAGGCTGCATTCAGACAGGCTGTGAAAATTCACAGACCCCAAGTCAAAGCTGCTACGTGCAACTCAGCATGTTGCATTAAGTCATCAATCAACTTGACATTTTAGGACCTTGGGTAGTGAGCCAATTAAAGGTTAAAAGACTGTCAATTGAGCCAATAAGGTCAAAAAAGGCGAGTTTTTTTCTGTAAATTGAACCAGGTATAAGTACAGCCATTTTGGCCATGTGGTCTTAGAAGGACAAAGGCCTGGCTTAAAGCCAGAAACTTGTTGCTGCTGCCAGGATAAAGTTACATTAAAACTACAATCGGAGTTCGTATTTCATTGGAAATTAAGAGATCTAACAATTTTGGCGTCACGAACAGGATCGCTGAGGAAAGAAACTGAATTTTGGACATCGGACCTACATACTGAGGTAAGGACTCCTCTTTATAAAAGTCCTCGGTCAAAAGTCTAAATTCGCCTTTCCTTCTACGCGATTCCGAAAGCCTCTGGTTTGTGAACCCTCCAGTTGGTAGTCGGCTCGAGGTCCCATAGACATCTAACTTCGGCAGTGTGTTAGTTAATTAATCACCGAACCAGTGATCGGCTGGAAAGTCTACGACTCAAGACCCCAGTAAAGAAATCAGTATTATGGCAGCAGGAGATAAGAGCAAAGAATTGCCTACAACTGTTAAAGGTGGGCAGGCACCACCTGAGGTTTCGATAGATGAAATCCTCCAACAGTTGAAAGAATACATAGAGCAACAATTCAACTTATCTAAAACCTGTATTAAAATCGAACAAAAATACGATACCTCCAAAGGACAATGGTCCTTGGACGAGATCAAAAGGGTCTGGGGAAAAACGACCCATATGAAAAATAAAGAGCGAACTGGATGGTCCCTAGCCGTTATGGGACAGATCCGAAAGAGGAATGAAATTATAATGCGTTCCCAACATGATCGAGAACTGACCAGAACAAAGGACAATTACAAGCTGTTTGTGCACAGCTGCGACAGAAAAGACTTGAACTTGAAAAGTCGGAAGCGGAAGTTAAAGATCTTAAAGGTGAAATTAAAGAATGGAAAAAATTATTAGGTCAATAGACAGTAATCGGAAAAGGAAAATGTATCAGTCAATTCCCAGGGTACCCATGTTTGGATAAATTAAAAGCGCAAACCCAAAGACACGACCGAGGAATAGATATGGATTCTGAATCCTCTGATGATACAGGGTCGAAGGATGAAGAATCAGGGGTGCGCTTTGCCCCGTTTAAAAAAAGACGAGTTGTAGTCAAATCAGAAGAGACTGCGGATGAGGGCGGAACCAAAAAAACGAGGAAAAGAGTGTATACAGAATACTCATTTCATGATCCGGAAGACCCAGAGAAAATTGATAAATGGTTCAAGGAGTTGCCCAATCCAAAGAAAGGGGGAGTGAAAACGTGGGACCATTTCGATCGCTTAAGAAATATATATCAACTTCATCCCTGGGACGGAGTGCAAATTTTGACCATAATGGTGCCAAAAACACAGGGAAGAAAATTGCACGACAAGGTAGAAGAAGCTTTGGGGCAGGATGAGCAAGAATTAAACGCAGGATGGGAGACAATTAAACACTGGCTGCAAGCCTTCAGTCCAGCTAAGACAGACTGGGGAAAAATTGCAGCCTGCCAACAGAAAGGAACAGAGGAGATCCTGGAGTATGACGAGTGGTTTAGATGCACGTGGCTAGAACATTCGGGTATGAATAATACGGATGAGGAAATGGATAACGAAGTGTTTGGACCCCTGAAAGCAGCTTTCGTGGCAGGTCTAAAGCCAGAACTGTCCAAAATGCTTAAGGTAGTGTTACTGGACTGGGAAGGTAGAGGAACTACCTTTGCAGCATTGGTGGATCGATGTAACCAATTAGATCGGGATATGGGAGCTAAAGTCCGAGCCCTGCAGGCTGTGGAATGGAAATCCCAGGATTCCGATAAACAGTTATTAGGAAAATTACCCGGAAAATGTCATTATTGTGGGAAAGAAGGTCACTGGGCCAAGACGTGCAGGGCAAAACAGCAAGGTCATGGCTGGGGAAGAGGACGCAGCCAGGGATACAATTCAGCCAACAAATCAGGCTTGTCACAAGATACCGACCTCATAGAAGCATTTTAGTGACTGACAATACAACAACTGAAGGAGTTACTTGGGATAGCAATAAACGATTAGAGCCCACCCTGGCCCCCCTCCTCGCACTAATACTAAAAAGGGGAGATGGGCTATATATAACTGTGAGGGTGGGCGATAAGGATGTGGACTGTCTTTTAGACACGGGGTGGAATTAACATGCTTACCCCTACAATATGGAGACTTTTTGCCGTTGGATGGTAGGGCACGTACAGCCTATGGAGTTGGGGCCATAAAATGGAAATTAAAAGGACAACACCGGTACTTATAGGGCTGGGTCCACATGAACTAACCACGGCGGTCTGGATAGGCCCAGTAGATCAACCCCTTTTGGTAATGGACGTTCTAATCCAAATAGATTCATCGTTGCATTTTGAGGATGGTCAGGTGACATGGTCAATTAGAACTTTGAAGAAAGAAGAATTGAAGGAACACCCGATATGAGCCAATGATAAGAATGATTGTGGCCGACTCCAGATGGAGCCTGCGTCATTTACCGGGACCAAGCCTCCATGCACTAAACAGTATCCCATCAGTCCAACTGCCATCACGGGAATCTTACCGGTTATTCAGCAATTGGAGAAACAAGGGGTGCTTATTAAAATGCACAGCTCCTCCAATAGCTCCGTGTGGCTGGTACAGAAATCTAATGAGACTTGGCATTTGACTGTCGATTATAGGAAAGCTAACCAGTGTATTGATCAAAAAGCTCCTTTGGTCGCAGATCCTTCCACCATTTTTAATGCTCTCAAACCGGAACATAAATATTTCTCGGTTATAGATATGGCCAACGGATTTTGGTCGGTGTCTCTGGCACCGGAGGTTCGACAGTGGTTTGCTTTCACTGTCCAAGGGCAACAGTATACTTGGACCCGGTTACCGCAGGGTTTCCACAACAGCTCTACGGTATTCCACATGGCTTTACAAAGACATTTGTGAGAATTACCTCCCCTGTCATCCACAGTCATCCAATATGTAGACGATATCCTGCTAGCGTCAAACTCGGAAGAACAGCATGATCAAGATTTATGAGCTTTGCTGGACCACCTTGGCTGAAAGGACATAAAGCTAGCATCGACAAAGCACAAATATCCCAAGAAGAGGTTGTATACCTCGGACAAAAGATTTCACAAGGAAAGAGAGAACTTACCCAGGGTAGAACTGCAGCCATTCGGGCTGCTAAAAAACCCATCACTATTCAGGAACTAAGGTTCTTTTTGGGATTGTGTAACTTTAACAGAAATTGGATTGACTCCTTCACACAGCTTACTCAGCCACTGAATGATATCTTAAAGGGGAAACGTGCCTCTAAAGAAGCCATCACCCTCACTAACGAACAGCAAGAGGCCTTCCTGAGTTTGAAAAAGGCTTTGTGTTCAGCTCTGGGAATCCCCGACAGTGGTAAGCCATTTACCCTGTTTGTCCATGAGAAAGAAGGATATATGACAGCTATACTGACACAAAAACATGGGGATCGGCAAAGACTTATTGGCTATTATTCGGCAAAACTGGATGCGGTCGCCCTCGGATGGGGAAGTTGCCTCAGGGCCATGGAAGCTACATGTCGAGCGGTAATGATCACTGCAGGTCGAGTCCTCGACCAAAAGCTGATTGTCAAGTGTCCCCACACCATACACGCTTTGCTGTCTTTGAAAAGAATGTCTCAGATGGCAGCTAGATGGACCCACTGGACAGCAGTTTTGGAAGCTCCTAATCTCCATATCGTCCGAGCCAGCCCGGTTAATCCCGCAACTATGCTCCCGATGTCAGAATTGAGGGAGCAAGAAGGGGGAGAATGTGAAGAGCATGACTGCGTGGAGATTTTAAAAGAAACAGAAGAAGCAGCCTTAGCAGCAGAGGAGCCTCTGCACAACCCAGACCTCATCCTGTTTACAGATGGTTCCTCCTTTGTTGACAATGGTACCAGAAAAGCAGGATGGGCAGTTACAACCTTATATATAGTGGTAAAAGGATGTTTACCCTCAGGAACGTCAGCACAACAGGCCGAGTTACGGGCCCTGTCAGAAGCATGTCGAATAGCAGAAGGACAGACAGCTAATGTCAACACAGATTCGTGTTATGCTTTTGGAGTCGCTCACGACTTTGGTCTGTTATGGTGGAAAAGGGGATTCCTCACTGCTGCTGGTACAGCTATCCGAAATGGAAAAGAAGTCCGAGACTTACTAGAGGCCATACAATTACCTCAGGAAGTGTCCATCCTAAAGTGTAAGGCCCATACCAAGGAAAATACCACGGAAGCACAGGGAAATGCCCTAGCCGACCAGGCAGCTAAAGATGCCGCCTCACAGGGCGTTCCCCCAGAAGAACCAACACAGATGTGCAGATTGAAAGCACTCAGGATTCTGACACGAGACCTTCAAACAATGAAAGGCGAGTGCTCCCGAGAGGAAAAATGGACATGGATTGAGGCAGGAATTAAGCTATGTGAAGTTGGTGTCTGGAGACAAAGAGTTACCGACAAGCCAGTCGCGCCACAAGCACTTATGCCTTTTTTAGCCCAACAGATCCACTCGTGGGGACACTTGGTCTCACAACAGATGACGGCACGGTTCCAGATAAGCTGGTGGGGTCGAGGATTTAAGAAACATGCCCAGCTGGTAGCAGACCGCTGTGTGGTCTGCCAGAAAAATAATTCTGGACTCATCACGGTAATGCCCCAACTGAGGCCCCCTGCCCCTTGTTGGACCATTCCAGCATCTGCAGGTTGATTATATATCTCATCCTTCATGCCAAGGATACACTAATATTCTTGTCATGGTCAACAGATTCTCTAGATGGGTAGAAGCTGTTCCAACTAAAAGAGCCACAGCCAATCACACTGCAAACATCTTGTGTAAGGATTACATTCCCCGATGGGGAGTCCCGAGTAGCATTGACTCAGATCAGGGAACACACTTCACAGGTTCTGTCTGCCAAGAAGTCTGTAGGTTACTGAACATTACGTGGGATTTACACTGTCCTTATCATCCACAATCATCAGGACAAGTAGAGCGAATGAATCGAACTCTGAAACAACAGCTTGCCAAATATCATCAAGAAGGAACATCATGGCCCCAGGCACTACCAATAGTGCTATGTAGCATTAGGGCAACCCCAAACAGAACTACAGGTCTAAGCCCATTTGAAATTATAACAGAAAGACCCATGTCGCTGCCAGGAACTATTGATTTACGGAAAGCTGATGTTCACTTAATGAGTGACACTTTGTTATCATACTGTCAGAACCTAACCAATGCTATTAGTTCTGTTTCCCGACAGGTATCGGCAGCTTGGGGTAATCCACCTGAAGGAGGACACGACATCATCCCGGGAGTCTGGGTGTATGTGAAAAAGTTGCATAAAGAACTTTTGGGTGCCAAGTGGGAGGGACCTTATCAAGTGTTATTGACCACCCAGGCAGCTGTTAAAGTCCAAGGAAAGAAAGCCTGGATCCACACTTCACACGTTAAATGAGCACCCGTAACTGAAGCTGAAATCTAATAAGGACAATTACTTTTTGCCAAAATGTATAAATTTACTGTATTACTGATTGTAGGTATTCTAGGCATTTGCCTACTTCTTACTAGCCGACCCTCTGCACCAAAGGGAAATAGTAGGGTAGCAAGGGAATTACATGTAAATACCTTTTTATATATGTCATACATTTATGCCAAACAAGGTAACATTTCTAGTTGTTGGGTGTGTGCGCATATTCCTATTCACTCAAAGGGAGGGATTCCCTTGAGGCCAGTTCCCTTGAATATCTCAGAAATGGCTGAGTGGATAATTCATCAAAACAAAGCAGGCAATGCCTTTCAGGATACGGAAAACTGGGCATGTAAATGGAAGTCCGCAGGTTACAATCTGACTACCTTTGAAGGGGGATACCAACCGTGCTACAATAATTCCAAACGGCCCCCATTTTTTGTTGTCACTAATACAACGGGAATAGGAAGACCGGGGGAATCGGTCTGTCTGATTAGAAACATCAAAGGAGGCCAAAATATGGGATATAGTAACTTCTCCCGGAATTATAATATAATCAAGCCACGGAACAGTCCAAACTGGGCCGATGTGGGAATTCTTAACGTAACGGGGATTCTGAATAAAACAGATGGAAAAGCCTGGACAGGCCCCGGAGTGTTGCTGACAAAGAAACAGCTAACCTTCATTGCCTATAATGGCACCTATTGGGTGTGTGGCCACAAGGCCTACCCTTGGCTGCCCCAGAATTGGACGGGATCCTGCTATTTAGCCTACAATGTGCCTTATATGTATCATATAAAGTCACTGTCGGAACATTTACACCGTCCTAAGAGAGCAATCACAGAAACAGAGAGGTTCTTTGCCATTCTGATCCCCAGATATGGGACCGCCAGACTGGCAAGGGAATCCATTAACATGGCATCCATTGTGGAACGGGTAGCCAATGATATCTCAGAGGCCCTAATTAAAATCAATGCAGAAATGGGAGCAATCCACACAGTAGCCCAACAGAATAGACTGACCCTTGATTACATCCTGGCTGAAAAGGGAGGTACTTGCACCCTACTTGGAACTGAGTGTTGCACATATATCCCAGATAGCTCCGAAGAAATTACCCACTTAGTGGAGCATATCCAAAAGGAGGTAGAAAAACTTAAGCAACCCCCATCATTCACTTTGTGGAGCGGAGCCACTGAATGGCTAGGTTCAATAGGAACTTCATTGGTGGAAGGTTTAATTCTAGTCGTTGTAATTATTTTACTTTTATATTGTTTGTTTATGTTGATTAAATGTTGTTGCGACCAGGCGGCTGTAGCTGCTGTCCCGCAGGTGAGACACCTTGCTGGTCCCAGCAGACCGTCTGTACGTGGCACAGGGGTATGTTATGCTTAAGGGAAGGTTGTTTACTGGTTGAATTAAGATATTGATTTGGATTAAATTGGAATAAGGTTAATCAACCTACTAAAACCAGACTTCCATTGTGGCCACGATGGAACTTGGGTTGGTGTAAATTTGTGTAGAAGTCCGGACATGTGGCGAAACACATCAACAAATTTTAGAAGGAAACTCTATTAACATGTATGAAATTATTTTGTAGAATGTTTAACCAGTGATAGCTGATGTTTTATGATTGAGTTTGTGAACGAATCAAAGGGGGGATTGATACAGAATTCAAACAGGCTGCATTCAGATCGGCTGTGAAAATTCACAGACCCAAGTCAAAGCTGTTACGTGCAACTCAGCATGTTGCATTAAGTCATCAATCAACTTGCCATTTTAGGACCTTGGATAGCAAGCCAATTAAAGGTTAAAAGACTCTCAATTGAGCCAATAAGGTCAAAGAAGGTGAGTTCTTTTCCGTAAATTGAACCAGGTATAAGAACAGCCATTTTGGCCATGTTGTCTCAGAAGGACAAAGGCCTGGCTTAAAGCCAAGAGCTTTTGCTGCTGCCAGAATAAAGTTACATTAAAACTACAATCGGAGTTCTTATTTCATTGGAAATTAAGAGATCTAACAATTCCACATAAGAGACTAAGGCTAGAAGCCCACAGAATTGAAGGCAAATTATTGACCTGATTAAGAAATTGGCCGAGTGGCAGGAGACAGAGAATGGAGATAATGGGTAGGTATTCAAATTGGCAGGAGGTGATTAGTGGTGTCCCACAGGGACCTGTTTTGGGGCTTCAACTATTCACAATATTTATTAATGACTTGGATGATGACATAGAAAGTCATATCTCCAAATTTCCCAATGACACAAAGATAGACGGCATTGTAGGCAATGTAGATGAAAACATTAAATTACAAAGGGCTGTTGGCAGATTAAGTGAATGGGCAAAACTGGCAAATGTATTTCAGTGTAGGCAAATGTGAGGTCATCCACTTGGGACCTAAAAAGGATAGAACAGGGTACTTTCTAAATGAAGAAAGGCTAACAACAATGGAGGTCCAAAGAGACTTGGAGGTCCAGGAACATAGATCATTAAAATGTTATGAACGGGTACAGAAAATAATCAGAACGTCCTTTATAGGTTGAGGAATGGAATACAAGGAGGTACAATTTATGCTGCAGCTGTACAAAACCCCGGTTAGACCACACCTGGAGTATTGTGAGCAGTTCTGGGCATCACACCTTCGGAAGGATATATTGGCCTTGGAGGGAGTGCAGCGTAGATTTACCAGAATGAAACATGGACTTCAAGGGTTACATTATGAGAAGAGATTACATAATTTAGTGTTAATCTCCTCTTTAACTGTTGCTGGTTAAAGAGGAGATTAAGGTAATAGTAAGGAAGGACATTGGATGATGTGGAATCTGTATGGGTAGAGCTGCGGAACACCAAGGGGCAGAAAACACTAGTGGGAGTTGTGTACAGACCACCAAACAGTAGTAGTAAGGTTGGGGATGGCATCAAACAGGAAATTAAGGATGTGTGCAATAAAGGTACAGCAGTTATCATGGGTGACTTTAATCTACATATAGATTGGGCTAACCAAACTGGTAGCAATATGGTGGAGGAGGATTTCCTAGAGTGTATAAGGGATGGTTTTCCAGACCAATATGTCAAGGAACCAACTAGAGAGCTGGCCATCCTAGACTGGGTGTTGTGTAATGAGAGAGGATTAATTAGCAATCTTGTTGTGCGAGACCCCTTGGGGAAGAGTGACCATAATATGGTAGAATTCTTCATTAAGATGGAGAGTGACACAGTTAATTCAGAAATTAGGGTCCTGAACTTAAAGAAAGGTAACTTCGATGGTATAAGATGTGAATTGGCTAGGAAAGACTGGCGAATGATACTTAAAGAGTTGACGGTGGATAGGCAATGGTAGATATTTAAAGATCACATGGATGAACTTCAACAATTGTACATCCCTGTCTGGCGTAAAAATAAAATGGGGAAGATGGCTCAACCGTGGCTAACAAGGGAAATTAGGGATAGTGTTAAATCCAAGGAAGAGGCAAATAAATTAGCCAGAAAAAGCAGCAAACCTGAGGATTGGGAGAAATTTAGAATTCAGCAGAGGAGGACAAGGTGTTTAGTAAGGAGGGGAAAAATAGAGTATGAGAGTAAGCTTGCAGGGAACATAAAAACTGTCTGCAAAAGCTTCCACAGATATGTGAATAGAAAAAGATTAGTGAAGACAAATGTAGGTCCCTTGCAGTCAGAATCAGGTGAATTTAGAAATGGCAGACCAATTGAACAAATACTTTGGTTCTGTCTTCACTAAGGAAGACACAAATAACCTTCTGGAAATACTAGGGGACCGAGGGTCTAGCGAGAAGGAGGAACTGAAGGAAATCCTTATTAGTTAGGAAATTGTGTTACGGAAATTGATAGGATTGAAGGCCGATAAATCCCCAGGGCCTGATAGTCTGCATCCCAGAGTACTTAAGGAAGTGGCCCTAGAAATAGTGGATGCATTGGTAGTTATTTTCCAACATTCTATAGACTCTGGATCAGTCCCTTTGGATTGGAGGGTAGCTAATGTAACTCCACTTTTAAAAAAAGGAGGGAGAGAGAAAACAGGGAATTATAAACCGGTTAGCGTGACATCGATAGTGGGGAAAATGTTGGAATCAATTATTAAAGATGTAATAGCAGCGCATTTGGAAAGCAGTGACAGGATCGGTCCAAGGGAAATCATGCTTGACAAATCTTCTAGAATTTTTTGAGGATGTAACTTGTAGAGTGGACAAGGGAGAACCAGTGGATGTGGTGTATTTGGACTTTCAAAAGGCTTTTGACAAGATCCCACACAAGAGATTAGTGTGCAAAATTAAAGCACATGGTATTGGGGGTAATGTATTGACATGGATAGAGAACTGGTTGGCAGACAGAAAGCAAAGAGTAGGAATAAACGGGTCCTTTTCAGAATGGCAGGCACTGACTAGTGGGGTACCGCAAGGTTCAGTGCTGGGACCCCAGCTATTTACAATCTACATTAAAGATTTAGATGAAGGAATTGAATATAATATCTCCAAGTTTGCAGATGACACTAAGCTGGGTGGCAGTGTGAGCTGTGAGGAGGAGCTAAGAGCCTGCAGGGTAACTTGGACAGGTTAGGTGAGTGGGCAAATGCATGGCAGATGCAGTATAATGTAAATAAATGTGAGGTTATCCACTTTGGTGGCAAAAACAGGAAGGCTGAATATTATCTGAATGGTGACAGATTAGGAAAAGGGGAGGTGCAACGAGACCTGGGTGTCATGGTACATCAGTCATTGAAAGTTGGCATGCAGATACAGCAGGCAGTGAAGAAGGCAAATGGTATGTTGGCCTTCATAGCGAGGGGATTTGAATATGGGAGCAGGGAGGTCTTACTGCAGTTGGACAGGGCCTTGGTGAGGTCTCACCTGAAATATTATGTACAGTTTTGGTCTCCTAATCTGAGGAAGGACATTTTTGCTATTGAGGGAGTGTAGCGAAGGTTCACCAGATTGATTCCCGGGATGGCAGGACTGACAAATGAAGAAAGACTGGATCAACTGTGCTTGTATTCACTGGAATTTAGAAGAATGAGAGGGGATCTCATAGAAACATATAAAATTCTGATGGGACTGGACAGGTTAGATGCAGGAAGAATGTTCCTGATGTTGGGGAAGTCCGGAACCAGGGGTCACAGTCTAAGGATGAGGGGTAAACCATTTAGAACCGAGATGAGGAGAAACTTCTTCACTCAGAGAATTTTGAACCTGTGGAATTCTCTACCACAGAAAGTTGTTGAGGCCAGTTCGTTAAGATATATTCAAAAGGGAGTTAGATGTGGCCCTTATGGCTAAAGGGATCAAGGGGTATGGAGAGAAAGCAGGAATGGGGTACTGAAGTTGCATGATCAGCCATGATCATATTGAATGGTGGTGCAGGCTTGAAGGGCCGAATGGCCTATTTTTGCACCTATTTCCTATATTTTCTATGTTTCTATGAAATTAGAAATTTAAGGGGTGATCTGATCAAAGTTTTCAAGATATTAAGGGGAACAGCTAGGGTAGATAGAGAGAAACTATTTCTGCTGGTTGGTGAGTCTAAAAATTAGAGGCAGACCTTTCAGGTGTGAAATTCGGGAACACTACTATACATAAAGGGTGGTGGAAGTTTGGAACTCTCTTCCGCAAACGGCAATTTATCCGAGATCAATTGTTAATTTAAAATCAGAGATTGATAGCTTTCTGTTAACCAAAGGTATTAAGGGATATGGGCTAAAGGCGGGTGTACGGAGTTCCGTCACAGATTAGCCATAATCTCATTGAATGGAGGAGCAAGCTCAAGGGGCTGAATAGACTATTCTTGTTCCTATGTTCCTATGTTTATTCTTCCCTCCATCCATTTGAACAACACACAACTCAAAGAGTTTAATGTTTGAGCTGTTGGTGCTGCTGGGATGTCTTTGGGAAACATGTATAACAACTTGTGCCAGGAGTTTCCTCGAAATTTGCACTCGAAATTACGCTTTAAGCTGCGCCCAATTTACCAAAGACAGATTACACTCAAGTGTCCTCCCAATCTCATTGGAATACGCCCACATTTAAAATGGCCATAAATGGGCAAAAATCAATGAAAACAATTAGGGCTCAAAGAAATGCTGAACATTCATCCAATATATTTCTTTGAGTCGTAGGGGGTCGAATTCCATTTGCAAAGCCACCCGTTAGCACCGGAGAGGGGCGGCTAATGGACAGCTAAGGACTTACCATCAGCGGGGAGCGAGATCCTCAGCTCACGAGAAATGTAGTTGGGCAGTGGGGACGGCGCCAAGAGATATTGCTGCGGGCTTTACCGCCACCCACGTGGTAACATCATCGAACGTGCAATGCCCCTTTGGCGCCACGGCTGCAAAATTAGGTATGTACCATGGCCTTACCAGCAGGTGTTTACACAGCCTGGAAAAGCTGTCGGTACATCAGGGATCCCGGCGCGATATCATCCAGAGATCAAGGTAAGTTGTTGAGTTTAATTTTTTCTGCATTTTTCTATTAATGACACCAGTGAGGAAATGTGGGTGTGGATCAGAGAAATTTTCGGAAATTTTTTTTTCCAATTTTTTCAACTTGCCTACCGTCAGGAAATTCAGTCGGCCTCCTGAGCTACCACCCCATTGGCACCCGAGGATGAGTGTGCAATGCCACTTTTAGCGTTGCTCTCTCATCTTTGGGCGGTAAAACTGAATTCGCCAGGCAGTAAAATCACCGTCCAGGCGGTGTCACCGCTTCTAAAACAGCGGTACTGAATGTCGACCCCTTAGTATTTACGTTCAACTCATTTGGAAATCGGTGGTTAGTGGTGTGCCACAGGGATCGGTGCTGGGGCCACAACTGTTTACAATATACATAGATAACCTGGAAGAGGGGAGAGAGTGTAGTGTAATAAAATTTGCAGATGACACAAAGATTAGTGGGAAAGCGGGTTGTGTAGAGGACACAGAGAGGCTGCAAAGAGATTTAGATAGGTTAAGCGAATGGGCTAAGGTTTGGCAGATGGAATACAATGTCGGAAAATATGAGGTCATCCACCTTGGAAAAAAAACAGTAAAAGGGAATATTATTTGCATGGGGAGAAATTACAACATTCTGCGGTGCAGAGGGACCTGGGGGTCCTTGTGCATGAATCCCCAAAAGTTAGTTTGCAGGTGCAGGAGGTAATCAGGAAGGCGAATGGAATGTTGGCCTTCATTGCGAGAGGGATGGAGTACAAAAGCAGGGAGGTCCTGCTGCAACTGTATAGGGTATTGGTGAGGCCGCACCTGGAGTACTGCATGCAGTTTTGGTCACCTTACTTAAGTAAGGATATACTAGCTTTGGAAGGGCTGCAGAGACGATTCACTAGGCTGATTCCGGAGATGAGGGGGTTACCTTATGATGATAGATTGAGTAGACTGGGTCTTTACTCGTTGGAGTTCAGAAGGATGAGGGGTGATCTTATAGAAACATTTAAAATAATGAAAGGGATAGACAAGATAGAGGCAGAGAGGTTGTTTCCACTGGTCGGGGAGACTAGAACTAGGGGCACAGCCTCAAAATACGGGGGAGCCAATTTAAAACCGAGTTGGGAAGGAATTTCTTCTTCCAGAGGGTTGTGAATCTGGAATTCTCTGCCCAAGGAAGCAGTTGAGGCTAGCTCATTGAATGTATTCAAATCACAGATAAATAGATTTTTAACCAATAAGGGAATTAAGGGTTATGGGGAGCGGGCGGGTAAGTGGAGCTGAGTCCACGGCCAGATCTGCCATGATCTTGTTGAATGGCGGAGCAGGCTCGAGGGGCTAGATCGCCTACTACTGTTCCTAATTATTGTATTCTTATGTTCTTATGTTCTTAACCATCATTCATGCACATGACAACATTTTTAAGACCCAGCAATTGGGCAGGCTTTTTAATTTTTATTGTGACTAATAATTGCTGGCAGTGTTCACTTATATCTCGGCCTTAACTTTGCAGATTTCCAGCAGTGTTTATTTTCTTGTCTAACTCTGTTTTTAAATGTCTGAGCACCATTTTCCTGAGGGAATGTTTGTGCCTCCTAGCATGCTACAAATCAGAGCCAGGCTGTCAGGAAGAAACTGAGTACCAATGTTATGATTACACTATATTTGGAAATTAAAAGCAACTGGAGGCTCCTGTGATTCAATGTTCTGCTAAATGGCAATGTTCAGGTCACAAATTTGTAGGGACGGCATTTACCTCCTAAATATTGAGGATATATGCCCACATTCATTTTGTACAGCCCATCCCCAGGTGAAAAGAATGTACTCAATCTGAAACTATTTTACTTACTGAATCACTATATATAAGCTATGTAGAATAAAAGAATTATGAGGCACAAATTACATCGATATATGCAGTCTTGAACTATTTGGGGTATCTGGGCATAAGAACCAAGAAGTATCTGTAATTACCAATTCAAAAGGGTCCTCTGAGTACCCGTTAATTATTATTCGTTAAATATGCGGAAAACTTTCATTGATCTTATTGTGAAAAATGTTAGCTGAGTTGGTTGCACTAATGACATCATTTTTCATTATGAATAAATTAAATACATGTTCAGATATTGGAATATGGAAACTAAAGGGTTGATTTAAATCTAGAGTAGAATGGTGGATTTGGTGGAATAGTGGAGTGTGGATGAGAGTTGCAAGATAAAGGTCGCTGAGGCGTGAGTCCGGGGATCGGCGAGAGGCCTATAAAAGGCCGCGAGAGGCAGCGGGAGTTTGTGGTCGCTGAGGCGTGAGTCCGGGGATCGGCGAGAGGCCTATAAAAGACCGCGAGAGGCAGCGGGAGTTCGTGGTCGCTGAGGCGTGAGTCCGGGGATCGGCGAGAGGCCTATAAGAGGCAGCGGGAGTTCGTGGTCGCTGAGGCGTGAGTCCGGGGATCGGCGAGAGGCCTATAAAAGGCCGCGAGAGGCAGCGGGAGTTCGTGGTCACTGAGGCGTGAGTCCGGGGATCGGCGAGAGGCCGATAAGAGGCAGCGGGAGTTCGTGGTCGCTGAGGCGTGAGTCCGGGGATCGGCGAGAGGCCTATAAAAGGCCGCGAGAGGCAGCGGGAGTTCGTGGTCGCTGAGGCGTGAGTCCGGGGATCAGGAGAGGCCTATAAAAGGCCGCGAGAGGCAGCGGGAGTTCGTGGTCGCTGAGGTGTGAGTCCGGGGATAGGCGAGAGGCCTATAAAAGGCGTACTTGTGCAGCTACAGGGAGAAGACAAAAAAGAAGTAGAAAGAAACAGAAAGGTGACGTCACAGCCTAGGGGGTAAGTGATTGGCTGGTGATTGGTGAGTAGTTTTTCATTTTCTTTTTTTATATTAGTCAGTAACTTTTAACATTGTTGTTGCCAATTTAAGTGTATCTAAGGGTTAAGTCATGGCAGGAGAACTCGGTCGGGTGTTATGCTCCTCCTGTACCATGTGGGAACTCAGGGACACTTCCGGTGTCCCTGACGACGACATGTGCGGGAAGTGTATCCACCTCCAGCTCCTGACGGTCCGCGTTGAGGAATTGGAGCTGAGGGTGGATTCACTCTGGAGCATCCACGATACTGAGAATGATGTGAGTAGCACGTGTATCGCGTTGGTCTTACCGCAGGAGAAGGGTCCACAGCCAGATAGGAAATGGAAGACCGACAGGTAGAGTAGTGCAAGGAAGGTAGTGCAGGGGTCCCCTGTGGTCAACCCCCTGCAAAACAGATACACCGCTTTGAGTACTGATGGGGGGGATGACTCATCAGGGGAGGGCAGCAGCAGCCAAGTCCATGGCACCGTGGCTGGCTCTGTTGCACAGGAGGGCAGCAAAAAGAGTGGGAGCGCGATAGTGATAGGGGATTCAATGGTGAGGGGAATAGATAGGCGTTTCTGTGGCCGCAACCGAGACTCCAGGATGGTATATTGCCTCCCTGGTGCAAGGGTCAAGGATGTCTTGGAGCGGGTGCAGGACATTCTAAAAAGGGAGGGAGAACAGCCAATTGTCGTCGTGCACATTGGTACCAACGACATAGGTAAAAAAAGGGATGAGGTCCTATGAAAAGAATTTAAGGAGCTAGGAGCTAAATTAAAAAGTAGGACCTCAAAAGTAGTAATCTCGGGATTACTACCAGTGCCACGTGCTAGTCAGAGTAGGAATCACAGGATAGCGCAGATGAATATGTGGCTTGAGCAGTGGTGCAGCAGGAAGGGATTCAAATTCCTGGGGCATTGGAACCGGTTCTGGGAGAGGTGGGACCAGTACAAACCAGACGGTCTGCACCTGGGCAGGACCGGAACCAATGTCCTAGGGGGAGTGTTTGCTAGTGCTGTTGGGGAGGAGTTAAACTAATATGGCAGGGGGATGGGAACCAATGCAGGGAGACAGAGGGAAACAAAAAGGAGGCAAAAGCAAAAGACAGAAAGGAGATGAGGAAAAGTGGAGGGCAGAGAAACCCAAGGCAAAGAACAAAAAGGGCCACTGTACAGCAAAATTCTAAAAGGACAAAGGGTGTTAAAAAAACAAGCCTGAAGGCTTTGTGTCTTAATGCAAGGAGTATCCGCAATAAGGTGGATGAATTAACTGTGCAAATAGATGTTAACAAATATGATGTGATTGGGATTACGGAGCCGTGGCTCCAGGATGATCAGGGCTGGGAACTCAACATCCAGGGGTATTCAACATTCAGGAAGGATAGAATAAAAGGAAAAGGAGATGGGGTAGCATTGCTGGTTAAAGGGGAGATTAATGCAATAGTTAGGAAAGACATTAGCTTGGATGATGTGGAATCTATATGGGTAGAGCTGCAGAACACCAAAGGGCAAAAAATGTTAGTGGGAGTTGTGTACAGACCTCCAAACAGTAGTAGTGATGTTGGGGAGGGCATCAAACAGGAAATTAGGGGTGCATGCAATAAAGGTGCAGCAGTTATAATGGGTGACTTTAATATGCACATAGATTGGGCTAATCAAACTGGAAGCAATACGGTGGAGGAGGATTTCCTGGAGTGCAGAAGGGATGGTTTTCTCGACCAATATGTCGAGGAACCAACTAGCGGGGAGGCCATCTTCGACTAGGTGTTGTGTAATGAGAGATGATTAATTAGCAATCTCATTGTGCGAGGCCCCTTGGGGAAGAGTGACCATAATATGGTGGAATTCTGCATTAGGATGGAGAATGAAACAGTTAATTCAGAGACCATGATCCAGAACTTAAAGAAGGGTAACTTTGAAGGTATGAGGCGTGAATTGGCTAGGATAGATTGGCAAATGATATTTAAGGGGTTGACTGTGGATGGGCAATGGCAGACATTTAGAGACCGCATGGATGAACTACAACAATTGTACATTCCTGTCTGGCGTAAAAATAAAAAATGGAAGGTGGCTCAACCGTGGCTATCAAGGGAAATCAGGGATAGTATTAAAGCCAAGGAAGTGGCATACAAATTGGCCAGAAATAGCAGCGAACCCGGGGACTGGGAGAAATTTAGAACTCAGCAGAGGAGGACAAAGGGTTTGATTAGGGCAGGGAAAATCGAGTACGAGAAGAAGCTTGCAGGGAACATTAAGGCGGATTGCAAAAGTTTCTATAGATATGTAAAGAGAAAAAGGTTAGTAAAGACAAACGTAGGTCCCCTGCAGTCAGAATCAGGGGAAGTCATAACGAGGAACAAAGAAATGGCGGACCAATTGAACATGTACTTTGGTTCGGTATTCACTAAGGAGGGCACAAACAACCTTCCGGATATAAAAGGGGTCAGAGGGTCTAGTAAGGAGGAGGAACTGAGGGAAAACTTTATTAATCGGGAAATGGTGTTGGAGAAATTGATGGGATTGAAGGCTGATAAATCCCCAGGGCCTGATGGACTGCATCCCAGAGTATTTAAGGAGGTGGCCTTGGAAATAGCGGATGCATTGATAGTCATTTTCCAACATTCCATAGACTCTGGATCAGTTCCTGTGGAGTGGAGGGTAGCCAATGTAACCCCACTTTTTAAAAAAGGAGGGAGAGCGAAAACAGGGAATTATAGACCGGTCAGCCTGATCTCAGTAGTGGGTGAAATGATGGAATCAATTATTAAGGATGTCATAGCGGCGCATTTGGAAAAAGGTGACATGATAGGTCCAAGTCAGCATGGATTTGTGAAAGGGAAATCATGCTTGACAAATCTTCTGGAATTTTTTGAGGATGTTTCCAGTAAAGTGGACAAGGGAGAACCAGTTGATGTGGTAATGTGGTATATTTGGACTTTCAGAAGGCTTTCGACAAAGTCCCACACAAGAGATTAATGTGCAAAGTCAAAGCACATGGGATTGGGGGTAGTGTGCTGACGTGGATTGAGAAGTGGTTGTCAGACAGGAAGCAAAGAGTAGGAGTAAATGGGTAGTTTTCAGAATGGCAGGCAGTGACTAGTGGGGTACCACAAGGTTCTGTGCTGGGGCCCCAGCTGTTTACATTGTACATTAATGATTTAGACGAGGGGATTAAATGTAGTATCTCCAAATTTGCGGATGACACTAAGTTGGGTGGCAGTGTGAGCTGCGAGGAGGATGCTATGAGGCTGTAGAGTGACTTGGATAGGTTAGGTGAGTGGGCAAATGCATGGCAGATGAAGTATAATGTGGATAAATGTGAGGTTATCCACTTTGGTGGTAAAAACAGAGAGACAGAATATTATCTGAATGGTGACAGATTTGGAAAAGGAGAGGTGCAACAAGACCTGGGTGTCATGGTACATCAGTCATTGAAGGTTGGCATGCAGGTACAGCAGGCGGTTAGGAAGGCAAATGGCATGTTGGCCTTCATAGCGAGGGGATTTGAGTACAGGGGCAGGGAGGTGTTGCTGCCGTTGTACAGGGCCTTGGTGAGGCCACACCTGGAGTATTGTGTACAGTTTTGGTCTCCTAACTTGAGGAAGGACATTCTTGCTATTGAGGGAGTGCAGCGAAGATTCACCAGACTGATTCCCGGGATGGTGGGACTGACCTATCAAGAAAGACTGGATCAACTGGGCTTGTATTCACTGGAGTTCAGAAGAATGAGAGGGGACCTCATCGAAACGTTTAAAATTCTGACGGGTTTAGACAGGTTAGATGCAGGAAGAATGTTCCCAATATTGGGGCAGTCCAGAACCAGGGGGTCATAGTCTAAGGATAAGGGGTAAGCCATTTAGGACCGAGATGAGGAGAAACTTCTTCACCCAGAGAGTGGTGAACCTGTGGAATTCTCTACCACAGAAAGTAGTTGAGGCCAATTCACTAAATATATTCAAAAGGGAGTTTGATGAAGTCCTTACTACTAGGGGGATCAAGGGGTATGGCGAGAAAGCAGGAATGGGGTACTGAAGTTGCATGTTCAGCCATGAACTCATTGAATGGCGGTGCAGGCTAGAAGGGCTGAATGGCCTACTCCTGCACCTATTTTCTATGTATCGTGACAGCTACCTGTAAAACTGTCACGGACTTGCCCGATTCTTCAGTGACGATTGCAGACCAGCTGAATATGAATGGAGTGAAAGCCCTTCCTGTTGATGAAAGCTGGTCTTCTGGTGCCTAGATGGTTTGGTCAATACTGTCCATAATGCCCTGAGCATGAGGGAAGCCAGCCACTGCTGCCAGCCCCAGACCTCAGTCACTTTGAGTGTTGGTGTTCACAGGAAAGGTGATGTATTGTTTGGCCTTGCAAATCGGACATTGGTGGCCTGCTTGATGCAGCTCTGCACTGCATACTTGGAGATGTCTCCTGTAACAGCCTGGAAAGAGTCTAATGCAAAAAGGTTCAGGGCAGTGAAGACTTTGACATCCATTGACAAGCAACAGAGGAAATAGCAGAGACTCTGACCATCATTTTCCAATTCTCTCTGGCTGCAGATGTGGTGCCAGAGGACTGGAGGGCTGCTAATGTTATACCTTTGTATAAAAAGGGAGAAAGGGATAGACCGAGTAATTACAGGCCAGTCAGCCTAACCTCGGTGGTGGGAAAATTATTGGAAAAAATCCTGAGGGACAGGATAAATCTTCATTTGGAAAGACATGGATTAATCACAGATAGTCAGCATGGATTTGTCAAAGGTACGTCGTGTCTGACTAACTTGTTTGAATTTTTCGAGGAAGTATCCAGGAGGGTCAATAAGGGCAATGCAAATGATGTCGTGTATATGGATTTTAGCAAAACTTTTGATAAGTTCCAACATGGCAGACTGGTCATGAAAGTAAAAGCCCATGGGATCCAGGGCAAATTGGATCCAAAATTGGCTCAGAGGCAGGAAACAAAGGGTAATGGTTGATGGATGTTTTTGTGGCTGGAATATTGTATCCAGTGGGGTTCCATAGGGCTCAGTGCTGGGTCCCTTGCTTTTTGTGGTATATATCATGACTTGGACTTAAATGTTGGGAATATGATTAAGAAGTTTGCAGATGACAGTAAAATAGGATGTGTGGTTGATAATGAAGAAGAAAGCTGCGGACTGCAGGAAGATATCAATATACTGGTCAGGTGGGCAGAACAGTGGCAAATGGAATTCTATCCGGATCAGTGTGAGGTAATGCATTTGGGGAGGTCTAACAAGGCAAAGGAATACACGTTAAATGGTCGGACACTGAAAAGTGTAGAGGAACAAAGGGACCTTGGAGTGCAGGTCCACAAACCCCTAAAGGTAGCAGGCCAGGTAGATAAGGTGGTTAAGAAGGCCAATGGAATACTTGCCTTTATTAGTCGAGGCATGGAATACAAGAGCAAGGAGGTTATGCTTGAACTGTATAAAACACTAGTTAGGCCGCAGCTGGAGTACTGTCTGCAGTTCTGGTCACCACATTACAGGAACGATGTGATTGCTCTGGAAAAAGATGCAGAGGAGATTTACAAGAATGTTGCCTGGACTGGAGAATTTTGGCTATGAGGAAAGATTGGAGATGCTGGGTCTGTTTTCTTTGGAGCAGAGGAGCCTAAGGGGAGACCTGATTGAGATGTATAAAATTATGAGGGGCTTGTATAGAGTGGATAGGAAGGACCTGCTTCCCTTGGCAGAGGGGTCAACAACCAGGGGGCATAGATTTAAAGTAATTGGGGGGAGGTTTAGAGGAGATATGAGGGGAAATGTCTTCACCCAGGCGGTGGTGGGGATGTGGAACTCACTGCCTGAAAAGATGGCAGAGGCAGGAACCCTCAATACATTTAAAGAATACTTGGATGTGCACTTAAAGTGCCATAATCTACAGGGCTATGGACCAAGAGCTGGAAAGTGGGAGTAGACTGGATAGCTCTTGGTCAGTCGGCGTGGACACGATGGGCCGAAATGGCCTCCTTTGTACAGTAAATTTCCACGATTCTATGATTACATAAGAACATAAGAAATAGGACTAGGAGTAGTCCATACAGCCCCTCGAACCTGCTCCGTCATTTAATACGATCATGGTTGATCCGATCATGAACTCAGGTCCACTTCCTTGCCCGCTCCCCGTAACCCCTTATCCCCTTATCGTTTAAGAAACTTCTACTTCTGTCTTCAATTTATTCAATGTCCCAGCTTCCACAGCTCTCTGAGGCAGCGAGTTCCACAGATTTACAACACTCTGAGAGAAGAAATTTCTCCTCATCTCAGTTTTAAATAGGCGGCCCCTTATTCTAAGATTATGTATGCCCTGTAGTTCTAGTCTTCCCCATCAGTGATTCTATGACAAAGCATGGCCAGAGAGCAGCAGGTCCTTTACCAGGAGGCTGTGTAAATCAGCGACATCACCAACATCATAGGCCGTCCCCTGAAATCGAGGAAGACTTGCTTCCACTCTAAAAGTAAGTTCTCAGGTGACTGTACAGTCCAATACAGGAAATACAGTCTCTGGAACAGGTGAGACAGACAGTGCTTGAAGGAAAGGGTGGGTGGGTAGTCTGGTTTTCTGCATGCTCCTTCCGCTGTCTGTGTTTGGTATCTGCATGCTCTCGGTGATGAGTCTCGAGATGCTCAGCACCCTCCCGGATGCTCCTCCTCCAATTAGGGTGGTCTTGGGCCAGGGATTCCGAGGTGATCAGCTTGCCTGCCTGATAAAGCACAGCCTCCTGATATAGTACTGCTCAGTCATATCTGAAAATGTGATTCTTGGTTGTTAGACCATGTGGCCTAGGTAAGGTCTTTTACGAATAGCCATCTACGAATTGCTTATCCTGGTTGTTGAAGCTGACACTGTGGTGAGGTCGCGGATCCGGTTCTTCAGGACCTGGACTGCGGCTCCTCCTTCTGCTACTCGCTGGAAAAAAGATGGGGTGTCCGTAAGCAGCTCTTGACGCTGCTGGCTGACGACGGATCCCTGGTCTCAGATCTGGAGGGCATTAACAGGGCCCGAGACTATTACGGGGCTCTGTTCTTTCTGTCCAGCGAGCAAGCGCATAGAGTTTTGTTGGAGGACATGTTGAAGGTCGGCCCGGAGGGCGCCGAAAAACTGGACGCTCCTCTAAGCCTGGCGGAGCTGACCGGTGCCCTCAACCAGCTCTCGAAGGGAAAGTCCCCGGGGCTGGACGGGCTGACCGTGGAGTTCCACAGGGCGTTCTGGGATGTCTTGGGGGGCGACTACGTGCGGGTCCTGGGGGAAAGTCTGGCGACCGGGGAGATGCCCCTCTCTTGGCGCAGGGCAGTCATCGTCCTGCTGCCTAAGAAGGGCGATCTCCGCCTACTTAAGAACTGGCGCCCGGTCTCCCTTCTCAGCATGGATTACAAGATTTTTGCCAGGGTGATGTCTGCTCGCCTTGGCGCCGTGCTGGACCACATGATCCACCCCGACTAGTCCTACACAGTCCCGGGCCGGACAATCCACGACAACATCCATCTGGTCTGGGAACTGGTCCACCATTCCCAGGAGGCTGATCTGTCGGTCGTCTTCCTTTCCCGAGACCAGGAGAAGGCATTCGACAGAGTGGATCACGAGTATCTGTTCGAAATTCTGCGTGCTTTCGGGTTCGGGACGCATTTCGTCGCCCAGATCCGACTTTTGTACACCGCCGCGGAGTGTCTGATTAAGGTTAACGGGTCTTTAACGGTACCCCTTCACTTTGGGAGAGGGTTGCACCAGTGACGCCCCATGTCCGGCCAGTTATATGCCATCTGCGTGGAGCCTTTCCCGCACCTCTTGCGGAAGAGGTTGACGGGACTGGCTCTGCAAGGGCCGGGTGTGGAGGTCGTCCTCTCGGCTTATGCCGATGACGTGCTCCTCACGGTAGAGGATCCCACTGACCTGCGGAGGATACGTGAGTGCCAGGAGATTTACTCGGCCGCATTCTCCGCCAGGATCAACTGGAAGAAATGTTCCGGACTCCTGGTGGGTCAGTGGCGGGTGGACTCCCTGTTGGAGGAGCTCAGGTCTTTTGCCTGGAGCACGACCAATCTCCTCTATCTGGGAGTCACCTTAACCCAGGCGAGGGAGCCTGGCCGGCGAACTGGCAGGAGCTGGAGGCCAAGGTCGGCGCTCGCCTAGGGCGTTGGACAGGACTGCTCCAAATGCTGTCCTACAGGGGTCGAGCGCTAGTCATAAACAGCTGGTGGCCGCTATGCTGTGGTACCGCTGGTCACTTTGACCACTCCCCCTGCGTTTGTCGCCAAGATATAGAAGAAGCTGGGGACTGGAAGCACTGGGTGTCTGCTGCGGTTTTGAGTCTCCCGCTTAGGGAAGGCGGTCAGGCATTGGTGTGCGTCAGCACCCAGCTTGTGACTTTCTGTCTTCACTTTCTGTCTTCAGACCCTGCAGAGATACCTCTATGTTGAGCCCCCTCCTAGATGGCGTGCGCTAGCGAAGTATTTCTTCCGCCAGCAGTACAGCCTCAATTATGACACGCAGCTCCTGTTTGTGAGCCTGGGGAGCGTCAGGACCGCCATGCGGTGGCTGCCTGTCTTTTACCAGGAACTCATCAGGGTCTGGAACAGAGTCGCCACCAAGCGTAGCTCTCCTCCGTCTGGAGTGGCGGCTGAACTGCAGGAGCTGCTGCTCAGGAATCCGTACGTCCACGACCGCGGTTTTAGGTGGCAGGCGGACGAGAGGGCTTAGGCTGGCGAGATGACCAGCGTCAGGAACCTGCTCGATGGCGGAGGAGCGGGCTGGATGGCGCCAGACGTGCTGGTGCGGCGCCTAAACTGGGCCGACGTCCAGCGCGCGATCGATGCCATCGAGTCGCTAAAAACAGCGCTGGGCCCTGATTCCGTTAGGTGTGTCGAGGAGGCTCAAGCACGTGGGGAGATCCCGTCTGAACTGACCACCGTGTGGACGGAATTCCTCATCAGCCCCGAAACCTCCCTCGGGAGCCGGCGCCTCACAACTTGAGCCTCCTCAGGGAAATCCCCTCCGTCCCTTTCAGTTTTGTGTGGAGGGGTTTCCTGTACAGGCTGCACTTGCACACTCTCCACCTTGCCATCCTCGTCTGCCGTCCGAACACACCATGGTGCACCATCTTGCCGTCCGGAGGAGACAGGGGTCCCCAATGGAGTGCACTCTACATGGGAGTCCTCCCTCTATTTATTGGGGACTTGACCTGGAGGGTGTTGCAAGGAACAGTCCTATGCAACAAGTTTTTAAGTCGATTCACGAGCTCCCAGGCCACCTGCAATTTCTGCAGTCTGGAAGAGTTCGTGTTCCATGTTTTTATCAAATGTGCAAGGTTGCAGCCCTTGTTCCATTATTTGAAGGGGTTGCTCCTCAAATTCTGGTTGCACTTCAGTCCCACACTCCTGATCTTTGGGCACCCTTGCGGAGAGGAGCGGGCAGGTCGGAAGGCCTCCTCGTAGGACTGCTCCTCGGCACGGCCAAGGGGACCATCAGCCGGTCCAGACAGCGGGTGGTCGAGGGGGCCATTCAGCCCGACTGCCTGCCTCTTTCCGTGGTTACATCCGAGCCAGGGTGTCCCTGGAGATGGAGCACGTGGTGTTCACTGGTTCGCTCGCGACCTTCCGCAAGAGGTGGGCGCTGGAGAGACTGGAGTGCATCATCACCCCCGGCAACCAAATTATAATTTGATCATTTAAGTTTAAAGTTTAATTTGTTTAATTTGCCGGTTTTAGTGCCCCTCCTTCTTTTACACAGGGGGCACTTGTATAATTTGTGTGTTGGTGCCCTGAAAAAAAAACAAAAAAGGAAAAAAAGTGACACTGGAAAAAATGTATTTTGGAGTGTGACCCCAGCCCCCCCGCCCCTTGCAGGGGGCATTTGTTTAAAATGCACAACTAAAGTTGTTGAAGCTGACACTGTTGTTGCTTCTCTTCCTCCAATTGTCCCTTCATCGAAAGCAATGAAGCAAAATAAATACCCGTGATAAGTTCTCGGAGTTTAATCAGGATGCATGACGCAAAAAAAACAGGAATAAGCAATCTCCAAGCTGAAAAATGCCTTGGAAATCCACTAAGCATGCAGATCTCTATAACATGAATGGCTGGAACTGAGAGACGGTTTAAATACTGCTTCCAGTCAGTCAGTCAGTCAGTACCTGAAGCAAATCCTGCGAGGTTTTAGCCACCGGTTTGCCCGCTGAGTGGGACTTGAACCCCGTCCAATTAAAATCACGTCAGAGACCTAATTACATCGTAGGACCAACATTTGCAAGTAGTTATAAGGCATTTTCCCGAGTTCGGCTTTGCCTCAGCCACCTAAATGAAGTCAGAGTTAAAATAGTGCCCAATGGAATTCAGTGGGAACAGGGCTGTAAGTCGGATCAATGGATTTTAACAGCCTCCTGCCCAGTTCCCGTTGGGTGGGGTGGGTTAAAATCAGCCCCAGAATCTTTTTTTTGAGAAAATAAAACAGAAAACAGTGATTTGCTGCAAAAAACTCCATTTTGTAAAGTGAGAAAGGCTACTAAAAGATTAAGCCAAATGAAGGTTAGAAATCATTATTATATGAAATCTACAGTTACCACATGCTCTTAATGTGTAGGTAACAGTCAGTCAGACTTTTTAAGCAGTGACAAAGGGAATGTTTCTGCTAATAGAAGGGATACTCTCTCATGTTTTACAATTTTAAATGCAGTCAGGAAGTAAACTGACACCGCATCTCTAGTTTGCCATTCGGGAAACAGGAATTTTAACGGCCAGAAGAATGACTAATTCCAAACCACCTGCAATCATGTCAATTTTACACCACTTAAGTGGCTGATGAGCTGCTTAAGTGGCCACACCGGCAGCTGTGCACAGTGGGAATGTGCGACATTTAGAGTGACAGTGAAGCACATCCTTAAAGCCTGTTGTACAGACAGGGCCATGGAGCAACTGATGGTTCAGTACTGGAAATAAGGGAGCAGCTTTTAACTTTGCAATCACAGGCTGTCACCAACAGGCCTGGCAACAGAGAATGGATAGGGTCATTGCGATTTCCACTATTTCTAAATATGGAACGTGGTGAGGAAGAAGTTTCATGGCATCAAGAAAGCAATCAAAGTGAGGTAGTATAAGTGCAGCATACAAGGACAGAAATGAAGTAAAGTCCCAAATAAGCTCTGTGGGGGTAATTGTGACTTTGTGCGATAGTGTGAAATGGGTGATAGTGAATCGACAGCTTGTTTTACATCTCTCCCGATTTTTATTTCCATTGAGGTCAATGTCCCATCTGCTCTGTTTTTGATGGGCGAAACAAGTATATGTGAGCTGGCAGGCTGAAAGCAAGTTGCTTTCTGTCATCACCATCTTCTTCACTATGCAGTTTCAACAAATGCCAGCAAATCACCATACACTAAAAGTGGGATTTCAGCATTCATTGGGTGAAGGCCAGGACACTAGGGATGAAGTGGTGAGAGGGGTGTAGCTATAGAGCAGTCAAGCAGTTTTTCAGCAGAGCCTGAGTGTGCCTTTTGGCAATCATACAATGCAGAGCGGTGTACACCACTTTGAGACCTTTTCAGAAAGGGGAAGGCTGCGCTATGTGGCAGGCACTGACAACTAACTTGCTCATTGAATCCTACAGTTGAGAATGGATTGGCTGGTTTGCTGGTCTGGATACAGCAATTACATCTTGCATGCTGCTGGGCACTGGTACTATTTCTGGTCCACTCATGCTAAACTAGAATGCTCTGTGAATGTTTTGTGGAGTAACATCCAAGAAGCCTTCAGGGCTAGTTTGGACTCAGTTAATAACTGCAGACAGTGTGAAGAGAGGGACTCAATGTTCTCATCATAAGCCATTAGTCTCTGCTCACACCATTAGTACACACTAACCTTGCATTGTGCTGTCACTTCAGATTTGATTGACACTCAAGTCAGCAGCAGTTTCAAGCAAGTATGAAGCTCTTTATTGCTCTGACGATGTCCATGTTGGTGTCACAACTATTAGAACTGATGCTGGTGCATTGAGGTTGTAGGAAAAAGAGGCAGCAGAGCTTCTACAAAAGCATCTCAGGGTACGTTGTAGCATCCTTCTCCCTGCTCCCCAATACTGCTTTGTTAAGGGAAGCACATGTGGGCTTTCCATTCTGTCATGTCTTCGGAGAGCACACAACACATAACCTGTAAGATGGCTGCAGGTTCTGGTATCTTCTGACATGCTGGTCAGGTGACCTGATCTTTATTAAACAGCACTAGCTGCAGTAACACAGGCGTCCACAGTATAGAGCTACAGACATTATGCTTCTCCCTCCTTAATGAAGAAGTTATTATAACAAACAATCATCATACATAGCTTGCTTTGGTTATACATAAGAAAGGATATGGACTTATGTTGTCATATTTACAAATCAAACTTAACCACTTGTTTTCTGTTTCGAAGAGGATACCTTCGCTCTCGAACAGAACCTTCCAAACATGGTGTCGAATTTAAACTCATTCGAGGCTGATCCTGAGGGAAGTTTTCCTCCAAGGGATGCCCTTGACTTCCATTTGAACTCCCTCTAACTTCAGACTGTTTGTTTTCCTGAGTCGGACTCAGACTTAAATTCTGACTTTCTCTTGGATTTGTTTCCATTACATTGGATGTAGGATATGCTACTGGTGTATCAAAACTATCTGATTAGTCAGAAATAATTGAATCACTGCCTCTCTCAACTACTTCCATTTCTGTGGGTAAAATATGATCAATGTGAACAAACCTAACCTGTCCATTATCAAACATCTTGACCAAATATGTGCGAGGACCATATATTTTCACCACTCTTCCTGGTAACTACTTTACCCATTTATGGTGATGGTTCTTCACTATCACCTTCTCGTTTAATTTCACACTTCTCTCTTTTACTCCACTTCCATTATGATTCTCTTTCTGTCTTAATTGTATCTCTTCTACGGACTGTGCCAAGTTTGGTTTTAACAACGAGAACCTGGCTCGTGGCTGTCATTTGAGAAACAACTCTGCTGGTGTTCTATCAGTAGTTGTGTGAGGAGTATTACATAGAAACATAGAAAATAGGTGCAGGAGTAGGCCATTCGGCCCTTCGAGCCTGCACCACCATTCAATATGATAATGGCTGATCTTGCACTTCAGCACCCCATTCCTGCTTTCTCCCCATACCCCTTGATCCCTTTAGCCGAAAGGGCGACATCGAACTCCCTTTTGAATATATCTAATGAACTGGCCTCAACAACTTTCTGTAGTAGAGAACTCTACATGCTCACAATTCTCTGAGTGAAGAAGTTTCTCCTCATCTCGGTCCTAAATGGCTTAACCCTTATCCTTAGACTGTGACCCCTGGTTCTGGATTTCCCCAACATCGGGAACATTCTTCCTGCATCTAACCTGTCCAATCCCGTCAGAATTTTATATGTTTCTATGAGATCCTCTCTCATTCTTCTAAATTCCATTGAATATAAGCCGAATTGATCCAGTCTTTCTTCATATGTAAGTCCTGTCATCCCGGGAATCAGTCTGGTGAACCTTCGCTACATTCCCTCAATAGCAAGATTATCCTTCCTCAGATTAGGAGACGAAAACTGTACACGATATTCAAGGTGTGGCCTCACCAAGGCCCTGTGCAACTGTAGTAAGACCTCCCTGCTCTTATAAAAACATAGAAACATAGAAAATAGATGAAGGAGTAGGCCATTTGGCCCTTCGAGCCTGCACCGCCATTCAATGAGTTCATGGCTGAACATGCAACTTCAGTACCCCATTCCTGCTTTCTTGCCATACTCCTTGATCCCCCTAGTAGTAAGGACTACATCTAACTCCTTTTTGAATATATTTAGTGAATTGGCCTCAACAACTTCCTGTGTTAGAGAATTCCACAGGTTCACCACTCTCTGGGTGAAGAAGTTTCTCCTCATCTCGGTCCTAAATGGCTTACCCCTTATCCTGAGACTGTGACCCCCTGGTTCTGGACTTCCCCAACATTGGGAACATTCTTCCTGCATCTAACCTGTCTAAACCCGTCAGAATTTTAAACGTTTCTATGAGATCCCCTCTCATTCACTGGAACTCCAGTGAATACAAGCCCAGTTGATCCAGTCTTTCTTGATAGGTCAGTCCCGCCATCACGGGAATCAGTCTGGTGAACCTTCGCTGCACTCCCTCAATAGCAAGAATGTCCTTCCTCAGGTTAGGAGACTAAAACTGTACACAATACTCCAGGTGTGGCCTCACCAAGGCCATGTACAACTGTAGTAACACCTCCCTGCCCCTGTACTCAAATCCCCTCACTATGAAGGCCAACATGCCATTTGCTTTCTTAACCACCTGCTGTACCTGCATGCCAACCTTCAATGACTGATGTACCATGACACCCAGGTCTCGTTGCACCTTCCCTTTTCCTAATCTGTCACCATTCAGATAATAGTCTGTCTCTGTTTTTACCACCAAAGTGGATAACCTCACATGTATCCACATTATACTTCATCTGCCATGCATTTGTCCACTCACCTAACCAATCCAAGTCACTCTGCAGCCTCATAGCATCCTCATCGCAGCTCACACTGCCATCCAACTTAGTGTCATCTGCAAATTTGGAGATACTACATTTAATCCCCTCGTCTAAATCATTAATGTACAATGTAAACAGCTGGGGCCCCAGCACAGAACCTTGCGGTACCCCACTAGTCACTGCCTGCCATTCTGAAAAGCACCCATTTACTCCGACTCTTTGCTTCCTGTCTGACAACCAGTTCTCAATCCACGTCAGCACACTACCCCCAATCCCATGTGCTTTAACTTTGCACATTAATCTCTTGTGTGGGACTTTGTCGAAAGCCTTCTGAAAGTCCAAATACATCACATCAACTGGTTCTCCCTTGTCCACTCCACTGGAAACATCCTCAAAAAATTCCAGAAGATTTGTCAAGCATGATTTCCCTTTCACAACTCCATGCTGACTTGGGCCTATCATTTCACCTCTTTCCAAATGCGCTGCTATGACATCCTTAATAATTGATTCCATCATTTTACCCACAACCAGTCTGTAATTCCATTTTTTCACTCTCCCTCCTTTTATAAAAAGTGGGGTTACATTGGCTACCCTCCACTCCACAGGAACTGATCCAGAGTCTATGGAATGTTGGAAAATGACTGTCAATGCATCTGCTATTTCCAAGGCCACCTCCTTAAGTACTCTGGATTGCAGACCATCAGGCCCTGGGGATTTATCGGCCTTCAATCCCATCAATTTCCCCAACACAATTTCCCAACTAATAAGGATTTCCCTCAGTTCCTCCTTCTTATTAGACCCTCTGACCCTTTTTATATCCGGAAGGTTGTTTGTGTCCTCCTTACTGAATACCGAACCAAAGTACTTGTTCAATTGGTCTGCCATTTCTTTGTTCCCCATTATGACTTCCCCTGATTCTGACTGCAGGGGACCTACATTTGTCTTTACTAACCTTTTTCTCTTTACATATCTATAGAAGCTTTTGCAATCCGTCTTAATGTTCACTGCAAGCTTCCTCTCGTACTCTATTGTCCCTGCCCTAATCAAACCCTTTGTCCTCCTCTGCTGATTTCTAAATTTCTCCCAGTACCCAGGTTCGCTGCTATTTCTGGCCAATTTGAATGCCATTTCCTTGGCTTTAATACTATCCCTGATTTCCCTTGATAGCCATGGTTGAGCCATCTTCCATTTTTTATTTTTACGTCAGACAGGGATGTACAATTGTAGTTCATCCATGCGGTCTCTAAAAGTCTGCCATTGCCCATCCACTGTCAACCCCTTAAGTATCATTCGCAAATCTATCCCAGCCAATTCATGCCTCATACCTTCAAAGTTACCCTTCTTTAAGTTCTGGACATGGTCTCTGAATTAACTGTTTCATTCTCCATCCGAATGTAGAATTCCATCATATTATGGTCACTCTTCCCCAAGGGGCCTCGCACAATGAGATTGCTAATTAATCCTCTCTCATTACACAACACCCAGTCTAAGATGGCCTCCTCCCTAGTTGGTTCCTCGGCATATTGGTCTAGAAAACCATCCCTTATGCACTCCAGGAAATCCTCCTCCACCGTATTGTTTCCAGTTTGGTTCGCCCAATCTATATGCATATTAAAGACACCCATGATAACTGCTGCACGTTTATTGCATGCACCCCTAATTTCCTGTTTGATGCCCTCCCCAACATCACTACTACTGTTTGGAGGTCTGTACACAACTCCCACTAGCGTTTTCTGCCCTTTGGTATTCCGTAGTTCCATCCATACCGAATCCACATCATCCAAGCTAATGTCTTTCCTTACAATTGCATTAATTTCCTCTTTAACCAGCAACGCCACCCCGCCTCCTTTTCCTTTCTGTCTATCCTTCCGAAATGTTCAATACCCTTGGATGTTGAGTTCCCAGCCTTGGTCACCCTGGAGCCATGTCTCCGTGATGCCAACCACAATCGTATCTGTTAACTGCTATCTGTGCAGTTAATTCGTCCACCTTATTCTGAATACTCCTCGCATTAAGGCACAGAGCCTTCAGGCTTGCCTTTTTAACACACTTTGAACCTTTAGAATTTTGCTGTACAGTGGCCCTTTTTGTTTTTTGTCTTGGGTTTCTCTGCCCTCCACTCTTACTCTTCTCCTTTCTGTCTTTTGCTTCTGTCTCCATTTTGTTTCCCTCTGTCTCCCTGCATTGGTTCCCATCCCCCTGCCATATTAGTTTAACTCCTCCCCAACAGCACTAGTAAACACTCCCCCTTGGACACTGGTTCCGGTCCTGCCCAGGTGCAGACCATCTGGTTTGTACTGGTCCCACCTCCCCCAGAACCGGTTCCAATGCCCCAGGAATTTTAATCCCTCCCTGCTGCACCACTGCTCAAGCAACGTATTCATCTGAGCTATCCTGCGATTCCTACTTTGACTCGCACGTGGCACTGGTAGCAATCCTGAGATGACTACTTTTGAGGTCCTTTTTTTTAATTTAACTCCTAGCTCCATAAATTTGTCTCGTCGGACCTCATCCCATTTTTTTACCTATGTCGTTGGTACCAATGTGCACCACGACAACTGGCTGTTCACCCTCCCTTTTCAGAATGTCCTGCACCCGCTCTGAGACATCCTTGACCCTTGCACCAGGGAGGCAACATACCATCCTGGAGTCTCGGTTGCGGCCGCAGAAGCGCCTATCTATTCCCCTTACAATCGAATCCCCTATCACTATTGCTCTCCCACTCTTTTTCCTGCCCTCCTGTACAGCAGAGCCCGCCACGGTGCCATGAACCTGGCTGCTACTGCTCTCCCCTGATGAGTTATCCCCCTCAACAGTACCCAAAGCGGTGTATCTGTTTTGCAGGGGGATGACCGCAGGGGGCCCCTGCACTACCTTCCTTGCACTGCTCTTTCTGTTGGTCTTCCATTCCTTATCTAGCTGTGTACCCTTTACCTGCGGTAAGACCAACTCACTAAATGTGCTATTCACATCATTCTCAGCATCGTGCATGTTCCAGAGTGAATCCACCCGCAGCTTCAGTTCCGCAACGCAGTTCATCAGGAGCAGGAGGTGGATACACTCCCCACACACGTAGTCGCCAGGGACACAAATCCTCTCGCTATGAAGGCCAACATACCATTTGCCTTCTTCACTGTTTGCTGTACCTGCATGCCAACTTTCAATGACTGATGTACCATGACACCCAGGTCTCATTGCACCTTCCCTTTTCCTAATCTGTCACCATTCACATAATAATCTGCCTTCCTGTTTTTATCACCAAAGTGGATAACCTCACATTTATCTACATTATACCGCATCTGCCATATATTTGCCCACTCATTTAACCTGTCCAAGTTACACTGCAGCCTCTTAGCGTCCTCCTCACAACTCACACTGCCACCCAGCTTATTGTCATCTGCAAACTTGGAGATATTACATTCAATTCCTTCATCTAAATCATTCATGTATATTGTAAATAGCTGGGGTCCCAGCACTGAACTTTGCGGTACCCCACTAGTAACTATGATATGTTATTAGAAAATTAGACAATTTGTGGTCCAATGCCAACTGTCGTTACTTTGGATTTGGATCTAACATTTGTTTGATGAGAGCACGTTTTAAAATTTGTACAGCGCGCTCTGCTGCACCATTCGAAGCAGAGTGGTACGGTGGAACCTTGGTATGTTTCACACCATTTTTGCTCATGAACTGTGCAAATTCTTCTGAATAAAATTGTGGTCCATTATCCAAAACAATTTCTTCTGGGAAGCCAAATGAAGAAAATAATCTTCGCAAAATGTCTAATGTTTTACTTGTGGTTATTTTCCACGTTGCAAACACCTCGACCCACTTTGAATGGCTAAAATCACAATGAACAATTGTTGTCCTTCTAGCTCAGCAAAATCAATATGTAGCCTTTGCCACACCTTAGGAGGTCATTTCCATGGCTGTAATGGTACTGATGGTGATTGCTTGCTTACAGATTGATATGTCGTACACTGACTGACGATGTACTCTATATCTTTATCAAGACCTGGCCACCATAAATAACTGCGTGCAAAACTCTTGGTCAAGCACATTCCCAGGTGCTGGTCATGGAGGTCTCCTAAAAATTTGGACCTGAATTTATTTGGGAAACCACTCTTGTACTCCACATGATACAATCTTTATCGACTGATAATTTATTCCTACGAATGAAGAACCTGGTTTGGCCATCCGTTTGCAATATAATCATACTCCTTTGACATGACTGGGTTATGTTTGGTTGCTCTACCAATCTCTTCAGCTGTGACTGGCAATTCATCAATGTATGAAAAATAGAACACCTCTTCCCTATCGGGTGTAACTTGTGATGGGGAAGGCAATCTAGACATTGCATCAGCATTTCTGTGATCAGCTGGTCGTCTGTATTCAATATCATATGTATATGCTGACAAAATCAAAGCCCATTTCTGCATTCGGGCTGCAGCTAAGGTTGGAACTGGGGCCTTTGGATGGAGGATTGCTGTCAGGGGCTTATGGTCCGTAATGAGAGTAAACTTCTGACCATACAAGTATTTGTGGAACTTCTTCACCCCAAAAATTAATGCCAAAGCTTCCCTTTCAATTTGCGCATAATTACACTCACTGGCACTGAGAGTGCATTGAAGCAAAAGCAATTGGTCTCTCCTCCCCATTACGTAATACATGAGAGATTACTGCCCCAACTCCATATGGAGAGGCATCACATGCTAGCTTGATCTCCTGAGATTCGTCATAGTGAACTAACATGGTGCTCTCTACCAAGTTGCTTTTACACACCTTGAATGCTGTATCGCATTGTTTTGACCACCTCCAATGGACCTGTTTTTTCAATAGTTCATTCAGTGGCTGTAACACTGTAGCCAAATTTGGTAGGAACTTCCCATAATCGTTCAAAAGACCCAAAAATGATCGAGCTTCAGTGACATTCTTGGTAGTGGGTGAATTTCTGATTGCATCCAGTTTTTCCTTGGTTGGATGTAAGCCATCTTTGTCTACTCTGTACCCTAAGTACTCCACTGAGTTTTGAAATAACTCACACTTGCGAGCAGACACCGTACTCTGTGCTTCTCGAGCCGTTTGAGGACTTCATTCAATATGTTATTATGAATTTGCCTATTTTGTGCTGAAATTAGTATGTCATCTAAATAACATACTACCCCTTCAATATCTTGCAAAATCTGGTTCATTACCTCTTGGAATATGGCAGGGACGTAATACACTCCAAATGGTAGCCTATAAAATTGATTTCGGCCTAGATGAGTATTTATAGTCGAGCATGACTTGGACTTCTCATCTAGTTCAAGTTGCAAGTAGGCATTCATCAGATCTAACTTTGAGAAAATCTGACCCCCTGTAAGTGTTGTGAACAAATCTTCTATATTTGGCAATGTATTGTGATATAGTCTACATACGTTAAATACCACATACTACCCCTATGTATAATCACCATTAATAGAATTACCCCATCCTCATTACATATATTATGCTTAATACTCATTAATCTATATTCCCCTATATATAACATACTATGATTAGTCCCCATTTCTCTGAGGTCAACTATCTCATAACATACTATGATTAGCCCCCATTTTTTTAAGATCAATTATTCCATATCACAATATTCTTAATCCTCATAATACTGATGTCGATGAAGTTTAACTAGGGCTGATAAGAACTTTACAACCCGCTGTATAATTACATATAGTGTACGGTTTGTGGAACGGAATGTAATTAAACCCCTATAATTGATCAAACCTGGCATTTGGTTGGCTTCGGCACTAACAGTTCTATTCGCGTCAGAAAGCATGCCACCCTAGTTCCCTTTAATTACACACAGTTCTTAATCGTCTCAAGATTTATCGATCCTCCCTACTTTTTATTTTTGTATTGAAGCAACCTCTATGCCCTTTGGAGGGCCGATTGTAGACACGGAGATTGGTCTGAACCTTCCTCGATCCAAATTTCATAATACTCATAATATTCATTATAGAACATCTCCAGTCAAACCGACCAAGTTCCAAAGGGATAGAAATTATGACGCCATATTGTGGCCCATTTGGTTTAGTGCTTAATCTGATTGGGGACATTACCCTCTAGAACCTGGTTTACTGTTACTTTTATAATCACCACACAATCTTACCTAACCATCGGACTTCGGTACAACAACAATGGGTGTAGCCCAACTACATCGATCTATCTTAGAAATAATGTTCTCAGTCTCGAGTCTTTTGAGTTCTTGCTCAACTTTCTCCTTGAGTGCATATGGTACAGAACGTGGCTTGCAGTAAACCGATCTAGCGTCCTTCTGTACCCTGACACTCTCCTTGAAGACTTGGATCAGACTGCCTGTGTTGCAGAACACCTTCGGATAATTCTTGATGACATCATCCTTTGACGCAAATCTCGTTTCAACACGAAAAATCTCACTCCAATCCAGCTTCAGTGATCCCAACCAATTTCTTCCAGTCAGGCAGGCTTGTCTCCTACCACTACTATTAGAGGCAAGCTCTGAAATTGATCCTTGTATTTCACTGGTATGGTGATACGACCTACCACTGGAATGTTCTCTCCCCGGTAGCCTCGCAACTCTATCTTGGCTTTCTCCAATGGGAAATCCCGCAATTTGTCGAGGTATAGTGACTCCGGTACTACACTCATGGATGCACCAGTGTCGATTTCCATGTGTATCTTGAATCCTGCAACATCTATGTGGATTATGATACTTTTTGAATCGCCGTCCATTAACCTCGTGCTCCTGATGACATTTAACTCTGACATCTCCTCGTCCTGTTGTTGTTTTTCCATGCTATGTAGTCTCTGTGGATTTCTACTCAGTCGGCATGCCTTCGCAAGATGTCCAATGTTCCTGCAGACGAAACACTCTACCTTCACATATGGACAACTTTGAGCAATGTGTTGTCTCAGGCACCGATAGCAGGATGTCAATGCTCTGTTTACATTTCCAGTTTCTGAGATTTTGGGACCCCACTGCCTTTTACTTTGAACCTGCAGGTGATTCATCTCGGTTGTCTGATGACTGAAATTAGTATGAAATTCTTGGGAATATTGGTCGGCCATGCTCATCGATCTAGTTGTCTGGCAAGCTAAATCAAAAGTCAAGTTAGGCGTCGTCAATAACTTTCTTCTGATCACATCATTTTTCATCCCACAAACAAAGCGGTCTCGCAATGCTTGGTTCTGAAAGTCTCTGAAATTACAGTGAATGGATAGCTTTTTTTTTATTGCTACAATGTACTCACTGATATTTTCTTCGGCCTTCTGATTTCGTATTCTGAAACAATAACTTTCAGCAATTTCTAATGGAAAGGGGCTGTAATGTTGTTCTAACTTAGTTAGAATCTGTTTCAGCATTGTCTCCTTTGGCTTGTCAGGCACAAGCAAATTTATCAACATTTCATACAACTCGGGCCCTACCTCAGTAAAGAATATAGCTCTTTTTCATTCCAACATCGCCCGGTTATTGTGTTCATTACCGGGAATTTTGATGATATTATTTGCAGTGAAAAACATTTCTAGCCACATATTTGCCCAAATGTGGCCTATAAAGGAGGGAGAGGAGGAGGCATCACAGCACACTGTGGAGACTGACGCTGGAGAGAGCAGTGAGCTGGGAGAGGAGCACATTGGAGGGTGCAAAAGAGCGAGGAGGTTCTCAGACGAGGCAAATGCCTCCTTACTGCATGAGGTCGAGTTACGCTGGGGTGATTTGACACAGGGAAGGTGTGGGAAACCCAGCCAAAAGACCTACCAGAAGATATAGATTGAGATAGCAGAGGTGGTCTCGTTGGCGACCAACAAGGTGCGTGAGGGCAACCAATACCGCAAACGATGGAACAACCTTGTGAGATCCGCAAGAGTGAGCATTACGTTGATTTACATGTACTTATGTATTTATATAATTTGAATTGTAACAGTCATGAGTGACTATCACCAGATGTGAGGTCTTCCACTTTTACTGGGAATGTTTTATCAAAGCCTGCGGTCAAGCTGCACGTCTTTAGCTAAAGAATGATAATTATCATAATAAGCATGATTACATCTGTCGGTTATGTGTTGTATCAGTCTCTGTGACAGCACCTTGCAATTATATCATGCAATGATCTCATGCCATGTTGTCCTGTCACCTTTTACAGAAGAAGCTATCCATGATGAGGTCAGTGCAGAGGTGAATTGGTGGGGGGGCACCACCAGTCCCCAGCGATATAACTGAGATGGAGGAGCAGGTGCTCGCACTCGTGGGGAGGCACACCCAGACAGGCACGGAAGCATCTGCAGACCTTGAAGTGATGCCACATGTGTAAAGCTTACACCATTGCATGATGTAAAGTCAATAGATGCCACACCCACTCATATCCGAACAATCATATATGATAGAGGATTTCTAAAATTGTCATAGAAATAATGCGTGCCTAATGATAATCATTGCAATGCAAATGTGTTGATGGTTATGAAATGTGATGTCTGTGATGATTTTGAGAGCGGTGGTGCTTTTGTTGTGCACATGCTGTGTGTAGCGCAGGACTCACCTTGTGACCCCCTTCTCCTCTAATAAATTCATTTGTATTTTGCACCTCAGCCAGCAGCGCGGCCCCAGGCAAGACCACAGAGGCCAGAAGGTGGGGGCGCAGGGCCCGACTCTCCGGATGATCCTACATCTGCTGCTGAGGAGTTACGATTCTTGCCCGTCAATCTGTTCTCTACGGACTTCAAGGAACCTGCATCACCACGCTCCAGAAGCCATTCCACCCCAAGGCCATCTAGCAGTCCTCCGGTCATTCCCGCCTCCACTCTGGAGGTACCGGCCCCAAGACCTCGCCACAGGACACCCCATTTGTCCCCAGGATGGCGCTGACCCCGCGGAGGTCCCGTGGATGCGGCAGGTCTGGTCCACGAGCACCACATGGGAGTGGAGCGATGGTACAGTTGTCCAGGAGGATTGTAGACATTGGTGACCAGCTCATCGAAGCATTGGTGGACATATCCCGACAGCTGGCCACCATGACTGAGTACATTCTGCGGATGGCGGAGGCCCTGGATGCGATAGCCAGGAACACTGCTGGCACAGGCCTCCCAGTGGTCCCAGAGTGTGGCACTCCACCCCTAGGTTCAGCACCACCACTGTGAATGACAGATGGCGTGTGGGGTCAGGTTCACCTCTGACCTTCTGGGTGGTTCGAATCACTCCCACTCCCTGGGTTCCATACTCTGGAATTGTTTGGGGGATGTGATAAAGTGCAAGAGACAACAAGTTTGGTGCAAAAGAACTTCAATTTTATTAAAGGCAAGAAAATACAATGTCAAACTTATAATCACTCAGGTAAAGAACAGTACATCACACATTCAAAGCAGTGACAGTGAATAATACACCTCCCACCTCCCAATGCCTAAAACTAATTAGGTTAAACTCCAGGGCAAACAGGGATTATGCTCATCGATCCTTTACTGGTAGTTGGCGGTGGTTCATGATTTCGGGGTTCTGTAGGTTCTGCTTGCCGTACCTCGAACGTCGGAGAAGACTTCTTACTGCGCAATCTTCAGTTGGGTGGTGTCCGCTGATGCGGTAGGGTGCGTTTTGGACTTATGGGGTAAGTACCCGTTTTCTTTCGTTAGAAATAGGTTTTAAAGTCTTTTTCGGTAATGTTTTCACCTGTTGGTAGTCAGGCCTAGGTTGTAGAGTGGAAACTTTCGATTCTTCGGTTTCTTCCTTCAGGAGTTTTGTTTCGAAGTTGGTCAGTCACAGTGTTTTTGGTGGTACCACGTTGGCTGTGGTTGGTTGCTGCCGCGACAATTATGTTTTTCCTTCCTTTCTGATTACAGGATGTTGAGGCTGGAGAAGTTAGTTAAAACTGCTGTGGTGGTCTCTCTCCTTTCTCCCTCTCTGATGCTATGCTGCTGTGTGCTTACCTTTTGTTAAGCGTGGCATGTCCTTTGTTAAAGCAGGGCCCAGTTATACCTTTGGAGCTGTTCTAATCTTCGCGCCAAATCAGCCCAGATTCTTTGTTTAATTTTGGCAGGCTTGATATTTCTTTGTCATATTTTGGTGGGCTCATTAAATGTTAACCTGTCTTGCATGTGTCGATCTTCTAAATCTGTTTCTTGATAGAAATATTAGCTTTGGTATTTGCAGTGTCTGTCTGTGCTTGGGGTTTTCATGCAGGCTGGATATGCTATTGTTATTATGTATATGCTGAAATTGTTTTCCAGATCAGGATGATGGTAAGCTATCTCTGGGTTGATTGTTGCTATGTTAATGTCTCCTGGGGAGAAGGGTTTTGAGTATCCACAATTCTCCAGAAAATTACCTTTAGTTTCAATACCCCAGACAGCTTCAAAACTCAAACTGGCTTCTTTGAAGGATAGTTCCTTTTGTTCTTAGCCCTGCCCACACAAACTCAATCTGCTTTGTAAAATCCCAAATTCGATTAAAGTTCATAGTTTCTTACATGTGCACGTTAGGATCTCAAACTTTCTGATAGATAGTTCCAAATTAAATTTCCTTTCCAATGAATCCAAACACTGGGGGAGATCTCCCACGAATTTTACAACCCTTCAGATGAGAGCAAGGACCAAGATCCTGCTTCTGCATCAGAGAATGTTGCCCCATTGGCGTCCCCCGCTCCTGTACCTGTGCAACCACTGCCTCTGCCTTCATCCCTCCCCCCAATGAGTCACCGCCTGAGGACCTCCTCGGCCAGGCACCACGGAGCGAGGAGGGGAAGGGGTAGAGGTGGGGAGGAGAAGGGGAGGGGGGAAGGAAGGTGAGCTACATGTCTACAGGTGATGGCTGTGTTATATCTCTATCTGGGTGTATGCAATTTGTTGCAATGTATGGGGGCAGTGGACCACACTCCTGCTTTGCCTTTGTATTCTGTGTTGCTGGACATGTTGAACATTTGATTGATGTCAATGGTGGAAAAAGTGGGGTGTGGGCAGGGGTTGAGTGTTCATGCCTGTGATACTTATGATTTCAGACCAATGTTGGTATAACATTTTTTTTACTGAACATAACCTTGTTGTGCATTGTCTCAGATAGCTGGACCATTACACACTGGTGATTCCTTAACATGAAAGGGTTAAATAAAACTTAACTTCAATCAACGTAAACTTTAACTGGCACCAAGGTGATGGGCACCATTGATGTCTGAGCTGCACACACACAGCAGTGTGTCAGCGTTGTCACTCACATCAATGTTCTTTCAGGCAAATCATTCAGATATCAACTCCTCACGTAAAAATCTTGCAGCTATATAGCCACCACGGGCCCTTTCCTGTGGTCTGGAGGGGGGCGTGGGCATGGTTGCATATCCAGTCAAATTGTCTGACCCTAGGTCAGCGTCCAGCCCCTTGTCATCCTCTTCCTCTCTCTCCTGAGGTGGAGCATCAGTCCCTTCTCGCAATTCTTGGCCCCTCCTGATAGTCAGGTTGTGCAGCATGGAGCACACGACCACAAATTTAGTTACTTGCTCAGGGTTGTATTGTAGCTCCACTCCTGAGTGGTCCAGACATCTGAAGTGCTGCTTAAGCACAGTTATTGTTTTCTGGACCACATTGCGTGTGTCTCTGTGGCTCCGGTTGTATCGCTTCTCGGCCTCGGTGTGGGTGTCACGCAGGGGGTCATCTGTCAGGTGGCTAGGCCATATCGGTTATCACCAAGCATTCAGCATTGTCCTTGTGACTGACTCTTAATGATGTCAGAGACAGCGCTCTCACGCAGGTTGTGAGCCTCATCGAAGGTGCCCGGGCATTTGCCATTCACTGCCATTATGATCTGGTTGTGGTCGACAACTAGTTGGACCTTCAGAGAGTGAAATCCTTTTCTATTACAAAAATGCTCCGGGTCCTGAAAAGGTGCCCACATGGCGATGTGAGTGCACTGTATTGCTCCTTGCACCCTGCATAACTTAGCAATGCGGTCGAATACTCCAGCCCTGTCAGTTTGAGCCTCCGTGGTCATGGGGAAGCTGATAAAGCTTCTCGCGTACAGGGCTTCCGTGATCTGTCTAATGCAGTGATGGGTTGTGAGATAGGGGGCAAATCTCAATCGCGGAGGCCCGAAAGGAACCAGACACATAGAAAAGCAGTGCCGCAGTGACCTTGACCTCAACCGACACTGATGTCCTGAAGGCAGGCTGCATATGAGCTCACATATTTCATTGATCATCACCTTGTGGAAGTGCAGTCTCCGAAGACAGGTGTGGTTGGACACGTCGAGGTAAGACCTCTTTTCCCTGTACGTGCGGGGTGTGTATGGTCTGGCCCTCCCCCTCATTCTTGCACGTCTTAAATTGGGGACATAATGATGTAGACATAGAAACATAGAAAATAGGTGCAGGAGCAGGCCATTTGGCCCTTGGAGCTTGCATCGCCATTCAATGAGCTCATGGCTGAACATGCAACTTCAGTACCCCGTTCCTGCTTTCTTGCCATACTCCTTGATCCCCCTAGTAGTAAGGACTACATCAAACTCCTTTTTGAATATATTTAGTGAATTGGCCTCAACAACTTCCTGTGGTAGAGAATTCCACAGGTTCACCACTCTCTGGGTGAAGAAGTTTCTCCTCATCTCGGTCCTAAATGGCTTACCCCTTATCCTTAGACTGTGACCCCTGGTTCTGAACTTCCCCAACATTGGGAACATTCTTCCTGCATCTAACCTGTCTAAACCCGTCAGAATTTTAAATGTTTCTATGAGATCTCCTCTCATTCTTCTGAACTCCAGTGAATACAAGCCCAGTTGATCCAGTCTTTCTTGATATGTCAGTCCCGCCATCCCGCCAATCAGTCTGGTGAACCTTCGCTGCACTCCCTCAATAGCAAGAATGTCCTTCCTCAAGTTAGGAAACCAAAACTGTACACAATACTCCAGGTGTGGCCTCACCAAGGTCCTGTACAACTGTAGTAACACCTCCCTGCCCCTGTACTCAAATCCCCTTGCTATGAAGGCCAACATGCCATTTGCTTTCTTAACCATCTGCCATCTGCACTCTGCAGCATCTGCATATTAATTGATGCAGGCTGAGAAATGGCTGTCCCCATTGCAATGAAAGTATAATAGTGATTGATCAGAAGCAATAATTTCCTTACTAAAATATTCCTAGAGTAAACCCCCAATAGTCCAGAGTCAGAAAATATGTCTGTTGAGATGGTCACTTCACCTGAGTCAATGCAAACTCGTCCGAAGTTGAAGCAGCCTTTTGAATGAAGCGACCTGCAATTTTTAAAATGGCAGCCAAACCCCCAACTTTAGTTCAGAACTGTTCCACTTTTTCTGGGCGTTTTTTTGGGCGAACGATATTGTGGGTGATATGTGTGCGAGGTGGTGAAAGTGATGGTGGCCGATCTCCTGGGTGTTAGTTTCGCCAAATGTGGTCTTTACGACAAAAAAAAATGGGTGGGCGGTATTATTTTTTCCCGGCATTAAGCACATGGGGAAAGTAACGCTCTGCGATAAGTTTCCTAACAATGCCCGTCAATTTCCATTTTGTGCCAAAATGGGTGATATATGTGCGTTATACGTCATTTCAGCATTAAAATGGACGATAAGTGGGCGTTATGCATGGCAAAATAATGGAGGTTCTAGCCCATAATGATAGATAAGCAATGGAAAACATTTAAAGAACGAGGTCATAATTCGCAACAAACACACATTCCCTTAAGGAATAAAAACCCCATGGGAAAAGTAAGGTCGATTGGGCAATTGGTAAACAAAATCGGCGAAAAATTAAAAAAATCAATAAAAATTTACCCCGAGGCTGCCGGTTGGTCCTAAAACCAGAAAGCCAATAAAAATAACTTTTGAAAAAATATCAACAGCAAATCAAAAAAACAATCCCAAGACACTTTAAAAGTAAATCACCACAACATAAGTTTTAAATAATTAGTAAAAATCCAATTACTAACCTTTTTCTTGAAGAGCTACTCACCTACCGCCCAACTCCGCTGATCCTCGTGGGCATTTTTAAAAAACTTACCTACGGGTCATCGCTCAACCAAATATTGCGCCGGGGCAATCTGAGGGCGGTGCATTCCGGTGGTCCGCTCCCCAGCGGTACTTCGAAACCACCGGTGTAACTCACGGAAGGAAATTTTCGCTCACCTGATTACTGCCCACCATGGCCAATATCGCCCAGAAACCGGGCGGTAAGCCATTGGAAATTCCAGCCCATAAAACAAATTGTAAAAGCTTCTATAGATATGTAAAAAGGAAGAGATTAGTAAAAATAAACATGGGTCCCTTTGAGGTAGAGACAGGAGAAATCATAATGGGGAATAAGGAAATGGCAGCCACAATTATCAAATCCTTTATAACATATCCTCATGGTAGAAGACACAAATAACATTCTGCAAATAGTGGGGAACCTAGGGTCTAGCAAGAATGATGAACTTAAAGAAATTAGTATTAGTAAAGGAATTGTATTGGAGAAATTAATGGGACTAAAAGTTGACAAATTCCCTGGACCTGATGGCCTGCATCCTAGGGATTTAAAATGGATAGATACAGATAAAGTCGATGTATTGGTTTTGATCTTTCAGAATTCTCTAGATTCTAGAATGGTCCCTGTGGATTGGAAGGTAACAAATGTAATTCCGTTATTCAAGAAAGGATGAAGAAAGAAAACAGGGAGGTATAGACCGGATAGCCTGACATCAGTAGTAGGGAAAATGCTAGAATCTATTATTAAGGATGTGGTAACAGGGCACTTAGAAAATCATAATATGTTTGGGCAGCGTCAACACAGAATTTATGAGTTTTTGAGGTTGTAACTGGCAGGATAGCTAAAGGGGAACCAGTGGATGTAGTGTATTTGGATTAAAAAAAACATTTTATAATGTGCCACACAAGCAGGCATTACACAAAATTAGAACTCGTGAGACTGGGTGTAATATATTACCATGGATTGAGGATTGATTAATGAATAGAAGACAGGGAGTAAGATTAAACGGATTGGCATGCTGTAACGAGTGGGGTACCGCAAGGATCAATGCTTGGGCCTCAGCTATTTACAATCTATATCAATGATTTAGATGAGAAGACTGAGTACAATGTATCAAAGTTTGCTGATGATACAAAATTGGGTGGGAAAGTGAGCTGTGAGGAGAATGCAAAGAGCTAATAATTCGGGTGTTTAGGCCACCTGTTACTAGCATAAATTAGTGAAAACATGGCGGCCACCAGCCTTTCACCAGGTTCCCGTGGCGTCCATCATTTTCCAAGAGCTGGCAGCACTGCCAATAAAAGTGATGGCTCTCAAAATGTAAATTAAGGAGAGGGTGATGACACACACTGAATTAGCGTCACCTTGGTGAACTTGGATCTTAGCGTTGAGTTCAACACTGAGTCCTAAGCTTGCTATTGTCAGTGTTCAGCAGACTGACAGAGGCGCTGTCAGCACCTCTTAAAGGGACACACACATCTTTCAGGTAAGTTTGTATGTAAGCTTTTGGGCTGGGTTTTTAAAGTTTTATTGAAGTAGTGGCTATCTACTATACAAGTTAAAACATGTTTAAGTGTGCAGGGAATGCTTCTGGATGCAGGCAAGGCCTCTGAGAAGTCAGAAAATGCTGCAAATACTCAGCAGGCCAGGCAGCAGCCATCAAGAGATAAACAGAGTTCACGTCTCAGGTCGAGATGCTGCCTGACCTGCATTTTATGCTTTTATTTCAGATTTTAAGCATCCACTCGCAGAGGGAAAGGAAGACACAGAGGAGGAAGGCACAGAAGAGGAAGATGCAGAAAAGGAGGAAGCAGAGGAGGAAGGCACAGAAGGAAGGATGCAACCCAGACAGTCCCTTTATGGCTGGGAGAACCAGGATGGAATCATCCGCTTGTGGTACCATTGGCCACAACCCCAATTCCCCTTTCAACATTTGTCCTACACCTTGCCTTCTCTCTGTGACTGACCATCACAGTGTCATCTTGACCACAATGCTGACATAAAAGCCAGCACAAAGCAAACTTTTCAATGCAACTTTATCCATCTATCCATCCAATATGACATCAAGAAATCAACTCATCACCCTTATGCATTCTCTTAATGATTGTCTTGTGTGTGATTTTGCCTATCCTACTGATGTCATGCAGTGCTACCCCAGTGGCTATAGCTTGACTGGTGGAAGGCTGCTCACTTTCAGTGGAGGACACTGCAAATGGCCTTGCTGGTGGACCTTGAGGAGCTGGTGAATGGAAGTGTGAATTTGAGTGACGGTGTTTCTTCTTATTATTTACTCTCCTCTCCTTCTTCTTTGTCAATCACTGGCTGAGCAGGTTATCTTTCTTGGGTGTGTGAAATGAGGAAGGCACAGGGTAGAGTTATGTTGAGGGGAAAGCAAGAGGTGCATGCAAGAAGGAGAATAACATATGAGGATACCCGCTTCTTGTATCCTTTCAGCCCCGTCGCTTGCTAAGGACCCAGCCATGCCCCTACCAAGAATGACCTACACCGTCGCCTCCATGGGGGAGAGGTGCCTCATGTTTGGTACAGATTGTTGGTAGGTGAGTGATTGGGGGTGGGGATGGTGAGGGGGGAGGTGGGGGAGTCATACATTGAGAAGCGTGCGAGGCTAGTGATGCAGTTGGTAGGAGATGGCTTTTGAAGATGCAATCACTTTCCTTGACCAGTGGTCTGAGGTCATGAAGCTTCTTTGAGTACTGGAGCTAGGTGGTTGGGGTGGCACTGCTGGCAGTGGTGGCCTTGGTGATATGATCCCACATTCTTCTTCCTGGAGGACCTCCTGGCCCCTGCGGGTAGAGACCTCTCTTGCAGTGTTGACCCCCTGCACAAAGCTGTAGTGCTGGAAGTGAGCCCCTGGGTGCCCTTTCCCTGGCTTGCTGACTCTTTTGTGTTCGTGCTGAAGCACTTTTCCCATTTTTTTAGGTGCGGAAAGGAATTCAGTTTTAAGAGCTGAAGACTCCCATTTGGGAATTTTTTCCAAAACCTTTGTAAGGCACATTCTAGATACAGAGACTAAAGTTTTAAATATGTAATTATGGCAATGTGCTAATCTTCCATATTAAGGCTGACAGGAAGGTCATGGATTATAGTCCCATTGCAGAGACTTGAGCACATAATCTAGGCTGACACTTCAGCCTAGCACTGAGGGAGTGTAACATTATCAGAAGTGCCGTCTTTCAGATGAGATTTTAAATCAAGACCCAATCTGCCCTCTCGTCCCAACCTGGACGTCAAAGATCCCATGGCACTATCCCATGGCCAACATTTATCCTTCGCTAAAATAGATTATCTGGTCATTGCTGTTATGCACAAATTTGTTGCTGCTTTTGTCTACATTACAACAGTGACTGTTGTTCAAAAGTACTTCATTGGCTGTGAAGGACTTGTGATGTTCTGAGGTAGTTAAAGGTGCTATAGCAATGGAAATTCTTTGAAGTTCGGTCTCAGTCAGTTGTAGGATGCATGTAAATGTCACATTCATCGTGGGCTAAACGCTGGCACTTGGCATCACTGAATATTATTAAGACAATTGCAACCTCTCACTTCTACTTTGCTTGTAGGAAAGGACAACCCATACCAAAAAAGAGAATTAACACATACACAAGAAGGATATTCTGTTTTACTATGCTTTCCACCAAGGTGAATAACCTCACATTTCCTCACGTTATACTCCATCTGCCACCTTATTGCACACTTGCTTTACCTGTCGATATCCCTTTGCAGGCTCTTTGTATTCTCCTCACATCTTACTTTCCCATCTAGCTTTGTAATGTCAGCAAACTTGGATACATTGCACGCGGTCCCTGCATCTAAGTCTAGACCTTGTGTTTTCTGCTTTCAAATAAATTGCATTGATGCAATTAATGGGGACCATACTTAGTTGTGTGCTCCATTTAAGAGCTCACATGAAAGAGATCATTTTCTGCATGTACATAAACTTTCGTAATGATTTTATAACAATGCAGTCTACCATAGAGTGAACGGTAGCTGCAGGAATATCCACAGTGGCGGCCTTCGTCTTTCTATTATTTTTTTTTTCTTCACTGGTCTAGGCCACAATCTAGGCCTACAAACCAGGTGTGGTCCCTTCTGCCATTTGATGGGTTTTTACATCTGTTATATTGCTGTCACAGAGATGTTGGATCCCGCTGAGAGCCAGGAATAAAGGAACTCCCAACAGTGAGAATCTCCAGCCCAGTCTCACCTGTGTTGATGATCCTGTCTGAAGTGAGTGGAGGCTCTGTTCCTTGCAAGATCATCAGGGAGCTCTGTTGTTACTCTCAGATGAGCTCTTGTTCTCCTCCAGTGGCTGCAGCATGGGAATGGAAGGTTGATGTGGCTTAGCCAAGGATTCTTGAGTTGCTGGTGGTAACTTACCTTCAGGAGCTGAGGCTTGCGGGGGCCCAGCTGCAGACTACAACTAAACTGCTACCAGGGCCGTCTGGCCTAGCTGGCATCAGAGTGGGCATTGGATTTCTTTAAAAAAAAATGCATTGATGGGATGTGGATGACACTGGCCAGGCCAGCATTTATTGTCCATCCCTCAACGCCCTTGAAAAGATTGATGGTGAGCCGCCTTCTTGAACCGCTGCAGTCCATGTGGTGAATGTACTCCTACAGTTCTGTTAGAGAGGGAGTTCCAGGATTTTGACCCACTGATGATGAATTAACAGTGATATATTTTCATTTAGGATGGTTTCTGACTTGGAGAGAAACTTGGAGGTGGTGGTGCTCCCATGTGCCTGCTGCCCTTGTCTTTCTAGGTGGTGGAGATCATGGGTTTGGGAGGTGTTGTTGAAGAAGTCTTGGCGAGTTGCTGCAATGCATCTTGAAGGTGGTGCACACTGCAGCCACAATGCACTGGTGGTAGAAGGAGTGAATGTTTAAGGTGGTGGATGGGGTGCCAATCAAACCGGCTGCTTTGTCCTGGATGGTCTCGAGCTTCTTGAGTGTTGTTGGAGTTGCACTCATCCAGTCAAATGGAGAGTATTCCATCACACTCCTGACTTGTGCCTTGTAGATGGTGGAAAGGCTTTGGGGAGTCAGGAGCTGAGACACTCACCACAGAATACCCAGCCTCTGGCCTGCTCTTGTTGCCACAGTATTTATGTGGCTGGTCCAGTTAAGTTTCTGTCAATGGTGACCCCAAAGATGTTGATGGTGGGGGATTCTGCGATGATGATCCCATTGAATGTCAAGAGGGGGTGATTAGACATTTTCTTTTGGGGATGGTCATTGCCTGGCACTTGTGTGGCACGAATGTTACTTGCCACCTATCAGCCCAAGCCTGAATGTCGTTCAGGTCTTGCTGCATGTGGGCATGGACTGCTTCATTATCTGAGAAGTTGCAAATAGAACTGAACACTGTGCAATCATCAATGACGATCCCCACTTCTGAACTTATGATGGAGGGAAGATCATTGATGAGGCAGCTGAAGATGGTTGGGCCTAGGACACTGCCCTGAGGAACTCCTGCAGCATTGTCCTGAGGCTCTGATGATTCACCTCCAACCATCACAACCATCTCTTCCTTTGTGCTAGGTATGACTCCAGTCAGTAGAGAGTTTCCCCCCTGATTCCCATTGACTTCAGTTTTACTAGGCCTCCTTGATGCCACACTTGGTCAAATGTTGCATTGATGTCAAGGGCAGTCACTCTCACCTCACCTCTGGAATTCAGCTCCTTTGTCCCTGTTTCAACTAAGGCTGTAATGAGGTCTGGAGCCAAGTGGTCCTGGCGGAACCCAAACTGAGCATCGGTGAGTACGTTATTGGTGAACAAGTGCTGCTTGATAGCACTGTCTACGTCACCTTCCATCACATTGCTAATGATTGAGAGTGGACTGATGGGGTAGTAATTGGCCAGATTGGATTTGTTCTACTTTTTGTGGACAGGACATACCTGGGCAATTTTCCACTTCACTGGGTAGATTGGATGAGAGGGTATCAAGGGTCGTGTGAGCTGTTATCCTGAGATTATGGAATTCTATAGATTATGGAACAATTCCTGCTGATTGGAGGGTGGCAAATGTAAACCCACTATTTAAAAAAGGAGGGTGAGCGAAAACAGGGAACTACAGATCGGTTAGCCTAACATCAGTAGTAGGGAAAATGCTAGAGTCTATTATAAAGGATGTGATAATGGCAGACTTAGATAATATCAATGGGATTAAACAAAGTCAACATGGATTTATGAAAGGAAAATCATGTTTGACAAACCTACTGGAGTTTTTTGAGGATGTAATTGATAGAATAGTTAAGGAAGAACCAGTGAATGTAGTGTATTTTGATTTTCAGAAGGTCTTTGATAAGGTCCCACATAAGAGGTTAGTGTGCAAAATTAAAGCACATAGGATTGAGGGTAATGCATTGGCATGGATTGAAAATTGGTTAACTGAGGAATCAGAGAGTAGGAATAAACAGGTCTTTTGCGCGGTGGTGGGCAGTGACTAGTGGGGTATCACAGGGATCAGTGCTTGGGCCCCAGCTATTCACAATATATATAAATGATTTGGATGAGGGAACCAAATGTAATATTTCCAAGTTTGCTGGCGACACAAAACTAGGTGGGATTGTGAGTTGTGAGGAGGATGCAAAGACGCTGCAAGGCGATTTAGGTAGGTTGAGTGAGTGGGCAAACACATGGCAGATGCAGTATAATGTGGTTAAATATGAAGTTATCCACTTTAGTTGGAAAAACATAAGGACAAAGTATTATTTAAATGGTGATGGCTTGGGAAGTGTCGATGTACAAAGGGACCTGGGTGTCCTTGTACACCAGTCATTGAAAGCAAACATGCAGGTGCAGCAAGCAGTAAAGAAGACAAATGGTATGTTGGCCTTCATTGCAAGAGGATTTGAGTACACGAGCAAGGATGTCTGACTAACGTTATACAGGGCCTTGTGAGACCGCACATTGAGTATTGTGTGCAGTTTTGGTCTCCTTACCTAAGAAAGGATATACTTGCCATAGAGGGAGTGCAGCGAAGGTTCACCTCACCAGACTGATTCCTGGGATGGCAGGATTGTCGTACGAGGAGCGATTGGGTTGACTATTCCTGTATTCACTAGAGTTTAGAAGAATGAGAGGGGATCTCATTGAAATGTATAAAATTCTGACTGGGTTGGATAGACTGGATGCAGGGAGGATGTTTCCCCTGGCTGGGAAGTTTAGAACAAGAGGTCACAGTCACAGGATATGGGGCAGAAAATTTAGGACTGAGATGAGGAGAAATTTTTTCACTCAGAGGGTGGTGGACCTATGGAATTCTTTACCAGAGAAGGCTGTGGAGGCCAAGTCTGAATATATTTAAGAGGGAGATAGATAGATTTCTGGAACAAAAAGCATCACGGGCTTTGGGGTAAATGCAGGAATATGGTGTAGAGATAGATGATCAGCCATGATAATATTGAATGGCGTTGCAGACTTGTAGAGCCGAATGGCCTACTACTGCTCCAATTTTCAATGTTTCTATGTTTGCAGTCAACCACCTTCCTTCTTTGCTTCACAACAAGACGTTCTGAGTAAGTACGAGATGCTTTGTAAGGCTTTAAAGGGAGCAGACTTTACTGATATACAGCACAGTTGATTGGCCTAACTGCATACTGTTAAGCTCATAATAAAGTTATGTAACTGAGTATTGTAGACATGAGTAAGTATGACCTTAGCTCCTTTATTCAAACTCCAGAGTGTTGGTACAGCATGGGAGGCCTGCTTATATACAGTGCTCCCAAGGGATTCTGGGATCCCTTGGGACTCCAACAGGTATGCCCTCTGGTGGTGGTGTGATGCAGGTTACCTAGGGTTGCATACATAACATCACTCCCTCCCAAAGTCAATAGTACACTTATTTACAGGGTGAGACGATCTGGAGCTTTTCGCTCCCTTGTCAATCAGCTCAGTACAAATGCAGGTGTGGGTGAGTTGGTTGGATCTTCACTGGGCTGCTGGGCAGGTGGTCTTGCCGGGCTGCTGGGGATGGAGAGTTCAGCTTCGTGGTCGACCATGATGTCGGTTGCCACTTGAGTGTGTGTTGGAGGGTCGAAGTTGATGGTGTCCTCTTCGGGTTGCTCGTGGCTGTTTGTGAATCACAGTTTGGTTTGGTCCAAATGCTTTCTGCAAGTTAGTCCATTAGCAAATTTGACCTGAAACACCCTACTCCTGTCTTTGGCTATGACGGTACCAGCAAGCCATTTGGGACCATGTCCATAGTTGAGTCCAAATACAGGGTCATTGACTTCAATATCGCATGACAAGTTTGGGCGATCATGGTACATGCTTTGTTGATGGTGCCTGCCCTCAACGTGATCATGGAGATCAGGGTGGAAAAGAGATAGCCTTGTTTTGAGTGCCCTTTTCATGAGCAGCTCGGCTGGGGAAACACCGGTGAGCGAGCGGGGTCTGGTGCGGTAGCTGAACAGGACTTGGGACAGGTGGGTCTGCAGGGAGCCTTCCGACACACATTTCAAGCTTTGCTTGATGGTTTGGACTGCCCGTTCTGCCTGGCCGTTGGATGCGGGCTTGAATGGGGCAGATGTGCTTGATCCCATTGCGGGTCATGAATTCCTTGAATTCAGCGCTGGTGAAGCACGGCCCATTGTCACTGACAAGGACATCAGGCAGGTCGTGCATGGCGAACATGGCCACGAGTGATGCCACAGACTCCTGTGAGGAGGACCCAGCTACATCGTCCATTGAGATGACCACATGCTCCATAGTTGACTGCGGTGTGATGCCACGTGGCTGAATGGCAGATTAGTCTGGATTAGACTCCTCCACACTCTGACATGTAACCAAAACTCCTCAACAAGCAGTACAATGCACTGATCCATTGGTGATGCACAGTAAGCATTCTTCTTTTACAAGCTGAACCTTTGTCCTCTTCAGTGGAGCTGGAATGTGTGTTGGCCCTCTGCTGAACTGTTTCCTGGGCTGTCCTTTCTATCTGCACCTGTGCCTGCTCACCTTGTGCTCAGTGAATCACCCAATGCAGACCCCTCTAACTCAATATCGATATCACACGGGGTGCTGATCACTCTGTTGGTGCACCGTTTTGGATACTGTTGGGGGAATGACTCATCAGGGGAAGGCAGCAGCAGCCAAGTTCATGGCACCATGGGTGGCTCTGCTGCACAGGAGGGCAGGAAAAATAGTGGGAGAGCTATAGTGGTAGGGGATTCTATTGTAAGGGGAACAGATAGGCGATTCTGCGGCCGCAAACGAGACTCCAGGATGGTATGTTGCCTCCCTGGTGCAAGGGTCAAGGGTGTCTCGGAGTGGCTGCAGCGCATTCTGGAGGGGGAGGGGGAACAGCCAGTTGTTGTGGTGCATATAGGTGCCACCGATATAGGTAAAAAACGGGATGAGGTCCTACAAGATGAATTTAGGGAGCTAGGAGTTAAATTAAAAAGTAGGTAGTAATCCCAGGATTGCCACTAGTGCCACGTGCAAGTCAGAGTCAGAATTACAGGATAGTTCAGATTATTATGTGGCTTGAGGAATGGTGCAAGGAGGAGGGATTCAAATTCCTGGGACATTGGAACCGGTTCTGGGGGAGGTGGGACCAGTACAAACTGGATGGTCTGCACCTGTGCAGGACCAGAACCAATGTCCAAGGGGAAGTGTTTGCTAGTGCTGTTGGGGATGGGTTAAACTAATATGGCGGGGGATGGGAACCTATGTAGGGAGACAGAGGGAAGTAAAATAGGGGCAGAAACAAAAGATAGAAAGAAGAAAAGTAAAAGTGGAGGGCAGAGAAACCCAAAGCAAAAATCAAAAAAGGCCAACATTGCAGCAAAATTCTAAAAGGGCAAAGTGTGTTAAAAAGACAAGCCTGAAGGCTCTGTGCCTCAATGCGAGGATTATTCGTAATAAGGTGCGTGAATTAACTGCACAGGCAGCAATTAATGAATATGATATAATTGGCATCACGGAGACATGGCTCCAGGGTGACCAAGGCTGGGAACTCAACATCCAGGGGTATTCAACATTCAGGAAGGATAGACAGAAAGGAAAAGGAGGTAGGGTAGCATTGCTGATTAAAGAGAAAATTAATGCAATAGTAAGGAATGACATTAGCTTGGATGATGTGCAATCTGTATGGGTGGAGCTGCGGAATACTAAAGGGCAGAAAATGTTAGTGGGAGTTGTGTACAGACCACCAAACAGTAGTAGTGAGGTTGGGGACAGCATCAAGCAAGAAATTAGGGATGTGTGCAATAAAGTTACAGCAGTTATCATGGGTGACTTTAATCTACATATAGATTGGGCTAACCAAACAGGTAGCAATACAATGGAGGAGGATTTCCTGGAGTGTATTAGGGATGGTTTTCTGGACCAATATGTCGAGGAACCAACTAGAGGGCTGGCCATCCTCGACTGGGTGATGTGTAATGAGAAAGGACTTTCAAGGTTTTTGACCGGGTCCCGCACAAGAGATTGGTGTGCAAAATTAAAGCACCTGGTATTGGATACTGACGTGGATAGAGAACTGTTTGGCAGACAGGAAGCAGAGAGTCGGGATAAACAGGTCCTTTTCAGAATGGCAGGCAGTGACTAATGGAGTGCCGCAGGGCTCAGTGCTGGGACCCCAGCTCTTTACAATATACATTAATGATTTGGATCAAGGAATTGATTGTAATATCTCCAAGTTTGCAGATGACAATAAACTGGGTGGTGGTGGGAGCTGTGAGGAGGACACTAAGAGGCTGCAGGGTGACTTGGACAGGTTAGGTGAGTGGGCAAATGCATGGCAGATGCAGTATAATGTTGATAAATGTGAGGTTATCCACTTTGGGGACAAAAACACAAAGGCAGAATATTATCTGAATGGTGGCAGATTAGGAAAAGGGGAGGTGCAACGAGACCTGGGTGTCATGGTATATCAGTCATTGAAAGTTGGCATGCAGGTACAGCAGGTGGTGAAGAAGGCAAATGGTATGTTGGCCTTCATAGCTCGGGGTTTTGAGTATTGGAGCAGGGAGGTCTTACTGCAGTTGTACAGGGCCTTGGTGAGACCACACCTTGAGTATTGTGTGCAGTTTTGATCTCCTAATCTGAGGAAGGATGTGCTTGCTATTGAGGGAGTGCAGCGAAGGTTCACCAGACTAATTCCCGGAATGGCAGGACTGACATATGAAGAAAGATTGCTTCGGCTAGGCTTATACTCACTGGAATTTAGAAGAATGAGAGGGGATCTCATAGAAACATATAACATTCTGATGGGACTGGACAGGTTAGATGCAGGAAGAATGTTCCCGATGTTGGGGAAGTCCAGAACCAGGGGACACAGTCTAAGGATAAGGGGTAAGCCATTTAGGACTGAGATGAGGAGAAACTTCTTCACTCAGAGAGTTGTTAACCTGTGGAATTCCATACTGCAGAGAGTTGTTGAGGCCAGTTCGTTGGATATATTCAAGAGGGAGTTTGATATGGCCCATACGGCTAAAGGGATCAAGGGGTATGGAGAGAAAGCAGGAAAGGAGTACTGAGGTGAATGATCAGCCATGATCTTATTGAATGGTGGTGCAGGCTCGAAGGGCCGAATGGCCTACTCCTGCATCTATTTTCTATGTTTCTATGTTTTTATTGTAAATAATTGGGGTCTTAGCACTGAACCTTGCGGCACCCCACTAGTCACTGCCTGCCATTCTGAAAAGGACCTGTTTATTCCCACTCGTTCCTTGCTGTCTGCCAACCAGTTCTCTATCCACGTCAATACATTACCCCCAATATCATATGCCTTAATTTTGGACACTAATCTCTTGTGTAGGGCCTTGTCAAAAGCTATTTGAAAGTCCAAATACACCACATCCACTGGTTCTCCCTTATCCACTCTACTAGTTACATCCTCTAAAAACTCTGGAAGATTTGTCAAACAAGATTTCCCTTTCATAAACCCATGCTGACTTGGACCAATCCTGTCACTGCTTTCTAAATGCAGTACTATTACATCTTTTACATCTTTAATAATTGATTCCAGCTTTTTCTCCACCACTGATGTCAGGCTAACTGGTCTATAATTCCCTGTTTTCTCTCTCCCTCCTTTTTTAAAAAGTGGGGTTACATTAGCTACCCTCCAATCCATAGGTACTGATCCAGAGTCCATGGAATTTTGGAAAATGACCACCAATGCATCCACTATTTCTAGGGCCACTTCCTTAAGTACTCTGGAATGAGACTATCAGGCCCTGGGAATTTATCACCTTCAGTCCCTTCAATATCCCTAACACCATTTCCTGATGAACAAGGATTTCCCTCAGTTCCTCCTTCTTGCTAGACCATCGGTCCCTTAGTATTTTCGGTAGATTATTCTTGTCTTCCTTAGTGAAGACAGAACCAAAGTATTTGTTCAATTGGTCTGCCATTTCCTTGTTCCCCATTATGGATTCACCTGATTCTGACTGCAAGGGACCTACATTCGTCTTCACTTTCAGAAGGCGTTCGACAAGGTCCCACACAAGAGATTGATGTGCAAAGTTAGAGCACATGGGATTGGGGGTAGTGTACTGACATGGATTGAGAACTGGTTGTCAGACAGGAAGCAAAGAGTAGGAGTAAATGGGTACTTTTCAGAATGGCAGGCAGTGACTAGTGGGGTACCGCAAGGTTCTGTGCTGGGGTCCCAGCTGTTTACACTGTACATTAATGATTTAGATGAGGGGATTAAATGTAGTATCTCCAAATTTGCGGATGACACTAAGTTGGGTGGCAGTGTGAGCTGCGAGGAGGATGCTGTGAGGCTGCAGAGCGACTTGGATAGGTTAGGCGAGTGGGCAAATGCATGGCAGATGAAGTATAATGTGGATAAATGTGAGGTTATCCACTTTGGTGGTAAAAACAGAGAGACAGACTATTATCTGAATGGTGACAGATTAGGAAAAGGGGAGGTGCAAAGAGACCTGGGTGTCATGGTACATCAGTCATTGAAGGTTGGCATGCAGGTGCAGCAGGCGGTTAAGAAAGCAAATGGCATGTTGGCCTTCATAGCAAGGGGATTTGAGTACAGGGGCAGGGAGGTGTTGCTACAGTTGTACAGGGCATTGGTGAGGCCACACCTGGAGTATTGTGTACAGTTTTGGTCTCCTAACCTGAGGAAGGACATTCTTGCTATTGAGGGAGTGCAGCGAAGGTTCACCAGACTGATTCCCGGGATGGCGGGACTGACCTATCAAGAAAGACTGGATCAACTGGGCTTGTATTCACTGGAGTTCAGAAGAATGAGAGGGGACCTCATAGAAACATATAAAATTCTGACGGGGTTAGACAGGTTAGATGCAGGAAGAATGTTCCCAATGTTGGGGAAGTCCAGAACCAGGGGTCACAGTCTAAGGATAAGGGGTAAGCCATTTAGGACCGAGATGCGGAGGAACTTCTTCACCCAGAGAGTGGTGAACCTGTGGAATTCTCTACCACAGAAAGTTGTTGAGGCCAATTCACTAAATATATTCAAAAAGGAGTTAGATGAGGTCCTTACTGCTAGGGGGATCAAGGGGTATGGCGAGAAAGCAGGAATGGGGTACTGAAGTTGAATGTTCAGCCATGAACTCATTGAATGGCGGTGCAGGCTAGAAGGGCCGAATGGCCTACTCCTGCACCTATTTTCTATGTTTCTATGTTTCTAATCTTTTTCTATTCACATATCTATAGAAGCTTTTGCAGTCAGTTTTTATGTTCCCTGCAAGCTTACTCTCATACTCTATTTTTCCACTCCTCCTCTGCTGAATTCTAAATTTCTCCCAGTTCTCAGGTTTGCTGCTTTTTCTGGCCAATTTTTCTGCCTCTTCCTTGGATTTAACAATATCCCTAATTTCCCTTGTTAGTCATGGTTGAACCACCTTTCCCGTTTTATTTTTACGCCGACAGGGATGTACAATAATTGTAATTCATCCATGTGATCTTTAAATGTTTGCCATTGCTTATTTACCGTCAACCCTTTAAATATCATTCGCCAATCTATCCTCGCCAAATCACACCACATACCATCGAAGTTTCCTTTCTTTAAGTTCAGGACCCTAGTCTCTGAATTAACTGTGTCGCTCTCCATCTTAATGAAGAATTCTACCGTATTATGGTCACCATTCCCCAAGGGGCCACGCACATCCAGATTGCTAATTAATCCTCTCTCGTTACACAAGACCCAGTCTAAGACGGCCTGCTTTCTAGTTGGTTCATCGACATATTGGTCTAGAAAACCATCCCTTATACACTCCAAGAAATCCACCTCCACAGTATTGCTAACAGTTTGGTTAGCCCAATCAATATGTAGGTTAAAGTCACTTCTGATAACTGCTGTACTCTTATTGTACGCATCGCTAATTTCCTGTTTGATGCCATCCTTAACCTCCCTACTACTGTTTGGTGGTCTGTACACAACTCCCACTAACATTTTTTGCCCTTTGGTGTTTCGCAGCTTTACCCATATAGATTCCACATCATCCAAGCTAATGTCCATCCTTACTATTGCGTTAACCCCCTCTTTAACCATTAACGCTACCCCACCTCCTTTTCCTTTTGAATAGTGAGTACCCCTGGATATTGAGTTCCCAGCCTTGGTTACCCTGGAGCCATGTCTCTGTAATCCCAATTACATCATATCCGTTAACAGCTATCTGCACAGTTAATTCGTCCACCTTATTATGAATGCTCCTCTCATTGAGGCTCAGAGCCTTCAGGCTTGTTTTTTTAACACTCCTTGTCCTTTTAGAATTATGTTGTAATGTGGCCCTTTTTGATTTTTGCCCTTGATTTCTCTGCCCTCCACTCTTGTTTTTCTCCTTCCTACCTTTTGTTTCTGTCCCCTTTTTACTTCCCTCTGCCTCCCTGCATAGGTTCCCATCCCCCTGCCATATTAATTTAACCCCTCCCCAACAGCACTAGCAAACACTCCGCCTTGGAGATAGGCTCCGGTCCTGCCCAGATGCAGACTGTCTGGTTTGTACTGGTCCCACCTCCCTCAGAACTGGTTCCAATGTCCCAGGAATTTGAATCCCTCCTTCTTGCACCATTCCTCAAGCCATGTAATAATCTGAACTATCCTGCAAATCCTACTCTGACTAGCACGTGGAGAGTGCAAATGATGGAGCAACTTAGGGAGGTTTCTCCTCCTCAGACTGTGTGGCTACAGGGCCCAAATCATCTGAAGGATTCAGAAAAAGGACAAAGGAACATGGGTTAGCACATAATAGCAAGGGTAAGCACCAGGTTGACATGGTGTGTGTGTGGGTATATGTGTGTTTGTGTGTATGTTGTGTGTGTGTGTGTGTCTGGTGTGTGTGTATGTGGTATGTGTGTGTATGTTTGTGTGTGTGTATGTGGTGTGTGTGTGGTGTGTGTGTGTATGTGTGTGGTGTGTGTGTGTATGTGGTGTGTGTGTGTATGTTTGTGTGTGTGTGTGTATGTGGTGTGTGTGTGGTGTGTGTGTGTGTGTGTGTGTGTGTGTGTGTGTGTGTGTGTGTGTGTGTGTAAAGGAGAAATGGAAGGAAAGATGCACAATCAGCTGCTTTGCGTGACCTCCAGTCTGGCCATCTCCAATGCTGCATGTGCACTCCCTGCTAGTGATGTTGATGGCCCCCTCCTTCATTGGTGCCAGAGTTTGTGTTCCAGCAGGTTATGTGCCAGGTTCTCCTGCAGGAAGCGTGGAAGTGGATTTGTGCGTTCTCTGTTGAAGTGTTTTGAAGATATGTAAGGCTGATTAGGATAACATGCATAGAGAAATAAACGGAAAGTGTGGCCAAGAGGGGACTGAGATCACTCGCACATCACTAGATTTTTTATTAGCCAAGGGTATGGAATAAAGGCGAGTAAATAGAGTTGAGGTACAGATCAGCCATGATTTCATTAAATGACAGAACAGGCTTGGGAAATGAATGGCCTACTCCTGAACCTATATTCTCAGTTGTTATATATGTGGACTTGTATTTACTTTGTACAGCCACCAGAGGGCTTATTCCCCGGAGACCCAAGGGATCCCATAATCCCTTAAGAGCACAGGTATTTAAGAAAGCTTCACAGGTTGGAGAGGCACTCTGGAGACCTGCAATAAAAGACTAAGGTCACACTTTACTTTGAGCTCACAGTGTTCAGTCTGACTCTTTCTCCGCACATAACAACTGGCGACGAGATACAGATAGCGAACCCAAAGATGCAGAGAACAGTGGGCATTCTGGAGAAATTTTCGGAGGGAGATGATTGGGAAACTTTTGTGGAGCGACTCGACCAATACTTCGTGGCCAACGAGCTAGATGGGGAAGAGAGCGCTGCCAAACGTAGAGCGATCCTCCTCACCGTCTGTGGGGCACCAACGTATGGCCTCATGAAGAATCTGCTCACCCCAGCGAAACCCATGGAGAAATTGTACGATGATTTGTGCACACTGGTCCGAGAGCATTTGAACCCGAAGGAAAGCTTTCTAATGGCGATGTACTGGTTCTACACCTACAAAAGGTCGGAAGGCCAGGAAGTGGTGAGTTATGTTGCCGAGCTGAGACGCCTTGCAGGACATTGTGAATTTGAAGGACATTTGGAGCACATGCTCAGAGACTTTTTCATACTTGGCATTGGCCACGAAACCATACTTCGCAAGCTTTTGAATGTAGAGACCCCCAACCTTGAGTAAGGCCATAGCGATAGCCCAGGCGTTCATTGCCACCAGTGACAATACTAAGCAAATCTCTCAGCACACAAGTGCTGCTACAGGTATTGTGAACAAAGTGATGTTGTTTTTGAATTGTAACATACAGGGCAGGTCACACATACCTGCAGCTACACGTCCGCAGATGTCTCAGAGTCCACCATCAAGGGTGATGAATGCAAGGTCATTAACACCCTGTTGGCACTGCGGGAATGATCATCGTTTCCAGTCATGCCGATTCAAAGGATACATTTGCAATGGCTGTGGAACAAAGAGACACCTCCAACGAGTGTGCAGGCGAACTGCTAAGCCTGTTAAACCTGCAAAATACCACGTTGCAGAGGAAGACAGATCCACGGAGGAGCACTACGAACCAGATTGAGGAGGCAGAGGTACATGGGGTGCACACATTCACCATGAATTGTCCCCCAATAACGCTAAATGTTGAACTAAATGGACTCCCGGTGTCAATGGAGCTGGACACGGGCACGAGCCAGTCCATCATGGGCAAAAAGACTTTCGAAAGATTGTGGTGCAACAAGACCTAAAGGCCAGTCTTAACTCCAGTTCGCACGAGACTAAGAACTTACACTAAAGAACTGATTCCTGTAATCGGCAATGCTACTATAAAGATCTCCTACGATGGAGCGGTGCACAAGCTATCACTCTGGATGGTACCGGGCGATGGTCCCATGCTGCTCGGCAGGAGCTGGCTGGGAAAGATACGCTGGAACTGGGACAACATCTGAGCGCAATTGCCCGCTGACGATACTTCATGTGCCCAGGTCTTAAACAAATTTCCTTCGCTGTTTGAACCAGGCATCGGGAAATTCCAAGGAGCAAAAGTGCAGAGCCACCTAATTCCGAGGAGCGACCCATCCATCACAAGGCGAGAGCAGTACTGTACATGATGAGAGAAAGGGTAAAGATCGAGCTAGACTGGCTGCAATGAGAGGGCATCATTTCACCAATGGAGTTTAGCAAGTGGGCCAATCCTATTGTCCCAATCCTCAAGGGAGACGGCACCGTCAGAATCTGTGGCGATTACAAAGTAACTATCAATCGTTTCTCCCTGCAGGACCAATACCCACTACCAAAAGCTGACGACCTGTTTGCAACACTGATGGGAGGAAAGACGTTCATGAAGCAGGATCTGACTTCAGCCTACATGATGCAGGAACTGGAGGAATCATCGAAGGCCCGCACTTGCATCAACATGCACAAAGGTCTTTTTGTTTATAACAGATGCACTTTTGGAATTCGATCAGCGGTGGCGATATTCCAGAGAAACATGGAAAGTTTACTGAAGTCGGTCCCGCACACCGTGGTCTTCCAGGGCGACATCTTGGTCACAGGTCGGAACACAGTTGAGCACCTGTAGAATCTGGAGGAGGTTGTTAGTCGACTCAACCGCGTGGGGCTCAGGTTAAAACGCTCAAAGTGCATTTTCCTGGCTCCTGAAGTGGAATTCCAGGGAAGGAGGATTGTGGCGGACGGCATCAGGCCCAACAACGTGAAGAGGGAGGCAATCGAGAACGCACCGAGGCCACAGAATGTGACGGAGCTGTGGACGTTTCTGGGACTCTTGAACTACTTTGGTAACTTCTTACCGGGTCTCAGCACCCTGCTAGAACCACTACATGTCTTACTACGAAAAGGGGGCGAATGGGTTTGGGGCAAAAGGTAAGAAAATGCCTTTGTAAAAGCGAGAAAGTTGTTCTGCTCAAACAAATTGCTTATGTAGTATGATCCATGTAAGCGTTTGGTACTAGCATGTGATGCGTCGTCATATGGCGTTGGGTGTGTATTGCAACAAGCTAATGATTTCGAGAAACTGCAACCGGTTGCCTATGCATCAGGAGTCTGTCTAAGGCTGAGAGAGCCTACAGCATGATTGAAAAAGAATCGTTAGCATGTGTCTATGGGGTAAAGAAAATGCATCAATATCTGTTTGGGCTAAAATTCGAATTGGAAACTGACCATAAGCCACTTATATCCGTTTTCCGAGAGTAAAGGGATAAATACCAACGCACCGGCCCGCTTCCAGAGATGGGCGCTCACGTTGTCCGCATTCAACTACGCCATCTGCCACAGGCCAGGCAAAGAAAACTGCGCCGATGCTCTCAGCAGGCTGCCATTGCCCACCACGGGGGTGGAAATGGCACAGCCCGCAGATCTAGCCCTGGTTATGGAAGCATTTGCGAGTGAGCAATCACCCGTCACTGCCCGGCAGATCAAAACCTGGACAAGCCAGGATCCCTTATTATCTGTAGTCAAAAGCTGTGTGCTTCACGGGAGCTGGTCCAGTGCCCCAGTGGAAATGCAGGAAGAGATAAAGCCCTTCCAGCGGCGCAAAGATGAAATGTCTATACAGCCAGACTGCCTTCTGTGGGGCAATCGAGTAGTGGTCCCCAAGAAGGGCAGAGACACTTTCATCAATGACCTCCACAGTACCCATCCAGGCATCGTAATGATGAAAGCAAAAGCCAGATCCCACGAGTGGTGGCCCAGTATCGATGCGGACTTAGAGTCCTGCTATCACAGATGTAATACATGCTCACAGTTTAACAATGTACCCATGGAGGCACTGGTAAGTTTATGGTCTTGGCCCTCCAAACCATGGTCTAGGGTACACATCGACTTTGCAGGCCCGTTTTTGGGTAAAATGTTCCTTGTGGTTGTAGATGCGTGCTCCAAGTGGATTGAATGTGAGATAATGTCGGCTAGCACGTCCGCTGCCACCACTGAAAGCCTGCGGACCATGTTTGCCACACACAGCCTACCCGATGTACTGGTGAGCGACAACGGGCCATGTTTTACCATGTCTGAGTTCAAAGAATTCATGACCCGTAACGGGATCAAACATGTCACATCTGCCCCGTTTAAACCAGCGTCAAATGGTCAGGCAGAGAGAGCAGTGCAAACCACCAAGCAAGGCTTGAAGAGGGTAACTGAAGGCTCACTGCAGACTCGCCTATCCTGAGTCCTGCTTCGCTACTGCACGAGACCACACTCACTCACTGGGATCCCATCTGCTGAACTGCTCATGAAAAGAGCACTTAAGACAAGGCTCTCGTTAGTTCACCCTGATTTACATGAACAGGTAGAGAGCAGGCAGCTTCAACAAAGTGCATACCATGATAGCGCAAATGTGTCATGCGAGAGTGAAGTCAATGATCCTGTATTTGTATTAAATTATGGACAAGGTCCCAAGTGGCTTCCCGGCACTGTCATGGCCAAAGGGGGGAGCAGGATGTTTCGGGTCAAACTTTCAAATGGACTCATTCACCGGAAACTCTTGGACCAAATCAAACTCAGATTCACGGACTATCCTGAGCAACCCACCTTGGACCCTACCTTTTTTGATCCCCCAACACACACACCAGTGGCAACCGACACCACGGTTGACCACGAAGCAGAACCCATCATCCACAGCAGCCCTGCAGGGCCCAACACACCAGGCAGCCCAGCAAGGCCTGCTGCACAGCAGCCCAGCGAGGGCCCAACAAATGATTCAACAACATCAGCTTTCACACCGAGCCGATCAACCAGGGCAAGAAGGGCCCCAGATCGACTCACATTGTAAATAGTTGCACTATTCACTTTAGGGGGGAATGTTGTTATATATGTAAACTTGTATTTACTCTGCCCAGCCACCAGAGGGCTCATCCCCTGGAGTCCCAAGCAATCTCATAATCCCTTGGGAGCACAGGTATTTAAGAAGGCCTCACTCGTTAGAGAGGCACTCTGGAGACCTGCAATAAAAGACTAAGGTCACACTTTACTTTGAGCTCACAGTGTTCAGTCTGATTCTTTCTCCATACACAACACTAGTAGTAGGTGTTTATTGTCTGAGTGCAAGCAGAAGGAGGAATAGTGAAGTGTCCAAATGTGATTGGAGGAGATGCTCGGAGCGGAGTGTCAGGTGTGGCTCAGTGGATAGCATTCTCGCCTCTGAGTCAGAAAGTTGTGGGTTCAAGTCCCACTCCAGCGACTTGAGCACAAAAATCTAGGCTGATATTCCAGTGCAGTGCTGAGGGAATGCTGTACTGTTGGGGGTGTCCTCTTTCGGATGAAACATTAAACCGAGGCCCCATCTGCTCTTTAAGGTGGACGCAGAAGATCAAAGAAGAGCAGGGGCATTATCCCCGGAGTCTTGGCCAATGTTTATCCCTCGATCAACATTGCAAAAACATATTCTCTGATCATTATCACATTGCTGTTTGTGGGAGCTTGCTCTTTGCAAATTGGCTGCTGTGTTTCCGACATGACAACAGTGACTATACTTCCAAAGCAATTCATTGGCTGTAAAGAGCTTTGAGACATCCTGAGCTGGTTAAAGGCGCTATATAAATGCACGTCTTTCTTTCTTGGGAAACGCGGGAGGGAAGGATTGATATTCTGGGGTGAATGTAGGACGGTGCTGGGCTGTACAAATAGTAAGGGAGATGTGAAGGGGAGTCTGGTTGTTAAATTTCTTCCTGTATTGAAACCAGGTCCTCAAAACAATATAAAATGAGAATACTGCAGCTGCTGGAAATCTGAAGTAAAAACAGAAAATGCTGGAAATGCTCAATAGGTCAGGCAGCATCTGTGGTGAGAAACAGAGTTATCATTTGAACGTTTATCCTGTTTCTCTCTCCATAGCTGCTGCTTTTATTATCCTAGGAACAACATTGCCCATATCCATTCCTTACTTGCTTCATGAGTACCTCCACCGCTGCATTGGAGAATTAGGGAACCTGAACCATGTTATGGTGTCTGCTGCTTCAATAACTCGCTCTCCTTTGACCACCCATGAAAAGAGCAGCTCCCCTTTTAATGGCTCCCTTTGAGTAGAAGCTGGATTACTTGCCCTCCCAGTCGGCGAACTTCCTATAGGAAGCACGATTAGCTCAGGCTACTCACCTGTTATAGTTTAACAATGTCTGCCCACGAAAGTTGATCGGGCCTCTCCCTGAGCCCACTGCCTGCCTGATATACACTCGGCATGAAAATCAACTCCACTACTTCTTTGAGAATGAAGCCCTAGATCAGGATGATACTTGGTAAAGAAGTGCTGAAATAAAGAAATTGCCAGACATTTATCCACATCAGATTCTTGTACACAGCGTGTGGATTTTGATTATACTTGACACTCCATTCATTTCGTTATATATTCACGTAACAAAATCTATGCTGTGTATCTGTGTGGTGACTGGTCAAGCATTAGCCTTGAGCTCATTATCGCAGAAGGAAAATGACAAGATAGAGCCATTCATGCAGACGGCAGTGTTGGAACATTCCAGTTAGAAAAATATGGGTTATGCCTGTCAGCATTTATATTTCCACTTTTTATTTTTAATATTTTGGAGAATTTTGTGTTAATTAAGATGAAGGATAACAGTACTGGAAAAGAGCACATTTTTATTCAATTTCTGTTCAGTAATAGTATGAAGTATGCTGTAGTATACAACAAATGCTAAATATAGCTCACAGCTCAATTGATTAAGTTTATGTGTTAAGATGATTTTTGTGTTCACTTATTGCTGATGACTGATGCCAGCCTTTAAAGTATCCCAGTTTGAAGTTGCGCTGAGCTGCAAGGGTACATTTTAATGAATCTGAGAGTTGGCACATAAAAATCAGGTTTGTTACTGCAATTACAGGTAAAACGTCTGAAATCCTGAGTTCTAAAAACCAAAATTGTCCGAAAACCGGACATTATGCAGATTGCAAGAGTCGTTGTCCGGAATCCGGAGATATTTCACGAAAACCAAACTTTTAAGCTGTACATAGCTTTTTCAAAGCAGGAATCCAAAAAAATATGCAGCCCGGCCTGGCCTCGAGGTTTCCAGATTTGGGCTGTCGGATTATCTCCGAAATCCGGAAATACACAAAAGTCGGCCCAAGGGTTTCCGGATTCGGGACGTCGGATTGTCACTGAAATCTGGAAATACCCGAAACTCGGTCTAAGGGTTTCCGGTTTCGGGACGTTATACCTGAATATGCAAATAAAATGTAAAGGACAAGGTCAACATAACAAACTCTCCTTCTTCCGGATGAAGAACCCGGCAAGGCCGAGGATGTTGAGGTCCTCACCGATCTTAATGGCAGGGTCTCATTTAAATAATCTAGTGCATGCTCCCACCCAATAGCCGACCAAATTGAGAGCAGGCGGGAGGAGAATTTTGTGGTTTCCCAAACTGGCGTGTGCCTGAGATGCACATGTAGTGGTGTGGGCGCCAGCCATCATTGTTTAAATTAGTATAACACTCGGGACTCTATAACTTCCAGTATGGTCTGCAGCACAGCTTCAAGGGTGGACTGAATCAAATGTTGGTATATATTCAACTCTATAATAATCACAGTCGTTGATTTACAATGTCCATGCAAATACGAACATAATCATGGAATTTCAGGCTGAAAATATCACTAAAACTCTTAAATACTGTGTAATAAAAAAACTATTTGACTTATTTAATCACCAGAGAACCATAGTGGCCTTGATAATATATATTACGAGCAACTCTGCATCCTCCTCCTCACTATGAGCAATGCTGCAAGAGGTTCTCTTGTATTATATAGCCATGCGTTGTGCATTATATGGTATAAAGTCCTTGTTATAAAACAATGTTATCAGCTTGACCCCCTAACTCTAATCTCTAAGTCAAAATGTTGAAAGTTCATACCCTTTATGGAATTCAGCATATAATCTAGGCTAACACTACAGCGCAGTACTGAGGGAGGGCTGTGTTGGAGGTCTTTCAGATGAGACATAATCCAACTTCTTGTTCCAGTGGACCTAAAAGCTTTTGTGGCAGTATTCAAAGAAGAATGAGTTCTCTTGGTTGCTTGGCCAAAACTCATTCCTCAACAATCACCACCAAAACACATTTTTTCCGACATCCCGGGCCTGGACCAAGTTTCTACGAGCCCGGGAAGGCATCGGAAAAGCCGGTTTTTGGCACGCAAAGCTCACGCGCTGAAAATCGACTTTTCCGATCTATCAAGCTGGAGCTTGACAGATCATCCACATATCGGGAGCGAGGACATTTGCTTGGGCAAGATTGCAGGATTTACCCATATCTTGCCTGGCAAATGTCCTCAAAACTCTTGCACCTGATAGAAGCAGGCGCATAACCTACTTTTACAGGCGTAAGAGTTTAAAAACATATCAAAAACATGATTAAAATAAAATTTTAAAAAACATATTTATGTTAAAACCCTGCCCACTCAGGTAATGTTATTTTAAACCCTAAAGCTAACTGTTTTAAAAAAATCGGCAAATTCTTTTTCTTTAAAAAACATTTATAATAACTTTAATTTCTGTTAGTGTATTTATGGTGAGGTGTTTTTTAAATGTTTTATGTAGTGTTTGTGCGTTTTGGGGTTTTTCTCGTTCATAGTAATAGGAGATTCGTAACTTACGAATCTTCTATTACTATTAATGAGAAAATACTTACCTGTGATTGGGTGTCCAGGCCCATGTGACTCCTGCGGACGTCCCATCGTGAATGCGCTGCGATGCGCAGTCACGAGAGGCCTCCGGACTGGAATCTCAAGCGGGCGCAGCAGCTTAAGGTAAGTGCGCATTTTCTGTTCTTTCTACAGTGGTTTGCCCACGGGAAGACCTCGAGAGGAAGTTCTGGGCCATTATCTGGTTATTTATCAATTTCATGTTTGTGGAACCTTGCTATGAAGACATTGTCTGCTGCATTTGCCTATGTAGTAATAGTGACTGCCATTCAAAAAGTAAGTCATTAATTGTAAAGCATTTTGAGACATCCCAATGACGTGCTAAGATGATAAATAACCGCAAGCTTACCATAAGCAACACCTACAGGAGGTCCACTCATGCTCTTTAAATATTTTTTAAACAAACTAATTTCACCACAAGACTTAATCACTTCACCAGTGCTGAGATGAGCCTATTGCTCCTTTTATACTGGAAGCATCATGCTATATTTATGTTCACAATAATGGCCCGGATTTTGCATTGAGAATAACGCTGAGGCTCACAGCGCTCACCATTATTATGCAGTGAATCGGACAGCAACTTCCGGAGTCCACACATGTGCAGTTAAAAGCAGAAATCCGGACGCTGTGGGCCGAGTTATTCTACTCCTCCGCAGGCTGTGCTATACCAGTACCTCGACGATAGATACAGCATTGAAATCAACGTAAGGGCATGAAGTTGCTGTACTTATCCTCCATTAAACATGGCAGAAAAAGTTAGGGCTGGTACATTCAGGGGTAAGTGAACTTTTAAAGGTGTGATAAGTCATATTTACTGCCAAACAATACCTCTAGCACTGAAACTTAAATTTTACTAGTGTGAGTCACATTTCTTCAGGATTTAATTTGTATTGCCGATTTTTCAAAAAATTAAAATGCAGAGTTAACATGATACTGCATAATCCAAAGTACATCATGAGATTGTGGTATTAAGGTATGCCCGCAGATGTTGTATGGTGCTCCGAATTTTGGAGGAAACCAAAGTGTTTCATTTGTGGGAATACAATAACTTGATCAACACGACCAAGGTGATACTATTAAATTCTGGCTCTTTAGATATTTCAAAATTAATCATGACTACATAGCGCTCTTTTCCTGGCAAAAGCTTAGGAAAAATGGACAGAGATCCATTTTACCAGGTCGATTGTGCCCCGATTACATTGCCCTGGAAGTGCCAGGTGTTCCTGGGACCCAAACTGGACCGATGCCTTCAATAGGTGCAAATCGAATAATATCGTAAAATTAAAGTAGATGAGGTTATTCCCAGCTTCCAGCCTCTGTATCCTCTTCTTCTGTCCATCAGATGCTTATTTTGAAGAGCACTCAAATAAAGCAGGCATTTAGCCTTTTGCAAAGATCGCTGCAGTGTAGAGAGTCCCAGGGGAAACTCAAAGATGGAAGGCTGCCACAGATAAAAGGGTATTTCTCCAGGAATGTAGTCAGACCTACAGCAATGCCCTTGTTTCCTGCTTAGCTGTCTGATGCAAGGCTCAGCCAGAGGGAAGGCCTGCACAAGGGGGCCTCCTTCATCTTAATGGTCCAGAAGAGAAAATTGATAGATGTTTAAGAAGGGAAAAAGGGATAGACCGAGTAATTACAGGCCAGTCAGCCTAACCTCAGTGGTGGGAAAATTATTGGAAAAAATTCTGAAGAACAGGATAAATCTTCACTTAGAAAGACTCGGGACAGGGACAGGGACAGTCCGCATGGATTTTTTAAGGGAAGCTCGTGTCTGACTAACTTGATTGAATTTTCAAGGAGGTAACCAGGAGGGTCGATGAAGGCAACGCATATGATGTAGTGTATATGGATTTATCAAGGCTTTTAATAAGGTCCCACATGGCAGACTGGTCACAAAAGTAAAAGCCCATGGGATCCAGGGCAAAGTGCAAGTTGGATCCAAAATTGGCTCAGAGGCAGGAAGCAAAAGGTAATGGTTGATGGGTGGTTTTGTGACTGGAAGGCTGCATCGAGTGGGGTTCTGCAGGGCTCAGTGCTGGGTCCCTTGCTTTGTGTGATATACATCAATGATCTAAACTTGACTATAGGGGTGTTGGAGCGGATTTTTGGACATATATTTGATTGTATACGGGACCAAACATTTGTTTTATTTTCCCCTTTAAATGAATTTTGTAAGGGACAATACTGATGCATTATGCTTTAAACAGTTAGACTTTAAGGCATGCTGGCCTTGAGTTAATGGAGATTGGAAAGTGAGATAATGAACACTGGAGAGTTAAGTGGTAGGTATGTTTGTTTATACCGGTGTCAAAAGCCTGCACTTGTTTATACTGCCCTGTCACAATGCAGGATGGGTTATATATCAAAAGCTTAGCCTTCGATAAGTCAAAGCTTTGTATTGCTAAAGCATGTGTTGTAAAGTGACGTAATTTGTAAGATAAAAGGACTTCACTGCAGATACCAATTTGAGAAGATGGTTCAAAGACAGGGGTCTTTAACACTTCTCCCAAAGCTTTGTCTCCGATTTAATAAACCTCTCTTTATATATTATACAGTCTCGGAAATATTTTTCCACACAAAATGGCGTCACGACAGGATACTGTCTGATCAGACGTGATCACTTAAGACAGTATCTGGAATCTGGTGTTAGAGACTGAAAAGAGAGATGTACGGGCACGACGGGATAGTGTATAAGATACGAGTAAACAGATAGCTGGAAGAGGATGACTAACCAGTTTGAGTTGTCCCTTTAGTAAATAAGGTCGGTGCGGAAGGGAACTGATCGATCCAACCTAGAGCCGAAAACTCCGGTGGTAAGGAAACATGCTAGCTTTGTTGCGAAGACAAAGGGTCTCCACAGAGTAGTCGTGGCCGTGAGTATTACAGAAACAAAGGGAAACGTCCGAGACTGGTGAACATGGAAGGTAAGGAAGGGAATGTAAAACGCGGGCTGCCCGGGTCATTAATTAATTCCTATCATTAATTGTAACTTGCGTAATTACGTAATGCCATAAAAAAGCTGATAGTGACTATCTTAAGTGACATATGGATCCAGACATAAGCTTTGTTGAATGAAGAAAGACTTTTGTGAGTGTCTATTTTGAATGAAGAGAGTACTCGAGTAATTTTGACTGTGGAATGAATGAAAGCCTGTTTTAAGAAGGTGTGGAGTTGCCTGCCTGTTTTAGCTCCACCCACTCTTTCCAAACAGAGTGAAATGTTTTTTTTAACCCTTCGTAATGTTGTCCTGTATGTGGGAAGTTTAAGAAACTGTGAACCTTATGGTATTACATTTTAAGTTAGAAACGAAGGTGTGGATATAAGTTACGGAGCTAGGAAATGCACAAAGGATAGGTTTGTTGAGTAAAAGATAAAAATATATGATCCCGGTAGTAAAAAAAAAAGAATTTGACACGCTCACTTACTTGTCGAAAGAAAACATGCAATTGGGTTGAAAGACATAAATTTAGTCCAGGAATGAGATAAAGAATGCCTTTTAAAACGCTCCCATTTTCCTTTGTGTTATACCTTGACACGAAAGCTTCTAGCTCAGTAAAAAAAAAGAGTTTTAAATTTAGAAATACCTTCAGGGATTAGGTCAAACTCCTGGGCGAGTGGTGAGCTATCTGTGAAGGTGTAAAAGGGACTTTTGAAAAAGGCTAAAACAGTAAGCTTTAGCAGTTTAGAAAAGAAAAAGATAAAGCAGGAAAAGGTCTCTGCCACGGGAACAGGAGGAGGGCAGAAAAGGGGGACTTGCCACAATACCCTATAAGACCTGAAGCTAGAACAGCGGTTGTAGAAATAGTAAAAGGGCTAGTGGAAAAGGGTATCTTAAAAGAAACAGTTAGCACCACTAACTCCCCAAAAAGGCCCAGGTAGGGAAATCCCAGGTCCTGTACCTAGGGTACTGCCTTTCAAGGGGCTGAAAGAAATGCCCTCGGATAGGAAAAAGGCTATCAAGGACATGCCTAGACCAGTAACGGTAAGGGGGGTGAGGAAAGTACTGGGCCTCTTTAATTACAGCCGGAACTTTATCCCTGATTTTGCAAAAATTGCTGAGCCAATACAAAGATTAGTGAAAGGGGGGAAACCGGCCCTAGACCTCATAGAGTGGGGCCCTGAACAAGAACAGGCATATAGTAAACTCAAGTCAGAACTAGTTTCCGCACCTGGATTGGGACTGCCTGACATGAGTAAGGATTTCCACATCCACTGTAACAATGAAGGTGGGTTCTATATGGCCGTGGTCACCCAAGATCACGGGGATAAAAGGAGACCTATAGCCTATTACTCTACCACCGAAAGCCCGGTGGTGACTGGGTTATCCAGATGTATAGCCGCGCTAGATTGCGCAGCTTGGGCGGTAAAAATAAGCGAGCCTATGGTGATGACTGGAAACATCATTCTCCACACTAAACACACATTGGTAGAAATGTTAAACACAGGAAAACTGAGAACCGTATCTAATATGAGACGGGCAAAGTGGGAAGCAGTCCTCTTAACACCCAACAAAGCGGTAACCATAATTAGGGATGTAGGAAACAACCCCGCAGAAGGTATGATGGGTGAAGGGGAACCCCGCTTTTGCGAAGAACTAGGTGAGGATATGGAAGAGGATAAAATAAAAGACGCCCCCCTTCAAACCGCAGAACAAACCTTGTTTGTGGACGGCTCACGAAAATACGTAGAGGGACTACCTCGTACCGGATGGGCCGTAGTTAACCAGGATCTAGAGACAGTTGAATCAGGGCGAATTAATGGGGGGGCGTCAGCTCAAGTGGCAGAACTGGTAGCCCTCACCCGGGCACTGGAATTATCGGAAAATAAGATTGTTAATATCTATACGGACAGTAGATATGCATTCGGGGTAGTACACGATTATATGACAGCATGGGGGAGAAGGGGTGTTTGCGATGGATAAAGACATAACTTACTAAATACCAGTTGATATCAGCTGTGAAAAAGATTAAGTCAGTGCCGCTGGGGCCCGAGACGAACAGATCAGTATTGAGAAACTACACCAGGACACTTCTGAGGAGGAAATAGGTATGTGGACAAAGCAGGGCGCAACGCAAGGGAAGGATAACGTTTGGAGACGAAACGACAAGGTAATGGCGCCTGAATGCATACAGAATACCTTATTGGAGTTGCATCATGGCCTGTCTCATTCAGGACGAGAGGCCATGACCGGGAGTCTTGGGAGAGATTGGTGGTGGAAGGGGATGGGGAGAGATATTGCTAAATATTGCCATCGATGCGTTACGTGCGCACAATATAATCCAGGCAGGCCCATTAAAATTAAAATGGGACACCAGCCCCATCCACAGGTCCTTTGCCCCCATCCCGTAGAAAAAGATATTGCCTAGTGATTATAGATCAATTTACCCGGTGGGTGGAAGCTTTCCCCACACGTGATTGCACTGCCTCAACAGTGGCAAGGATATTGACCGAGCAGGTGACTCCCCGATGGGGAGTGCCTCTTCAAATAGATTCTGACCAAGGCACCCACTTCACCGGAAAAATTGTAAAAACAATATGCCAGCTGATGGGCATAAAACAAAAAGTCCACATCCCCTACTACCCGCAGAGTTCTGGAATGGTAAAGCGCATGAACTGTACTCTTAAGAATGCCCTGGCAAAGGCCATGCAAATGTCAGGAAAAACGTGGACAGAAATATTAACCATTATATTGATGAAGTTAAGAGCCACGACAAACCGGACAACCGGATTAACTCCTTATGAACTAATGACAGGAAGGGCGATGCAATTACCAGAGAACATCATAACAGGGAGGGGGCCAATGTAGGCCCATTAAAAGACAAAATGTTTTGCAACTAAGTACTCAATTAAAAGGGATGCGTAAATTAGTTAGGGACAATCAGGAAGAAAGAGACGCGGAAGCGGAGCTTACAAAGCTCCCTGAAGTCCCGTTGGCGGGAAGTCGCGTTATGGTAAGGATCCTCCCGGGAAAACCGGGGTTTGCCCCAAAAAGGACCGTATGAGGTTATAATCAGCAAGGACACTTGTGCCTGCACCGATGTTAAAGGGAATGGACAATGGAAGCATTGGACCCAGCTTAAGGTTTTTGAACCAGCCGTTTAGCACACATATTAGTTGTTGTTGTTTGTCTATTTACAGATTGACAGCGAGAGATTCTTCAAGCAAGCCATACGGCCATTTTGCCTTTGACTATTTGTTAATTATAGAGTAATAAGATGAAACTATATATTACGATCGGTGCGATTATCATAGTTCGTGTTAGGTCCAGCCTGCTAGCTAGATCGAAACGAGAGTTACATGTAAATATCTTTTTGTACATGTCTTGTGTTTATGCGCAAAATGAGAACTTTTCCAGTTGCTGGGTATGTTCGCACATCCCCATACATAGCAAAGGAGGTCAATCTCCCTTAACATTTCGCAAGTAGCAGAGTGGGTAATGCGACAAAACGGTACAGGGGAAGTAAATGATATTTGGAACCAGAGTGGGGATAAAGAAACGTGGAGATCAGGGGGGTTACCTTTTGGATGCATTGACGGATGGTACCAGCCGGAATACAATAGGTCGGTACGACCCCCGTTCCTGGTTTTGACCAACACCTCAGGAGTTGGAAGGCCCACCGCTGACATTTGTTTCACTAGAAACCTGACTGGTGAGGAAACAGGTTTTGTAGCAGGATACTTTAACCTTGCCAGGTGGAACATAATAGCCAGTGAAACAACAAACCAGGGGTTCTTTGAAATAGAGGGTTTGAAGAATCAGACAAGTAGTCAGGACTGGGAACCTAAGATTAGGTGGCGACGGGGGCTGAGAGAGAGATTGGGATCGAATCTAACAGCATACAATGGCACTTATTTTGTGTGCGGGCATAAGGCCTACCCCTGGTTGCCTCAGAACTGGAGGGAGTCCTGTTATTTGGGATATGTGGTCCCTTTTGTCAGACGGGTACGTACTTTAGCAGAAGTACAGACACCAGGTCGACTAAGACGAGATCTTACCCCGGTAGAGAGGCTATTTGGGGTCATGATGCTCCCATTCAGGATAGGATGCACCATGGATGAATTACGTAACCTAGAGAGGGTACTGGAACAGAGAGCTAACGACACTGCTGAAGCAATAGAGGGCATAACGGCTGAAATGGTAGCCATACGCACAATGGTACTCCAGAACCGAATGGCCCGAGATTATATACTAGCACAAGGTGGGGGCACATGTGCCTTAATTGGAGCTGAATGTTGCACTTACATTCCCGATAATTCAGAAAACATAACCAACCTCGCCGATCACATAAGAAGGGAGGTAAAGAAGTTATCCATGACAGCAGGAGGATCTGGCTGATTTGACTGGCTGTTAGGGGGATCCTGGGGGTCCTATCTTATGCATGGAGTAATTATTCTGGTTGTAATAATAATTACTTGCTGTCTGATTATCGAGTGTTTTAATATCTGCTGTAAAGTTATGATGGCCCGACTGATGCCAGTAGCCAGTGTAATCGCCGAAGAAGAAGCACACCTGATGGAAATACCTGAAGACACCAAGGATGAAGAAACAGACGACAATGACACCGACCACTATCTTTGAAGGGTAGTCTAGAGCTACAGGCAAGGTGAATATACGGAACATCAGGGAAGTAACATACCCCAAAGGACGAATATATGCTACTATCATTGTGGTCATCTGGATTTCGTAAACATCCTCCAGGACCAAAAGGGGGAATATTGTTGGAGCAGATTTTTGGACATATATTTGATTGTATACGGGACCAAACATTTGTTTTGTTTTCCCCTTTAAATGAATTTTGTAAGGGACAATACTGATGCATTATGCTTTAAACAGTTAGACTTTAAGGCATGCTGGCCTTGAGTTAATGGAGATTGGAAAGTGAGATAATGAACACTGGAGAGTTAAGTGCTAGGTATGTTTGTTTATACCGGTGTCAAAAGCCTGCACTTGTTTATACTGCCCTGTCACAATGCAGGATGGGTTATATATCAAAAGCTTAGCCTTCGATAAGTCAAAGCTTTGTCGTGCTAAAGCATGTGTTGTAAAGTGACGTAATTTGTAAGATAAAAGGACTTCACTGCAGATACCAATTTGAGAAGATGGTTCAAAGACAAGGGTTCTTTAACACTTCTCCCAAAGCTTTGTCTCCGATTTAATAAACCTCTCTTTATATATTATACAGTCTCGGAAATATTTTTCCACAACAGGGGGTATGATTAAGAAGTTTGCAGATGATACTAATTTCGGCTGTGTGGTTGATGATGAAGAAGAAGGCTGTGGACTGCAGGAAGATATCAATGAACTGATTGGGTGGGCAGAACAGTGGCAAATGGAATTTAATCCAGAGAAGTGTGAAATAATGCATTTTAAGAGGGTTAACAAGGAAAGGGAATACACATTAAATGGTAGGATACTGAAAAATGTAGAGGAACAAAGGGACCTTGGAGTGCATGTCCACAGATCCCTGAAAGTAGCATGCTCGATAGATAAGGTGATTAAGAAGGCATACGGAATGTATTATGTGTGCATGCCAATGATGCACCGATGTACTGTAACACTAGACCTGAATGTACCTTCACCCTGTATATATCTTACCTGTACACCAGAGGGTGCTGCTGCTTGAGACCTAAGGGTCACCTGTACACTGCAGGTAACCCAGTATAAAAGGAAGCTCACCTCTTGGTGTCCTCACTCGAGGAGCTGCAATAAACGACTACAGCCTGTGCAGTTCAAGTGCCATACCCCTGCCTCGTGGAGTCATTAACACAGTGCCTACATACACAATAACTGGTGACGAGGTTACAAATTCCACGCACAACATGCATAATCTCAGCAACTTCCAACAATTCACTGATGGGGAAGATTGGGACGCCTTCATGGATAGGTTAGAACACTTCTTCATCGCCAACGACCTGGCTGGGGACTCACCGGCCACACTGTCGAACAAGTTCAGGGCCATCCTGCTTAGCAGTTGTGGGCCCACTATCCATGGCCCCGTCAGGGACCTGCTAGCCCCAGCGAAGTCAACAACCAAGAGCTATGAGGAGCTCGTAGCCTTAATACAAGAGCAACTGAAACCCAAAGAGAGCATCCTCACAGCCAGGCACCGGTTTTACACTCACCGGCGACCCGAAGGCCAAGAAATTGCTAAGTATGCTGCAGATTTAAGAAGGTTGGCTGCACCGTGTGATTTTGGCAATCACCTCACCGAAGCACTAAGGGATATTTTTGTTATCGGAATCGGCCACAAGGGCCTCCTCCACAAAATGCTCTCTGCGGACATCACAGTCGCCCTGCAGAAGACAATCAAAGTGAGCCAGGCTTTAATGATTTTGGTCTGTGACTCCAAATGAATGATGCCCCACACCCAGGACTCTAAACCGACAAGCACAGTGAACAGAATAGTGACGTTCAAAGGCAGAAATGCTGCCCCGCGTCCCACAACCCTAAGTCCACCACATGGGGCCAACCAGCGAGCCCCGTGCTGGCACTGTGGAGGAAATCACAGGGCCCACCAGTGCCGCTACAAAGATTATACCTGCAAAGGCTGCAACGCAAAAGGTCACCTTCAGAGAATGTGCAGAAAAAGCTTTACTCACTGCGTCGCTGAAGAGTTGGCCGATCACCTGGGCTCCGACACTGATGAAGACGAAGCTGCTCAACCCCCGGAAAAAGAGTACGGAATTTATACCTGCTCCACCGAGAGTTCCCCATGGAAAATGGAAGTGGACATCAACAAGGTTCCAGTTTCAATGGAGATCGACACAGGGGCGGGCCAGTCTTTGATGAGTCAGATGACCTTCGAAAAACTTTGGAACAATCCCGCCGAACGACCAAAACTGTCTCCAATCCAGGCAAAGCTGCTCACCTACACCAAAGGCACCATCCCAATCGTTGGTAGCGTGGACGTCCAGGTCTCCCAGAGCGGCGCGATGAACAAGCTCCCCTTCTGGATCGTTGCCGGCGATGGTCCAACGCTGCTGGAAAGAAGTTGGATGAAGCAGGTCCAAATCGGTCGGAGTGACGATGGTCTCCGGGCCCCAGCGATCAACATCCCATGCAGCCCCGAACTTGGATCCATCGCAGCAACTAGAAATCCTACCATCCAGCTCGACTGTGCGGCGATGACTGCACAACACCATGGCGAGATCACCCAACCCGAACATCCAGACCTTACCTTCCGGGCCGTGGCAGGACTCCGAAGAAAGAAGATCGATTAAAAAGGTGGATTCCCGACATCCGTGGCCGAACCTGGAAAGAAAACGATCACCACAGCCTACCTCAAGGAGAATGAGAAGATGGCTGTCACACCACGAGGCGAAGAACCTAGAATCAAAATGACCGCGACCAGACCACGAGGGGCAGCGTTAGAGGGGCGACACATGGCACCGAGTGGCGAACCAGATTGGAAGGCCCCCATAAAGGAGACTGGTAACCCAAGGAAATTAAAGGGACAGTTTCACTCTAGGCACAGCGATGCCAAGGACATTAAAGTTAAAAGTGCAGTAAGCGAATGCAGGTATGCAAATGTAACATTAAATTGTGATGCCGGATTAACTAATGAAAAAATTTAATGAATGTTTGTTAAAGTGATGTTAGCAAAAAGTTTGTACTGTTAAATGATGATGCTAGAAATTTTAATATGATAAATGTAACCCTGTATGGAGACACCGATACACAAGAAAGTGTTGTAAGTGCTAAATGTGATAATGTGAAGAGAGATAACGGTGTAGAAGCGACTATTTGTGATTGGAGCCAATGTGTCATACATGCAGAAAGTAGAGTGTTAAAGGTCACCGGGTTCTACAGGTACAATGTAAATGCCAGAGAAATCCCCCCGTGGGAAACCCCCAGGTCCAGCGGGCTACCTGACCAGGAAGGGCTCACACACACCCAGTGGGAGCAGACCCACTGCAGGGACAGCGGTCAATGAGCAACACAGCCACCACCATTGGCAACCTGCCACAGATTGGCCCTACATCCCCTGGCCACCAGGGCCAGCACCGGGAGCGAGAGGCCAGTACCCTCCAGCTTTCCTGGCGGACCCTGGAATGACCAGACTTCCACCACCAATGGAGGACAAGGAGCCCTGTGGCCCTGCCCACCACCAAACACCACCACTTACCCACTCTACAATGCATGTACCTTACCCATTGCACTGGCTCCACCACTGAGGAATCCTCCAACAGTGGCACCCACATGGTCTGTGTGTGAGACGGGTGGGGGGGGGGAAATGAATGATAGCAGTCTCAAGCACAGGGATCATACCTGGCACCCACACAACCCTCATCTCAACCTCCCACAGCCCACTACTGATCACCTCCCCATGTCATGGCAATAAGGACTTGGGAAAGGCTGAGCGGGGAGTGTTGTTATGTAAGCATGCCAATGATGTACCGATGTACTGTAACACTAGACCTGAATGTACCTTCACCCTGTATATGTCTTACCTGTACACCAGAGGATGCTTCTTCTGGAGACCTAAGGGTCACCTGCATGCTGCAGGTAACCCAGTATAAAAGGGAGCTCACCTCTTGGTGTCCTCACTCGAGGAGCTGCAATAAAGGACTACAGTCTGTACAGTTCAAGTGCCATAGCCCTGCCTTGTGGAGTCATTAACACAGGCCTACATACACAATAGAATGCTTGCCTTTATTAGCCAAGGCGTAGAGTAAAAGAGCAGGGGGGTTATGCTCGAACTGTATAAAACATGGTTAGGCCACAGCTGGAGTACTGCATGCAGGTCTGGTCACCGCATTACAGGAAGGATGTGATTGCACTGGAGAGGATACAGATGAGATTTACAAGGATGTTTCCGGGAGTGGAGAATCTAAGCTATGAGGATAGATTAGATAGACTGGATTTGTTTTGATTGGATCAGAGGAAGCTGAGTGGAGACCTCAATGAGGTGTATAAAATTATGAGGGGCCTAGATATAGTGGATAGAAAGTGCATATTTCCCTAAACAGTGGGGTCAACAACCAGGGTGCATAAATTTAAAGTAATTGGTAGAAGGTTTAGAGAGGATTTGAGGGGAAATGTATTCACGCAGAGGATTGTGGGGGTCTGGAATTCACTGCCTGAAAGGGTGGTAGAGGCAGAATCCTTCACCACCTTTAAAACGTACTTGGATGTGCAGGGTTATGGACCTCGAGCTGGAAAGTGGGATTAGGCTGGATAGCCTCTTGTTGGCCGGCATGGACACAATGGCCGAAATGGCCTCCTCCCATGCTGTAACCTTCTATGATTCTATGATTCTATGATGAAGTGCATTTCAGGTACATATCCAATCATAACCAGAACATCTTGAGCAATGACTTCTCTGCCCACCGACAGAGACCCCATGCATCTATCCTTGGTACTGTCCTTTTCCGCATCTACATGCTGCCCCTTGGCATCATCATCTGCAGACATGGAGTCAACTTCTATGTGTATGTTAATGATACCCAGCTCTACCTCATCCTTACCTCTCCCAACCCCTCAACTGCTTCTGTGCAATCAGAATTCTTGTTCAACATCCAGTCTTAGATAAACTGCAACTTCTTCCCATGAACATTGGGAAAACCAAAGCCATTGGCCCGGATTTTGCTGTCAGTATGACAGGAATGGCACTCACCATTCATCTCACTGATAGCTCTCCACAAAGTTTTCTCAGTGTAGAATTGCATTAATCTGGTGCCTGATGCAGCGCATCGCTCTCTACAGGACATCTTCGGCATTTGTGAGCAGAGCAAGAAACAGCTAGGCTCTTTAACCAATCAGATTGAATAATCACACTGAGTAATGCAGAGTCTAAACCAGGAAGTATAAAGCAGGAAATATAAATTAGATTTAAATGATGTACAGAAAAAAAAAATATTGGGAAGGAAAGATAGGATTAAGAAAGAGAGATAAAAGAGACAGACAGAAAAAGTAAAAACAAGTTAAAATTATTTTAATTAAAAATAAATCTCCAACACGAATTAACTTCTGAAGGAATGAGACTCCACATTTGTAATATTAAATTCTCAAGGCCAGAGATATTGTTTGGCAGTAATTATCACTTATCACGCCATTAAAATTAATTTACTCCTGAATGCACCAGCCCTAACTTTTCTGGCATCTTTAGTGGGGACCTAAAGGGCAAGGATGCCAATTTCACGCTATAACATTGATTTCAATGCTGAGGATATCGCAAGGATTGTTACAGCGCACCCTGTGGAGGAGTGGGGTATCTCTGTCAGCAATTCAGGATTTCCACAATTGACTGCGCATGTGCGTAATCCACAAATTGCTGTAAGATTTTTTTCCATTAAACCGATGAGCGCTGTTAGCCTCACCATTATCATTGCAAAATCCAGGCCAGTAAGTGATTTTTGGCAGTGCACAATTCATTGAGTGCAGAGGAAGCAGCAAAGGCATTTTCTATTGGATCGTTGTTAGGGTAATTTATATGCCTTTATTAAAATAAATCCAATCCGTCTACTTGTTTGCTAAAATTTATTGGTTTTCCAAAAAGCACTATTGTGAGGAGTTAAGGCCATCTTTTCATTGGCCCTATCACTGAAATGATTAATAATGTCTGCGAGAGAGGGAAATCTGAGTGCAGGAATGTTTCACCAGCTATTAGCCCAGTAAATGCCAGACATTCCCCTCTGCATAGTTGTAGAGCATATATTGTAGCATAGAAGAGATTCCTCAGATACTGTTGCCAACAAAATGTTTGTCCTGTAAGAAGAAAATCCCTTGACATTGGTGGAAATAACCTCACCACAGAGATATTGAGGGAAAAATTGGCCCCAGTGAGTTCTGAAAGGAAAATCAATTGTAATAGTTTGAAAACCACTTCGCACATCATCATCATCATCATAGGCAGTCCCTCAGAATCGAGGAAGACTTGCTTCCACTCCTGAAGTGAGTTCTTTGGTGGCTGAACAATCCAATACGAGAGCCAAAGACTTTGTCACAGGTGGAGCAGACAGTCGCCGAGGGAAGGGGTGGGTGGGACTGGTTTGTCGCACGCTCCTTCCGCTGCCTGCGCTTGACCTCTTCATGCTCTCGGTGTTGAGACTCAAAGTGCTCAATGCCCTTCCGGATGCATTTTCTCCACTTAGGGCGGTCTTTGGCCAGGGATTCCCAGGTGTCAGGGGTTATGTCGCACTTTATCAGGGAGGCTTTGAGGGTGTCCTTGTAACGTATCCGCTGCCTACCTTTGGCTCGTTTGCCGTGAAGGAGCTCCGCATAGGGCACTTGCTTTGGGAGTCTCGTGTCTGGCATGGGAACTATGTGGCCTGCCCAGTGAAGCTGATCGAGTATGGTCAGTGCTTCAATGCTGGCGATGTTAGCCTGGACGAGGACACTGATGTTGGTGCGCCTGTCCTCCCAGGGGATTTGCAGGATCTTGCGGAGACATCGTTGGTGATATATCTCCAGCGACTTGAGGTGTCTTCTGTACATCGTCCATGCCTCTGAACCATACAGGAGGGCGGTTATTACTACAGCCCTGTAGACCATGAGCTTGGTAGTAGATTTGAGGGTCTGGACTTCGAACACTCTTTTCCTCAGGCAGCCGAAGGTTGCACTGGCGCACGGAGGCGATGTTGAATCTCTGCATCAATGTCTGCTCTTGTTGATAAGAGGCTCTCGAGGTATGGGAAATGGTCCACGTTGTCGAAGGCCGCGCTGTGGATCTTGATGACTGGGGGGCAGTGCTATGTGGCGAGGACAGGTTGGTGGAGGACCTTTGTCTTACGGATGTTTAGCGTAAGGCCCATGTTTTCATATGCCTCAGTAAATACAATAGCACAAGTTAATGCATGATGTGCTAATAAAGACTTTCAAGATTATCTTATCAAAGAAAACATATCTAAGGTATTTCGAAAGCTTAATGTTTCAAGAAATAAAAACACATGGAATTGATTTTCAAGAATAATTCAATTAGAGCAACACAACTTGCACTTATGGACCACAATGAACATAAAATATCCAAAAGGGCACCATAGAGGTGATAAAAGAGGGTTGGGGTTGATGCCTAGGCAACATCAAATAGATAAAATTTAAAGAGGGTTTAAAAGGAAGGGTGGGATGTACCAATGTAGTGGAGCTTAGGGACAGTGTTCAGGGGTGTGGGACCTAAACAATAAAGGCTCAGTGGATGAAGGTTCAGTAGAGAAAGGAGGAATGTGAAGGAGACCTATTCCAAAAGCAAAGTGTGCATACTGGAAGATAGGGCTGGTAGAGAAAGCAGAGGTAGGGAGAGGTGAAGTCATGTAGATGAGGACACTGTGTTGAGGGATGGAGAGAGAATTAAAGTTCTGTGAGACTGCAGTGTTAGGAGAATGAGATTATTCCCCAGAATTTTCTCAAAGTGATTTACACTGTTGTTCCACCTTTTTTTTTTAAGTGTTACCTTTGTCGTTGGCCTCTAGAGGGAGATAAACAGAAATTTCCGAGGTATACTACTTTGCATATTCATTGGTGCAAGCATTTCTGCAAAACCAATGCGAACAGCTGAATCAGCAGGAAATGCTGCACGGTCTTTTACATGGTCAATTCAGCACAACACTGGAATACAAGAAGGTAAGACAGGAACACTACTTGGCTCTTTCATTTCTCTCTCACATTAGACCCTAAATACATTAAGAGGAAGAGGATAACTAAAGAAAGATCAGGGCCCATTAGAGACCATAAAGGTAACCTGTGTGTGGAGTCAAAGACGTGGGTATGATCCTCAATGAATATTTTGTGTCTGATTTCACAAAAGAGAGGGACGATGCAGACATTGCAATCAGGGAAGAGGAATGTGAAATATTAGATGAAATAAACATAGTGAGAGTGGAAGTATTTAGGGGTTTAGCATCTTTGAAAGTGGATAAATCCCCAGGCCCAAATGAAATGTATCCCAGGCTGTTAAGAAAAGCAAGAGAGGAAATAGCAGAGGCTCTGACTATGATTTTCCAATACAGGTATGGTGCCGGAGGATTGGAGGGCTACTAACGTTGTACCCTTATTTAAAAAGGGAGAAAGGGCTAGACTGAGTAATTACAAACCAGTCAGCCTAACCTCGGTGGAGGGAAAATTATTGGAAGAAATTCTGAGGGACAGGATAAATCTTCATTTAGAAAGACACAGATTAATCAAGGACAGTCAGCATGGATTTGTTAAGGGAAAGTCATGTCTGACTAACTTGATTGAATTTTTTGAAGAGGTAACCAGGAGGGTCGATGAGGATAGTGTGTTTGATGTAGTGTATATGGATTTTAGCAAGGTCCCACATGGCAGATTGGTCACGAAAGTAAAAGCCCATGGGATCAAGGGTAAAGTTAGACTGACTGGCCGGTAATTACTCAGTCTATCCATTTTTCCCTTTTTAAACAAAGGTCCCACGTTAGCTGTGTTCCAGTTCTCCGGCACCATACCTGTAGCCAGAGAGGATTGAAAAATGATGGTCAGAGCCTCTGCTATTTCCTCTTTTGTTTCTCTTAACAGCCTGGGATACAGTTCATCCAGGCCTGGGGATTTATCTACTTTCAAAGCTACTAAACCCCTTACTACTTCCTCTCTCACTATGTTTATTTCATCAATTATTTCACACTCCTCCTCCCTGATTGCAATGTCTGCATCGCCCCTGTCTATTGTGAAAACAGATGCAAAGTATTTATTAAGAACTATACCCATGTCTTCCATGTCCACACACAGGTTACCTTTATGGTCTCTAATAGGCCCTACTATTTCTTTAGTTATCCTCTTGCCCTTAATGTATTTATAAAATATATTTGGGTTTTCCTTGATTTTACTTGCCAAAATTTTTTCATGCCCTCTCTTTGCTTTCCTAATTTCCTTTTTAATTTCACCCCTGCACTTTCTGTACTCTAGAGTTTCTGTAGTATTGAGCTCTCGATATCTGTCATAAGCCTCCCTTTTTTTCTTTATCCTACCCTCTGTGGCCCTTGACATCCAGGGGGCTCTAGATGTGTTAGTCCCACCCTTTTTCTTTAAGGGAACATACCTGCACTGACCCCTCCAGATCTTCTTTGAATGCCTTTCACTGCTCTGACTGATTTACCTACAAGTAGCTGTTTCCAGTCCACTTTGGCTAAATCACCTCTCAGCTTATCAAAATTGGCTTTTCTGCAATTGAAAACTTTTATTCCTGGTCTATCTTTGTCCTTTTGCATAACTACCCTAAATCTAACTGAATTATGAGCGCGAACACCAAAATGCTCTCCCACTGATACCCCTTCCACCTGCCCAGCTTCATTCCCTAAAGCTAAGTCCAGACCCACCCCCTCCCTTGTTGGGTTTGCTACATAGGGCTAAAAAAGTTCGCTGAATAGATTTTAAGAATTCCACACCCTCTATACCTTTCACACTAATTTTATCCCAGTTAATATTCGGGTAGTTGAAATCCCCTACTATTACTGCCCTAACGTTTTTGCACTTCTGAGAAATTTGCCTACATATTTGCTCTTTTATCTCCCTCTGACTGTTTGGGGGTCTATAGTACATTCCTAGCAGTGTGATTGCCCCTTTTTTGTTCTTCAATTCGACCTATATGACCTCATTTGATGATCTTTCCAACATATCACCTTCCTCACAGATGTAATTGTTTCTTTGATCAAAGGGTAATGGTCAATGGGTGTTTTTGTGACTGAAAGGCTGTTTCCACTGGGGTTCTGCAGGTCACAGTACTAGACGCGGGTTTGAAAGGGGCAGACCTGACGTGCTTGATGTCATTACGGGTCATAAACTCGTGGAACTCCGAACTGGTGAAACATGGTCCGTTGTCAATGACAAGGACGTCTGGCAGGTCATGGGTGGCGAACATGGCCCAGAGGCTTTCAATAGTGGCTGTGGACGTGCTGGATGACATGATTACGCATTCAATCCATTTGGAGCAAACGTCCGCTACCACTAAAAACATTTTGCCGAGAAAGGGGCCGGTAAAGTCTATTGACCACGGTTTGGAGGGCCATGACCACAGACTCAGCGGAGCCTCCACAGGTGCGTTACTCAGTTGCATGCAAGTGTTGCACTGTTGCACGCATGACTCCAAGTCCGAGTCAATGCCGGGCCACCAAACATGAGGCCTGGAAATGGCCTTCATCATGACAATGCCTGGGTGGGTACTGTGTAAATCTCGCACAAAAGTTTCCCTGCCTTTTTTTGGCATAACAACACGATTACCCCATAACAGACAATCAGACTGAAAGACAATTCATCTTTGCGGTGACTATAAGGCTTAATTTCATCCTGCATTTTCCTGGGAGATCAATTTCCAATGAGGACACACCTTTTTACATTTGACAGTACAGGATCCTGGCTGGGACAGGTCCTAATTTGGCGAGCCATGATGGGTGACCCCTCGCTCTCGAAGGCATCCATGACCAGCAGCAAGTCTGCAGGCTGCGGCATTTCCACTTCGGTTGTGGGCAATAGTAGCCGGCTAAGTGCAGTAGCACAGTTTTCAGTGCCTGGTCTGTGGCGGATGACATAATCAGAAGCGGATAATGTCAGTGCCCATCATTGGATGCGGGATGAGGCATTGGTGTTTATACCTTTGCTCACAGAAAACAATGGCATGAGTGGCTTGTGGTCTGTTTCAAGCTCAAACCGAAGCCCAAACAGGTATTGATGCATTTTCCTAACCCCATATACGCACGCTAAAGCCTCTTTCTCCACCGTACTATAGACTCTTTCAGCCTTAGACAGACTTCTGGACGTGTATGCAACTGGTTGGAGTTTGCCTGATATATTGGCTTGCTGGAGCACACAACCGACCCCATACGATGAGGCGTTGCAGGCCAGCACTAACCACTTACATGGGTCATAGTGTACCAGTAATTTATTGAAACATAGCAGGTTCCTGGCCTTTTCAAAGGCTCTGTCTTGAGATTTGCCCTAAACCCAGTCATTACCCTTTCTCAGCAACATGTGTAAGGGCTCTAGCAATGTGCTCAAACCAGATAGAAAGTTACCGAAATAGTTGAGAAGACCCAGGAACGAACGCAGCTCCGTCACACTCTGGGGTCTGGGTGCATTCTTGATGGCCTCCGTCTTCGAGTCCGTAGGCCTGATGCCATCTGCTGCAATATTTCTCCCCAGGAATTCGACTTCTGGTGCCATGAAAACGCACTTGGAGCGTTTTAGCCCGAGTCCCACTCTGACCAGATGTCGTAGAACCTCTTCCAGGTTGTGCAGGTGTTCGGTGGCGTCGCGACCGGTGAATAGGATGTCATCTTGGAACATGGCAGTTCTTGGGACGGACTTCAGAAAACTCTCCATGTTTCTCTGAAATATGGCTGCCACTGAGCGAATTCTGAAAGGGCATCTTGGTATATAAACAGTCCTTTGTGTGTGTTGATGCGCGTCAGGTTTTTTCGAAGATTTGACCAGCTCCTGTGTCATGTAAGCGGAGGTCAGGTCCAATTTGGTGAACGACTCCCCCCCCACAAGCGTTGCAAACAGGTCATCAGCCTTGGGTAATGGGTACTGATCTTGTATCGAGACTTGGTTAATCGTTACCCTGTAGTCGCTGCAGATCCTGGCCGTGCCATCATTTTCAACACTGGAACAATTGGACTGACCCATTCGCTGAACTCGACTGGTGATATGATTCCTTCCTGTTCGATCTGTCCAGTTTAATCTTGACCTTCTCCCTCATCATATATGGAACCGCCCAAGCCTTGTGATGGATGGGTCTTGCATCTGGGCCTAGGTGGATCTGCACCTTGGCTCCTGTGAAATTGCCGATGCCTGGTTCGAACAACGAGGGAAACTTGCTCAGCATTTGAGCACACGAAACGTCATCCACTGATGACAAGGATTTAATATTGTTCCAGTTCCATTTAACTTTCTCAAGCCAACTCCTGCTGAACAGCGTTCGGCCATTTCCTGGAACGATCCACAACGATAAATCATGCACAGCTCCATCATACGATACCTTTACTGCCACGTTGCCAATGACAGGTATGAGCTCTTTAGTGTAGGTTCGCATTGATGGGGCTCATTTTGGGTCTTTTTGCCTTAGTGTCCCACAGCTTTTCGAAAGCCCTCTGGCTTATTATTGATCCCATACACTTCGTCGTCCTGTACTTCGGTTGAGTTGCCTGTGCCACTTGATCCATGCTGGATCGATCATACTCACGTGGGGGGGTCGCAGCATGCCTGCTCGGCTGTGGACACACTCGCTGAAGGTGCCCCACTGTTGCACAGCCTCTGCACATGTATTGCTTGGATCGGCATTGATGGGCCCAATGATAGCCCCCGCAACACCAACAAGGCGAGATTTGATTCAACCCCGATGGCAGACTTTGAGCAGTTACAGGTCGTACGAACGCGGACGATTAGGCCCTGCCATGTGCAGCTCTGCCTGCCGGCGATATTATTTTATGCACAGTACTTGCCAGTGAGTTTCGACGCTGGGAAGATATCTGTTTCGAGTTTTCGTCCATGGACATGCATGCCTGGGTGATCGTGATGGCCCTGCTCAGGTCCAGACTCAGCCAGCAGCTTTTGGAGGATGACCTCGTGGCCAATGCCAAGCACGAAAAGGTCTCGCAGCATTTCCTCCAACGCAACTTCAAAGTTATACAGCCCAGCGAGACGTCTCAGGTCCGCTCAAACTCTGCCACGTCCTGGCCCCCGGAGCGATTATGCGAATAGAAATTATACCTCCCCATGATGATGCTTTCCTTCGGTTTAAAGTGGTTCCAAACCAGCGTACACAATTCATCGTAAGTCTTATCCGTTGGTTGAGTCGGTAAGAGTAGATTCTTGAAAAGGACATACATTTTTGACCCACAAACGGTGAGGAGGACCACCCTGTGCTTAATTGCCTTATCGGATCCTTCCAATCCGTTGGCTACTGGTCGAGGCAATCAATGAAATCCTCCCAGTCTTCCCCTTCCATGAATCTCTCCAAAATTCCAACAGACATGGTTGCATGAAAGTTCGTATTTTCAACTCGTCACCAATTGTTAAGTATCGAATAACTCCACGAGGCTAAGTACAGTGAGCTAGTTCAGGCATGACCTTACTCCAGTTTATTTATTCTCAAAGTGAGGATTCAACATGGCTGCCAACATTATATATACGGCTTGCACGTATCTACCAGTGACCATTAGGACTCCGACAGTCATGCCCTCCGGTGGCAGGTAAAATCCAGTTAACATACATAGCAATACTAAAATCGACTGTGTCGTTCATAATGAATGAAACTGTAGACTGCAGGAAGATATCAATGAACTGGTCAGGTGGGCAGAACAGTGGCAAATGGAATTCAATCTGGAGAAGTGTGAGGTACTGCATTTGGGGAGGGCTAACAAGGCAAGGAAATACACATTAAATGGTAAGACACTGAAAAGTGTAGAGGAACAAGGGGATCTTGGAGTGCATGTCCACAGATCCCTGAAGGTAGCAGGCCAGGTAGATAAGGTGGTTAAGAAGGCATTCTTTGCCTTTATTAGCCAAGGAATAAAATCTAAGAGCAGGGAAATTATGCTTGAACTGTATAAAACACCAGTTAGGCCACAGCTACAGTACTGCGTGCTGTTCTGATCACCACATTATAGGAAAGATGTGATTGCACTAGAGAGGGTACAAGGAGATTCACTATGATATACATTAATGATTTAGACGAAGGAATTGAATGTAATATCTCCAAGTTTGCAGATGACACCAAGCTGGGTGGCCGTGCGATCTGCGAGGAGGATGCTAGGAGGCTGCAGGGGGACTTGGACAGGTTAGGTGAATTGGCAAATGCATGGCAGATGCAGTATGATGTGGATAAATGTGAGGTTATCCACTTTGGTGGCAAAAACAGGAAGGCAGATTATTATCTAAATGGTGACAGATTAGGAAAAGGGGAGGTGCAACGAGACCTGGGTGTCATGGTACATCAGTCATTGAAGGTAGGCATGCAGGTACAGCAGGCAGTAAAGAAAGCAAATGGCATGCTGGCCTTCATAGCGAGGTGATTTGAATATAGGAGCAGGGAGGTCTTGCTGCAGTTGTACAGGGCCTTGGTGAGACCACACCTTGAGTATTGTGTGCAGTTTTGGTCTCCTAATCTGAGGAAGGACATGCTTGCTATTGTGGGAGTGCAGGGAAGGTTCACCAGACTGATTCCTGGGATGGCAGGACTGACATATGAAAAAAGCTTGGATCGACTAGGCTTATATTCACTGGAATTTAGAAGAATGAGAGGGGATCTCATAGAAACATATAACATTCTGACGGGACTGGACAGGTTAGATGCAGGAAGAAAGTTGCTGATGTTGGGGAAGTTCAGAACCAGGGGTCACAGTCTAAGGATAAGGGGTAAGCCATTTAGGACCGAGATGAGGAGAAACTTCTTCACTCAGAGAATTGTGAACCTGTGGAATTCTCTACCACAGAAAGTTGTTGAGGCCAGTTCGTTAGATATATTCAAAAGGGAGTTAGATGTGGCCCTTACGGCTAAAGCGATCAAGGGGTATGGACAGAAATCAGAAATGGGGCACTGAAGTTGCATGATCAGCTATGATCATATTGAATGGTGGTGCAGGCTCAAAGGGTCGAACGGCCTACTCCTGCACCTACTTTCTATATTTTCTATGTTTTCTATGAGGGGCCTCGATAGACAGGAAGGAGCTATTTACTTGATCAGAGGAGTCAATAACCAAGGGCCATAGATTTAAAGTAATTGGTTGAAGGTTTTGAGGGGATTTGAATAGAATATTTTTCATCCAGAGGGTGGTGGGGATCTGGAACTCACTGACTGAAAGGGTGGCAGAAGCAGAAACACTCATAGCATTTAAAAAGTACTTGGAAATGTTAAGTCCTGTCCCCTCACTACAGATTCACATGAGGCATGTAGTGAAGTCAAGGTCACTCTGGACCTGCACCTTTATTTCACAGCTCTGGAATGCTGCACTTGCCTGAGACCTGTCCTTATATACCTGTCTCTTGCAAGTGCATCCCTGGTGGTAAGGTATGCTGGTGGTTACAGGTCATATCTTATTACAGTCATGTATAGCATGTTGGGATACAGTTATGTATAATAATGTAAGATACATGACATCACCCTCCCCCAAGGTCTTATTGTCTTTATAGGTTCAGGCTCTCAGGTGGTCTACGCTCTCGCGTGGAGCGTCTGAGTTGTGATTCAGTTGTTTGCCTTGGTGTCTGTTTATCTTTGGGTGTGGTTGCTGGTATCTCGCCTGGGCTGTCTGTTTCGATTGGTGTGATTGTTGTTGACTCGCCTGGGCTGTCTGTTGGGATTGCCCTTTCCTCAGGTTGTTCCCTCTGTCTGTCCACATTGTAGTCTGCCTCTGGTTCCGCAGTGTTGATGGTAAATCTGCTTTTGACTTGGTCTACATGCCTCCGGCAGGTTTTGCCATTGTCCATTTGTACTACCAGTAGCCTGTTTCCTTCCTTGCCCGTTACTATCCCTGCAAGCCATTTGGGACCCCTGCCATAGTTTAGTACAAACACTTTGTCCCCTATCTCATTCCATCACCCCCTCGAATTTCTGTCATGGTACTCAGTCAGCTTACAGCGCTTTGCCTCAACGATTTCGTGCATGTCTGGGAGGATTAATGAGAGCCTTGTTTTTAAAGTCCTTTTCATCAACAGTTGCGCGGGGGGATCCCAGTCAGTGAGTGCGGACGAGATCTGTATGCCAGCAGCAGTCATGACAGGTGACCCTGCAGCGAGGGACCTTGGATTTTAAGCATGCCTTGTTTAATGATTTGCACTGCTCTCTCCGCCCTGGCTGTTGGAGGCCGGCTTGAACGGTGCCGTCTTGACGTGATTTATGCCGTGGTGAATTATAAAGTCTTGGAATTCTGCGCTGGTGAAGCACGGACCATTGTCACTAACCAATATGTCAGGGATTCCGTGCAGTGCAAATATGGCTGCGAGGCTCTCCACAGTGGTGGAGGTTGTGCTCGAGTTTAAAATGGTGCATTCGATCCACTTTGAAAATGTATCTACAACTACGAGGAACATTTTGCCCATGAATGGGCCCGCATAGTCTACGTGCACCCGCGACCACGGTTTGGTAGGCCAGGGCCAGGGGCTCAATGTAGCCTCCCTGGGGGCATTGCTGAGTTGGGCACAAATGGTGCACCTTCGGACGCAGAGCTCCAAGTCCGCGTCAATACCAGGCCACCAGACGTGGGATCTGGCTATGGCCTTCATGAGAACGATCCCCGGGTGCTCGCGGTGGAGCTCCCGGACAAATGCCTCTCTGCCTTGCAGAGGCATGACTACTCGGCTGCCCCACATCAGGCAGTTCTGCTTGTAGTGATAGCTCATGCATGCGCCTGTGAAAGGGTTTTAATTCCTCGGGGCGGGCATCGCAAGCCTCTGCCCAGTCACCGGTTAGGACACATCTTTTTACGAAGGATAACGTGGGGTCGCTGGCCGTCCAGGCTCTGATTTGGCGAGCCCTCATGAGCGAACCTGTGGACTGAAAGACATTGATTGCCATGACTATCTCACAGTCCTGTTCGTCAGATCCTTCCGTGGTCGCTAGGGGTAGCCTGCTGAGCACATCGGCACAGTTGTCTGTGCCTGGTGAAGGGGAGGATGAAAATCCCCTCATTTTACCAGAAGGAAAAGGGCTGTGGGATCTGTCTGTGCTGTGAATTGAAACTGATACGGTTTGACCTTGGCAGAGCAGTGATTGGACGGGGGAGGACACTGGAGGGCCAATGGTGGGACAGAGTCAGCCCGAAGCATGGGGCTTTCAAGCCAATGGGAGAGCACTCGCTCGAAAACTGTGGGACTGACTCATCGCCATTATCGGGCTATTGTCTTCCCCATGTTTACACTATAGAAGGAAATTATGCAGACCTTCAGAAAACTAGAGAACCCAAAACAAACCAAGGACCTACACAATGGCTACAGGAGGCCAACGCAATCAACACCCACTCAAACCTTGAGTAGGTTAACATCAGTGGAAAAAACCTACAATAATCTAAAACTGCTGCATTTTTCAAAAACACAAAGCCCACCAATGGGAAGAATCGATTTCAGCAGGAGAGGCGGACTGGATAATCTGGCTATAAAAAGAGGTTTCTGACGTAGTGTGTGTGGTTCCCTGCCCTCGTGATCCAACAACCAGCAAGCCACTGAAGGAAAACCAGTGTCCGAAGACACCGAAGATAGAAAAAACAAATCACCAGACCTGCAGAACGCGCAGTTGTGAGTATAACCTCTGGTCCCCGGAACTCCCAACTCAGTTAGTCCAGGAAAGGTGGGAGGTTGGGCATTGTACTGCTAAACTTGTGTAAAGATTTTCGTTGTGTCCGTCTAGTGGGATTTAGGGGGATTGTTTTGTTGGTGGATTGCTGTTTGTTGAGATACACCTTGTCAAATAAATTGGAAGCCTAAATTTCTCTTGGAATCACCTTGTCTCAGTTCTATTGTATTACATCTCTTGATCGTGAGTACTATGTCAGAACATTGTAAGGGAAGCTAGGAGCGCCTTGAAAACGCTCAACTGTGTGTCACAGGCTAGGGAAGAAGGGGTTAGGAGTGTTTGACACTCACAGGTGCCTCACAGGCTAGGCATAAGCTGTGGGGACGCACAAGTCTCAAAACCCTCTTCATAAGCTGTGGACACAGTCTCTCCAGGGGTGCTCTTGCAGCACTCAGGGTACCTCACAGGCCAGGCATAAGCTGTGAGGGCAGAAGCCCAGAGAGAGACACCCAAGGCACAACAACACTCCCTGAAAACCCCTTACAGAACATGGTGACCGTGGCAGGACATAAGCAAACAGGAGATGTTAATATAACAGATGCGGTGATAAGAGAGGAAACTAAAATGGAGGAGAGAATTTCCTCATACATTTTTGGCAAGGTGAACCTCACCAAACCTTGGGTGCAAGCCCTCACTCGGGCAGGGCGCCCAGTGGATGCTGCTGCTCAGTGGACAGCAGGGAAGGACCACAACCACAGGGTGAAAAAGGCCATCTGGCTTATCTGCCTCACCCGCCAAGTCCGAAAGCTCGACCAGCGGGTGAAGGACTTGGAACAGAGTCTTCAGAAATCAGAGGAGCTCTCTGCTATCCGGGCTGCGGTTGGGGACAACCTGCTGGCCGAATTAGCTGAGGAGCAGCAAGAGAAGAGGCAGTTGGAGGAGACCTTCCGAAATAGCCGGGACTATCTTCAGTGTCAGGTCACTGAGGCCAAGGGTAGTGAGGGGTCCCTCCGGGAACAGAACTCTCGGTACACCCAGAAAATTTGGGAACTAAAGAATAAATTAAAAGACTTACAGGCAGCCTATAAAGTGGCCAGTAGCAGTGAGTTTGCAGATCACGGTCCCTGCCAGGAGAGGATTAAAACTCTCACCCACGCTCTATCCCAGGCAAAGGGAATGGTCGCCCTGATAGGACCCGGAGGGTCCACAGGGGACAAAGGAGCGTATTGGGGGGTAGAGGAGAATCCAAAGGCAAGAGACGCCTGACCACCTCCTGAGGCACCGGTGGTTTGTCCAGTGGGGTACCAGGAGGAGCGGGGCGCGCAGGTAGTAGCATACCCAGGGCTGGGGGCAGGACCAATGTGTCCCGCTCGGCAGCAGGGATGTGAGGCTCCAGCCAAGGGTCAGTTAAAGGCTGGATCAGGCGACCAGGCACTGTCTGCTGCACCGGGTATGGTGGGACAGCCGGAGGTAAAGGGACCAGCGCAGAAAGATCCTGAACAAGGGCGGATGTGCCCGGTCAGGCAGCGCAAGTACAGTCCTCCACAGGCAGGTGGCCAAGGTCAGGGAGCACTGGAGAGCGACTTTATTATTCCCGATGGAGTTCAATCACTTAGGGCCATGGTGGCCCATTTGGCCAAACTCACTCGCAGCGGGTACCCGTCTATCCACTTCATGGAGGTGATGCAGGCAGGGGAAATTAATGGGTGCGACGAGGAAGAGACAGCCAAGCTGCTGCTCTTCTCTCTGGACAGCAAATTGTACCAGGCCCTACCGGCAGAATGCCAGAGGGGATAGCGTACATTTACTGAGGTCCAGAGGGCCGTCCTTGAGGCTATGGGCTTCGATGACGGCAGTCCTTTCGAACGGGTCGAAAGGACAAGGCAGCTCGCAGGGGAAACCCCTCAGGCGTTTGCAGACAGGCTGTGGGTGGTATACCACGCAGCCTGTGGGGAACTCCTCGACCGGGCGAATCTTTCCGCGGTATAGACTGGCCGCTGGCTGAGGATGCTGGTAGCAAACTGCTTGCCCCGGCTCAAGGCCAGGGCAGAACTGTGGTTCGATTCCCAGGACCCCAATCTCACCGAGGAAGCAGTGGTCAGGCAACTGGCACTGGTCCAACGGAATGGAGGAGGGGAGGAGGAGAAAACCTCCAAAGGTCGGGTAAATGAAGTAAAACCCAACACGATTCCCAAAAGGGAATGGCACCAGGAGGGTTACCACGCGATTGATAAGGAAGGAGTGTGCTTCAGGTGCGGGAAAGCAGGGCATTTTAAAAGGGATTGCAGGAGCCGAGTAAAGAGATATGGGGGGAGAAGTTCTTTAGGAGCCGCCAAGAGTGGGGGAAGTGGAGTGAGCTCCTCACCATCCCTTGACGAGATAGTAGCTGCAGTGAGGACAGCGCTGGAGGGGACTGGGAAGGTAGCCACGGCAACAGGCAGGGAAGCACCAGCAACCCTGCCAGTACAGAGGCCGTGACTAGCCCAGACCCAGCCTGCATACCTGTGCCCAATAGAATACGACCCCTGGGGACGACCCTGGGTCAAGATGGAAGTTGAGGGTGTATTGGGTACTTACCTTTCGGACACTGGTGCTTCCAGCACGATAGTCCATTCGGAGGACCCCGCAACCTCACCTCTATCAAACGGGGTGCCGTATCAACTAGTTGGGTTCACAGGAAATGAGAAGTCTGGGTTTTTCTCAGTCCCGCTCGCAGTTCATTTAGGAGCACTCCAAACACAATGGAAGTGCGTCCTGATGAACTGGGAGCAGGTAGGAAAAGGGATCTTGGGGGCTGATTTCATCATTGCTCGCCAGATCCTAGTAGACTTGAGGAATCACTGTCTATGGGGCACAGTGGGCACGGGAGCAGAGGGAGAAGTCATGGTTATTGATAAGAAACAGGGAAAAGGGACTCTGTGTACAATGAAGCCAAAAGGGGGTTACGACCTGGACGTTCTGGTCGGTAACACCCCGGCCGAGTACCGGGCCTATGTGCAAGCAAATCTTGCAGCATTTGCCACCCATAAACACGATTGTGGGAGAGTCACAGGAGTGGAAGTTAGAAAAGATGGGGATCCCATGTTCCGCACGCAAAAGCCGTATGGCTTTCCCCGAGAGGCAGAAGCGGACTTGGAGACAGCTTTAAGCTCGCTTGTCGAGCAGGGTGTTTTGAGACCCATAGCCACCCATGTCAACTCCCCGCTTTGGCCGGTTAGGAAACCGGACAATTCTTGGAGGGCTACGGTGGATTATAGGGTGCTCAATAAAAACATCCTAGCTTGTGCTCCCACAGTAGCGGCGGTTGCGGATCTGATAGGGGAAATCCCTGCATCCGCAACCACGTTCACAGTGTTGGACATATCCAACGGGTTCTGGTCTATCCCTGTACGGAGGGAAGACCAGTACAAGTTTGCCTTCACCTTCCGGGAACAGCAGTATACATGGAGCTGCCTCCCACAGGGCTTTCATAATAGTCCCAGCATCTTTCACCAATGCATGGCAAACTGCTTAAAAGACTTCAGCCAACCACACCAGCTGGTCCAGTATGTGGACGACCTGTTGTTGTTCACAGACAGCAGTGAGGAACACGGTCCACTGCTGGCCGAACTGCTGGTCTTACTGAAGGAAGGGGGTTTTCAAGTTAACCCCAAGAAAGCCCAGATAGGTCTAGAAGTAAAATTCCTGGGCCTGATGATAAGGGCAGGAGAAAGGGCCATTGATGAGGCTAGAAGAAAGGCAGTGCAGGAACTCCCTGTCCCTAGGAATGTGTCGGGGGTAAGGTCTTTCCAGGGAATCACTGGCTACTGTAGGGACTTCATCGAGGACTATGCAGCCACTGCCGCCCCTCTGCTCAGACTCCTACATAAGGGGGTCGAGTGGGAATGGGACGAGGGCTGTGAGGCAGCATTTGTCCGTCTTAAGAGAGACCTGCAGGTAGCACCAGCCCTAGGGGCAATTGATCGGGGGGAGGAATTCTTCCTGGAGGTGGCAGCCAGTGGTGACAGCTTAAGTGCAGTGTTGCTCCAGGAGCGAAACGGTCAGCTGAGACCAGTGGTATACTCCTCCAGGGTCCTCACGGAGGTAGAAAAGGGATACTCCAATTGTGAGAGGCACTTGCTTGCCACCCACTGGGCAGTAAAGAGAGCTCAGATCTTTACCGGAAGATCCCCCATTACACTCCTCACCCATCATACCCCGACTCAGATGCTGTTGGACAGGAGGATTAACGATGGGACAGTGAGCAGTGCTAGAATCACTCGCTGGACCCTCCTCCTCTCCCAAATGACTTTAAAGGTCATGGGCCTCTGCGAGCCCAGGCTCGCAGCAAATTTAATCTATCCAGGGCAGCCGCATAGATGCTCTGTGGAGGGAGTATGGGACATTAACTTTGGATTTCGGGCAGGGATACACCCCACAGGCCGCGAGATCTACGTTGATGGCTCCAGTTCAGTGTCCGCGGGTACAAGACTCACGGGCTGCGGAGTTTGGGATCCCAAGGCAGGGATTGCCTTGGGTCTTAAATTCCCATGCACCTTGAGCGCCCAGCAGGCGGAACTCTCGGCGGTGATGTATGTGGTCACACACCCCGAGGAATTCCTTACCCCATACACGATTTGCTCGGACAGCATGTTCACTTGCAATTCGTGTACAGAGTATCTGCCGATTTGGTCACGCCAGGGGTACACCTCTGCGGATGGGAAGCCCCTTGTGACCAAACCCCTGCTAGAAAAGATCATGGCTGCAGTGGGAGAAACCGGGGATGTATATATCCAAAAGGTAAAGGCCCACTCCAAAACTGAGCCACGGGGGGAAGGTAACCAGCAGGCAGACCTGCTGGCAAGGGAAGGTGCTCGCACAGGTCGCCCATGGGACCCATACGAGGCAGGCAGGATAACAGCAGCAAGAAGCAAGCCAGGGACACAAGGGAGCGTCGGGGCGTCTGCAGCCCCGGACCTTAAAGTAGTCCAGATGCAGGATCCGGTCCTGAAGGCTGCCTTGGCTGCTATTAAAAGGGGGGAAAAGGCGGAGGGCCCATACAGTGCTGCAGATATTGCTGTGCGGGAAGGCATGTTGTTTTAAGGGGACAAATGGGTAGTGCCGCCACAACACCGGAGGGAATTCCTTCAGCTGGCCCATGAGGGTCCAGGTACCGGACACCCTGGGCCGGAATATACCTGGCAAAGGGTAGAAAAGGCAGGATGGTGGCCAGGCCTCCGGGAAGACGTCCGCGACTTCTGTGTGGGCTGTCTGGTTTGCGCTGCAAACAACCCGGACCCCCAGAAAAGGAAGGTGTCTATGGGACACGTCAGGCGGGTAGAGGGCGAAAGACAACAGGAGGGTGCTCTGTTGTGCTAGCAAGGGTCCCCCACCGATTATCCGGGGCTCGGGAGGTCCTTGGAGGGCAGCACAAGACTCATTAAGGGGGACTATACGAGCCCCTCAGCGGAGGGCATCCTGGTCCCCAGGGTACGGTCAGCCGAGTGGTCGACAACGCCTGTACAGTGACAGGATGTAGCCTGGCCACCCGGGGACGGGTGGTGGTGTATATATTTTCCCTTCCTGTTTTGTTACTTTGTGTTGTGTACAGATGTGTTTAGGTAAGGCAGTGACGGTTGGGTACAGCACTTTTCTGTTTGGAACATGTTACGCGGGCCGAGCCTGGAGAGGTCTCTCAAGGCAAGGCCATGTTCTTCTTGCCTTTCAGATGTCAACACCTCCCTACTGGACGTTAGTGATGCTGGTATCGCTAAGGATCTGCACCGGGCACCGAAGGGACACCGAGGACTCCCTGGTTTTCAGATGCTCCGGGGGCAGAGCGCCGACAGTGACCACAGGAGAAGGGACTCCGGCGGCGGATGGTCGGGTCACCTACTCCCACGAGGGGAGATGGCCTGGGTGGTTGGGATCGAACTCCACCAAGTACTCCAACCATAAGGACTTTATCTACGGAGAGGCCTCCATCCCCTGCCCGGAGATCACTGTGGCCACTTTCAGAGTGAGAGTGACAGACTTGTATAAACAGTGGCATAGGGCCGAACCGAGCAGGCAGAGACGTGGCACTTTCAATGACATTTTCACGGGGTTTAACACCGGGGCATCCGCCATAAACAGTTTGGATAACATGCAGCTGGCCCTCCAGATAAATGGGTTAAAGAATCAGCTGCGCAAAATCCTGGGGGACGAGAATACCGTAGTGGGATCCGCGCTCCACGAAGAGGTGGCAATGACAGTTCACTTAAAGGAGATTATCTCTCAATTGGAGGCACAGGCTAGGGCTGTAAACGCCTTGATTCTGGAGGATAGAAACGCCTCCGATCAAGTCGCCCAAAATGAGGTGTGCGTGCTCTATGGGGCCTGGTTGCTGGGAGAGGGACGGAGTAACCGCGAGGATCTGAGACAGGGACAGGTCCCCTCCTGGATCAGCAACCAGCACTTAGCAGCACTGCACCCTTATGATAATGTTTTGAGTCTTTGCCAACTTCGTTTAGCGTCGGAAGCCTACCCGGTACCGGTGGACTGTGGAAAGTCAAACCATACCACTATGGGTGTGGTGGTCAGGATGCCCGTGATGGGGGCGCCCCCACGACCAGCACCTCTGTACCGAGTGGAGAATGTGGGAGTCATTCGTGGAGGGGTGCATGTTCGATTCCAAGAGGTCCCACCTTATGTCACAATGTGAGAGCACACTGTGACAGGTACAGACCTCTCGGGTTGTCGGAGCAGGGGAGCACAGGTAATCCTGTGCCCCCAGCACTTGAACGCTTTTGCAAGGTCACAATGCAGGTTCTGCACTGCTGGGGCAGAGCCCATCAATTGCACAATGGAGTTAATGGCCCCTAACCACATGCCTCCACAGGTAGCATATGTAGGCGGTGGGACATATTGTGTCACCACAAGTGCCCAACGGTATGAACACGGACCGGGAAGGTGGTGTCCACTACCATACAGCAGCTTTTGCTTTAAACCCAGGGCAGAGGTTCAAGTGGCACACACCAGAATCACACCCATCCCTGAACCTTCCACGATTCACCTCATGGTACAAAACAACCTCAGCCACCTACAACAATATGTCGCCCATTTTGGCTATCCCATTGCCCCACTACCTGAGAAACTTACAGCCCTCCTCCAGGCAGTGGATTTGTCTCAAAAACATGTTTACACCATGGAGTAGAAAACTGAAATTCTAGCAGGGGAGATTGCCCAGATTAAACCCCCAGGCTGGTGGGATTTGGGAATATGGGCAGACATACCTGCGTGGATCCGGGTGGGATCGCATGCCTTGGTGATCGGCCAACTCCTGATTGTAGCATATCTGCTAGTTGCAAGATGTAAGTTCAGGAGAAAAAGAAAAAGAAAGCAGTTCCTCAGGCTACTACACAGCCAGGAGAGCCATTGCTAAACACTCAAGGTGTGTAAACAAAGCTTGACCGCGACACTTAGGCGATTTTGTTATTTCCAGGGATGACTGCGTTTTCATACATGGCCCCTGGGGAGTTTGCAGGGCAGGTTTCTTTGTTTTACGGTTAAGACTGAAATGAGACTCAATGTACAGTTGCTGCTGTAACCTTAAGCACATATATGTATATTGCTGACGTATATTATAACTAAATATATTCAAAAGGGAGTTAGATGGAGTCCTTACTACTCGGGGGATCAAGGGGTATGGCGAGAAAGCAGGAAGGGGGTACTGAAGTTGCATGTTCAGCCATGAACTCATTGAATGGCGGTGCAGGCTAGAAGGGCTGAATGGCCTACTCCTGCACCTATTTTCTATGTTTCTATGTTTCTATGTTTCTATGTAACCTGTTGGATTCTGTGTTTTGTACCGCATTAAAAGGAATTACGATATATATCGACGGGATCAGTTTAGAGTTAAACTGGGGAAAGTTGGACAATTTGGGAGATCTAGGGTTTTCTCAGCACCCTGAACTTTGACACACTCGAGTGGTGTCTGACTGTGTCAGATGGGGGATTATGTAGTGGAGGACGAAAACCCCCTCATTTTACCAGAAGGAAATGGGCTGTGGGATCAGTCTGTGCTGTGAATTGAAACCGATACGGTTTGACCTTGGCAGAGCAGTGATTGGACGGGGGAGGACACCGGAGGGCCAATGGTGGGACAGAGTCAGCCCGAAGCATGGGGCTTTCAAGCCAATGGGAGAGCACTCGCTCGAAAACTGTGGGACTAACTCACAGCCATTATCGGACTATTGTCTTCCCCATGTTTACACTATGGAAGGAAATTATGCAGACCTTAAGAAAACTGGAGAACCCAAAACAAACCAAGGACCTACACAATGGCTACAGGAGGCCAACGCAATCAACACCCATTCAAACCTTGAGTAGGTTAACATCAGTGGAAAAAGCCCGCAAAAATCTAAAACTGCTGCATTTTTCAAAATCACAAAGCCCACCAATGGGAAGAATCGATTTCAGCAGGAGAGGCGGACTGGATAATCTGGCTATAAAAAGAGGTTTCTGATGTAGTGTGTGTGGTTCCCTGCCCTCGTGATCCAACAACCAGCAAGCCCCTCGACACTGAAGGAAAACCAGTGTCCGAAGACACCGAAGATAGAAGAAACAAACCACCAGACCTGCAGAACGCGCAGTTGTGAGTATAACCTCTGGTCCCCGGAACTCCCAACTCAGTTAGGCCAGGAAAGTTGGGAGGTTGGGCATTGTACTGCTAAACTTGTGTAAAGATTTTCATTGTGTCCGTTCAGTGGGATTTAGGGGGATTGTTTTGTTGGTGGATTGCTGTTTGTTGAGATACAGCTTGTCAAATAAATTGGAAGCCTAAGTTCCTCTTGGAATCACCTTGTCTCAGTTCTATTGTATTACATCTCCTGATCGTGAGTCTTATATCAGAACATTGTAAGGGAAGCTAGGAGCGCCTTGAAAATGCTCAACTGTGTGTCACAGGCTAGGGAAGAAGGGGTTAGGAGTGTTTGACACTCACAGGTGCCTCACAGGCAAGGCATAAGCTGTGGGGACACACGAGTCTCAAAACCCCCTTCATAAGCTGTGGACACAGTCTCTCCAGGGGTGCTCTTGCAGTACTCAGGGTACCTCACAGGCCAGGCATAAGCTGTGAGGGCAGAAGCCCAGAGAGAGAGACAGCCAAGGCACAACAACACTCCCTGAAAACCCCTTATACTGGTCTGTGCCTTATGGTATAGTCGTAGCACGCCAGCATGAGTGCCCACTGTTGAATTCGCGTGGAGGCGTTGGCGTATATTGCCTTGCTCTCAGATAGAAGGGATGTGAGGGGCTTGTGGTCGGTTTCTAACGCGAACTTGGCCCCGAAAAGGTATTGGTGCATCTTTTTGACACCGTACGCACGTGAGCGCCTCCTTCTCTACCATTCCGTACCCGCGCTCTGCCCGCGAAAGTGACCTGGAGGCATAAGCTATGGGTTGTAATTTGCCCGCACTATTGACATGTTGCAAAACGCACCCGACCCCATACGCTGACGCATCGCATGTGAGAACTAGCTTTTTACCTATGTCAAAGAAAGTCAAAACACTGTTGGAACACAGAAGGTTGCGTGCCTTTTTGAAGGCGTGTTCCTGGGCATCCCCCCAAAACCAATCGCACCCCTTCCTGAGTAGCACGTGGAAAGGCTCCAGCAGCGTACTTAAGTTCTGCATAAAGTTCCCAAAGTAATTGAGCAGCCCGAGAAAGGCGCGCAGTTCTGAGACATTCCGGGCCCTGGGTGCCAGGCGAATTGCTTCTGTTTTGGACTCTGTTGGGCGGATTCCATCAGTGGCAATCCTTCTGCCCAAAAATTCAACGTCGGGTGCGAGAAACAGGCACTTGGATTTCTTGACTCATAGGCCTACACGATCCAACTGCTTTCGTACTTCCTCCAAATTACGGAGATGGGAGTCGGTGTCCCTGCCCGTGATAAGTATGTCGTCTTGAAATACAACCAACCCAGGGATGGACTTGAGCAGACTCTCCATGTTGCGCTGGAATATGGCAGTTGCCGACCTGATGCCGAATGGGCATCGATTGTACATGAAAAGGCCTCGATGTGTGTTGATGGTGGTGAGTAGCTTGGATTCCTCGGTCAATTCTTGCGTCATATACGCAGATGTCAGGTCTAATTTTGAGAAAAGTTTACCTCCAGCCAATGTGGCAAATAAGTCCTCCGCTTTGGCAGCGGGTACTGGTCCTGTAGGGAGACTCTGTTTATGGTAGATTTGTAGTCCCCACAGATTCGTACGGATCCATCAGGCTTCATGACTGGGACGATGGGACTTGCCCAGTCGCTAAATTCCACAGGTGATATAATGCCTTCCCTCAGAAGCCTGTCTAGTTCGTGTTCAATCTTTTCCCTCATCGCATAGGGTACAGCTCTGGCCTTGTGATGAACCGGTCTAGCATCCTGTGTGATGTAGATTTTGACTTTGGCCCCTTTGAAAGTGCCCACACCTGGCTGAAAGAGATGTTCAAATCGCTTTATAACTGTTGAGCAGGAGGTCCGTTCCTCTAATGACATGGCATGGACATCATCCCATTTCCAGTTTAGTTTTGCCAGCCAGCTTCTCCTCAGCAGTGCTGGGGGGTCTCCGGGGACAATCCACAGGGGAAGTCGGTTCACTGTCCCTTTGTGTGTGACAGAGAGCATGGCGCTGCCGAGGACTGGTACGATTTCTTTGGTATCGGCCCTTAGTTTGGTGTCGACCCTTGTGAGTTTTGGTCTGTCTCTTTTATGCGGCCACAGTTGTTCAAATTGTTGAGCGCACATGCGAGATTGACTCGCTCCCGTATCCAGCTCCATGTTGACAGATATCCCGTTGAGTAGGACCCGCATCATTATAGGAGGCGTCCTGTTGTAGGAGCAGTGGCCATTGATCGTGTTGACCCGCTGTACATCGGTGTCCCGGGTACTGTCCCCACCATCTTCTGGTCCGCTTTCCGACCCATCCGATTCGTATACCAGCCGAGCTGCCGTTTTTTTGCACATGCAGGCCAAATGCCCTGTATATTCACAATTTCTGCAAACAGCCTGCTGAAATTGACATTCCCTTGATGAGTGCCCACCCCCACACCTCCAGCACAGACCTGTTCCATTGTTCAAAGTGTTCCCAAAGAATGAGCTGCGTTTGGCTGATCTCTCTTGAGCTTCTCTCAGCTTGTAGTTGATTGCTCGCATTGTGGGTTGATGAGGTGTGAACGGCCGTTCCTATGGCCCTTGAAGGCTTCTGCCTGCTGTCATGAGCCTGTTCTCCCGGTTTTGTCTGTGTGTGGGGGTAGCAGCTCGTTTAGTGCTGTGAACTTCTTCTTCCGATATTTCGTTAGTTGTCGTACCTGCATTGTAAATCAACCTCGTTTCTTCTTCCCCTACCAAGAATATCTATGCAACCAGTGCTGCTGCCTCTAAGGTCAGGTTCTTGGTCTCTATGAGCTTTCGGAATATGCCTACATGGCCTATTCCTTCAATGAAAAAGTCTCTCCGCATTTCTCTCCTCAGTTCATCGGAGAACTCACATAAACTAGCCAACCTCCGAAGTTTCGCCACGAAGTCGGGTATGCTCTGGCCCACACAGCGTCTGTAGTTGTAGAACCTGTGTCTGGCCATGTGTAGGCTGCTCGCTGGTCTTCAGGTGGTCTCTTACCAGTGTGCTCAATTCTTCAAACGACTTACTTGCTGGTTTCTCGGGTGCCAACAGATCCTTCATTAAGGCGTATGTTTTCGAGCCACAGCTGGTCAAGAGATGGGTGCTTCTCTTGTCTGCCTTATCGTTGCTTAACCAGTTTTTGGTTACAACGCTTTGCTGGAGCCTTTCTATAAAGTCCTCCCAATTGTCTCCCGCATTGTACTTTTCATCTGATCCGTTGTTCTCCATTCTGTGGATTTTGTAATCCCGTAACTCGTCGCCAGTGTAAAGTCCTGCCTCCTCAGTACAGATTCACACGAGGCATGTAGTGAAGTCAAGGTCACTCTGGACCTGCACCTTTATTTCACAGCTCTGGAATGCCGCACTTGCCTGAAACCTGTCCTTATATACCTGTCTCTTGCAAGTGCACCCCTGGTGGTAAGGTATGCAGGTGGTTACAGATCATATCTTATTACAGTCATGTATAGCATGTTAGGATACAGTTATATATAATAACGTAAGATACATGACAGGATATGCACTTGAATTGCCATAACCTACAAGGCTCTGGACCAAGAACTGGAAAGTGGGATTAGGTTGGATAGCTCTTTGTTGGCCGGCACAGACACAATGGGTTGAATGATCTCATTCTGTGTTGTTAATTTCTATGATTCTATTCTGTGATTACTTTACTGCATGTCTTACCAATATTTTTATTGGACAATGAGTGTGCACCTCCTCTTTAAGAGATGTTAACTGCCTTTAAGTGGCTTCAGTCAAGCCCGATTCCACGACGCACTCCAACCAGGCCTGCAGCCAGTGAATAGCGCAGATAGCTCTGGCTGCACTGCTGAGTCATGATAATGAGCTGCCATCACCCATTTCATATGGGCCCTGTGATCACGCCTTTATCTCCCTGCACACCTGTTTTTCGACACAATCGAATTTATAGGTATATATCTTTTCATATTAATTTATTAATTCTGAATTTAAAATGAGACTCTGCTGGCTGCCTCTGAAAGTAATTATTTTGTCTTTGCTGGGGTCTTGAGTTTAAGCAATACGCAATAATGCCTGGAGAAAAAGTGCTCGATGAAGGAAAGGTGGTTTGCTGCTGTTTGTATTATTGCCCATAAATAAATGGAATCAGTTCTGGATTGTCAGCACCTCAGCTTTGTGAAATGATAATGTCATCAAGTTTTCCACTGTGAGAGGAAGTCTGTGATTGCCACCACCACTAAGAGGATGGCAAACCTGACATAGTAAGTATCTATCTACACAGTAAAGGGCTCCTGTTCATATCCCCATCCACTGAGATAATAGAAATAATTAATATTATAATTATCAGCCTGCTGTGAAAGAACTGCAGGCTCCTTCAAAGGAAGAGGCATGTGTGAAAGGCTCCCCTCTGATCTGGGTAAATTGGCATCACTGTGCTTCGAAGAATCTTAACCTAGGAAACACTCTGCAGACCATTGCAAATTTCCTCAATTTAGTTTTGGTTTCAGCTAAAGCAATGCTGAGCTTCTTAAGTACGGTAGGAATGCTGCTACTTGCACATCCAAATTGCATATCTAGAATGCGTGCATTTATTGGATTGCGTCAAAACATGTTTAACCAGGATACTTTCCAATTGTTGTGGACTGATCCAACTTTTTGTAATTTTTACAAATATTAAAAAGAAAGACTTACATTTATATTGCGCTTTTCACGATCACCGGACATCTCAAAGCACTTTACAGTCAATGGAGTATTTTTAGATTGTATCACTGGTAGTTTCATACTGCTTTATTTTGCTTCTGCACAATCCTAAATTTTAGAATATATGTGATTTGTAATTTTATCTTGAACAACATGGTATGATAGCTTGGTGTTTTTTCATTTATTATGGAAGACAGGAGTGCATGTTGGGAAACCCATACTGTTATGTATGTAAACCTGTAATTACCATGTCTAAACACCAGAGGGCTTATCCCCTGGAGTCCCAAGGGATCACACAATCCCTTGGGAGCACCCTGTATATAAGGAGGCCTCACAGACTGGAGGGGCACTCTGAGATCTGTAATGAAGGACAGTATCTAGTCTGACTCTTTATTCAAGACATAACAACTGGCGACGAGATAAAAATGACGAACCCTACCGCAACAATGCAGAGAACCGTGGGCATCCTGGAGAAATTTTCGGAGGGAGATGATTGGGAAACCTTTGTGGGGTGACTCGACCAATACTTCGTGGCCAACGAGCTGGAAGGAGAAGTGAACCCCGCCAAATGAAGGGCGATCCTCCTCACCGTTTGCGGTGCACCAACGTATGGCCTCATGAAAAATCTGCTCGCTCCAGCAAAACCCACACACAGGTCATACAATGAGTTGTGCACACTGGTCTGGGAGCATCTAAACCCGAGGGAAAGCGTTCTGATGGCGAGGTATCGGTTCTACACATACAAGAGGTCTGAAGGCCAGGAAGTGGTGAGCTACGTCGCCGAGCTAAGGCGCCTTGCAGGACATTGTGAATTTGAAGGACACTTGGAGCACATGCTCAGGGACTTCTTTGTACTTGGTATTGGCCATGAAGTAATACTTTGCAAACTTTGACTGTAGAGACCCCAACCTTGAGTAAAGCCATAGCGATAGCCCAGGCGTTTATCGCCACCAGTGACAATTCCAAACAAATTTCTCAGCACATGAGTGCTGCTGCAAGTATTGTGAACAAAGTAATGCTGTTTTCAAATCAAAATGTACAGGGCAAGACTTACATGCCTGCAGCTGCACATCTGCATATGACACAGAGTCCAGCATCAAGGGTGGTGAATATAAAGCCATTAACACCTTGTTGGCGCTATGGGGGTGATCATTGCTTCCATTCATGCCGCTTCAAAGGATACGTTTGCAAGGGCTGTGGAACAATGAGACACCTCCAACGTATGTGCAGGTGAGCTGCAAATCCTGCTAATCCTGCAAACCACCATGTTGCAGAGGAGGACAGATCCACGGTGGATCATGACAAACCAGAGCCTCAGACCAAGGAGGCAGAGATATATGGGGTGCACACATACCACAAATTGTCTTCTGATAATGCTGAAGGTTGAATTAAATGGATTCCCTGTGTCCATGGAGCTGGACACTGGCGCAAGCCAGTCCATAATTAGCAAAAAGACTTTCAACAAATTGTGGTGCAGCAAGGCCTCAAGGCCAGTCCTGACTCCCATTTGTACTATACTGAGAATGTATACAAAGGAACTGAACTGATTCCCATAATCGGCAGTGCTACCATAAAGGTCTCTAACGATGGAGCGGTGCACGAGTTACCACTCTGGGTGATACCGGGCGATGGCCTTGCGCTGTTCGGCAGGAGCTGGCTGGGAAAGGTACACTGGAACTGGGACGATGTCCGAGCACTTTCGTCTGTCGATGACACCTCATGACCCCAGGTCTAAACAATTCCCCTCGCTGTTCGAACCAGGCATTGGGAAGTTCCAAGGAGCAAAAGTGCAGATCCATTTGATTCCGGGGGCATGACCTATCCATCACAAGGCGAGAGCGGTACCTCACATGATGAGAGAGAGGGTGGAAATCGAGCTGGACAGGCTGCAACGAGAGGGCATCATTTCGCCAATTGAATTCAATGAGTGGGCCAGTCCGATTGTTCCAGTCCTCAAGGAAGATGGCACCATCAAAATCTGTGGTGATTACAAAGTAACTATCAATCGTTTCTCCCTGCAGGATCAATACCCGCTACCTATTTGCGATGCTGGCGGGAGGGAAAACGTTCACGAAGCTGGACTTGACCTCAGTCTACATGACGCAGGAGCTGGAGGACTCACTGAAAGGCCTCACCTGCATCAATACGAACAAAGGTCTCTTCATTTACAACTGATGCCCGTTTGGGATTTGATCGGCCGCGGTGATATTCCAGAGGAACATGGAAAGCTTACTGAAGTCGATCCCGCACACTGTGGTCTTCCAGGATGACATCTTGTTTACAGATTGGGACACCGTCGAGCACCTGCAGAACCTGGAGGAGGTTCTTAGTCGGCTTAATCGTGTGGGGCTCAGGCTAAAACACTCGAACTAAATTTTCCTGGCACCTGAAGTGGAGTTCTTGGGGAGAAGAATCATGGTGGACGGCATCAGGCCCACCGATTCGAAGACGGAGGCAATCAAGAACGTACCTAGACCACAGAACGTGACGGAGCTGCGGTCGTTTCTAGGACTCCTGAACTATTTTGTTAGCTTCTTACCGGGTCTTAGCACATTGTTAGAACCCCTGCACTCTTTACTGCATAAACGAGATGAATGGGTAAGGGGTAAAAGCCAAGAAAATGTCTTTTGAGAAAGCTAGGAAGCTGTTATGTTCAAACATCTTGCTTGTGTTGTATGATCCATGACAGCGTTTGGTACTAGCATGTGATGCATCGGCGTACGGGGTCGGATGTGTATTGCAACAAGCTAATGATTTTGGGAAATTGCAACTGGTTGCTTATGCATCCAGAAGTCTGTCTAAGGCCGAGAGGGCCTACAGTATGATCGAAAAAGAAGCGTTAGCGTGTATTTACGGGGTAAAGAAAATGCATCAATATCTGTTTGGGCTCAAATTTGAATTGGAAACTGACCATAAGCCACTTATATCCCTCTTTTCGGAAAGCAAGAGGATAAATACGAATGCATCGGCCTGCATCCAGAGATGGACACTCACGTTATCCACATACAACTGTGCCATCCGCCACAGACCAGGCACAGAAAACTGTGCTGATGCTCTCAGCAGGCTGCCATTGCCCACCACAGGGGTGGAGATGGCACAGCCTGCAGATTTACTTATGGTAATGTAAGCATTCGAGAGTGAGCAATCACCTGTTATCGCCCGACAGATTAGAACCTGGACGAGCCAGGACCTCTTACTGTCCTTTGTAAAAAACTGTGTGCTCCACGGGAGTTGGTCCAGTATCCCGTTAGAGATGCAGGAAGAAATAAAGCCGTACCAGCGGCGCAAAGATGAAATGTCTATACAGGCAGACTACCTCCTATGGGGTAATCGGGTAGTGGTGCCAAAAAAGGGCAGGGATACTTCCGTTAGTGATCTCCACAGCACCCACCCAGGCATTGTATTGGTGAAAGCGATAGCCAGATCCCACGTGTGGTGGCCCGGTATCGATGCAGACATGGAGTCCTGTGTGCACAAATGTAATACATGTTCACAGTGAAGCAATGCACCCAGAGAGGCGCCACTAAGTTTATGGTCCTGGCCCATCAAATCGTGATCCAGGATCCATGTCGACTATGCAGGCCCATTTTTGGGAAAAATGTTCTTAGTGGATGTAGATGCGTACTCCAAATGGATTGAATGTGTGATAATGTCGGCAAGCACATCCGCTGCCACCATTGAAAGCCATGTTTGCCACGCACGGCCTGCCTGATGTCCTTGTTGTTGTGTTTCTAACACAGATGAGACTGCATACAGGGAGGTTAAAGTAACAGTGACCTCAGTCTTTAATAAGACACTCCAGAGTGAGTAACAGGCCTTAGGGGCCAGCTTATATACAGTGCTCCCAAGAGATGCTGCGATCCCTTGGGATTCAGGGGATGCGCTCCCTGGTGGTGGAACATGGGAGTGCATGCTTTACAGATACACAACATCACTTCCCCACCTCAAAGTCAAATTAAAAACTATTTACATGGTGAGGCAGTCGGGAGCCTTTCTTTCCCTGGTGGACCGCCTCGGTACAAATGTCTGTTCTGGTGTGTTGGCTGTGCCCTTGCTGGGCTGACGTGTTGTTGGTCCTGCAGGGCTGCTGGGTGAGCCTGGCCTTGCTGGGCTGTTGGGCATGATGGGTTGGATTTCCTGGTCCGGCGTGGTGTCGTTGATCCTTTGGGTGTGTGTTGTGGGCTTGAAAAAGGTGGTGCCTACTGTGGGTTGTTCAGGGCAGTCTGTGAACTGCAGCCTCGTTTGGTCCAAGTGCTTTCTGCAAATTTGTCCATTGTCCAGTTTGACTACAAACATGCTACTCCCTTCTTTAGCTATCACTGTGCCCGCGATCCACTTGGGACCATGTCCATAGTTTAGCACATACACAGGGTCATTCAGATCAATTTCCCATGACACAGTGGCGCGACCATCATTTACATTTTGTTGCTGCTGCCTGCTCTCTACCTGATCATGCAGGTTGGGGTGAACCAGCGAGAGTCTAGTTTTACATGTCCTTTTCATGAGTAGCTCAGCCGGGGACACCCCTGTGAGCGAGTGGGCTCTCGTGCGGTAGCTGAGCAGTACTCGGGACAGGCGGGTTTGGAGTGAGCCTTCTGTGACTCGTTTGAGGCTCTGTTTGATGGTTTGTACTGCCCGCTCTGCCTGCCCATTGGAGGCTGGTTTAAAAGGGGCTGAGGTGACATATTTGATCCCATTGCGGGTCATGAATTCTTTAAATTCGGCACCGGTGAAACATGGCCCGTTGTCACTGACCAGAATGTCAGGCAGGCCGTGGGTGGCAAACATGGCCCTCAGGCTTTCAATGGTGGCGGTGGCGGTGCTTCCCGACATTATTTCACGTTCAATCCATTTTGAAAAAGCATCCACCACCACCAGGAACATTTTACCGAGAAACGGGCCCGCATAGTCGACATGGATCCTTGACCATGGTCTGGAGGGCCAGGACCACAAACTTAGTGGTGCTTCTCTGGGCGCATTGCTCAACTGAGCACACACGCTTCATTGCCGTACACAGGACTCTAAGTTAGAGTCGATACCGGGCCACCGCACGTGGGATCTGGCTATCGCTTTCATCATTATACTACCCGGGTGTGTGCTGTGGAGATCCGAGATGAACGTCTCCCTGCCCTTTTTGGGTAGCACTACACGATTATCTCACAACAGGTAGTCTGCCTGAATGGACAGCTCATCCTTTCGCCGCTGGAACGGCTTGATTAGCTCTTGATTTCAACAGGGATGCTGGCCCAGCTCCCATGCAGTATACAGTTTTTCACTCGGGACAGCAGAGGATCTTGGCTGGTCCAAGTCCTAATCTGGCGGGCCATGACAGGTGATTTATCATTTTCAAACGCTTCCATGCCCATCAATAAGTTTGCAGGCTGCACCATTTCCACCCCCGTGGTGGGCAATGGTCGCCGACTGAGAGTAGTCGCACAGTTCTCGGTGCCTGGCCTCTGGCAGATGGTTATACGCTGATAGCGTGAGTGCCCACCTTTGTATGCGGCTGAGGCATTGGTATTTATCTCCTTGTTTTCAGCGAATAGGGATATGAGGGGCTTGTGATCGGTTTCCAGCTCAAATTTGAGGCCAAACAGGTACTGATGCATTTTCTTTACCCAGAACACATACGCTAATGTGTCTTTCTCAATCATGTTGTAGGCCATCTCGACCTTAGACAAGCTCCTGGAGGCATAGGCGACAGGTTGCAACTTCCCCGCAACGTTATCTTGTTGTAATACACACCTGACTCCGTACGACAACGCATCACATGCTAGCACAAGTCTTTTGCACGGGTTATACAATACAAGCAGCTTGTTGGAGCATAAAATGTTTTTTGCTTTCTCAAAAGCAATTACTTGGTTTTTTCCCCAGACCCAGTTCTCACCCTTCTGCAATAACACATGTAGGGACTCTAAGATGGTGATTAACCCCGGTAGGAAGTTACCAAAATAGTTGAGGAGTCCCAGGAACGACCGCAGCTCCGTGACGTTCTGTGGTCTGGGCGCATTCCTGATAGCCTCTGTCTTGGCGTCTGTGGGCCGAATGCCATCCGCCGCAATTTTTCTCCCCAAAAACTCCACTTCTGTTGCCATGAAGACGCATTTCGACCTCTTCAGCCGCAGCCCTACGTGATGCAGTCGCTGGAGGACCTCCTCCAGGTTTTGTCGGTGCTCGACAGTGTCCCGACCCCTGACCAATATGTCGTCCTGAAAAACCACTGTGAATGGTACCGACTTGAGTAGGCTCTCCATGTTTCTCTGGAAGATCGCTGCAGCCGACCGAATTCCAAACGGGCATCTGTTGTAGATGAACAGTCCCTTGTGCGTGTTGATGCAGGTGAGGCCCTTCGAAGACTCCTCCAGCTCTTGCGTCATGTAGGCTGTAGTCAGTTCAAGCTTGGTGAACGTCTTGTCTCCTGCTAGCGTCGCAAATAGGTCCTCTGCCTTAGGTAGCAGGTATTGGTCCTGGAGCGAGAAACGATTAATAGTTACTTTATAATCGCTGCAAATCCTGACCGTGCAATCACTTTTGAGTACTGGAACAATCGGGCTGGCCCACTCACTGAATTCCACTGGGGAGATGATGCCCTTGCGTTGCAGCCTGTCCACTCGATTTCCACTCTCTCCCTCATCATGTGAGGTACCGCTTGCGCCTTGTGGTGAATGGGTCGTGCCTCTGGGACCAAGTGGATCCGCACCTTCGCCCCGGAAAAGTTTCCAATGCCTGGCTCAAAAAGGGAAGGAAATTTTTAAGAACCTGGGTACATGAGGTCTCATCGACATGTGATAGCACTCGGATATCATCCCAGTTCCAGCGGATTTTGCCCAGCCAGCTCCTTCCAAGCAGTGTCGGGCCATCGCCCGGGACAATGCAGAGTGGCAGTTCGTGCACCGTGCCCTCATAGGTGACCTTGACCATGGCGCTGCCCAGTGTTATGTATTCAACGATTAGTGTAACCCATGTATAAGCTGACCTAAGTTATACACCTTGAGAACATTGACCACAAGGGTTGCACTTGTGGTAGACACTCCTAACCTGGACTTCCAGGTATAAAACGGGAAGCTCCACCCACCTTCATCACTTGAGGTCTTGGTAATAAAGGTAACTGGTCACAGAGTGACCTTCTCTCAAGTATGGGCCTCGTCTGTATTTGTACTAAGGACATATCATTGGCGACGAGAAACTGGGATTTAAACCAGCGAGCATGGCCACTAGCAGCACAGAAGAGAGGTACTGTGTTGGTGATGATTGGGATGACTTTATTGAGAGACTACAGCAAAGTTTTGTCACTAAGGAATGGTTGGGACAGGATTCGGCCGACAAATGCAGGGCTCATCTCCTGACAGTTTGTGGATCCAGAACGTACTCTCTGATGAAGGACCTTCTAGCGCCAGAGAAGCCGGCGGACAAGACGTTCGAAGAGCTCAGTAAGTTGATCGGGGAACACTTTAAACCGGCGAGCAGCATGCACATGGCGAGACACCAGTTTTACACGCACCGGTGGCGAGAAGGGCAAAGAATTCCAGGACTTCATGGCAAGCAATGGAATCAACCATGTCAGAACGGCACCGTTCAAGCCAGCCTCAAACGGCCAGGCGGAACGAGCAGTGCAGATAATCAAACAGGGGATGCTCAGAATCCAAGGGGGTTCCCTACAAAGCCGCTTATCATGCTTCCTGTTGGCCAATAGATCCCGACCACACTCGCTCACAGGGGTTCCACCCGCAGAGCTGCTAATGAAAAGGACGCTCAAAACCAGGTTATCCCTTATACACCCTACTATGAAAGAAATTGTTGAGAGCAGGCGTCAGTCACAATGTGACTACCATGACAGGAATACGAGGGTGCTATGTATTGATGTCAATGACCCTGTTTTTGTCCTTAATTATGCTGCAGGGCCCAAATGGCTTGCAGGTACTGTGATTGCCAAGGAGGGGAATAGGGTTTTGGTAGTTAAACTTACCAATGGACAAATCTGCCACAAACACGTGGATCAAACTAAAAGGAGGTTCAGCAACCCCATAGAAGAAGCAGAGGAAGAACACGACGTAGAGTTTACTCCACCACAGATGACTGAACATCGGAACCAAGTGGAGGAGAGCCCAGTCACTATGGGCAGTCCGGACAGGCCTGAGGCACCGCAAACAGCAGACACTTAGGCCAGCGCCCAACAACCGGAGCCCCAACTCAGGCGCTCTACAAGGGAGAGTAAACCACCAGAGAGACTTAACCTGTGATCCCAGTAAGACTTTGGGGGGAAGGTGATGTCATGTATTCAACTATCAGTGTAAACCATGTATAAGCTGACCTAAGTTGTACACCTTGAGAACATTGACCACAAGGGGTGCACTTGTGGGAGACACTCCTAACCTGGACTTTCAGGCATAAAAGGGGAAGCTCCATCCACTTTCATCACTTGAGGTCTTGATAATAAAGGTAACTGGTCACAGAGTGACCTTCTCTCAAGTATGGGCCTCGTGTGCATTTATACTGTATAGTAAGGACATATCACCTCGGACAGTAATAAGCTCTTTGGTGTACGTTCTCAGTTTCAAGTGGATGGGACTCAGGGCTGGTCTGAGTGCCTTGTTGCACCACAGTCTCTCAAGCATCTTTTTACTCATGATGGATTGGCAAGCGCCAGTGTCCAATTCCATGGCTACGGGTAAGCCATTCAATTTTATGTTTAGCATTATAGGTGGACATTTCGTCAAAAATGTGTGCACCCCGTGTATTTCAGCATCTGCCCCCTCTCTCTGAGGCTCAAAATTGCTTTGGTCCATCATGGACCGATCTTCCTCTGCCACGTGGTGGTTAGCAGGTTTTGCAGAGCTTGCAGCTCGTCTGTAGGTGCCCCATTGTTCCACAGCTCTTGCAAACATAACCTTTGAAGTGGTATGAATAGGCTGAGTGGAAGCCTCCACAATGCCAACAAGGTGTGAATTGCCTTGCATTCATCCTTTGTTGTGGACTCTGAGTCATCTGGGTCACCTGAGGCCTGCTGGCAGTTGCAGACTCGTGGTTTCTGCCCTATACATTTTTGCTCGCAAAATTTATGAACGTTGCTAGCGCTTGTGTGCTGAGAGAGTTGTTTGGTGTTATGACTGGTAGATATAAACGTCTGTGCTATCGCAATGGCTTTACTGAGAGTCGGTGTCTCTACAGTCAAAAGTTTTTGTAGGATGGTCTCGTGGCCAATGCCCAGTACAAAACAGTCTCTGAGCATTTGCTCCAGGTAGCCATCAAACTCACATTGTCCTGCAAGTCACCTTAGCTCGGTGACGTAGCTCGCCACTTCCTGACCTTCAGATTGCTGGTACGTATAGAACCAATACCTTGCCATCAGCACGCTCTCCCTCAGGTTAAGATGCTCCCGAACCAGTGTACGCAGCTCTTCATACAACTTATCGATGGGTTTCACCGGAGCCAGAAAATTCTTCATGAGGCTGTAGGTCGATGTCCCGCAGACTGTGAGGAGGACCGCTCTCCTTTTTGCAGCGCTTTCTTCTCCATCCAGCTCGTTGGCTACAAAGTACTGGTCTAACCGTTCGACATAGGCTTCCCAGTCATCACCCTCCGAGAACTTCTCCAGGATGCCCACAGTTTGCTGCATTTTTGCGTTGGATTCGTGTACTCGTCGGCAGTTGTTGTGTTCCTAACACAGGTGAAACTGCACACAGGGAGGTTAAAGTAACAGTGACCTCAGTCTTTATTAAGGCACTCCAGAGTGAGTAACTGGCCTTAGGGGCCGGCTTATATACAGTGCTCCCAAGGGATGCTGGGATCCCTTGGGACTTCAGGGGATGCGCTCCCTGGTGGTGGAACATGGGAGTGCATGCTTTACAGATACACAACACTTGTAAGTGACAATGGGCCGTGCTTTACCAGTACTGAGTTCAAGGAGTTCATGACCTGCAATGGGATCAAACATGTCACATCTGCCCCGTTTAAACTAGCGTCCAATGGTCAGACAGAACGAGCAGTTCAAATAATCAAGCAGAGCTTGAAAAGGGTAACTGAAGGCTCACTGCAGACTCGCTTATCACTGGGGTCCCTCCCTCTGAACTGCTCATGAAAAGGGCACTTAAGACAAGGCTCTTGTTCGTCCACCCTGATCTACATGAATAGGTAGAGAGCAGGCGGCATCATGATCGTGCAAATGTGTCACATGAAATTGAGATAAATGATCCTGTATTTGTGTTGAACTATGGACAAGGTCCCAAGTGGCTTCCTGCCACCGTTTTGGTCAAAGAGGGGAGTAGAGTGTTTGTGATCAAACTCTCAAATGGACTCACCTGCAGGAAACACTTGGACCAAACCAAACTCATTTTTATGGACTATCCAGAACAACCCACAATAGACTCTACCTTTCTCGACCCTCCAACACACACAAGGTGGCAACCGAATCAGCGGTTGACCACGAAGCAGAACCCATCACCCGCAGCAGCCCAACAGGACTCACCATCCCCTGCAGCCCTGCAAGGCCAGCTCCGCAGCAGCCCAGTGAGGGCCCAACAAATGACTCACCAAAACCAGCATTTGCATCGAGACGATCAACCAGGTAAAGGAAGGCCCCAGATCGACTCACATTGTGAATAGTTACACTATTGACTTTGAGGGGAGTGTTGTTATGTATGTAAACCTGTAAATACCATGTCTGACCACCAAAGGGCTTATCCCCTGGAGTCCCATGGGATTCCACAATCCCTTGGGAGCACCTGTATATAAGAAGTGCCTCACAGGCACTCTGAGATCTGTAATAAAGGACTAGAGCTTACTTTGAGCTCGCAGTATCTAGTCTGACTCTTTATTCAAGACATAACACATACAACTTCTGTTGTGAACTATCACAGTAAAAGTGTTATTGGTAGACCTGTGATACATCATGGCCTGGAAGTTCCTGAAGACGTACCCCAAAACAATAGCGTAAGTATGGTAGAATGCCTATTTTCGGTGCAAAAGATGCACCATATAGCAAACCAATATTATATGGGACATTCCCTGTGGGCTGTATTGCAGGAAGCCACCAGATCTGTCTAGGTTGCAGGAACATTGCTTAAGGACTCCAATGGCCTGCTTGATAAGCCCTGCAATTGAGCCATGAATCTGATTGTAGCATTGACCATAGGTTCCTCAGGAATCATGAGCCAATTGTGTAGGGGATAGTCGTTGTCCCCAAACAGCTAGCCTCTCACTTGCTATGCAGGGGCAAAGATTCGGGGGATGGAACTGCCAGAAAAACAGGCACAGACCTGAATGATATGCTGTTAGTGATCACACACCTGTTGCATATTAATAAAGTGGAAGCCCTTGCAAGTCATGAAGCCAGTGGCGTTGTGTGAAGGAGCCTACAATTGTTATTGGTGCAATCAAAAATGCCCAGGACTTGGGGGAATTCTACTATCTGTGCAGATCCCAGAGCCCTACTGAAGTGCAGATTAACTAATTAACCTCGACACAGTCTGTTAGGAATCAAACACATGTAAAATTATTTTACTTGCAAGGGAGAAAACAGGCCTACTGAACTCTTCGTATCCCTTTCTCTCCGAACAAAGAACACAGGCTTTTTATACAGTTACTCAGCCTATATTGGCCGGACATTCAATACATGAGACATACATTGATTTGAATGGACACAGCCCCATATAGCAAACCAATGTTCACCATTCAGGTGAAGCTGGTTTGTATCCCACTGACCCCTGGGGCCTTTCCCCCCAATGCATTTCTGGGTTGTTTATGCAGCTTTGGAATGTTATTTTAAGTCTCCTGTGCCTGGCTCCAATTTTCAGTTATTTGACCTCTGCTCATACTGGGTATCACTTTTGCTGAAGTGTCGGTCTGAGACATAGCATTCTCATGTTATCTCTTGTGTTAGGACATGAGGGAACTGATGAGACCTTGAGACATAGCACAGATGTACATTCTCGCTTCTTATGTCCATCTAATTCAAAGAATGCTTCTGCTTTCTGCATGTAAGCACTTTATTCCATGTCTGATTTGTCCAGTGTGACTTATTGCCCCACTTCACCTATCCTGCTACATTTGGATATCCATGAAGTGATGAATGCTCCAGCAATCATGCCATCAGTCAGCTGATTAATGCAAGCATGAACTGCAGCCTGACTAATGTTACTGATATCCGTTGGAAGGAGCCAGAAGCAGTGACTTTGATAGCAACAGGCAATGCTGTACTAGCTATTGAGTAGGCATGCCTGTTCACTGTGTGATGTCTGTAACACTGTATGCAACATTGAATGTACCCTTGTACTGTACACACCTTACCGGTACACTAGAGGGTGCTGTTGCTGGAGACCCAGGGGTTGCCTGCACACGGCAGGTAACCCAGTATAAAAAGGAACACACAGCTTGTTGTCGTCACTGAGGAGCTGCTAAAAAAGGACTGCAGGTCTGCACAGTTTAAGTACCATACCCTGCCTCGTGGAGTCATTACTAAACGTGCCTACATACACTACAACTAGTGACGGGAATACAGGATCACGAACTACACGCTCAACATGTCTAACCTCAACAACTTTCAGCAATTTACAGAGGGGGAAGATTGGGATGCTTTTGTGGAACGATTGGAACACTTCTTTATAGTCAACAACCTGGACGGGGACACACCGGCTACACTACCGAACAAACGCAGGGCCATCCTGCTTAGCAGTTGTGGGCCCACGATCTACGGTCTCGTCAGAGACTTACTAGTCCCGGAGAAGACAACCACCAACAGCTATGAGTAACTTGTAACAATCATACAGGAACAACTAAAACCGAAAGAAAGCATCCTCACAGCCAGGCACCGGTTCTACACTTACCGGCGACCTGAGGGCCAAGAAATTGCCAAGTATGCTGCACAGTTAAGAAGACTAACTGCACCGTGTGATTTTGGCGACCACCTTAATGAAGCACAAAGGGATATATTTGTCATCGGAATCGGCCACGAAGGCCTCCTACACAAATTGCTCTCAGCTGACATCATGGTCACCCTGCAGAAAGCAATTCAAGTGAGTCAGGCCTACATGGTTTCGGCCAGTGACTCAAGGCGAATGCTGACCCAGGACTCTAAACCGGCGAGCGCAGTGCACCGCATGGACACTTCCAAAGGCAGAAATGCTTCCCCGAGTCCCGCAACCCTGAGTCCGCCACATGGGGTAAACCGGATGGCCCTGTGCTGGCGCTGTGGAGGAAACCACAGGGCCCACCAGTGCCGCTACAAAGACTATGCATGCAAAGGCTTCAAAGAAAAAGGACACCTTCAGAGAATGTGCAGAAAAGGCTGTACTCACTGTGTCTCTGATGAGTTGGCTGATCACTGGGGCTCTGACACAGATGAAGATGAAACTGCTCAAACGCTGGAAGAAGAATATGGAATCTTTACCTGCTCCACCGGAAGTTCTCCGTGGATGATGGAAGTGGATATCGACGGGGTTCCAGTCTCCATGGAGATTGACACAGAGGCAAGCCAGTCTGTGATGAGCCAAAAGACCTTTGAAAAGATTTGGGGGAATCCTGCCACTCGACCAAAACTGTCTCCTGTCCAGGCAAAGCTGCTCACCTATACCAAAGGTAAAATCCAAATCGTTGGCAGTGTAGACGTCCAGGTGTCCTGGGCAGCGTGTTAAACAAACTCCCCCTGTGGATTGTAGCCGGCGACAGTCCCATGCTGCTGGGCAGGAATTGGATGAACCGGGTCCACATCAAGCGAAGTGGTGCTGTGGAAGAAAAAAAGCACCACAGCCTGCCTGCAGCAAGACCACAAAATGGCTGCAGCACCACAAGCATGTGGAAGAAAAGAGCACCACAAAATGGCTGCAGCACCACAAGCAGCAGACCTGCATTCAAAATGGCCTCCTCCATGCCACGAGTCAACATGGAGGAGCATCATGTGACATCAAGTGGCCAATCAGATTTGAAGGCTCCCTGAAAGGAGCCCGGTGACCAAAAAAATTAAAGGGGAAGTTCCAACTATTTGAGTACACGGACTTTAATGCTAAAGATGCAATTAAAGATGCAAGTATGAAAATGTACGCAATGTAACCATGAATTATGATGCTGGTTTAACTAATGTGACCAATGAGATAAATGCAGGTGTCAGTAAGGTTAAGAACAAGTTTATTATGCTTAATAATAATGATAGAGATTGTGAAATGCCTAATGTAACCATGTCTGTTGAAACCAGGACACCGAAAAGGGATGCAAGTGCTAGAATGTATAATGCAGGCTTGTCTATGTGTGATCAGAGCCAAGGTGTCATGTATAGCGGTAGGACACTGCCAAAGGACATTGGATCCTACAGGGACCATGCTTATGCCAATGGAATCCCCCTGTGCGAGAGCCCCAGGTCCAGCAGTTACCTGACCATGTAGCCTGGACCTTTGGAACGAATGTGATGCCCCTTGCAGGACACACACACAGGCAGTGGGAGCAGACCCACTACAGGGACAGTGGTCAATGGGCAACCCAGCCACCACCAATGGCAACCTGCACCAGACCAGCCCTACAGCCCCTGTCCACCAGGGCCAACACCAGAAGCATGAGGCCAATAACCTCCAGCTTCCCTGGCAAACCCCTGGGATGACCTGACCCACATCCCCATTGGTGGACAAGGAGCCCACCCAGTCTTGTGGCCCTGCCCACCACCCCACAACTACCCACATCACAGTGTATACACACCACCCACTGCTACCGTGGCTACCTCCCCGAGGGATCCCACAACAGTGACACCCACTTGGTCTGTGTGTGAGGGAGGGGAAACATACGAGGCCAGCCTCAAGCATAGGGGTCACACCTGGCAACCACACAACCCTCACCACAACCTCCCATAGCCCACCACTGATCACCTCCCCTGGTCATGACAACTAGTGTATGAAAAATGCTCAGGGGGGAGTATTGTTGTGTAGGCATGCCTGTTCAGTGTGTGATGTCTGTAACACTGTATGCAACATTGAATGTAACCTTGTACTGTACACACCTTACCGGTACACTGGAGGGTGCTGTTGCTGGAAACCCAGGTGTTGCCTGCACACGGCAGGTAACCCAATATAAAAAGGAACACACAGCTTGTTGTCGTCACTGAGGAGCTGCTAAAAAAGAACTGCAGGTCTGCACAGTTTAAGTACCATACCCTGCCTCGTGGAGTCATTACTAAAGGTGCCTACAAACACTACACTAGCTGTGGCATTTGGGAGGAGGTGAAACAACTCTAACAGCCTCCCTAGGGAAGTGCAGCCTCCTTCTGCTCCTCAGAGAATTACAAACATGTTTGCCTGAGTTTGTAAACTCTGTTGGGAGGGTAAGGATTCTTATGAGCACACCTCCTTCTATTCAGTTTCCTTCCAGGTGCAGATCTGTTTGCTCCTTCCTTTTGCATCTATTCCTGCTCCTCCTCCTCTTCCCGGAGTGGGATTCCTGCCCCACGAAGAACTAAGTACACGTAAGAGTTTATGAAGTCCAGAGGTGCCTACAACAACTTTGCAGTGGTTTGGGGTCGAGTCTGAGGCATTCCTTGGCTACCTTGGAAATTCAACCCAGCGCACCCCGTTATGTCTACTGATTTCTATGCCTGTGAAGAGAAGACCTGAGTTCTGTTGTGGGCCTATAAAGGACCCCAAAAATGTAAATCAATAACGTTTTTGTTGCTCCATAAGAACATAAGTTAGAAGCAGGAGTAAGCCATTTGGCCTCTCGAGCCTGCTCTGCCATTTAATAAGATCATGGCTGATCTGATCATGGGCTCAGCTCCATTTTCCTGCTCATCTTACTTGCACTCTGCTCCTATGATGATAAAGAACTTTTTGTCCACGTAAATCTTTAACCTGATAGGACCATTGGGCTTCCCCCACTGTCCAGGAGCAGCAGTGAAGCAGAAGGGTGCCTTTCTAATTTTCCATTGGCAAAATCCTGGAACTCCCTCCCTAACAGCACTATGGGAATACCTTCATCACACAGACTGCAGCGGTTCAAGAAGGTGGCTCACCACCACCTTCTCAAGGGAAATTAGGGATGGGCAATAAATACTGGCATTGCCAGCGATGCCCACATCCCATGAATGAATTTTTTTAAAGTAGCACAGGCACCTCTGTTGCAGGTATCCATCCCAATGAGTTGGTACAGGGTCATGGGGGAGGCCAAAGTGACAGGCATTAGTCTGGCCCTGCCACATTTATGTAGCCTTGCCAATGATATTATGGTGATATCAGTCTTGTTAAGTACAGGAAACAATATTACTTTCTAAGGGCTCAATTTTCCCCAAGCCTGTTTTCTGGTGTATTGTCAGAGTTACGTCGTTTTTCTAGGCCAGAAATGTGGCAGAAATATTTTGCCTAAGTTTCCCCAATGTACAATTCAAATTTGGCGCCACGCAATGTGTCCAGTTGCCTCGCGGGGTGGAGCCTGTTGTCTGCGCCGAAAAAATGATGCTGCACCCTCTGCACATGCGCGGCAAAAAAAGTGAGGTTTTTGACATTATTTCAATGGACGCATATACACATATACAGATCCGGGTTGGCAATCGGCCATTTTTAAAGAGCCAGTTGTGTGAGAAGGAGTGCTGTGTGAGAGCATTGGAAAAATCGGATCTGCAGCAATACAAGATGCAAGGCGGTGCAAGGACCAAGAATTTCTTACAGGATGAAGTGGAGGCACTAGTTACTGTCATTGAGGCCAGATGGCAGGAGCTGGACACCAGCAGAGGTCACATAACGTTCCACCCAAAGAAATGAAGAAACGCTGGAACCAAGTTGCAAAAGATTACTGCGCAATGGTGACCACCCCGAGGTCTGGAGGTCTGGAGGCCAGTGTAAAAAGAAATGGCAGGACCTTGGTCAAGTAGTTAGTGTAAGTAATATTTTAATTTATTCAATGGAATTGCAATTGTAAATGTGACCATCTGCATATGTCCCAGCCAGCAGAAAGACACCCTCTCTAAAAAGTTGCATTTTCATCTTTGCAGAGGAAGGTGGCACATAATAAAAGGTAAAGAACTTGAACAGGAGGAGGCCCGGCAAATCTGCAGCCACTGACACCCTTGAAAGAGAGGGTCGTGCTTTGATGGGTCCTGCCTGGAGAAAGGCTACCACCACTGCACAAGCGGGGCCCACACTCAAGGGAGAGGGTAAGTCCTGCAAATTCCACAGTCTGGCTTTGCTAAATGTTAAGTACTGCGCGGGCTAGCCATGATTCAGTTCATGGGGATTGTCTCCGTCAGCTACTTTTCGGTTGATGCAATGTGCTATCATTCATCGTGGTCCTTCAAATCAGCTTGCTGTCTTTGCTGTGTGAGCCGACTCATGCCACCCATCCTGCTCCTCCTCTGCTGCTAACCATTTGTCTGTGTTCTGTCACATTTTGCAGAACTTGAGGCCAACCCTGACAATGCAGAAGAAGATTCAGACGAGGACGAGTCTGAAGCGGAGAACATCTTCCAATCCTACCCTCCAGACCAAGAGGATGGGGGTGAGGGGGAGGGGGAGGGTGAGGGTGAGTGGATGGAGATGGATGAAGCCCCCACTGTTTTACTGACTTTGATGAAGGTTCAAGTGCCACCCATTGAGTTGCCAGTCCCTTCCGTGACTAGTGGTTTGAGTGTTGGTGGGACATGCCATGGTTTCCAAATGTCTGAAGATTAGGGTCTCAGTGGCGGGATGCAGCGAGGCACACCCATGGGGAGGAGGGGAAGTAGAGCTCAACCGCGCTCTCGTGAGGTGCAGGATCTAACAGATGTGGTTCAGATAATGGCAATGAGTGGGGAGAGCAGTGACAAGCGATCACTCAGGACACCATCAGTGGGGTGGGTGATGAGGTAGCTGTAATGTCTGTAAGCTTGTAATATTTGTAGCTCCACACTGTAGATGTGGACGTATTGTGTACTGCAACTGCATAGTTAATAATAAACAGAACCAGGCAGATCCGGAAGCTTCCAACAGAGCGGCCTGCCATGTTATGGGCTGTGTGTGCTGAGCTCTGTGAATATATGACATTTGGCGGCGAGATGGGATTTTTCGGATGATTTAAAGCTTAAATTTTGTTGGTGAAGGATTCAGCCAGCCGACAGAGAGACTTTGGAAGCTTCTGTCTTTGGAAAAAGCAACAAAATCCGAGGTAAAATACAGCACACGGTGTGAACAGCTAGAGATTAAAATGGCAGGTGTAATCGGATATTTGGGGGAATATAGACATTACCGGGAACATTTTAAAGTGTATGTGGATTGGCTAGAAATGTATTTCATTGCAAATAACATAATCGAAGTTCCAGACAATGCAGTCCAGAACAGGGCTGTGTTGGAGCGTAAGAAGGCGATCTTCTTATCGGAGGCAGGTCCGGCATTGTACGAAACCCTTGTAAATCTGCTTGTGCCTGATGAGCCAAAGGACACAATGCCTAAAGAGATTTTAATGAAGCTGGAGCAGCACTATAACCCCAAACTGTTAGAAATTGCTGAAAGCTATCATTTCGGGATTCGAAATCAAAAGACTATGAAAGTATCAGTGATTACACTGTAGCATTAAAAAAGCTATCGATGCACTGTAATTTTGGAAACTTTCAAAACCGAGCATTACGGGATTGTTTTGTTTGTGGGGTGAAAAATGATGCGATGAGAAGGAAGTTATTGACGACGGATGACTTGATTTTTGAGATTGCTTGTCAGACAGCGAGGTTGATGGACATGGCCGAACAATATTCCCGAGAATTAAATAATGATTACGGTCATCAGTCAACCGAGGTAAATCACCTGCAGGTTCAAGGTAAAAGACGGTGGGGGCCCAAAGTCTCAGAAACTGGAAATTCTAACAGAGCATCGAAGTCGTGCTATAGGTGCCTGGGACAACACATTGCTCAAAGTTGTCCATACGTGAAGGCAGAGTGTTTCTTCTGCAGAAAGACTGGGCATCTTGCGAAGACATGCTGACTGAAGGGTAAACCAGTTTTTAAAGCTATGAGTCCAGCATTCAAAGCTATGAGTAGAAATCCCGAGAGATGATATATCATGGAGGAACAACAACAGGACGAGGAGATGTCAGAGTTACACGTCATCAAGAGCACGAGATTAAGGGACAGCGATTCGGAAAGCATCAAAATCCACATAGATGTTGCGGGATTCAAGATACCAATGGAAATTGACACGGGTGCATCCGTGAGTGTAGCACCGGAGTCGCTATACCTCGACAAATTGCGTGATTTGCAACTGGAGAAACCCAAGATAGAGTTGCGAGGCTACTTTGGAGAGAAAATTCCTGTGGTAGGTCGTACCACCGTACCGGTGAAATATAAAGATCAATTTCAGAAATTGCCTCCAATAGTAGTGAAAGGAGACAAGTCTGCCTTACTTGGAAGAAATTGGTTGAGCTCACTGAAGCTGGATTGGAGTAAGATTTTCTGTGTGGAAGCGAGATTTTCATCAACGGATGAGGTTATCAAGAAGTATCCAAAGGTGTTCTGCGAAATGGGGAGTCTGATCCAAGGCTTCAAGGTAAGTGTCAGGATACAGAAGGATGCTAGATCGGTTTACTACAAGCCACGTTCCGTACCATATGCACTCAAGGAGAAAGTTGAGCAAGAACTCAAAAGACTAGAGACTGAGAACATTATTTGTAAGATAGATCGATGTAATTGGGCTATACCCATTTTTGTTGTACATAAGTCCGATGGTAAGGTAAGATTATAAAGTAACCGTAAACCAGGTTCGAGACGGTAATGTCCCCAATACATTGCCGAATATAGAAGATTTGTTCACAACACTGACAGGTGGTCAGATCTTCTCAAAACTGGATCTTACGAATGCCTACTTACAGCTTGAACTAGATGAGGAGTCCAAGTCATGTTTGACGACAAATACTCACCTAGGCTTATATCAATTTAATAGGCTACCGTTTGGAGTGTCTTACGCCTCTGCCATATTCCAAGGGGTGATGAACCAGATTTTGCAAGGTATTGAAGGGGTAGTATGTTATTTGGATGACATACTAATTTCAGCACCAAATAGGCAAATTCATAATAACATATTGAATGAAGTCCTCAAATGGCTAGAGAAGCACAGAGTACGAGTGTCTGCTCATAAGTGTGAGTTATTTAAAAACTCAGTGGAATACTTAGGGTACAGAGTAGACAAAGATGGTTTACATCCAACCATGGAAAAATTGGATGCAATTAAAAATGCACCCACTCCCAGGAATGTCACTGAATTACGTTCATTCTTGGGTCTTTTGAACTATTATGGGAAGTTCCTACCAAATTTGGCTGCAGTATTACATCCACTGAATGAACTATTGAAAAAACAGGTCCATTGGAAGTGGTCAAAAGAATGCGATACAGCATTCAAGGAGTGTAAAAGCAAATTGGTAGAGAGCACCATGTTAGTTTGCTATGACATATCTCAGGAGATTAAGCTAGCATGTGATGCCTCTCCATATGGAGTTGGGGCAGTGATCTCTCATGTATCACGTCGTGGGGAGGATTGACCAATTGCTTTTGCTTCACGCACTCTCAGTGCCAGTGAGATTAATTATGCGCAAATTGAAAGGGAAGCTTTGGCATTAATTTTTGGGGTCAAGAAGTTTCACAAATACTTGTATGGTCGTAAGTTTACCATCGTTACGGACCATAAGCCCCTAACAGCAATCCTTCATCCAAAGTCCCCAGTTCCAACATTAGCTTCAGCCCGAATGCAGAGATGGGCTTTAATTTTGTCAGCATATATATATGATATTGAATACAGACGATCAGCTGATCACAGTAATGCTGATGCAATGTCTAGATTACCTTCCTCATCACAAGTTACACCCGATAGGGAAGAAGTGTTTTATTTTTCATACATTGATGAACTGCCAGTCACAGCTGAAGAGATTGGTAGAGCAACCAAACGTGACCCAGTGATGTCAAAGGTGTAAATGGATGGCCAAACCAGGTAACAGATAAAGATACACATCCATTCTTCATTCGTAGGAATGAATTATCAGTCGATAAAGATTGAATCATGTGGCGTGCAAGAGTGGTTATACCAAATAAATTCAGGTCCAAATTATTCGGAGACCTCCATGACCAGCACCTGGGAATGTGCTTGACCAAGAGTTTTGCACGCAGTTATTTATGGTGGCCAGGTCTTGATAAAGATATAGACTACATCATGAGTCAATGCACGACATGTCAATCGGTAAGCAAGCAACCACCACCAGTACCATTACAGCCATGGAAATGGCCTCCCAGGGTGTGGCAAAGGCTACATATTGATTTTGCTGAGTTAGAAGGACAACAATTGTTCATTGTGATTGATAGCCATTCGAAGTGGGTTGAGGTGTTTCCAATGTGGAAAATAACAACAAATAAAACATTGGACATTTTGTGAAAATTATTTTCTTCATTTGGCCTCCCCGAAGAAATTGTTTTGGATAATGGATCACAATTTTGTTCAGAAGAATTTGCATAATTCACGAGCAAAAATGGTGTGAAAAATACCAAGGTTCCACCATACCATCCTGTTTCGAATGGTGCAGCAGAGCGCACTGTACAAATTGTAAAACGTGCCCTCATAAAACAAATGTTAGATCCAAATCCATGGAAACGACAGTTGTCATTGGATCACAAATTGGCTAATTTTTTGATTACATATAGAAATACTCCTCATACCACTACTGGTAGAACACCAGCAGAGTCGTTTCTCAAATGACAGCCACGAACCAGATTCTCGTTATTAAAGCCAAATTTGGTACAGTCCATAGAAGAGACACAATTAAGACAGAAAGGGAATCATGATAGAGGTAGAGTAAAAGAGAGGTGTGAAATTAAACCAAAAGGTGAGAGTGAAGAACCAGCACCATAAATGGTTAAAGTGGTTACCAGGAAGAGTGGTGAAGATATGTGGTCCTCGCACATATTTGGTGAAGATGTTTGATAATGGACAGGTTAGGTTTGTTCATATTGATCATATTTTACCTACAGACATGGAAGGAGTTGAAGGTGGGAATGATTGAATTATTTCTGACTCATCAGGTAGTTTTGGTACACCAGTAGCAAATCCTAAATCCAATGTACTGGAAACAAATCCAGGAGAGAATCAGAATGAAAGTCTGAGTCCGAGTCGGGAAAACAAAGAGCCTGAAGTTAGAGTGAATTCAAATGAAAATCAAGGAAATTCCGTGGAGGAAAACGTTCCTCAGGATGAGCCTCGAATGACTTTAGATTCAACACCATGTTTGAAGGTTCTGTTCGAGAGTGAAAGTATCCTCTTCGAAACAGAAAACAAGTGGTAAAGTTAAATTTGTAAATATGGAAAAAAAATACGTTTATATCTTGTGTTATGTATAAACATGAAAGTTATGTATGATGTTTGTTATAATAACTTCTTCATTAAGGAGGGAGAAGTGTAATGTCTGTAAGCTTGTAATGTTTGTAGCGCCATACTGTGGATGTGGACTATTGTGTACTGCAACTGCATAGTTAATAATAAACAGAACCAGGCAGATTCCGGAGGCTTCCGACAGAGCTGCCTGCCATGTTAGGAGCTGTCTGTGCTGTGTTCTGTGAATATATCACAGTAGTGGGACTGTCGGGAGAAGTAACAGCAATCTCACGAGAAATGTGAATGATGTCAGTGACCATGAGGGAGGGAATGTCACAGGTAGCTAATGCACTGTCAGTGAACATCAGGGAGGGAACGTCAGAGATCGTGCAAATAATATCACTGAACATGAGGGAGTTAATGTTGCAGGTCGTTGAGACACTGTCAGGGCACATGAGGAACGGCATGTTGGAGTTAGCTGCTGCAATAAGGGAACACGCCCAGACCCCGCGCCCATTGACAGAATCAACTGCCACTCCCACTCCAATCCCCACACCAGCCTCTGAAGAGCCCCGAGCCGGGCCCTCCACATTGCCACCTGGGACCTCCACATTGCCTCCTGGGCCCTCCACATTGCCACCTGGGCCCTCCACATTGCCTCCTGGGCCCTCCACATTGCCACCTGGGCCCTCCACATTGCCACCTGAGCCCTCCACATTGCCACCTGGGCCCTCCACATTGCCACCTGGGCCCTCCACATTGCCACCTGGGCCCTCCACATTGCCTCCTGGGCCCTCCACATTGCCACCTGGGCCCTCCACATTGCCTCCTGGGCCCTCCACATTGCCACCTGGGCCCTCCACATTGCCTCCTGGGCCCTCCACATTGCCACCTGGGCCCTCCATATTGCCACCTGGGCCCTCCACATTGCCACCTGGGCCCTCCACATTGCCACCTGGGCCCTCCACATTGCCACCTGGGCCCTCCACATTGCCATTTGGCACCACCCCCTCTCCCCCATTTAATCTGAATCATTTTCATTATTTGTTCCATTATTAACACAGCAGACAGATTCTTTCTTCTCTCTCCCCAAGGTCTGTATGGATGGACCACACCCAGGCCTTGTAACTTCTCTCTTCCACCCCACCCCCAACTCATTGTAGTCTTGCGACTTCTCCCCTTCTCTCCCCCCACCGCCTCTCCCCCAAACTCATCGCAGCTTTCCGATCGTCACCTCCCTCCCCGGGCTCAGTGCAGAAGCCTTCCGATCGCCACCTCTCCCCACAGCCCCCCACACCACCCCGGCCTTGTTTTCCAGCCGAGCCCTAAGCCCCTGTGTCCAGGTGCGGGGCTGATTCATCAGCCCTGCTTGATGACGTTCGGTGGTGGCGTGTGAGTAAAAAAAAATGAAAACTTCAGAAATCCAAGAAAGTTCCATGAACTCTGTTGAAAGGTCAAAAAAGCTGAACTTTATTATGGATATTTCAAGTGTTAGAGACTCGCTCCAAAAACTTCGATGAAAAACAATGGTGTCTTTCAGCAACGATTTTTCAATGTGCGCTGCTTTCTGTTAACTCACCAGAAGGTTTTTCGGGGGTGGCCAGATACGCCGACCTAGGATAACAAAAAAAATTAGGCAAACTGCGAAAAATGCTGAAACTGGCACAGACATGAGGGAACGTCAAAAAAACCTAACCTAGAAAAATCGTAACTAAAGCAGTTACGCCGGTGCAGATTCCAGGGGGAAACTTTAAATTATATAATTACGCCAAAAAAACTCCGCAAATGACCTCGGAAAATTGAGCCCAATATATTATACAATTGTTATGAAAGACTGTGCACAGCTAGTGACAGTAATCATTTTCTGACATAAGTTATCACTTTTATTTTTCTACCAGACTTAATTATCACTTGCCTGGGCGGTGAAAATCACCTTCACTTGTAGAAAATAAGCAAAAGTTACTGAGTCTGCACATAAAGAAAAGCACACCTGGGGATCATAAGTCAAGGTTTTATTTGTCTCATCAGAAAGCCAGAACAGAAACTGAAGTATTGAAAAGGGCTTCACACACTCAGTAGAGAGCACCATTCAAACAGAAAATGCTGTCCTTTCTGACAATGTACATTGGACTTTTCTCTTGAAACATTAGTTATTGTTATTATTATTTTTATTTCCATTTAAGTTATTTCTTCAATGTGTCAGTCTGGACAATAAGAAATTGCACTCTTGTGAGACAATTATAGAATTGACGTTTTTTCTCTGCCTTCCTATATTTTTGCTAAAAAGAATCTAATCCAATCTTCAACAGGCTATTAAACACCCAATGCATTCTATTAAATTGATTTTATTGAATAAGGATTGTTTAATTTGGCATTACTCTTTTACCTCTGGCCTTGTGCAGTCCAACACTTCACCAGGCACTGGGTGTTCCCAGTATGTGCTCGCGATGTGCCTACAATGTTGCACTGCTGGCACAATATGAGAAAATTTAGGCCCTCGATCTTTGTCTGCTCAATACAAATTTATTGGATTTATGTACCACCTGTACATTCTTTCTTGCTGCTTATGCCACGCACAGGGTTAAATCAGTCATAATGGGCTCAATTTTCCCCAATGCCGTTTTTTGGCGTATTGCCAGAGTTATGCCCGTTTTATTTTAGCCCCGACTGCTCCAAAAAAGTAAGTATCAAGTTTCCCCGTTCTATTTTTTGAAATTGGCGCCTCACAGCCTGTCCTTTAGCTTCGGGGGGTGGAGCCTAATGTCTGCACCGAAAAAACGATGACTCCTCCCTTCTGCGCATGCGCGAAAAAAAGGGGGTTGTTGACGTGATTGCTTTGGGCGTGCATACCCAGTACAGCTCCCGGTCGACATTTGGCCATTTTTAAAGAGCCAGTTGTGTGTGAGAACTTTAATTCTCATTGTAAAAATTAGAGCTGCAATACAAGGTGAAACGCAACTCAAGGATCAAGAATTTCTGACAGGAACAAGTGGAGGCACTAGTCACTGTAATTGAGGCCAGATGGCACGAGCTGGACACCAGCAGAGGTTACATAAAAGTTTCACCAAAAGAAATGAAGAAACGTTGGAACCAACTTGCAGAAGATTACTGTGCAATGGTGACCTCCCCGAGGTTTGGAGGCCAGTACAAAAAGAAGTGGCAGGACCTTGGTCAAGTAGTTAGTGTAAATAATATTTTCATTTATTCACTGGAATTGCAATTGTAAATGTGACCATCTGTATATGTCCCACCCAGCAGAAAGACACCCTCGCTAAAAAGTTATATTTTCATCTTTGCAGAGGAAGGTGGCACATAATAAAAGGGAAAGAACTCAAACAGGAGGAGGCCCGGCAAATCTGCACCCACTGACAAACTTGGAAGAGAGAGTCACTGCTATGATGAGTCCTGCCTGGAGAAAACCACTGCACATGTTGGGCACACACTCGAGGGAGAGGGTAAGTCCTGCAAATTCCACAGTCTGGCTTTGCTAAATGTTAAGTGCTGCACGGGCTAGCCATGCTTCGGTTCATGGGGATGTCTCTGTCAGCTACGCTTCGGTTGATGCAATGTGTTATCATTCATCGTGGTTCTTCAAATCAACCTGCTGTCTGCACTGTGTGAGTCTACACATGCCACCCTGTCCCCTCCTCTGCTGCTAACCATTTGTCTGTGTTCTGTTACATTTTGCAGAACTTGAGGCCAACCCTGACGAAGCAGAAGAAGATTCAGATGCGGACGAGCCTGAAGAGGAGAACATCTTCCAGTCCCACCTTCCAGAGCAAGAGCATGGGGGTGAGGGTGAGGGAGAGGTGATGGGTGAAGTCCCCACTGTTGCACTCACTCTGGAGGAGGTGCAGGTGCCGCCCATTGAGGTGCCAGCCCCTTTCCTGAGTGGTACGGATGTTGTTGGGACATTCCATGGTTTCTCACAGTCCGAGACCGAGGCTGCGGGTCCCAGTGGGATGCAGCGAGCCACACCTAGGGTGAGGAGAGGAACGAGAGCTCGACAGCGCTCTCTTGAGGTGCAGGATCTAACAGATGTGGTTCAGATGATGGCAATGAGTGCGTAGAGCATTGACCTTACACGATCACTCCTGGACACCATCAGTGGGGTGGATGATGCAGTATCGGGACGATCGGGAGAAATAACAACACTCTCACGAAAAATGGGAACACTGTCCGGGAACATGAGGGAGGGAATGTCTCAGGCAGCTGATACAACGTTGGTGCACATAAGGGAGGGAATGTCACAGGTAGTTGATGCTCCATCAGTGAACATGAGGGAGGGAATGTTAAGGTAGTTGACATACTGTTGGTCAATATGAGGGAGGGAATGTCATAGGTAGCTGAGACACTGTCGGTGAACATGAGGGTGGGAATGTGGGAGGTTGTTGAGACACTGTCAGAACACATGAGGGAGGGAATGTCGGAGTTAGCTGCGACAATAAGGGAACGTGCCCAGACCCCGCGGCCATTGACATAATCAACTGCCATTCCCACTCCAATCCCCAGACCAGCCTCAGAAGAGGCCCAAGCCAGGCTTCCACCTTATTGCCTGCCCCCCCCACCCCACCATCAAGAAGTGTGCAATACCCGAGAGGTTCGAAAGAATAAGCTTGGTACCAACCCGAGAAATGCTGCACCATCGCCTGTAGGCAGGGGTAGAGTCAACAAGACCAAGCGCAGCTGCTGGTGTTGTTGTTGTTGTTCGGATGATTATTGTTGTTACTGTTTTAACTGTTCTCAAATTCAAGGTTTTTTGTTAGTTATGTAAATTTACAAGTTTAAAAGTTCGTAAGTGATCTTAAAGTTTTTAAGTGATCTTAGAGTTTGTAAGTGATCTTAATTGAAAACTTTAAAGTTTGATACAAGAATATATTTATTAAAGTTAAGTACAAACAAGTGTTTGTTAAACTTTTGAATAAAATATATTTTAAATTATAACTGAATCATTTCCATTATTTTTTCCATTAATAACACAACTTTTTGAAGTAAAAAAGTGTGCGTTGGAGAATCGAGAGATCGCTGAGGCAGGCCTATAAAAGGCCCAACACGGCAGCAGTTCGGGGAGTGCGTTGGAAAGGCGAGCTTGTGCAGCTGCAGCGGGGTGAGAAGGCAAAAAAGTAGAAAGAAATCGAAATGTGACGTCACAGCAAAGGGGTAAGTGATTGGCTGGTGATAGGTAAGTAGCTTTTCTTTTTCTTTTCTATTCCAGTAAGTAACCTTTAGCCTTGTTGTTGCCAAATTAAGTAAATCTAGGGGTTAAGTCATGGCAGGAGAGCTCGGACACGTGTTATGCTCCTCTTGTACCATGTGGGAAATCAGAGATGCCTCTGGTGTCCCTGACGACTACGTGTGCGGGAAGTGTATCCGCCTCCAGCACCTGACAAACTGTGTTGCGGAACTGGAGCTGCGGGTGGATTCACTCTGAAGCATGCACGATGCTGAGAATGACGTGAATAGCACATTTAGCGAGTTGGTCTTACCGCAGGTAAAGGATCCACAGCTAGATAGGGAATGGAAGACCAACAGGAAGAGCAGTGCAAGGAAGGTAGTGCAGGGGTCCCCTGTGGTCATCCCCTGCAAAACAGATACACTGCTTTGAGTACTGTTGGGGGGATGATTCATCAGGGGAGAGCAGCAGCAGCCAGGTTCATGGCACCGTGGCTGGCTCTGCTGCACAGGAGGGCAGGAAAAAGAGTGGGTGAGCAATAGTGATAGGGGATTCGATTGTAAGGGAAATAGATAGGTGTTTCTGTTGCCACAACCGAGACTCCAGGATGGTATGTTGCCTCCCTGGTGCAAAGGTCAAGGATGTCTCGGAGCGGGTGCAGGACATCTGAAAAGGGAGGGTGAACAACCAGTTGTTGTGGTACACATCGGTACCAATGCTATAGGTAAAAAACGGGATGAGGTCCTACGAGATGAATTTAAGGAGCTAGGAGTTAAATTAAAAAGTAGGACGTCAAAAGTAGTAATCTCAGGATTTCTACCAGTGCCACGTGCTAGTCAGAGTAGGAATCGCAGGATAGCTCAGATGAATACGTGGCTTGAGCAGTGGTGCAGAAGGGAGGGATTCAAATTCCTGGGATATTTGAACCGGTTCTGGGGGAGGTGGGACGAGTACAAACTGGACGGTCTGCACCTGGGCAGGGCCGGAACCAATGTCCGAGAAGGTGTGTTTGCTAGTGCTGTTTGGGAGGAGTTAAACTAATATGGCAGGGGGATGGGAACCTCTGCAGGGAGACAGAGGGGAATAAAATGGAGACAGAAGCAAAAAATAGAAAGAAGAAGAGTAAAAGTGGAGGGTAGAGAAACCCAAGGCAAAAAACAGCCATGATCATATTGAATGGTGGTGCAGGCTCGAAGGGCTGAATGGCCTACTCCTGCACCTATTTTCTATGTTTCTATTTCCATTATTTGTTCCATTAACGCAACACAACATTACGGAACAGGCCGAAACAGTAAACATGGCCCATTTTGAATGGTTGCCGCTGAGCCTTCAGGCCCGACCTCCACTGCCGTCTTGCTCCAGTTTCAGGTAGTTGCATGGCTTCCGCGTTCTCATCCTCTTCCTCGTCATCGACATCTTCCTCCTCATCATCAGCCACTCTTACCTCAGGTGAGTTCTCTACTACCAGCCGCTGCTGCCTTATCATGGCTAAGTTATGCAGCATGCAACACACAATACTGAACTGACCGACAATCTCAGGAGAATATTGCAAGTAGTCTCCGGAATGGTCCAGGCATCAGAAACGCTGTTTCAATGGTCCTCTCTATTATGCTGCGCGCCGCAATGTGCGACATGTTATATTCCCGGTCAGCTTCCGTCCGGGTAACGCGTAGGGGTGTCATGAGCCAGGTGGCGAGGCCGTACTCTTTGTCTCCTAGCAGCCAGCTCTGCCCTTCTGGCTGCTGCTGAAATATGGCAGACATAGCACTCTTGCATAGGATGGATGCTCCCAGGGTTTAGAAACATAGAAACATAGAAATTTGGTGCAGGAGCAGGCCATTCAGCCCTTCGAGCCTGCACCGCCATTCAATGAGATCATGGCTGATCATTCAACCTCAGTACCCCTTTCCTGCTATCTTTCCATACCCTTTGATCCATTTGGCCGTAAGGGCCATATCTAACTCCCTTTTGAATATATCTAACGAACTGGCCTCAACAACTTTCTGTGGTAGGGAATTCCACAGGTTAACCACTCTCTGAGTGAAGAAGTTTCTCCTCATCTCGGTACTAAATGGCATACCCCTTATTCTTAGACTGTGACCCCTGGTTCTGGAACTCCCCAGCAACAGGAACATTCTTCCTGCCTCTAACCTGTCCAATTCCATCAGAATTTTATATGTTTCTCTGAGATCCCTTCTCATTCTTCTAAACTCCAATGTATAAAGGCCCAGTTGATCCAATCTCTCCTCATATGTCAGTCCTGCCATCCCAGGAATCAATCTGGTGAACCTTCGCTGTACTCCCTCAATAGCAAGAACGTCCTTCCTCAGATTAGGAGACCAAAACTGAACACAATATTCCAGGTGTGGCCTCACCAAGGCTCTGTACAATTGCAGTATGACCTCCTTGCTCCTATACTCAAATCCTCTAGCTATGAAGACCAACATGCCATTTGCCTTCTTCACCGCCTGCAGTACCTGCATGTCAAACTTCAATGACTGATGTACCATGACACCCAGGTCTCGTTGCACCTCCCCTTTTCCTAATCTGTCATCATTCAGATAATATTCTGACTTCCTGTTTTTGCCACCAAAGTGGATAACCTCACATTTATCCACATTATACTGCATCTGCCATGCATTTGCCCACTCACTTAACCTGTCCAAGTCACCCTGCAATCTCTTAGCATCCTCCTCACAGCTCACACCGCCACCTAGCTTAGTGTCATCTGCAAACTTGGAGATATTACATTCAATTCCTTCATCTAAATCATTGATGTATATTGTAAATAGCTGGGGTCCTAGCACTGAACCCTGCGGCATCCCACTGGTCACTGCCTTCCATTCTGAAAAGAACCCATTTATTCCAACTCTCTGCTTCCTGTCTGCCAACCAGTTCTCTATCCACGTCAGTACATTCGCCCCAGTACCATGTGCTTTAATTTTGCACACTAATCTCTTGTGTGGGACCTTGTCAAAAGCCTTTTGAAAGTCCAAATACACCATATCCACTGGTTCTCCCTTGTCTACTCTACTAGTTACACCCTCAAAAAATTCTAGAAGATTTGTCAAGCATGATTTCCCTTTCATAAATCCATGCTGACTTGGACTGATCCTGTCACCGCTTTCAAAATGCGCTGCTATTTCATCTTTAATAATTGATTCCAACATTTTCCCCACCACCGATGTCAGGCTAACCGGTCTATAATTCCCTCTTTTCTCTCTCCCACTTTAAAAAAAAAGTGGTGTTACATTAGCTACTCTCCAGTCCATAGGAACTGATCCAGAATCAATAGAATGCTGGAAAATGATCACCAATGCATCCATTATTTCTAGGGCCATCAACTGACATGATGTGATGCATGCTGTCACACACGAGTTGCACATTAATGGAATGGAAGCCTTTTCTGTTCCTGTATATCTCGGAATCCTCCAAAGGTGCTCGCAAGTCGATGTGGGTACAATCAATGCAGCTCTCTGCCTTTGGGAAGCCAGCAATCCTGGAGAAGCCCACAGCCCTTTCACGCATTGCCTGGGTGGTCATGGGGAACTTTATGTAGTCATTCCTCCGGGCATATAGTGCAGCAGTCACCTGCCGAATGCAGATATGTGTTGCATCTTGAGAAATGGCACACATATCCCCAGTTGTGGCTTGGAACGATCCAGATGCATAGAATGAAAGTGCAGCTATAACCTTCACTTCAACTGACAAAGCAGTCCTCCTGATGCTTCTAGGTTGCAGGTCTGCTTTTACTAACTCACAGATCATGGTTGTAACATCTTTGCAGAAACGCAGCCTTCTGACATAGTCTGCATCACTCAGCTGCAGGTATGAATGCCTGTTTCGATATACCCGACATGGATAAGGCCTCCTGCCCATCATCCTACATTATCTGAGATTCCTCATATGATGATGTTGAATCAGTTATCTCCTCTGCAACACCATCATGCAGAAGGCTTGCATGACGTATCGCATTATCAGTATTGCCCCCATGATTAAATTGTACCTTTGCAAGAAGCTCAAAACAGCAGGACAAGCTTCGTTGTTGTCTCTCTCCCCAAGGTCGACGCCCTAGAATGGACCACACCCAGGTCTGGGCAAGCACAATGGGCTTGCTTAGATCGGAATGCCCCCCCAGCCCCCCCAACCCCCGGCATCATTTGATGCAGCTTGCTGCATAGTGTAAAGGTTCTCATCCCTTCAGTTCGGCTTCTTTTGAACCAGAGCCCCTGTGTCCGGGCGAGGGACCGATTCTGCCGGCCGATGCTCCATCCCTCGAGCCCCATTTGGAGACGTTTGGTGGTGGCATGGCACTTTTTTAAAAATCCAAAATTAAAGAATTGCATGTAACTTCCATTTACTGTGTTTACAGTTGGAAAAAATTAAGCTTGATGATGCATATTTAATATGTTCTTGACTCCCTCCAAAACAATGGCGTCTTTCTGCGCCGATTTTTTGATGTGCGCTGGTTTTTCTTAAATGCCCAGAAGGTTTTTTGGGAGTGGTCACATACGCCGTTCTAGAAGAAATGTAAGTTGGCCAAACTTGCACAAATGTGAAAAACTGCCGCAGATATCAGGTTACGCCTCATGACGCAAAAAAAGAACCTAAAAAAATCGTAACTAATTGAATTACGCTGGCGCACAATCTTTGGGGAAACTTAGATTTTTAAAGTTTAGGCCAAAAAAAGCGATGCGTGCCAAAAATACAGCGCAGAGCACTGGGGGAAATTGAGCCCTATGAGTTGCTACTGGAAGCTGCAGAAAATATACATTTTGATCTGGTATGCATGTTTCGGTAGATGTCCCTGTTGTACAAAAGGCGGCTTAATGTGTAAGCGAATGTTGCGTGCCATGTCATTGGTTCCATTCTGTTTAGCAGTGTCCTTGGTATCTCGCTGGAAAAAAATATTGCTTTTCAGCAATCACAGATCATTCCAGATGGTAGGGAGAAACAAAGCAAATCAGAGTAAAAATAAATAAATATCAGTGTAATTGAGTGGAAGATCAACTAATATAGGTATGAATGATACCGTTTTTAATGCCCTTTATTTTAATATCTCTGCAATGGATTTAGAATGATATACCTGAGGCTGATTTTCTACTAGTCAGTCTGAAGTTAGCAGAGATGCAAAATGAATCAAAGGCTGTTTGATGGCATTCCGCAACTTAAATGAGTTACCGTATTTCAAGAATCAACTTTAAGTTGAGTATTAGCACAGGATAAATATCTTTGTTGTTTTGACATTGAGGAGGATAGTAACATTTGAAATAACTCTTAATATACTGGTTTAGAAATTCATGGATCCTCAATGGGGCAACATAAGCATGGCAGAGCGGGTCATACACCCAGTGAAAGCAGAGGAGACTGACCCCATCAAAAATTCCAGGGTCAGATAATTTAAAAAATGCTGACAGGACAAAGGTGAGAGTCCCATTAGCAGAGGGCCAGAAACACCAGGGGAATCTGGAAAGTTCAGGTTGGGCATATAGCAAGGGCATATTTAAGAGGCTGCATGCAATTGTAGGCCTCAGCAGACTCTTGGAAGAGGGACTAAAATAACTGGTGCTGAAGAAGGGAAAAGGTGAGCATCTAATTTCTCCGAGGCTGACATGGAACTGTTGTTGGCTCAAATTAAAGGAAAGAGGGATGTAATAGTTGGAGTGCCAGAGAAGAAGATATCACATACAACATCACAGGCCATGTGCAGGGATGTATATTAAATAGGACAAAGGATATCTTGTATTCACAAGCGGTTTGTACGGTGACAGACTGTAAGGAAATCTCTTAAACTCAATGAAATGATTCCTTGTGATTCAGGCTCGAGCCATATTTATCTGTTAGATACTAAAGATGCATAAAAATGTATAAAACTGACACGAATGTATAAGATTGATATGTAATGCTGTGTTTTAAATTGTTGTGCTGAACAGGAGATGAGGTGTCTGCTTAGAATGTTTGGAGAAATGCTAATTATCTGTGGTTTTTAAGTTAAAGCTTCAGTTTGTTTATGCATCGTAAGGCAATTTGGACGGAAAGGCTTAGAATTGAAGGATGTTTGTAGCAATTCATGTAAACACAGGCATTTTGCTATGTCGTAAAGACTGGTTAAGGTGACAAAGCCCTGGTTTGGGCCTCATAGTTCAAAGGACTAGGCTTTGTATTGAGGGAATAGGGACAAGATAGATGAAACGTTTTCCACAGGAAGAAACCCTGGGTTAGTATAGACAGAGAGATGAAAGGAATTCTACAGAAAAGCGACTTCGATAAGGTATAAACGATGACATGTGACCAAAATCATAAGCCATCTTTAGGGTGGATTCTTGAAACAAGAAATGAGACAAAGAACAAGAGATCTTATTGGATATCAAGTTTTTAGGGGAACCTCTATAGGTCAAAAGGTCTTGTCAATATTCAGGTTCAGGCCCAACCCTAAAAATAGGTTAAAAGTGTCCTCCTGGATGCTTGGAGACACAGACAGAAGAGAGAGCGAGAAGGAGGCACACAGATGGAAGAAACAGAGAAAGACAAGGAGGCTCACAGATGGAATGAGTGAAAGAGAGAGAGAGAGTAAGTGAAGGAAGTCTAAGACGATAGGAAGAACAGAATTGCTCACATGTGTCAACCGTCTGTCCGGTTAGATCGATTTCAACTATTGTTACGGTCGTATGTTTTTACTGTAGAACTAATGTGTTATATTCTGTCTTAAACTCTGATTAAATACAATTATCACCACATGAACCTGATTATTTAAAGTGACCAGAAATAGTGTAAAGAGCCAATTTCTAACATATCCAAATGCAAGTTTATTATTCAGACACCAATAGTATAATAACTACCATGGTTATACAATAAACTCATACAATCTGGTTTCCTGCAGATCCAAGGTGATCAATCTTGGCCTCTGCCTGGTGTTGGACTTCCAACCGTCCCGTGAGCTCTCTACACAAGAAAGCTGCTACTTGTACTTTTGTCACAAATTCAAAAACCTCCCAGCCATCCTTAAATTAACCTCCCCCTTTTAATGTGAGTCATAAGAACATAAGAATTAGAAGCAGGAGTAGGCCATCCAACCCCTTGAGCCTGCTCCGCCATTCAATGAGATCACGGCTGATCTTGTACCTCAACCCCACTTTCCTGCACTATCCCTATATCCCTTGTTTCCCCTAATATCCAAAAATCTATCGACCTCTGCCTTGAAGACTGAGCCTCCACACCCTTCTGGGGTAGAAAATTCCAAAGATTCACCACCCTCTGAGTGAAGAAATTTCTCCTCATCTCAGTCCGAAATGGCCGACCCGTTATTCTGAAACTGTGACCCCTGGTTGTAGACTCCACAGCCAAAGGAAACATCCTCCCTGCATCTACCCTGTCAAGTTCTGTAAGAATTTTGTATGTTTCAATGAGATCACCTCTCATTCTTCTAAACTCTAGAGAATATAGGTCTCGTCTACTCAATCTCTCCTCATAGGACAATCCCCCCATCCCAGGAATCAATCAAGTGAACCTTTGTTGCATTCGCTTAATGGCAAGTATATCCTTCCTTAGGTAAGGAGACCAAAACTGTACACAATACTCCAGGTGTAGTCTCATGAGGGCCCTTTATAATTGCAATAAGATATCTTTTCTCTGATACTCAAGTCCTCTTATAATAAAGGCCAACATGCCATTTGCTTTCTTAATTGCTTGCTGTACCTGCATGTTAACTTTCAGTCAATCATGTACAAGGACACCCAGGTCCCTCTGAACGCTAAAATTTCCCAATCTCTCACCATTTAAAAAATACTCTGCTTTTCTATTTTTCCTACCAAGTGGATAACTCCACATTTCTCCACATTATGGGCCCAAGTTTCCACAGGATAAAAAACGGGTGCCCCTCCGAGCTGGGCGCCCGTTTTTCGCACCTAAAACGGCGTCGGAAAAAAAATGCGCGATTCTGGAGCGCTTTGCAGCTCCTTGTCTGTTTGACGCGGCGCCCAGGGGGGCGGAGCCTACACTCGCGCCGATTTTGTAAGTGGGAGGAGGCGGGTACCATTTAAATTTGCTTTTTTCCTGCCGGCAATGCTGTGCGTGCGCGTTGGAGCGTTCGCGCATGCGCAGTGTGAAGGAAACATTGGCACTCGGCCATTTTTGTAGTTCTTTGTAGCTGTTTAATTTTTGAACATTTTTTAATAAAAGCACATTGCCATCAGCACATCAGCACTTGCAGCCTTCTCACTGTCTCCTTCCCCCCCCCCGTGGGAACGAATGGGCGTCTCCTCCTCCCCCCGCGGGAATGAACGAGCGCCTCCTCCCCCCCCCCGCGGGAATGAACGAGCGCCTCCTCCCCCCCCCCGCGGGAACGAACGGGCGCCTCCTCCCCCCCCCGCGGGAACGAGCGGGCGCCTCCTCCCCCCCCCCGCGGGAAGAACGGGCGCCTCCTCCCCCCCTCCCCGCGGGAAGAACGGGCGCCTCCTCCCCCCCCCCGCGGGAAGAACGGGCGCCTCCTCCCCCCCCCCGCGGGAACGAACGGGCGCCTCCTCCCCCCCCCGCGGGAATGAACGAGCGCCTCCTCCCCCCCCCCGCGGGAAGAACGGGCGCCTCCTCCCCCCCCCCGTGGGAACGAACGGGCGCCTCCTCCCCCCCCCCGCGGGAACGAACGGGCGCCTCAACTTGTGAGGCTGACTGCAGCATTCCCCCTGGCTGAAGCACTTTCACACAGGTAGGAAGATGGTTTATTTAATCTTTTCTTTGCTTATAAATGTTTATTCAGGTTGGATTTATTTGTATAATATTTGTAGAAGTATAAATAAGGATTTATTGTAGAATTTAATGACTTCCCTCCCCCTCCTCCCCCCCACCTCGTTCTGGACGCCTAATTTGTAACCTGCGCCTGATTTTTTAATGTGTAGAACAGGTTTTTTCAGTTCTACAAAAATCTTCACTTGCTCCATTCTACTTTAGTTTGGAATACGTTTTCACTGTGGAAACTTTGAAATCAGGCGTCAGTGGTCGGCCGGACACGCCCCCTTTTGAAGAAAAAATTCTGTTCCAAAGTAGAACTGTTCTACCTGACTAGAACTGCAGAAAAAAAAATGTGGAGAATTGCGATTTCTAAGATAATCCGTTCGCCACCAGTTGCTCCTAAAAATCAGGCGCAAATCATGTGGAAACTTGTGCCCAAGATTCCATTTGCCATGTTCATGCCCACTCACTTAGCTTGTCTATGTCCCCTTGAAGTCTCTTTTAATCCTCCTCACAACTTACATTCCCATCAGCAAACTTGGATATATTACATTTGGTCCCGTCATCCAAATTATTGATATAGATTGTGAATAGCTGGGGCCCAAGCACTGATCTTTGTGGCACCTCACTAGTTACATCTTGCCAACCTGAAAATGACCCGTTTATTTCTACTCTCTGTTTTCTGTCCGTTAACCAATCCTCAATCCATGCAAATATATTCCCCCAATCCCATGAGCCCTAATTTTGTTCAATAACCTCTTGTGTGGCACCTTATCGAATACCTTCTGAAAATCCAAATACACCACATCCACTGGTCCCCCCTTATCTATTCTACTAGATACAAGCTCAAAAAACTCCAACAGATTTGTCAAACATGATTTCCCTTTCATAACTCCATGTTGACTCTGTCCAATTCTATTATTATGTTCTAAGTGCCCTGTTACCACATCCTTAATAATAGATTCTAGCATTTTCTCTACTACTGATATCAGGCTAACTGGTCTGTAGTTCCCCGATTTCTCTCTCCCTCCTTTCTTAAATAGCGGGGTTATACTTGCTACCTTCCAATCCGTGGGAACCATTATAGAATCTATGGAATTTTGGAAGATGGCAACCAATGCATCCGCTATTTCTATAGCTACCTCTTTCAAAAAAAGACTGTAGGCCATCAGTTGCAGGGGATTTGTTGGCTTTCAATCGCATTAATTTCTCCAGTATCATTTTTTTAACTAAAACTAATTTCTTTCAGTTCCTCATTCTCACTAGACCCTTGCTTCTCCACTATGTCCAGGAGGTTTTTTGCATCTTCTTCCATCAAGATAGACACAAAGTATTTGTTTAATTTCTCTGCCACTTCCTGATTCCCCATTTTAATTTCTCCTGTCTCAGCCTGTAAGGGATCACATTTACGTTCGCTAATCTTTTCCTTTTTACAAACCTATAGAAGTTTTATAGTAGGTTTTTATGACTCTCGCTAGTTTATTCTGCTAATTACATGCGTCCCCTGCTCCCTTGGTGGTCCAGGCAAGTTTTTTTTTTACTTGCAGAGCTTGCAGTGATGGCCCTTCCCTTTAAGGGAGAGAAAGGCTCTTTGAACGCGACAGCATGCATGGCCCAGTGTGCAACGCTACTGAAGGGTACGCCCCATTAGTGCTCCAAGAAGGAAGTGGAGCGTTTGATTTTGCACTTTATTTCCTTCCTGGAGCGCTAAAGCAAATGTTTCGAGAGTGGAGAAACATCGGCACCTGGTGCTAAGTTTCACGCCTCGCAAACGTTACCACCCCCAAACGGGATGTTAATCAATTTCTCCCCCTTAGAATTTAACTTCCATACTGTCCACTTTCCACTGAGTTGAGAAATCTTCAAATGTTCTTTCTTGCTGTGCCCTGTTCCCTTTCTAATGTAAAATAGCCTGTTTGACAGCATCATGACGAAAACAGATGAAATGTTCTAAGTGTAGTTTTATGAATATAATTCAACAGAGTTAGTACCACATCCATGCCTCCAGCAATGTATCCTAACATTATATTTACCTCATTAATTGCCACCGAACAGAGACACTTTCAAAGGCATGTACATAATTGGTCTTAAACGCTTTCTCTGCTCTACAATTGTCAAAGTAAAATCATCAATCACTGGACTAGAATAACTGTTTTCTCTCCTGTGAATTAACTCCATTTATCCACATTAAATGCCATCTGCCAATCTTTAGCTCAAATGCTAAGTTTCTCCAAAACCCTCTCAACAATATCTAATTATATTGTGCATTTTCACTTCCCACATATTTTGTCTCATGAACAAATTTAATAGTGGGTGGAACCTTCCCCTTATTAGGAATGCATGGATGGTGGATGGAGGGATGGAAAATATTCAACCTCTCCTTCTCGGCCATTTATAAAAATGATGAAAATGACCGACCTTCACAGAAATCCATTAGTCACTAATCCTCCACCTGAATAATGCCTGATGATAGCTACCTCTGTTAATTGCTGTTCAGAAAATTCATTGACTATTCTCACTACTTTTCTCACTCCATCAGTTTGTTGGGAGATAATTAATCGAATATTATCTGTATCGATTGGGATACTGTCATCCACTAAACTAGTTATACACGCAAAGATTTATGGTAACCTGTTCAAAAATCCATGTTGACTTCTGTTAAACTCTATAAATTTTTATAGTTGTTACTAAACCTCCTTTTATGTAATACTCAAATGTTTTTGCTAACTTTAGACGGCAGCAGGTTCAAAGAAATTCCAATCCTCCTTGACCTATCAGTTGTTTAAATTCTAGCTCAGCCACTGAGACACTGAAAAATACATTAACATTACAGTAATAAAGCTATTAAAGTATGAGAAATGGCTATATTACTGTAATATTAAGGAAGATTTTCCTGGATCTGTACCCAGGTGTACCGAATTGGCTGTGGTGAAGTGAGTACTGGTCAAAGTGAGCAGGTTAGAGTGCACATCTTTAGGAACATTCCCGATTTTCTCTCATTAGTTTAAATAGAGTAAAGCCATGTGGGTTCCTTTGTAGTTGTGCGTTTCAACCCTCCAGATTTTACTGGCATATACTGGGCCCAAGCAATCCAGTGCGCCTGGGCACTAACCCTGGAAAATCTTCGCTATTAGCTGCAATCTACAAAAATAAACAATAAGATCATAATTTGAAGTAAAATTATTTGTGCTCTCCCTGTCGTTCTTTTCTCTTTTTTTCTCTTTTGTTAATTTTAATCTTACACTTTTTCAAACACATTCCACATATTCTAACCTTTCTTTTGTTAACCATTTTAAAATGAACATCTTGTTGCTCCCACCATCCATTGCTGAGGTGCGAGCAACTTTGGAAAAAGGGGGGAACTTTTCTACTTTTTGGGCTTGGGTGTAAAGGATCATCTGGTCACAGTCTATAGAGGAAATCTGTCTAGGGAGGATCGAATGCTCAGAATGGAACCTGCCTGATTTCTGTCCATTTAATTTAATGGATGAAATACTGGGATTTCACCGTGCCATAAAATTGACATAAAATTCTGTTACGCAAATGCGATCCGCCACAACCAATTTTACTCTATATGCCGCACCCAGACAAGTGCAATAAGAGGAAACGCCTTCCTTAATTAATCTTTACTGGTTTGAAACACAAGATTTATCTGCTAATCAAATGGGAAAGAACCGAAGATTGGCAGAGAGGATGTTTCCACTGATAGGGGAGACTAGAACTAGCGGGCATAATCTTAGAATAAGGGGCCGCCCATTTAAAACTGAGATGAGGAGAAATTTCTTCTCTCAGAGGGTTGTAAATTTGTGGAATTCGCTGCCTGAGAGAGCTGTGGAAGCTGGGACATTGAGAAATAGACAGTTTCTTAAACGATAAGGGAATAAGGGGTTATGGAGAGCGGGCAGGGAAATGGACCTGAGTCCATGATCGGATCAGCCATGATTGTGTTGAATGGTGGAGCAGGTTCGAGGGGCCATATGGCCTACTCCTGCTCCTATTTCTTATGTTTTTATATTCTTATAATCTGTCAATACTTTAAAAAAAATTCCACATTAAATAGGAAGGGAAACTAAGGGAAACTAAGGATGAACAATAAATGTTGTCTTGTCAGCATTGCCCACATCCCAAGAAAAGATTTTTAAAAAGATGAGTAAATTTGTTAGTGTCCCTCTGAGGAAAAGCATGCACAAATAACTCGTCCATGGCACAATAAGGGTTAAGTTAACTGGTCTATAAATCTCAAATGTATTGTCTCTGCCTTTTCTTAAACATCAAAAGCAACTTCCATTTTTGGGGGAATCTTACTTGTTATAGAGTTACAAAAGGTTTTTGCTAAAACTTACCTATTGTCATTTTCTTAACATCTCATGCTGTAAGATTTTTGTGCCGTATCTATTGCCATTGGCTCAAGCCTCTTATGCCACTCTTGTTACTTTGGCAGTGGTCTATAGGGGACATTACTAAGAACAGTTTGAATGGCTAACCATGATTATACTGCTTGCTTATCTATCCGTGACCACCTCCTCTACCGCATTTACATATTGTCTTTAGTGACGCCAAACACAGACTAACATACGGTCAACCTTATATGTACGCTGATACCTCTTCATCACTTCATTCGACTGCATGAAGGGCTTTATGCTGGCACACTTGCTAGCATGAAAAAAAGTCATGGATGAGACAGGATTTACTCCAGTTGAACAAGAAAACTAAAGCCATCATTTTTGTCTCTTGTATCATTGCCTCTGACTCCATCCCCCTTCCTTAGTGTTTTCTTTGAGATAGAGCGGGACATCGAGCCCTAAATACTTTACATCCCTGAGATCCACCTCCACCCATACCTTACCTCGACTGCCACAGAATCTCTTATTCAGACCTTCATCAACTCGAGAGTTGATTTCTCGACATCCGCTTCTAACCTACTCTCTCCATAAACTGAAAAGGGTACAATTTCCATGAAGTTCTCCTGATCTCCTGCTGTAACTTCAGAGGAAGATCAGCAGAAAACCTGAAGAAATGGCAGGATAGGCCCTTTTAAGTTTTTTATGCTATTTCTCTGGGGGCTCCAACGACATCCCACTGGAGAATCCCTGCAGAAATTCCAGGCATGAATCTTCCAAAACTCTTCCACCCACAAGCTGTCCAGCATTAATCCTGCTTGCCAATCATTCCCATCCTTGCTGATACTGATGCCCCCTCCCCCATTGAATGTAATATCCCTGTTATCACTTCCAGATCCTTTCAGGTCTTATCCCACTGTACCCAGTGAACCATGCCAGCCTTCCATGCCTTCTAGTTTTCTGACTCTGGCTTCCTTTGTATCTCCCTAATCCTTTGTTCCAATGTTGATGGCAGATCCTCCAGAGGAAACCCTGGAGCTCCCTCCCATATATCTCCATTTCTCTATCTCCCTCGCCAATGTAAAAAGTCTTTTCAAATCCTATATCTTTGCCAAGCTTTCAATCACCTCTTCTATCTCCTAAATGCTCCTCTTCCTCCTCTGAATGCCTTGGGGCATTTTTCTATTTTAGGGGTACAGTGTACTATATCAATGAAAGTTATTATTGCTTCTGAATCTGGGAAAGAAGAGTTCCAGGCATCTATAGCTCAATTCTTGCTGGCAGCATTGCATAGTAGATTCTGATGGCGGGTGACATTTCAAATATTAGAAAAGAGCTGATGGGATCATCTTGTTTTCTTGTAATTCATAACCATTCCATGTGCCCAATCCTTTCAAAAGCATGCACAATGCAATGGGGATTAACTAATTTGAATGGATTAGTTAACACTGCAGAAACTTCACAAAAAAGGCAGCAACAGTAAATAGTTTAGTAGCAACATTACTAATCTCACATCTGAAAGTGCCATCACCCTGCCCCATCAAAAACTTTCCAATGTTACACATATTTATAAGTCATTAAATTCACAGGAAGCTTCACAGAAGTGGCTTCCTTCTGTGAAAATCTTTGCACTGTGTATAAAGTACCATAAGAACAATTTGGGAGATGATTGGGCTCGATTCGATGGTTATTTCCAACAACTTTCTTTTTGAAAAAAATGAGAAAAAAACATAACAAGATGAAAATAATGATGACAGATCTGAGTTCTGAAGCAACACTTGCCCTTTTTCACAATATTTTTCCAGTAATACACAGCGTGTTTATGAACCATTGAAATCCCAGTATGATTTATATATGTGGCTCGCTGCAGAGAAGATGCTTACCTCAGAAATATTTTTCAAAGCTATTGCGTTGATGCATTTAAATATGTTTTGACTCGTAGCCTGTATGATACATTAAAATGGTTCTTGTTCAACAATTCTCCAGTCTGAGTTCAAGTGAAAGAGGAAGGAAACTAGAAAGATTAAATCAATCACAGGACATTTGTTTTGGGGTCATTGGGTAGATGGCTTTCTATTCTTGAACTGTTTTGAGTTTAAATCAATATTTCGCATGATTTAGATGTTCAAATGAATAGATGGATATTGTTTTATCAGATGGCCCACAAACATTGTAAAACCAAATTACTTTTTTACACTATACTTTCTTTTATACTTAATCCATTTTTTATAAATAAGAGCAATGAGGAGTGATATATAAAAGGTATCCCGTAGTTATTTCAGTGAAGAAGTCAGAAGCATTTGATGTCCTGTTGGGTTCATAACTACATCTCATGCCAGCAAGCCATGTGTTGTGCTACTTAAATGTTTCAAAGGAATAATATGCAGTTAAATTTATTCTCAATATATTTTGGGGCCGATATTGGTGGACATACCACCACATACCACCCGCGCACTGCTGACATACCGATCAAAAAATATCGACATACCGCCCGGCGGGAAATTTATCAGCGACATACCGTCGGGCGGTATGCATAACGTCCACCCACACGAAGCACCCTACAGACCGACCAAAAGTCTGACATTGGTAACATACGCCAACATACCACCGGAGCTGCACACTGTCTGAAAAAGGATGGTTTTATGCTGATGGTATGTCGGCGGTATGTAAACTACAATGTTTCTCACTCCACCAGCGATCTATTCCTTCCCCCAGCAATCTATTCCTTCCCCCAGTGATCTATTCCTTCCCCCAGCGATCTATTCCTTCCCCCAGCGATCTATTCCTCTCCCCAGCGATCTATTTCTCTCCCCCCCCAGAGCTCTAATTCCCACTCGCCCGTGATATAATCCCCCCTGGAGACCTAATCCGTGGGAGATCTAATCCCCCCAGAGATCTAATCCCACCCCCAGAGATCGAGTCCTCCACCCCACCCCTGAGATCTAATCTCCCCCAGAGATCTAATACCACCCCCAGAGAGATCTAATTCCCCCAGAAATCTAATCCCACCCCCAGAGATCTAATCCCACCCCCAGAGATCGAGTCCTCCACCCCACCCCTGAGATCTAATCTCCCCCAGAGATCTAATCCCACCCCCAGAGAGATCTAATTCCCCCAGAAATCTAATCCCAACCCCAGAGATCTAGTCATCAACCCCCAGAGATCTATTCTGCCCCGAAAAAAAGGTGAAAATAAATAAATAAATAAATAGCAATGTATGTATTATAAATTAATCAAAAACACTGCACCAAACAATTGAAATCTACACGTACCTGGCCCCCGGACTGCTCTTCTTGGGGCAGGGGGTCGGAGGTCGATGGAAGAGCACGCATGCGCAGAACTTGGGACCTGAAGAATCCCGAGTCCCAGACAACTTATCCTGCACCGCCGGAGCAGACTGTCCATCGCACTCCGCTGACACGCCGATCAGGACCGCCAGGTCCAATGTTGCCAGCACTCCGCCCCAGTGGTACCGGGCGGTGAAGATTGACTGACCACCGCGAGACCACAGAGAATTGGGCGGTCCACCAATTTCGGCCCCTTTAAGTTTTATTACAAGAGCTTGCTTCATGGAACTGATGCAGTAACTGACATTCTCTAATGATACAGTTCATACTCTGTTGCCATGGAGAGACATTAATTATCTTTACTAGAGAAGGAATGTAGTCAGTGTGGTGAGAGGGAATGTCGTCAGTGTGGTGAGAGGGAATGTAGTCAGTGCGGTGAGAGGGAATGTAGTCAGTGTGGTGAGAGGGAAGGTAGTCAGTGCGGTGAGAGGGAACGTAGTCAGTGCGGTGAGAGGGAATGTCGTCAGTGCGGTGAGAGGGAATGAAGTCAGTGCGGTGAGAGGGAATGTCGTCAGTGCGGTGAGAGGGAATGTAGTCAGTGCGGTGAGATGGAATGTTGCCATTGAGGTGAGAGGGAATGTAGTCAGTGCGCTGAGAGGGAATGTAGTCAGTGCGGTGAGAGGGAATGTCGTCAGTGTGGTGAGAAGGAATGTAGTCAGTGTGTTGAGAGGGAATGTAGTGAGTGCGGTGAGAGGCAATGTAGTCAGCGCGGTGAGAGGGAATGTCGTCAGTGTGGTGAGAGGGAATGTAGTCAGTGTGATGAGAGGTAATGTAGTCAGTGCGGTGAGAGGGAATGTCGTCAGTGTGGTGAGAGGGAATGTAGTCAGTGCGCTGAGAGGGAATGTAGTCAGTGCGGTGAGAGGGAATGTCGTCAGTGTGGTGAGAAGGAATGTAGTCAGTGTGGTGAGAGGGAATGTCGTCAGTGTGGTGAGAGGGAATGTAGTCAGTGCGGTGAGATGGAATGTAGTCAGTGCGGTGAGAGAGAATGTAGTCAGTGCGGTGAGAGGGAATGTAGTCAGTGCGCTGAGAGGAAATGTAGTCAGTGCGGTGAGAGGGAATGTAGTCAGTGCGCTGAGAGGGAATGTAGTCAGTGCGGTGAGAGAGAATGTCGTCAGTGTGGTGAGAAGGAATGTAGTCAGTGTGGTGAGAGGGAATGTAGTCAGTGCGGTGAGAGGGAATGTAGTCAGTGCGGTGAGAGGGAATGTAGTCAGTGCGGTGAGAGGGAATGAAGTCAGTGCGGTAAGAGGGAATGTTGTCAGTGCGGTGAGAGGGAATGTAGTCAGTGCAGTGAGAGGGAATGTAGTCAGTGTGGTGAGAGGGAAGGTAGTCAGTGCGGTGAGAGGGAATGTAGTCAGTGCGGTGAGAGGGAATGTAGTCAGTGTGATGAGAGGTAATGTAGTCAGTGCGGTGAGAGGGAATGTCGTCAGTGTGGTGAGAGGGAATGTAGTCAGTGCGGTGAGAGGGAATGTAGTCAGTGCAGTGAGAGGGAATGTAGTCAGTGTGGTGAGAGGGAAGGTAGTCAGTGCGGTGAGAGGGAATGTAGTCAGTGCGGTGAGAGGTAATGTAGTCAGTGCGGTGAGAGGGAATGTCGTCAGTGCGGTGAGAGGGAATGTAGTCAGTGCGGTTAGAGGGAATGTAGCCATTGCGCTGAGAGGGAATGTAATCAGTGTGGTGAGAGGGAATGTAGTCAGTGCGGTGAGAGCGAATGGAGTCAGTGCAGTGAGAGGGAATGTAGTCAGTGTGGTGAGAGGGAATGTAGGCACATTATGGGGACAAAGTCATTCTGTGACCTTAACTCTTTATTCACAGGACTCCAAAGACAATGACCCAGCTTGGGACCTCCCTCTTTATAACTGTATGATCAGGTGAGAGGGAATGTAGTCAGTGCGGTGAGAGGGAATGTAGTCAGTGCGGTGAGAGGGAATGTAGTCAGTGCGGTGAGAGAGAATGTAGTCAGTGCGGTGAGAGGGAAGGTAGTCAGTGCGCTGAGAGGGAATGTAGTCAGTGTGGTGAGAGGGAATGTAGTCAGTGCGCTGAGAGGGAATGTAGTCAGTGCGGTGAGAGGGAATGTCGTCAGTGTGGTGAGAAGGAATGTAGTCAGTGTGTTGAGAGGGAATGTAGTCAGTGCGGTGAGAGGGAATGTAGTCAGCGCGGTGAGAGGGAATGTAGTCAGTGCGCTGAGAGGGAATGTCGTCAGTGTGGTGAGAAGGAATGTAGTCAGTGTGGTGAGAAGGAATGTAGTCAGTGTGGTGAGAGGGAATGTCGTCAGTGTGGTGAGAGGGAATGTAGTCAGTGCGGTGAGATGGAATGTAGTCAGTGCGGTGAGAGAGAATGTAGTCAGTGCGGTGAGAGGGAATGTAGTCAGTGCGCTGAGAGGAAATGTAGTCAGTGCGGTGAGAGGGAATGTAGTCAGTGCGCTGAGAGGGAATGTAGTCAGTGCGGTGAGAGGGAATGTCGTCAGTGTGGTGAGAAGGAATGTAGTCAGTGTGTTGAGAGGGAATGTAGTCAGTGCGGTGAGAGGGAATGTAGTCAGCGCGGTGAGAGGGAATGTAGTCAGTGCGCTGAGAGGGAATGTCGTCAGTGTGGTGAGAAGGAATGTAGTCAGTGTGGTGAGAAGGAATGTAGTCAGTGTGGTGAGAGGGAATGTCGTCAGTGTGGTGAGAGGGAATGTAGTCAGTGCGGTGAGATGGAATGTAGTCAGTGCGGTGAGAGAGAATGTAGTCAGTGCGGTGAGAGGGAATGTAGTCAGTGCGCTGAGAGGAAATGTAGTCAGTGCGGTGAGAGGGAATGTAGTCAGTGCGCTGAGAGGGAATGTAGTCAGTGTGGTGAGAGGGAAGGTAGTCAGTGCGGTGAGAGGGAACGTAGTCAGTGCGGTGAGAGGGAATGTCGTCAGTGCGGTGAGAGGGAATGAAGTCAGTGCGGTGAGAGGGAATGTCGTCAGTGCGGTGAGAGGGAATGTAGTCAGTGCGGTGAGAGGGAATGTTGCCATTGAGGTGAGAGGGAATGTAGTCAGTGCGCTGAGAGGGAATGTAGTCAGTGCGGTGAGAGGGAATGTCGTCAGTGTGGTGAGAAGGAATGTAGTCAGTGTGTTGAGAGGGAATGTAGTCAGTGCGGTGAGAGGCAATGTAGTCAGCGCGGTGAGAGGGAATGTCGTCAGTGTGGTGAGAGGGAATGTAGTCAGTGTGATGAGAGGTAATGTAGTCAGTGCGGTGAGAGGGAATGTCGTCAGTGTGGTGAGAGGGAATGTAGTCAGTGCGCTGAGAGGGAATGTAGTCAGTGCGGTGAGAGGGAATGTCGTCAGTGTGGTGAGAAGGAATGTAGTCAGTGTGGTGAGAGGGAATGTCGTCAGTGTGGTGAGAGGGAATGTAGTCAGTGCGGTGAGATGGAATGTAGTCAGTGCGGTGAGAGAGAATGTAGTCAGTGCGGTGAGAGGGAATGTAGTCAGTGCGCTGAGAGGAAATGTAGTCAGTGCGGTGAGAGGGAATGTAGTCAGTGCGCTGAGAGGGAATGTAGTCAGTGCGGTGAGAGAGAATGTCGTCAGTGTGGTGAGAAGGAATGTAGTCAGTGTGGTGAGAGGGAATGTAGTCAGTGCGGTGAGAGGGAATGTAGTCAGTGCGGTGAGAGGGAATGTAGTCAGTGCGGTGAGAGGGAATGAAGTCAGTGCGGTAAGAGGGAATGTTGTCAGTGCGGTGAGAGGGAATGTAGTCAGTGCAGTGAGAGGGAATGTAGTCAGTGTGGTGAGAGGGAAGGTAGTCAGTGCGGTGAGAGGGAATGTAGTCAGTGCGGTGAGAGGGAATGTAGTCAGTGTGATGAGAGGTAATGTAGTCAGTGCGGTGAGAGGGAATGTCGTCAGTGTGGTGAGAGGGAATGTAGTCAGTGCGGTGAGAGGGAATGTAGTCAGTGCAGTGAGAGGGAATGTAGTCAGTGTGGTGAGAGGGAAGGTAGTCAGTGCGGTGAGAGGGAATGTAGTCAGTGCGGTGAGAGGTAATGTAGTCAGTGCGGTGAGAGGGAATGTCGTCAGTGCGGTGAGAGGGAATGTAGTCAGTGCGGTTAGAGGGAATGTAGCCATTGCGCTGAGAGGGAATGTAATCAGTGTGGTGAGAGGGAATGTAGTCAGTGCGGTGAGAGCGAATGGAGTCAGTGCAGTGAGAGGGAATGTAGTCAGTGTGGTGAGAGGGAATGTAGGCACATTATGGGGACAAAGTCATTCTGTGACCTTAACTCTTTATTCACAGGACTCCAAAGACAATGACCCAGCTTGGGACCTCCCTCTTTATAACTGTATGATCAGGTGAGAGGGAATGTAGTCAGTGCGGTGAGAGGGAATGTAGTCAGTGCGGTGAGAGGGAATGTAGTCAGTGCGGTGAGAGAGAATGTAGTCAGTGCGGTGAGAGGGAAGGTAGTCAGTGCGCTGAGAGGGAATGTAGTCAGTGTGGTGAGAGGGAATGTAGTCAGTGCGCTGAGAGGGAATGTAGTCAGTGCGGTGAGAGGGAATGTCGTCAGTGTGGTGAGAAGGAATGTAGTCAGTGTGTTGAGAGGGAATGTAGTCAGTGCGGTGAGAGGGAATGTAGTCAGCGCGGTGAGAGGGAATGTAGTCAGTGCGCTGAGAGGGAATGTCGTCAGTGTGGTGAGAAGGAATGTAGTCAGTGTGGTGAGAAGGAATGTAGTCAGTGTGGTGAGAGGGAATGTCGTCAGTGTGGTGAGAGGGAATGTAGTCAGTGCGGTGAGATGGAATGTAGTCAGTGCGGTGAGAGAGAATGTAGTCAGTGCGGTGAGAGGGAATGTAGTCAGTGCGCTGAGAGGAAATGTAGTCAGTGCGGTGAGAGGGAATGTAGTCAGTGCGCTGAGAGGGAATGTAGTCAGTGCGGTGAGAGGGAATGTCGTCAGTGTGGTGAGAAGGAATGTAGTCAGTGTGTTGAGAGGGAATGTAGTCAGTGCGGTGAGAGGGAATGTAGTCAGCGCGGTGAGAGGGAATGTAGTCAGTGCGCTGAGAGGGAATGTCGTCAGTGTGGTGAGAAGGAATGTAGTCAGTGTGGTGAGAAGGAATGTAGTCAGTGTGGTGAGAGGGAATGTCGTCAGTGTGGTGAGAGGGAATGTAGTCAGTGCGGTGAGATGGAATGTAGTCAGTGCGGTGAGAGAGAATGTAGTCAGTGCGGTGAGAGGGAATGTAGTCAGTGCGCTGAGAGGAAATGTCGTCAGTGCGGTGAGAGGGAATGTAGTCAGTGCGCTGAGAGGGAATGTAGTCAGTGCGGTGAGAGAGAATGTCGTCAGTGTGGTGAGAAGGAATGTAGTCAGTGCGGTGAGAGGGAATGTAGTCAGTGCGGTGAGAGGGAATGTAGTCAGTGCGGTGAGAGGGAATGCAGTCAGTGCGCTGAGAGGGAATGTAGTCAGTGCGGTGAGAGGGAATGTAGTCAGTGCGCTGAGAGGGAATGTCGTCAGTGTGGTGAGAGGGAATGTAGTCAGTGCGCTGAGAGGGAATGTAGTCAGTGCGGTGAGAGGGAATGTCGTCAGTGTGGTGAGAAGGAATGTAGTCAGTGCTGTGAGAGGGAATGTAGTCAGTGTGGTGAGAGGGAATGTAGTCAGTGTGGTGAGAGGGAATGTAGTCAGTGCGGTGAGAGGGAATGTAGTCAGTGCGCTGAGAGGGAATGTAGTCAGTGCGGTGAGAGGGAATGTAGTCAGTGTGGTGAGAAGGAATGTAGTCAGTGTGGTGAGAGGGAATGTAGTCAGTGCGGTGAGAGGGTATGTAGCCAGTGTGGTGAGAGGGAATGTAGTCAGTGCGGTGAGAGGGGATGTCTTCAGTGTGGTGAGAGGGAATGTAGTCAGTGTGGTGAGAGGGATTGTCGTCAGTGCGGTGAGAGGGAATGTAGTCAGTGCGGTGAGAGGGAATGTAGTCAGAGGGAATGTAGTCAGTGCGGTGAGAGGGAATGTCGTCAGTGCGGTGAGAGGGAATGCAGTCAGTGCGCTGAGAGGGAATGTAGTCAGTGCGGTGAGAGGGAATGTAGTCAGTGCGCTGAGAGGGAATGTCGTCAGTGTGGTGAGAGGGAATGTAGTCAGTGCGCTGAGAGGGAATGTAGTCAGTGCGGTGAGAGGGAATGTCGTCAGTGTGGTGAGAAGGAATGTAGTCAGTGCTGTGAGAGGGAATGTAGTCAGTGTGGTGAGAGGGAATGTAGTCAGTGTGGTGAGAGGGAATGTAGTCAGTGCGGTGAGAGGGAATGTAGTCAGTGCGCTGAGAGGGAATGTAGTCAGTGCGGTGAGAGGGAATGTAGTTAGTATGGTGAGAGGGAATGTAGTCAGTGCGGTGAGAGGGAATGTAGTCTGTGCGGTGAGAGGGAATGTAGCCAGTGTGGTGAGAGGGAATGTAGTCAGTGCGGTGAGAGGGGATGTCTTCAGTGTGGTGAGAGGGAATGTAGTCAGTGTGGTGAGAGGGATTGTCGTCAGTGCGGTGAGAGGGAATGTAGTCAGTGCGGTGAGAGGGAATGTAGTCAGAGGGAATGTAGTCAGTGCGGTGAGAGGGAATGTCGTCAGTGCGGTGAGAGGGAATGTCGTCAGTGCGGTGAGAGGGAATGTAGTCAGTGTGGTGAGAGGGAATGTAGTCAGTGCGGTGAGAGGGAATGTAGTCAGTGCGGTGAGAGGGAATGAAGTCAGTGCGGTGAGAGGGAATGTAGTCAGTGCGGTGAGAGGGAATGTAGTCAGTGCGGTGAGAGAGAATGTAGTCAGTGCGGTGAGAGGGAATGTCGTCAGTGTGGTGAGTGTAAAGTCCTTTCTCCACAGTATGAAACCACACGAGGCACAATCTGAGGACAAGGTCACTCTGTGACCTTAACTCTTTATTCACAGGACTCCAATGACAATGGCCCAGCGTGGGACCTCCCTCTTTATACCTGCATGATCAGGTGAGAGGGAATGTAGTCAGTGCGGTGAGAGGGAATGTCATCAGTGCGGTGAGAGGGAATGTAGTCAGTGTGGTGAGAGGGAATGTTGTTAGTGTGGTGAGAGGGAATGTTGTCAGTGCTGTGAGAGGGAACGTAGTCAGTGTGGTGAGAGGGAATGTAGTCAGTGTGGTGTGAGGGAATGCAGTCAGTGCGGTGAGAGGGAATGTAGTCAGTGCGGTGAGAGGGAATATAGTCAGTGCGGTGAGAGGGAATGGAGTCAGTGCAGTGAGAGGGAATGGAGAGAATGTGGTGAGAGGGAATGCAGTCAGTGCGGTGAGAGGGAATGTAGTCAGTGTGGTGAGAGGGAATGTAGTCAGTGCGTTGAGAGGGAATGTAGTCAGTGTGGTGAGAGGGAATGTAGTCAGTGTGGTGAGAGTGAATGTAGTCAGTGTGGTGAGAGGGAATGTAGTCAGTGTGGTGAGAGTGAATGTAGTCAGTGCGGTGAGAGGGATGGCGTCAGAGTGGTGAGAGGGGATGTAGTCAGTGTGGTGAGTGTAAAGTCCTTACTCTTCAGTATGAAACCACACGAGGCACATTCTGACGACAAGGTCACTCTGTGACCTTAACTCTTTATTCACAGGACTCCAAAGACAATGTCCCAGCGTGGGACCTCCCTCTTTATACCTGTATGATCAGGTGAGAGGGAATGTAGTCAGTGCGGTGAGAGGGAATGTAGTCAGTGCGGTGAGAGGGAATGTCTTTAGTGCGGTGAGAGGGAATGTCGTCATTGCGGTGAGAGGGAATGTCGTCAGTGCGGTGAGAGGGAATGTAGTCATTGCGGTGAGAGGGAATGTAGTCAGTGTGGTGAAAGGGAATGTAGTCAGTGCGGTGATAGGGAATGGAGTCAGTGCTGTGAGAGGGAATATAGTTAGTGTGGTGAGAGGGAATACAGTCAGTGTGGTGAGAGGGAATGTAGTCAGTGTGGTGAGAGGGAATGTAGTCAGTGCGGTGGGACGGGATGTCGTCAGTGCGGTGAGAGGGAATGTAGACAGTGCGGTGAGAAGGAATGTAGTCAGTGCGGTGAGAGGGAATGTAGTCAGTGCAGTGAGAGGGAATATAGTTAGTGTGGTGAGAGGGAATGTAGTCAGTGCAGTGAGAGGGAATATAGTTAGTGTGGTGAGAGGGAATGTAGTCAGTGCGGTGAGAGGAAATGTAGTCTGTGCGGTGAGAGGGAATGTAGTCAGTGTGGTGAGAGGGAATGTAGTCAGTGCGGTGAGAGGGGATTTCTTCAGTGTGGTGAGAGGGAATGTAGTCAGTGTGGTGAGAGGGATTGTCGTCAGTGCGGTGAGAGGGAATGTAGTCAGTGCGGTGAGAGGGAATGTAGTCAGAGGGAATGTAGTCAGTGCGGTGAGAGGGAATGTCGTCAGTGCGGTGAGAGGGAATGTAGTCAGTGTGGTGAGAGGGAATGTAGCCAGTGCGGTGAGAGGGAATGTAGTCAGTGCGGTGAGAGGGAATGAAGTCAGTGCGGTGAGAGGGAATGTAGTCAGTGCGGTGAGAGGGAATGTAGTCAGTGCGGTGAGAGAGAATGTAGTCAGTGCGGTGAGAGGGAATGTCGTCAGTGTGGTGAGTGTAAAGTCCTTTCTCCACAGTATGAAACCACACGAGGCACAATCTGAGGACAAGGTCACTCTGTGACCTTAACTCTTTATTCACAGGACTCCAATGACAATGGCCCAGCGTGGGACCTCCCTCTTTATACCTGTATGATCAGGTGAGAGGGAATGTAGTCAGTGCGGTGAGATGGAATGTAGTCAGTGCGGTGAGAGGGAATGTAGTCAGTGTGGTGAGAGGGAATGTTGTTAGTGTGGTGAGAGGGAATGTTGTCAGTGCTGTGAGAGGGAACGTAGTCAGTGTGGTGAGAGTGAATGTAGTCAGTGTGGTGTGAGGGAATGCAGTCAGTGCGGTGAGAGGGAATGTCGTCAGTGCGGTGAGAGGGAATATAGTCAGTGCGGTGAGAAGGAATGTAGTCAGTGCGGTGAGAGGAAATGGAGTCAGTGTGGTGAGAGTGAATGTAATCAGTGCGGTGAGAGGGAATGTAATCAGTGTGGTGAGAGGGAATGTAGTCATTGTGGTGAGAGGGAATGTAGTCAGTGCGGTGAGAGAGAATGGAGTCAGTGCAGTGAGAGGGAATGGAGTCAGTGTGGTGAGAGGGAATGCAGTCAGTGCGGTGAGAGGGAATGTAGTCAGTGTGGTGAGAGGGAATGTAGTCAGTGCGGTGAGAGGGAATGTAGTCAGTGTGGTGAGAGGGAATGTAGTCAGTGTGGTGAGAGTGAATGTAGTCAGTGCGGTGAGAGGGATGTAGTCAGAGTGGTGAGAGGGGATGTAGTCAGTGTGGTGAGTGTAAAGTCCTTACTCTTCAGTATGAAACCACACGAGGCACATTCTGACGACAAGGTCACTCTGTGACCTTAACTCTTTATTCACAGGACTCCAAAGACAATGTCCCAGCGTGGGACCTCCCTCTTTATACCTGTATGATCAGGTGAGAGGGAATGTAGTCAGTGCGGTGAGAGGGAATGTAGTCAGTGTGGTGAGAGGGAATGTAGTCAGTGCGGTGAGAGGGGATGTCTTCAGTGTGGTGAGAGGGAATGTAGTCAGTGTGGTGTGAGGGATTGTCGTCAGTGCGGTGAGAGGGAATGTAGTCAGTGCGGTGAGAGGGAATGTAGTCAGAGGGAATGTAGTCAGTGCGGTGAGAGGGAATGTAGTCAGTGTGGTGAGAGGGAATGTAGTCAGTGCGGTGAGAGGGAATGTAGTCAGTGCGGTGAGAGGGAATGAAGTCAGTGCGGTGAGAGGGAATGTAGTCAGTGCGGTGAGAGGGAATGTAGTCAGTGCGGTGAGAGAGAATGTAGTCAGTGCGGTGAGAGGGAATGTCGTCAGTCTGGTGAGTGTAAAGTCCTTTCTCCACAGTATGAAACCACACGAGGCACAATCTGAGGACAAGGTCACTCTGTGACCTTAACTCTTTATTCAAAGGACTCCAATGACAATGGCCCAGCGTGGGACCTCCCTCTTTATACCTGTATGATCAGGTGAGAGGGAATGTAGTCAGTGCGGTGAGAGGGAATGTCGTCAGTGCGGTGAGAGGGAATGTAGTCAGTGTGGTGAGAGGGAATGTTGTTAGTGTGGTGAGAGGGAATGTTGTCAGTGCTGTGAGAGGGAACGTAGTCAGTGTGGTGAGAGGGAATGTAGTCAGTGTGGTGTGAGGGAATGCAGTCAGTGCGGTGAGAGGGAATGTAGTCAGTGCGGTGAGAGGGAATATAGTCAGTGCGGTGAGAAGGAATGTAGTCAGTGCGGTGAGAGGGAATGGAGTCAGTGCAGTGAGAGGGAATGGAGTCAGTGTGGTGAGAGGGAATGCAGTCAGTGCGGTGAGAGGGAATGTAGTCAGTGTGGTGAGAGGGAATGTAGTCAGTGCGGTGAGAGGGAATGTAGTCAGTATGGTGAGAGGGAATGTAGTCAGTGTGGTGAGAGTGAATGTAGTCAGTGTGGTGAGAGGGAATGTAGTCAGTGTGGTGAGAGTGAATGTAGTCAGTGCGGTGAGAGGGATGGAGTCAGAGTGGTGAGAGGGGATGTAGTCAGTGTGGTGAGTGTAAAGTCCTTACTCTTCAGTATGAAACCACACGAGGCACATTCTGACGACAAGGTCACTCTGTGACCTTAACTCTTTATTCACAGGACTCCAATGACAATGGCCCAGCGTGGGACCTCCCTCTTTATACCTGTATGATCAGGTGAGAGGGAATGTAGTCAGTGCGGTGAGATGGAATGTAGTCAGTGCGGTGAGAGGGAATGTAGTCAGTGTGGTGAGAGGGAATGTTGTTAGTGTGGTGAGAGGGAATGTTGTCAGTGCTGTGAGAGGGAACGTAGTCAGTGTGGTGAGAGTGAATGTAGTCAGTGTGGTGTGAGGGAATGCAGTCAGTGCGGTGAGAGGGAATGTCGTCAGTGCGGTGAGAGGGAATATAGTCAGTGCGGTGAGAAGGAATGTAGTCAGTGCGGTGAGAGGAAATGGAGTCAGTGTGGTGAGAGTGAATGTAATCAGTGCGGTGAGAGGGAATGTAATCAGTGTGGTGAGAGGGAATGTAGTCATTGTGGTGAGAGGGAATGTAGTCAGTGCGGTGAGAGAGAATGGAGTCAGTGCAGTGAGAGGGAATGGAGTCAGTGTGGTGAGAGGGAATGCAGTCAGTGCGGTGAGAGGGAATGTAGTCAGTGTGGTGAGAGGGAATGTAGTCAGTGCGGTGAGAGGGAATGTAGTCAGTGTGGTGAGAGGGAATGTAGTCAGTGTGGTGAGAGTGAATGTAGTCAGTGCGGTGAGAGGGATGTAGTCAGAGTGGTGAGAGGGGATGTAGTCAGTGTGGTGAGTGTAAAGTCCTTACTCTTCAGTATGAAACCACACGAGGCACATTCTGACGACAAGGTCACTCTGTGACCTTAACTCTTTATTCACAGGACTCCAAAGACAATGTCCCAGCGTGGGACCTCCCTCTTTATACCTGTATGATCAGGTGAGAGGGAATGTAGTCAGTGCGGTGAGAGGGAATGTAGTCAGTGTGGTGAGAGGGAATGTAGTCAGTGCGGTGAGAGGGGATGTCTTCAGTGTGGTGAGAGGGAATGTAGTCAGTGTGGTGTGAGGGATTGTCGTCAGTGCGGTGAGAGGGAATGTAGTCAGTGCGGTGAGAGGGAATGTAGTCAGAGGGAATGTAGTCAGTGCGGTGAGAGGGAATGTAGTCAGTGTGGTGAGAGGGAATGTAGTCAGTGCGGTGAGAGGGAATGTAGTCAGTGCGGTGAGAGGGAATGAAGTCAGTGCGGTGAGAGGGAATGTAGTCAGTGCGGTGAGAGGGAATGTAGTCAGTGCGGTGAGAGAGAATGTAGTCAGTGCGGTGAGAGGGAATGTCGTCAGTCTGGTGAGTGTAAAGTCCTTTCTCCACAGTATGAAACCACACGAGGCACAATCTGAGGACAAGGTCACTCTGTGACCTTAACTCTTTATTCAAAGGACTCCAATGACAATGGCCCAGCGTGGGACCTCCCTCTTTATACCTGTATGATCAGGTGAGAGGGAATGTAGTCAGTGCGGTGAGAGGGAATGTCGTCAGTGCGGTGAGAGGGAATGTAGTCAGTGTGGTGAGAGGGAATGTTGTTAGTGTGGTGAGAGGGAATGTTGTCAGTGCTGTGAGAGGGAACGTAGTCAGTGTGGTGAGAGGGAATGTAGTCAGTGTGGTGTGAGGGAATGCAGTCAGTGCGGTGAGAGGGAATGTAGTCAGTGCGGTGAGAGGGAATATAGTCAGTGCGGTGAGAAGGAATGTAGTCAGTGCGGTGAGAGGGAATGGAGTCAGTGCAGTGAGAGGGAATGGAGTCAGTGTGGTGAGAGGGAATGCAGTCAGTGCGGTGAGAGGGAATGTAGTCAGTGTGGTGAGAGGGAATGTAGTCAGTGCGGTGAGAGGGAATGTAGTCAGTATGGTGAGAGGGAATGTAGTCAGTGTGGTGAGAGTGAATGTAGTCAGTGTGGTGAGAGGGAATGTAGTCAGTGTGGTGAGAGTGAATGTAGTCAGTGCGGTGAGAGGGATGGAGTCAGAGTGGTGAGAGGGGATGTAGTCAGTGTGGTGAGTGTAAAGTCCTTACTCTTCAGTATGAAACCACACGAGGCACATTCTGACGACAAGGTCACTCTGTGACCTTAACTCTTTATTCACAGGACTCCAAAGACAATGTCCCAGCGTGGGACCTCCCTCTTTATACCTGTATGATCAGGTGAGAGGGAATGTAGTCAGTGCGGTGAGAGGGAATGTAGTCAGTGCGGTGAGAGGGAATGTCGTCAGTGCGGTGAGAGGGAATGTCGTCAGTGCGGTGAGAGGGAATGTCGTCAGTGCGGTGAGAGGGAATGTCGTCAGTGCGGTGAGAGGGAATGTAGTCATTGCGGTGAGAGGGAATGTAGTCAGTGTGGTGAAAGGGAATGTAGTCAGTGCGGTGATAGGGAATGGAGTCAGTGCTGTGAGAGGGAATGTAGTTAGTGTGGTGAGAGGGAATACAGTCAGTGTGGTGAGAGGGAATGTAGTCAGTGTGGTGAGAGGGAATGTAGTCAGTGCGGTGGGACGGGATGTCGTCAGTGCGGTGAGAGGGAATGTAGTCAGTGCGGTGAGAAGGAATGTAGTCAGTGCGGTGAAAGGGAATGTAGTCAGTGCAGTGAGAGGGAATATAGTTAGTGTGGTGAGAGGGAATGTAGTCAGTGCGGTGAGAGGGAATGTAGTCTGTGCGGTGAGAGGGAATGTAGTCAGTGTGGTGAGAGGGAATGTAGTCAGTGCGGTGAGAGGGGATGTCTTCAGTGTGGTGAGAGGGAATGTAGTCAGTGTGGTGAGAGGGATTGTCGTCAGTGCGGTGAGAGGGAATGTAGTCAGTGCGGTGAGAGGGAATGTAGTCAGAGGGAATGTAGTCAGTGCGGTGAGAGGGAATGTCGTCAGTGCGGTGAGAGGGAATGTAGTCAGTGTGGTGAGAGGGAATGTAGCCAGTGCGGTGAGAGGGAATGAAGTCAGTGCGGTGAGAGGGAATGTAGTCAGTGCGGTGAGAGGGAATGTAGTCAGTGCGGTGAGAGAGAATGTAGTCAGTGCGGTGAGAGGGAATGTCGTCAGTGTGGTGAGTGTAAAGTCCTTTCTCCACAGTATGAAACCACACGAGGCACAATCTGAGGACAAGTTCACTCTGTGACCTTAACTCTTTATTCACAGGACTCCAATGACAATGGCCCAGCGTGGGACCTCCCTCTTTATACCTGTATGATCAGGTGAGAGGGAATGTAGTCAGTGCGGTGAGATGGAATGTAGTCAGTGCGGTGAGAGGGAATGTAGTCAGTGTGGTGAGAGGGAATGTTGTTAGTGTGGTGAGAGGGAATGTTGTCAGTGCTGTGAGAGGGAACGTAGTCAGTGTGGTGAGAGGGAATGTAGTCAGTGTGGTGTGAGGAAATGCAGTCAGTGCGGTGAGAGGGAATGTAGTCAGTGCGGTGAGAGGGAATATAGTCAGTACGGTGAGAAGGAATGTAGTCAGTGCGGTGAGAGGGAATGGAGTCAGTGTGGTGAGAGTGAATGTAGTCAGTGCGGTGAGAGGGAATGTAATCAGTGTGGTGAGAGGGAATGTAGTCAGTGTGGTGAGAGGGAATGCAGTCAGTGCGGTGAGAGGGAATGGAGTCAGTGCAGTGAGAGGGAATGGAGTCAGTGTGGTGAGAGGGAATGCAGTCAGTGCGGTGAGAGGGAATGTAGTCAGTGTGGTGAGAGGGAATGTAGTCAGTGCGGTGAGAGGGAATGTAGTCAGTGTGGTGAGAGGGAATGTAGTCAGTGCGGTGAGAGGGATGTAGTCAGAGTGGTGAGTGTAAAGTCCTTACTCTTCACTATGAAACCACACGAGGCACATTCTGACGACAAGGTCACTCTGTGACCTTAACTCTTTATTCACAGGAATCCAAAGACAATGTCCCAGCGTGGGACCTCCCTCTTTATACCTGTATGATCAGGTGAGAGGGAATGTAGTCACTGCGGTGAGAGGGAATGTAGTCAGTGCGGTGAGAGGGAATGTAGTCAGTGCAGTGAGAGGGAATATAGTTAGTGTGGTGAGAGGGAATGTAGTCATTGCGGTGAGAGGGAATGTAGTCTGTGCGGTGAGAGGGAATGTAGTCAGTGTGGTGAGAGGGAATGTAGTCAGTGCGGTGAGAGGGGATGTCTTCAGTGTGGTGAGAGGGAATATAGTCAGTGTGGTGAGAGGGAATGTAGTCAATGTGGTAAGAGGGAATGTAGTCAGAGGGAATGTAGTCAGTGCGGTGAGAGGGAATGTCGTCAGTGCGGTGAGAGGGAATGTAGTCAGTGTGGTGAGTGGGAATGTAGCCAGTGTGGTGAGAGGGAATGTAGTCAGTGCGGTGAGAGGGAATGAAGTCAGTGCGGTGAGAGGGAATGTAGTCAGTGCGGTGAGAGGGAATGTCGTCAGTGCGGTGAGAGAGAATGTAGTCAGTGCGGTGAGAGGGAATGTCGTCAGTGTGGTGAGTGTAAAGTCCTTTCTCCACAGTATGAAACCACACGAGGCACAATCTGAGGACAAGGTCACTCTGTGACCTTAACTCTTTATTCACAGGACTCCAATGACAATGGCCCAGCGTGGGACCTCGCTCTTTATACCTGTATGATCAGGTGAGAGGGAATGTAGTCAGTGCGGTGAGAGGGAATGTAGTCAGTGCGGTGAGAGGGAATGTAGTCAGTGTGGTGAGAGGGAATGTTGTCAGTGCGGTGAGAGGGAATGTTGTCAGTGCTGTGAGAGGGAATGTAGTCAGTGCGGTGAGAGGGAATGTAGTCAGTGCGGTGAGAGGGAATGTAGTCAGTGCGGTGAGAGGGAATGTCGTCAGTGCGGTGAGAGGGAATGTCGTCAGTGCGGTGAGAGGGAATGTAGTCATTGCGGTGAGAGGGAATGTAGTCATTGCGGTGAGAGGGAATGTAGTCAGTGTGGTGAAAGGGAATGTAGTCAGTGCGGTGATAGGGAATGTAGTCAGTGCTGTGAGAGGGAATGTAGTTAGTGTGGTGAGAGGGAATACAGTCAGTGTGGTGAGAGGGAATGTAGTCAGTGTGGTGAGAGGGAATGTAGTCAGTGCGGTGGGAGGGGATGTCGTCAGTGCGGTGAGAGGGAATGTAGTCAGTGCGGTGAGAGGGAATGTAGTCAGTGCGGTGAGAGGGAATGTAGTCAGTGCAGTGAGAGGGAATATAGTTAGTATGGTGAGAGGGAATATAGTCAGTGCGGTGAGAGGGAATGTAGTCTGTGCGGTGAGAGGGAATGTAGTCAGTGTGGTGAGAGGGAATGTAGTCAGTGCGGTGAGAGGGGATGTCTTCAGTGTGGTGAGAGGGAATGTAGTCAGTGTGGTGAGAGGGATTGTCGTCAGTGCGGTGAGATGGAATGTAGTCAGTGCGGTGAGAGGGAATGTAGTCAGAGGTAATGTAGTCAGTGCGGTGAGAGGGAATGTCGTCAGTGCGGTGAGAGGGAATGTAGTCAGTGTGGTGAGAGGGAATGTAGTCAGTGCGGTGAGAGGGAATGTAGTCAGTGCGGTGAGAGGGAATGAAGTCAGTGCGGTGAGAGGGAATGTAGTCAGTGCGGTGAGAGGGAATGTAGTCAGTGCGGTGAGAGAGAATGTAGTCAGTGCGGTGAGAGGGAATGTCGTCAGTGCGGTGAGAGGGAATGTAGTCAGTGTGGTGAGAGGGAATGTTGTTAGTGTGGTGAGAGGGAATGTTATCAGTGCTGTGAAAGGGAACGTAGTCAGTGTGGTGAGAGGGAATGTAGTCAGTGTGATGTGAAGGAATGCAGTCAGTGCGGTGAGAGGGAATGTAGTCAGTGCGGTGAGAGGGAATATAGTCAGTGCGGTGAGAAGGAATGTAGTCAGTGCGGTGAGAGGGAATGGAGTCAGTGTGGTGAGAGTGAATGTCGTCAGTGCGGTGAGAGGGAATGTAATCAATGTGGTGAGAGGGAATGTAGTCAGTGTGGTGAGAGGGAATGTATCAGTGCGGTGAGAGGGAATGGAGTCAGTGCAGTGAGAGGGAATGGAGTCAGTGTGGTGAGAGGGAATGTAGTCAGTGCGGTGAGAGGGAATGTAGTCAGTGTGGTGAGAGGGAATGTAGTCAGTGCGGTGAGAGGGAATGTAGTCAGTGTGGTGAGAGGGAATGTAGTCAGTGTGGTGAGAGTGAATGTAGTCAGTGCGGTGAGTGTAAAGTCCTTACTCTTCAGTATGAAACCACACGAGGCACATTCTGACGACAAGGTCACTCTGTGACCTTAACTCTTTATTCACAGGACTCCAAAGACAATGTCCCAGCGTGGGACCTCCATCTTTATACCTGTATGATCAGGTGAGAGGGAATGTAGTCAGTGCGGTGAGATGGAATGTAGTCAGTGCGGTGAGAGGGAATGTAGTCAGTGCGGTGAGAGGGAATGTAGTCAGTGCGGTGAGCGGGGATGTTGTCAGTGCGGTGAGAGGGAATGTAGTCAGTGCGGTGAGAGGGAATGTAGTCAGTGCGGTGAGAGGGAATGTAGTCAGTGCGGTGAGAGGGAATGTAGTCAGTGCGGTGAGAGGGAATGTAGTCAGTGCGGTGAGAGGGTATGTAGTCAGTGCGGTGAGAGGGAATGTAGTCAGTGTGGTGAGAGGGAATGTAGTCAGTGTGGTGAGAGGGAATGTAGTCAGTGCAGTGAGAGGGAATGTAGTCAGTGTGGTGAGAGGGGATGTCGTCAGTGTGGTGAGAGGGAATGAAGTCAGTGCGGTGAGAGGGAATGTAGTCAGTACGGTGAGAGGGAATATAGTCAGTGCAGTGAGAGGGAATGTAGTCAGTGTGGTGAAAGGGAATGTAGTCAGTGCTGTGAGAGGGAATGTAGTCAGTGTGGTGAGAGGGAATGTAGTCAGTGTGGTGAGAGGGAATATAGTCAGTGCAGTGAGAGGGAATGTAGGCAGTGTGGTGAGAGGGAATGTAGTCAGTGTGGTGAGAGGGGATGTAGTCAGTGTGGTGAGAGGGAATGTAGTCAGTGTGGTGAGAGGGAATGTAGTCAGTGCTGTGAGATGGAATGTAGTCAGTGTGGTGAGAGGGAATGTAGTCAGTGCAGTGAGAGGGAAAGTAGCAAGTGTGGTGAGAGGGGATGTCGTCAGTGTGGTGAGTGGGAATGTAGTCAGTGCGGTGAGAGGGAATGTAGTCAGTGCAGTGAGAGGGAATGTAGTCAGTGCGGTGAGAGGGGATGTCGTCAGTGCGGTGAGAGGGGATGTCGTCAGTGCGGTGAGAGGGAATGTAGTCAGTGCGGTGAGAGGGAATGTAATCAGTGCGATGAGAGGGAATGTAGTCAGTGCGGTGAGAGGGAATGTAGTCAGTGCGGTGAGAGGGAATGTAGTCAGTGCGTTGAGAGGGAATGTAGTCAGTGCAGTGAGAGGGAATGTAGTCAGTGTGGTGAGAGGGGATGTCGTCAGTGTGGTGAGAGGGAATGTAATCAGTGCGGTGAGAGGGAATGCAGTCAGTGCAGTGTGAGGGAATGTAGTCAGTGCGGTGAGAGGGAATGTAGTCAGTGTGGTGAGAGGGAATATAGTTAGTGCAGTGAGAGGGAATGTAGGCAGTGTGGTGAGAGGGAATGTAGTCAGTGTGGTGTGTGGGGATTGAGTCAGTGTGGTGAGAGGGAATGCAGTCAGTGTGGTGAGAGGGAATGTCGTCAGTGCTGTGAGAGGGAATGTAGTCAGTGTGGTGAGAGGGAATGTCGTCAGTGCAGTGAGAGGGAAAGTAGCAAGTGTGGTGAGAGGGGATGTCGTCAGTGTGGTGAGTGGGAATGTAGTCAGTGCGGTGAGAGGGAATGTAGTCAGTGCAGTGAGAGGGAATGTAGTCAGTGCGGTGAGAGGGGATGTCGTCAGTGCGGTGAGAGGGGATGTCGTCAGTGCGGTGAGAGGGAATGTAGTCAGTGTGGTGAGTGTAAATTCCTTTCTCCACAGTATGAAACCACACGAGGCAAAATCTGAGGACAAGGTCACTCTGTGACCTTAACTCTTTATTCACAGGACTCCAATGACAATGACCCAGCGTGGGACCTCCCTCTTTATACCTGTATGATCAGGTGAGAGGGAATGTAGTCAGTGCGGTGAGAGGGAATGTAGTCAGTGCGGTGAGAGGGAATGTAGTCAGTGTGGTGAGAGGGAATGTTGTCAGTGTGGTGAGAGGGAATGTTGTCAGTGCTGTGTGAGGGAATGTAGTCAGTGCGGTGAGAGGGAATGTAGTCAGTGCGGTGAGAGGGAATGTCGTCAGTGCGGTGAGAGGGAATGTCGTCAGTGCGGTGAGAGGGAATGTAGTCAGTGCGGTGAAAGGGAATGTAGTCATTGCGGTGAGAGGGAATGTAGTCAGTGCGGTGAAAGGGAATGTAGTCAGTGCGGTGATAGGGAATGTAGTCAGTGCTGTGAGAGGGAATGTAGTTAGTGTGGTGAGAGGGAATACAGTCAGTGTGGTGAGAGGGAATGTAGTCAGTGCGGTGAGAGGGAATGTAGTCAGTGCGGTGAGAGGGAATGAAGTCAGTGCGGTGAGAGGGAATGTAGTCAGTGCGGTGAGAGGGAATGTAGTCAGTGCGGTGAGAGAGAATGTAGTCAGTGCGGTGAGAGGGAATGTCGTCAGTGCGGTGAGAGGGAATGTAGTCAGTGTGGTGAGAGGGAATGTTGTTAGTGTGGTGAGAGGGAATGTTATCAGTGCTGTGAAAGGGAACGTAGTCAGTGTGGTGAGAGGGAATGTAGTCAGTGTGATGTGAAGGAATGCAGTCAGTGCGGTGAGAGGGAATGTAGTCAGTGCGGTGAGAGGGAATATAGTCAGTGCGGTGAGAAGGAATGTAGTCAGTGCGGTGAGAGGGAATGGAGTCAGTGTGGTGAGAGTGAATGTCGTCAGTGCGGTGAGAGGGAATGTAATCAGTGTGGTGAGAGGGAATGTAGTCAGTGTGGTGAGAGGGAATGTATCAGTGCGGTGAGAGGGAATGGAGTCAGTGCAGTGAGAGGGAATGGAGTCAGTGTGGTGAGAGGGAATGTAGTCAGTGCGGTGAGAGGGAATGTAGTCAGTGTGGTGAGAGGGAATGTAGTCAGTGCGGTGAGAGGGAATGTAGTCAGTGTGGTGAGAGGGAATGTAGTCAGTGTGGTGAGAGTGAATGTAGTCAGTGCGGTGAGAGGGATGGAGTCAGAGTGGTGAGAGGGGATGTAGTCAGTGTGGTGAGTGTAAAGTCCTTACTCTTCAGTATGAAACCACACGAGGCACATTCTGACGACAAGGTCACTCTGTGACCTTAACTCTTTATTCACAGGACTCCAAAGACAATGTCCCAGCGTGGGACCTCCCTCTTTATACCTGTATGATCAGGTGAGAGGGAATGTAGTCAGTGCGGTGAGATAGAATGTAGTCAGTGCGGTGAGAGGGAATGTAGTCAGTGCGGTGAGAGGGAATGTAGTCAGTGCGGTGAGAGGGAATGTAGTCAGTGCGGTGAGAGGGAATGTAGTCAGTGCGGTGAGAGGGAATGTAGTCAGTGTGGTGAGAGGGAATGTAGTCAGTGTGGTGAGAGGGAATGTAGTCAGTGCAGTGAGAGGGAATGTAGTCAGTGTGGTGAGAGGGGATGTCGTCAGTGTGGTGAGAGGGAATGAAGTCAGTGCGGTGAGAGGGAATGTAGTCAGTACGGTGAGAGGGAATATAGTCAGTGCAGTGAGAGGGAATGTAGTCAGTGTGGTGAAAGGGAATGTAGTCAGTGCTGTGAGAGGGAATGTAGTCAGTGCAGTGAGAGGGAATGTAGTCAGTGTGGTGAGAGGGAATGTAGTCAGTGTGGTGAGAGGGAATATAGTCAGTGCAGTGAGAGGGAATGTAGGCAGTGTGGTGAGAGGGAATGTAGTCAGTGTGGTGAGAGGGGATGTAGTCAGTGTGGTGAGAGGGAATGTAGTCAGTGTGGTGAGAGGGAATGTAGTCAGTGCTGTGAGATGGAATGTAGTCAGTGTGGTGAGAGGGAATGTAGTCAGTGCAGTGAGAGGGAAAGTAGCAAGTGTGGTGAGAGGGGATGTCGTCAGTGTGGTGAGTGGGAATGTAGTCAGTGCGGTGAGAGGGAATGTAGTCAGTGCAGTGAGAGGGAATGTAGTCAGTGCGGTGAGAGGGGATGTCGTCAGTGCGGTGAGAGGGGATGTCGTCAGTGCGGTGAGAGGGAATGTAGTCAGTGCGGTGAGAGGGAATGTAATCAGTGCGATGAGAGGGAATGTAGTCAGTGCGGTGAGAGGGAATGTAGTCAGTGCGGTGAGAGGGAATGTAGTCAGTGCGTTGAGAGGGAATGTAGTCAGTGCAGTGAGAGGGAATGTAGTCAGTGTGGTGAGAGGGGATGTCGTCAGTGTGGTGAGAGGGAATATAGTTAGTGCAGTGAGAGGGAATGTAGGCAGTGTGGTGAGAGGGAATGTAGTCAGTGTGGTGTGTGGGGATTGAGTCAGTGTGGTGAGAGGGAATGCAGTCAGTGTGGTGAGAGGGAATGTCGTCAGTGCTGTGAGAGGGAATGTAGTCAGTGTGGTGAGAGGGAATGTCGTCAGTGCAGTGAGAGGGAAAGTAGCAAGTGTGGTGAGAGGGGATGTCGTCAGTGTGGTGAGTGGGAATGTAGTCAGTGCGGTGAGAGGGAATGTAGTCAGTGCAGTGAGAGGGAATGTAGTCAGTGCGGTGAGAGGGGATGTCGTCAGTGCGGTGAGAGGGGATGTCGTCAGTGCGGTGAGAGGGAATGTAGTCAGTGTGGTGAGTGTAAATTCCTTTCTCCACAGTATGAAACCACACGAGGCAAAATCTGAGGACAAGGTCACTCTGTGACCTTAACTCTTTATTCACAGGACTCCAATGACAATGACCCAGCGTGGGACCTCCCTCTTTATACCTGTATGATCAGGTGAGAGGGAATGTAGTCAGTGCGGTGAGAGGGAATGTAGTCAGTGCGGTGAGAGGGAATGTAGTCAGTGTGGTGAGAGGGAATGTTGTCAGTGTGGTGAGAGGGAATGTTGTCAGTGCTGTGTGAGGGAATGTAGTCAGTGCGGTGAGAGGGAATGTAGTCAGTGCGGTGAGAGGGAATGTCGTCATGTCGGTGAGAGGGAATGTCGTCAGTGCGGTGAGAGGGAATGTAGTCAGTGCGGTGAGAGGGAATGTAGTCATTGCGGTGAGAGGGAATGTAGTCAGTGTGGTGAAAGGGAATGTAGTCAGTGCGGTGATAGGGAATGTAGTCAGTGCTGTGAGAGGGAATGTAGTTAGTGTGGTGAGAGGGAATACAGTCAGTGTGGTGAGAGGGAATGTAGTCAGTGTGGTGAGAGGGAATGTAGTCAGTGCGGTGGGAGGGGATGTCGTCAGTGCGCTGAGAGGGAATGTAGTCAGTGCGGTGAGAGGGAATGTAGTCAGTGCGGTGAGAGGGAATGTAGTCAGTGCAGTGAGAGGGAATATAGTTAGTATGGTGAGAGGGAATGTAGTCAGTGCGGTGAGAGGGAATGTAGTCTGTGCGGTGAGAGGGAATGTAGTCAGTGTGGTGAGAGGGAATGTAGTCAGTGCGGTGAGAGGGGATGTCTTCAGTGCGGTGAGAGGGAATGTAGTCAGTGCGGTGAGAGGGAATGTAGTCAGAGGGAATGTAGTCAGTGCGGTGAGAGGGAATGTCGTCAGTGCGGTGAGAGGGAATGTAGTCAGTGTGGTGAGAGGGAATGTAGTCAGTGCGGTGAGAGGGAATGTAGTCATTGCGGTGAGAGGGAATGAAGTCAGTGCGGTGAGAGGGAATGTAGTCAGTGCGGTGAGAGGGAATGTAGTCAGTGCGGTGAGAGAGAATGTAGTCAGTGCGGTGAGAGGGAATGTCGTCAGTGTGGTGAGTGTAAAGTCCTTTCTCCACAGTATGAAACCACACGAGGCACAATCTGAGGACAAGCTCACTCTGTGACCTTAACTCTTTAATCACAGGACTCCAATGACAATGGCCCAGCGTGGGACCTCCCTCTTTATACCTGTATGATCAGGTGAGAGGGAATGTAGTCAGTGCGGTGAGAGGGAATGTCGTCAGTGCGGTGAGAGGGAATGTAGTCAGTGTGGTGAGAGGGAATGTTGTTAGTGTGGTGAGAGGGAATGTTGTCAGTGCTGTGAGAGGGAACGTAGTCAGTGTGGTGAGAGGGAATGTAGTCAGTGTGGTGTGAGGGAATGCAGTCAGTGCGGTGAGAGGGAATGTAGTCAGTGCGGTGAGAGGGAATATAGTCAGTGCGGTGAGAAGGAATGTAGTCAGTGCGGTGAGAGGGAATGGAGTCAGTGTGGTGAGAGTGAATGTAGTCAGTGCGGTGAGAGGGAATGTAATCAGTGTGGTGAGAGGGAATGTAGTCAGTGTGGTGAGAGGGAATGTAGTCAGTGCGGTGAGAGGGAATGGAGTCAGTGCAGTGAGAGGGAATGGAGTCAGTGCGGTGAGAGGGAATGTAGTCAGTGCGGTTAGAGGGAATGTAGTCAGTGTGGTGAGAGGGAATGTAGTCAGTGCGGTAAGAGGGAATGTAGTCAGTGTGGTGAGAGGGAATGTAGTCAGTGTGGTGAGAGTGAATGTAGTCAGTGCGGTGAGAGGGATGGAGTCAGAGTGGTGAGAGGGAATGTAGTCAGTGTGGTGAGAGGGAATGTAGTCAGTGCGGTGAGAGGGGATGTCTTCAGTGCGGTGAGAGGGAATGTAGTCAGTGCGGTGAGAGGGAATGTAGTCAGAGGGAATGTAGTCAGTGCGGTGAGAGGGAATGTCGTCAGTGCGGTGAGAGGGAATGTAGTCAGTGTGGTGAGAGGGAATGTAGTCAGTGCGGTGAGAGGGAATGTAGTCAGTGCGGTGAGAGGGAATGAAGTCAGTGCGGTGAGAGGGAATGTAGTCAGTGCGGTGAGAGGGAATGTAGTCAGTGCGGTGAGAGAGAATGTAGTCAGTGCGGTGAGAGGGAATGTCGTCAGTGTGGTGAGTGTAAAGTCCTTTCTCCAAAGTATGAAACCACACGAGGCACAATCTGAGGACAAGGTCACTCTGTGACCTTAACTCTTTATTCACAGGACTCCAAAGACAATGTCCCAGCGTGGGACCTCCCTCTTTATACCTGTATGATCAGGTGAGAGGGAATGTAGTCAGTGCGGTGAGAGGGAATATAGTCAGTGCGGTGAGAGGGAATGTAGTCAGTGCGGTGAGAGGGAATGTAGTCAGTGCGGTGAGCCGGGATGTTGTCAGTGCGGTGAGAGGGAATGTAGTCAGTGCGGTGAGAGGGAATGTAGTCAGTGCGGTGAGAGGGAATGTAGTCAGTGCGGTGAGAGGGAATGTAGTCAGTGCGGTGAGAGGGAATGTAGTCAGTGCAGTGAGAGGGAATGTAGTCAGTGCGGTGAGAGGGAATGTAGTCAGTGTGGTGAGAGGGAATGTAGTCAGTGTGGTGAGAGGGAATGTAGTCAGTGCAGTGAGAGGGAATGTAGTCAGTGTGGTGAGAGGGGATGTCGTCAGTGTGGTGAGAGGGAATGAAGTCAGTGCGGTGAGAGGGAATGTAGTCAGTACGGTGAGAGGGAATGTAGTCAGTGCAGTGAGAGGGAATGTAGTCAGTGTGGTGAAAGGGAATGTAGTCAGTGCTGTGAGAGGGAATGTAGTCAGTGCAGTGAGAGGGAATGTAGTCAGTGTGGTGAGAGGGGATGTCGTCAGTGTGGTGAGAGGGAATGTAATCAGTGCGGTGAGAGGGAATGTAGTCAGTGCAGTGTGAGGGAATGTAGTCAGTGCGGTGAGAGGGAATGTAGTCAGTGTGGTGAGAGGGAATATAGTCAGTGCAGTGAGAGGGAATGTAGGCAGTGTGGTGAGAGGGAATGTAGTCAGTGTGGTGAGAGGGGATGTCGTCAGTGTGGTGAGAGGGAATGTAGTCAGTGTGGTGAGAGGGAATGTAGTCAGTGCTGTGGGAAGGAATGTAGTCAGTGTGGTGAGAGGGAATGTAGTCAGTGCAGTGAGAGGGAAAGTAGCAAGTGTGGTGAGAGGGGATGTCGTCAGTGTGGTGAGTGGGAATGTAGTCAGTGCGGTGAGAGGGAATGTAGTCAGTGCAGTGAGAGGGAATGTAGTCACTGCGGTGAGAGGGGATGTCGTCAGTGCGGTGAGAGGGGATGTCGTCAGTGCGGTGAGAGGGAATGTAGTCAGTGCGGTGAGAGGGAATGTAATCAGTGCGATGAGAGGGAATGTAGTCAGTGCGGTGAGAGGGAATGTAGTCAGTGCGGTGAGAGGGAATGTAGTCAGTGCGTTGAGAGGGAATGTAGTCAGTGTGGTGAGAGGGAATGTTGTCAGTGTGGTGAGAGGGAATGTTGTCAGTGCTGTGAGAGGGAATGTAGTCAGTGCGGTGAGAGGGAATGTAGTCAGTGCGGTGAGAGGGAATGTAGTCAGTGCAGTGAGAGGGAATGTAGTCAGTGCAGTGAGAGGGGATGTCGTCAGTGTGGTGAGTGGGAATGTAGTCAGTGCGGTGAGAGGGAATGTAGTCAGTGCAGTGAGAGGGAATGTAGTCACTGCGGTGAGAGGGGATGTCGTCAGTGCGGTGAGAGGGGATGTCGTCAGTGCGGTGAGAGGGAATGTAGTCAGTGCGGTGAGAGGGAATGTAGTCAGTGCGGTGAGAGGGAATGTAGTCAGTGTGGTGAGAGGGAATATAGTCAGTGCAGTGAGAGGGAATGTAGGCAGTGTGGTGAGAGGGAATGTAGTCAGTGTGGTGTGTGGGGATGTAGTCAGTGTGGTGAGAGGGAATGTCGTCAGTGTGGTGAGAGGGAATGTAGTCAGTGCTGTGAGAGGGAATGTAGTCAGTGTGGTGAGAGGGAATGTAGTCAGTGCAGTGAGAGGGAAAGTAGCAAGTGTGGTGAGAGGGGATGTCGTCAGTGTGGTGAGTGGGAATGTAGTCAGTGCGGTGAGAGGGAATGTAGTCAGTGCAGTGAGAGGGAATGTAGTCAGTGCGGTGAGAGGGGATGTCGTCAGTGCGGTGAGAGGGGATGTCGTCAGTGCGGTGAGAGGCAATGTAGTCAGTGCGGTGAGAGGGAATGTAATCAGTGCGATGAGAGGGAATGTAGTCAGTGCGGTGAGAGGGAATGTAGTCAGTGCGGTGAGAGGGAATGTAGTCAGTGCGGTGAGAGGGAATATAGTCAGTGTGGTGAGAGGGAATGTTGTCAGTGTGGTAAGAGGGAATGTTGTCAGTGCTGTGAGAGGGAATGTAGTCAGTGCGGTGAGAGGGAATGTAGTCAGTGCGGTGAGAGGGAATGTAGTCAGTGCGGTGAGAGGGAATGTCGTCAGTGCGGTGAGAGGGAATGTCGTCGGTGCGGTGAGAGGGAATGTAGTTAGTGCGGTGAGAGGGAATGTAGTCATTGCGGTGGGAGGGAATGTAGTCAGTGTGGTGAAAGGGAATGTAGTCAGTGCGGTGATAGGGAATGGAGTCAGTGCTGTGAGAGGGAATGTAGTTAGTGTGGTGAGAGGGAATACAGTCAGTGTGGTGAGAGGGAATGTTGTCATTGCTAGGAGAGGGAATGTAGTCAGTGCGGTGAGAGGGAATGTAGTCAGTGCGGTGAGAGGGAATGTAGTCAGTGCGGTGAGAGGGAATGTCGTCAGTGCGGTGAGAGGGAATGTCGTCAGTGCGGTGAGAGGGAATGTAGTCAGTGCGGTGAGAGGAAATGTAGTCATTGCGGTGAGAGGGAATGTAGTCAGTGTGGTGAAAGGGAATGTAGTCAGTGCGGTGATAGGGAATGGAGTCAGTGCTGTGAGAGGGAATGTAGTTAGTGTGGTGAGAGGGAATACAGTCAGTGTGGTGAGAGGGAATGTAGTCAGTGTGGTGAGAGGGAATGTAGTCAGTGCGGTGGGAGGGGATGTCGTCAGTGCAGTGAGAGGGAATGTAGTCAGTGCGGTGAGAGGGAATGTAGTCAGTGCGGTGAGAGGGAATGTAGTCAGTGCAGTGAGAGGGAATGTAGTCAGAGGGAATGTAGTCAGTGCGGTGAGAGGGAATGTCGTCAGTGCGGTGAGAGGGAATGTAGTCAGTGTGGTGAGGGCGAATGTAGTCAGTGCGGTGAGAGGGAATGTAGTCAGTGCGGTGAGAGGGAATGAAGTCAGTGCGGTGAGAAGGAATGTAGTCAGTGCGGTGAGAGGGAATGTCGTCAGTGCGGTGAGAGGGAATGTAGTCAGTGCGGTGAGAGAGAATGTAGTCAGTGCGGTGAGAGGGAATGTCGTCAATGTGGTGAGAGGGAATGTAGTCAGTGTGGTGTGAGGGAATGCAGTCAGTGCGGTGAAAGGGAACGTAGTCAGTGTGGTGAGAGGGAATGTAGTCAGTGTGGTGAGAGGGAATGCAGTCAGTGCGGTGAGAGGGAATGTAGTCAGTGCGGTGAGAGGGAATGGAGTCAGTGCAGTGAGAGGGAATGGAGTCAGTGTGGTGAGAGGGAATGCAGTCAGTGCGGTGAGAGGGAATGTAGTCAGTGTGGTGAGAGGGAATGTAGTCAGTGCAGTGAGAGGGAATGTAGTCAGTGTGGTGAGAGGGGATGTCGTCAGTGTGGTGAGAGGGAATGAAGTCAGTGCGGTGAGAGGGAATGTAGTCAGTACGGTGAGAGGGAATGTAGTCAGTGCAGTGAGAGGGAATGTAGTCAGTGTGGTGAAAGGGAATGTAGTCAGTGCTGTGAGAGGGAATGTAGTCAGTGCAGTGAGAGGGAATGTAGTCAGTGTGGTGAGAGGGGATGTCGTCAGTGTGGTGAGAGGGAATGTAATCAGTGCGGTGAGAGGGAATGTAGTCAGTGCAGTGTTTGGGAATGTAGTCAGTGCGGTGAGAGGGAATGTAGTCAGTGTGGTGAGAGGGAATATAGTCAGTGCAGTGAGAGGGAATGTAGGCAGTGTGGTGAGAGGGAATGTAGTCAGTGTGGTGAGAGGGGATGTCGTCAGTGTGGTGAGAGGGAATGTAGTCAGTGTGGTGAGAGGGAATGTAGTCAGTGCTGTGAGAGGGAATGTAGTTAGTGTGGTGAGAGGGAATGTAGTCTTTGCAGTGAGAGGGAAAGTAGCAAGTGTGGTGAGAGGGGATGTCGTCAGTGTGGTGAGTGGGAATGTAGTCAGTGCGGTGAGAGGGAATGTAGTCAGTGCAGTGAGAGGGAATGTAGTCACTGCGGTGAGAGGGGATGTCGTCAGTGCGGTGAGAGGGAATGTAGTCAGTGCGGTGAGAGGGAATGTAGTCAGTGCGGTGAGAGGGAATGTAGTCAGTGCGGTGAGAGGGAATGCAGTCAGTGCGGTGAGAGGGAATGTAGTCAGTGTGGTGAGAGGGAATGTAGTCAGTGCAGTGAGAGGGAATGTAGTCAGTGCGGTGAGAGGGAATGTAGTCAGTGCGGTGAGCCGGGATGTTGTCAGTGCGGTGAGAGGGAATGTAGTCAGTGCGGTGAGAGGGAATGTAGTCAGTGCGGTGAGAGGGAATGTAGTCAGTGCGGTGAGAGGGAATGTAGTCAGTGCGGTGAGAGGGAATGTAGTCAGTGCAGTGAGAGGGAATGTAGTCAGTGCGGTGAGAGGGAATGTAGTCAGTGTGGTGAGAGGGAATGTAGTCAGTGTGGTGAGAGGGAATGTAGTCAGTGCAGTGAGAGGGAATGTAGTCAGTGTGGTGAGAGGGGATGTCGTCAGTGTGGTGAGAGGGAATGAAGTCAGTGCGGTGAGAGGGAATGTAGTCAGTACGGTGAGAGGGAATGTAGTCAGTGCAGTGAGAGGGAATGTAGTCAGTGTGGTGAAAGGGAATGTAGTCAGTGCTGTGAGAGGGAATGTAGTCAGTGCAGTGAGAGGGAATGTAGTCAGTGTGGTGAGAGGGGATGTCGTCAGTGTGGTGAGAGGGAATGTAATCAGTGCGGTGAGAGGGAATGTAGTCAGTGCAGTGTGAGGGAATGTAGTCAGTGCGGTGAGAGGGAATGTAGTCAGTGTGGTGAGAGGGAATATAGTCAGTGCAGTGAGAGGGAATGTAGGCAGTGTGGTGAGAGGGAATGTAGTCAGTGTGGTGAGAGGGGATGTCGTCAGTGTGGTGAGAGGGAATGTAGTCAGTGTGGTGAGAGGGAATGTAGTCAGTGCTGTGGGAAGGAATGTAGTCAGTGTGGTGAGAGGGAATGTAGTCAGTGCAGTGAGAGGGAAAGTAGCAAGTGTGGTGAGAGGGGATGTCGTCAGTGTGGTGAGTGGGAATGTAGTCAGTGCGGTGAGAGGGAATGTAGTCAGTGCAGTGAGAGGGAATGTAGTCACTGCGGTGAGAGGGGATGTCGTCAGTGCGGTGAGAGGGGATGTCGTCAGTGCGGTGAGAGGGAATGTAGTCAGTGCGGTGAGAGGGAATGTAATCAGTGCGATGAGAGGGAATGTAGTCAGTGCGGTGAGAGGGAATGTAGTCAGTGCGGTGAGAGGGAATGTAGTCAGTGCGTTGAGAGGGAATGTAGTCAGTGTGGTGAGAGGGAATGTTGTCAGTGTGGTGAGAGGGAATGTTGTCAGTGCTGTGAGAGGGAATGTAGTCAGTGCGGTGAGAGGGAATGTAGTCAGTGCGGTGAGAGGGAATGTAGTCAGTGCAGTGAGAGGGAATGTAGTCAGTGCAGTGAGAGGGGATGTCGTCAGTGTGGTGAGTGGGAATGTAGTCAGTGCGGTGAGAGGGAATGTAGTCAGTGCAGTGAGAGGGAATGTAGTCACTGCGGTGAGAGGGGATGTCGTCAGTGCGGTGAGAGGGGATGTCGTCAGTGCGGTGAGAGGGAATGTAGTCAGTGCGGTGAGAGGGAATGTAGTCAGTGCGGTGAGAGGGAATGTAGTCAGTGCGTTGAGAGGGAATGTAGTCAGTGTGGTGAGAGGGAATGTTGTCAGTGTGGTGAGAGTTAATGTTGTCAGTGCTGTGAGAGGGAATGTAGTCAGTGCGGTGAGAGGGAATGTAGTCAGTGCGGTGAGAGGGAATGTAGTCAGTGCAGTGAGAGGGAATGTAGTCAGTGTGGTGAGAGGGGATGTCGTCAGTGTGGTGAGAGGGAATGTAATCTGTGTGGTGAGAGGGAATGTAGTCAGTGCAGTGTGAGGGAATGTAGTCAGTGCGGTGAGAGGGAATGTAGTCAGTGTGGTGAGAGGGAATATAGTCAGTGCAGTGAGAGGGAATGTAGGCAGTGTGGTGAGAGGGAATGTAGTCAGTGTGGTGTGTGGGGATGTAGTCAGTGTGGTGAGAGGGAATGTCGTCAGTGTGGTGAGAGGGAATGTAGTCAGTGCTGTGAAAGGGAATGTAGTCAGTGTGGTGAGAGGGAATGTAGTCAGTGCAGTGAGAGGGAAAGTAGCAAGTGTGGTGAGAGGGGATGTCGTCAGTGTGGTGAGTGGGAATGTAGTCAGTGCGGTGAGAGGGAATGTAGTCAGTGCAGTGAGAGGGAATGTAGTCAGTGCGGTGAGAGGGGATGTCGTCAGTGCGGTGAGAGGGGATGTCGTCAGTGCGGTGAGAGGCAATGTAGTCAGTGCGGTGAGAGGGAATGTAATCAGTGCGATGAGAGGGAATGTAGTCAGTGCGGTGAGAGGGAATGTAGTCAGTGCGGTGAGAGGGAATGTAGTCAGTGCGGTGAGAGGGAATATAGTCAGTGTGGTGAGAGGGAATGTTGTCAGTGTGGTGAGAGGGAATGTTGTCAGTGCTGTGAGAGGGAATGTAGTCAGTGCGGTGAGAGGGAATGTAGTCAGTGCGGTGAGAGGGAATGTAGTCAGTGCGGTGAGAGGGAATGTCGTCAGTGCGGTGAGAGGGAATGTCGTCGGTGCGGTGAGAGGGAATGTAGTTAGTGCGGTGAGAGGGAATGTAGTCATTGCGGTGGGAGGGAATGTAGTCAGTGTGGTGAAAGGGAATGTAGTCAGTGCGGTGATAGGGAATGGAGTCAGTGCTGTGAGAGGGAATGTAGTTAGTGTGGTGAGAGGGAATACAGTCAGTGTGGTGAGAGGGAATGTTGTCATTGCTAGGAGAGGGAATGTAGTCAGTGCGGTGAGAGGGAATGTAGTCAGTGCGGTGAGAGGGAATGTAGTCAGTGCGGTGAGAGGGAATGTCGTCAGTGCGGTGAGAGGGAATGTCGTCAGTGCGGTGAGAGGGAATGTAGTCAGTGCGGTGAGAGGAAATGCAGTCATTGCGGTGAGAGGGAATGTAGTCAGTGTGGTGAAAGGGAATGTAGTCAGTGCGGTGATAGGGAATGGAGTCAGTGCTGTGAGAGGGAATGTAGTTAGTGTGGTGAGAGGGAATACAGTCAGTGTGGTGAGAGGGAATGTAGTCAGTGTGGTGAGAGGGAATGTAGTCAGTGCGGTGGGAGGGGATGTCGTCAGTGCAGTGAGAGGGAATGTAGTCAGTGCGGTGAGAGGGAATGTAGTCAGTGCGGTGAGAGGGAATGTAGTCAGTGCAGTGAGAGGGAATGTAGTCAGAGGGAATGTAGTCAGTGCGGTGAGAGGGAATGTCGTCAGTGCGGTGAGAGGGAATGTAGTCAGTGTGGTGAGGGCGAATGTAGTCAGTGCGGTGAGAGGGAATGTAGTCAGTGCGGTGAGAGGGAATGAAGTCAGTGCGGTGAGAAGGAATGTAGTCAGTGCGGTGAGAGGGAATGTCGTCAGTGCGGTGAGAGGGAATGTAGTCAGTGCGGTGAGAGAGAATGTAGTCAGTGCGGTGAGAGGGAATGTCGTCAATGTGGTGAGAGGGAATGTAGTCAGTGTGGTGTGAGGGAATGCAGTCAGTGCGGTGAGAGGGAACGTAGTCAGTGTGGTGAGAGGGAATGTAGTCAGTGTGGTGAGAGGGAATGCAGTCAGTGCGGTGAGAGGGAATGTAGTCAGTGCGGTGAGAGGGAATGGAGTCAGTGCAGTGAGAGGGAATGGAGTCAGTGTGGTGAGAGGGAATGCAGTCAGTGCGGTGAGAGGGAATGTAGTCAGTGTGGTGAGAGGGAATGTAGTCAGTGCAGTGAGAGGGAATGTAGTCAGTGTGGTGAGAGGGGATGTCGTCAGTGTGGTGAGAGGGAATGAAGTCAGTGCGGTGAGAGGGAATGTAGTCAGTACGGTGAGAGGGAATGTAGTCAGTGCAGTGAGAGGGAATGTAGTCAGTGTGGTGAAAGGGAATGTAGTCAGTGCTGTGAGAGGGAATGTAGTCAGTGCAGTGAGAGGGAATGTAGTCAGTGTGGTGAGAGGGGATGTCGTCAGTGTGGTGAGAGGGAATGTAATCAGTGCGGTGAGAGGGAATGTAGTCAGTGCAGTGTGAGGGAATGTAGTCAGTGCGGTGAGAGGGAATGTAGTCAGTGTGGTGAGAGGGAATATAGTCAGTGCAGTGAGAGGGAATGTAGGCAGTGTGGTGAGAGGGAATGTAGTCAGTGTGGTGAGAGGGAATGTAGTCAGTGCAGTGAGAGGGAATGTAGTCAGTGCGGTGAGAGGGAATGTAGTCAGTGTGGTGAGAGGGAATGTAGTCAGTGTGGTGAGAGGGAATGTAGTCAGTGCAGTGAGAGGGAATGTAGTCAGTGTGGTGAGAGGGGATGTCGTCAGTGTGGTGAGAGGGAATGAAGTCAGTGCGGTGAGAGGGAATGTAGTCAGTACGGTGAGAGGGAATGTAGTCAGTGCAGTGAGAGGGAATGTAGTCAGTGTGGTGAAAGGGAATGTAGTCAGTGCTGTGAGAGGGAATGTAGTCAGTGCAGTGAGAGGGAATGTAGTCAGTGTGGTGAGAGGGGATGTCGTCAGTGTGGTGAGAGGGAATGTAATCAGTGCGGTGAGAGGGAATGTAGTCAGTGCAGTGTGAGGGAATGTAGTCAGTGCGGTGAGAGGGAATGTAGTCAGTGTGGTGAGAGGGAATATAGTCAGTGCAGTGAGAGGGAATGTAGGCAGTGTGGTGAGAGGGAATGTAGTCAGTGTGGTGAGAGGGGATGTCGTCAGTGTGGTGAGAGGGAATGTAGTCAGTGTGGTGAGAGGGAATGTAGTCAGTGCTGTGGGAAGGAATGTAGTCAGTGTGGTGAGAGGGAATGTAGTCAGTGCAGTGAGAGGGAAAGTAGCAAGTGTGGTGAGAGGGGATGTCGTCAGTGTGGTGAGTGGGAATGTAGTCAGTGCGGTGAGAGGGAATGTAGTCAGTGCAGTGAGAGGGAATGTAGTCACTGCGGTGAGAGGGGATGTCGTCAGTGCGGTGAGAGGGGATGTCGTCAGTGCGGTGAGAGGGAATGTAGTCAGTGCGGTGAGAGGGAATGTAATCAGTGCGATGAGAGGGAATGTAGTCAGTGCGGTGAGAGGGAATGTAGTCAGTGCGGTGAGAGGGAATGTAGTCAGTGCGTTGAGAGGGAATGTAGTCAGTGTGGTGAGAGGGAATGTTGTCAGTGTGGTGAGAGGGAATGTTGTCAGTGCTGTGAGAGGGAATGTAGTCAGTGCGGTGAGAGGGAATGTAGTCAGTGCGGTGAGAGGGAATGTAGTCAGTGCAGTGAGAGGGAATGTAGTCAGTGCAGTGAGAGGGGATGTCGTCAGTGTGGTGAGTGGGAATGTAGTCAGTGCGGTGAGAGGGAATGTAGTCAGTGCAGTGAGAGGGAATGTAGTCACTGCGGTGAGAGGGGATGTCGTCAGTGCGGTGAGAGGGGATGTCGTCAGTGCGGTGAGAGGGAATGTAGTCAGTGCGGTGAGAGGGAATGTAGTCAGTGCGGTGAGAGGGAATGTAGTCAGTGCGTTGAGAGGGAATGTAGTCAGTGTGGTGAGAGGGAATGTTGTCAGTGTGGTGAGAGTTAATGTTGTCAGTGCTGTGAGAGGGAATGTAGTCAGTGCGGTGAGAGGGAATGTAGTCAGTGCGGTGAGAGGGAATGTAGTCAGTGCAGTGAGAGGGAATGTAGTCAGTGTGGTGAGAGGGGATGTCGTCAGTGTGGTGAGAGGGAATGTAATCTGTGTGGTGAGAGGGAATGTAGTCAGTGCAGTGTGAGGGAATGTAGTCAGTGCGGTGAGAGGGAATGTAGTCAGTGTGGTGAGAGGGAATATAGTCAGTGCAGTGAGAGGGAATGTAGGCAGTGTGGTGAGAGGGAATGTAGTCAGTGTGGTGTGTGGGGATGTAGTCAGTGTGGTGAGAGGGAATGTCGTCAGTGTGGTGAGAGGGAATGTAGTCAGTGCTGTGAGAGGGAATGTAGTCAGTGTGGTGAGAGGGAATGTAGTCAGTGCAGTGAGAGGGAAAGTAGCAAGTGTGGTGAGAGGGGATGTCGTCAGTGTGGTGAGTGGGAATGTAGTCAGTGCGGTGAGAGGGAATGTAGTCAGTGCAGTGAGAGGGAATGTAGTCAGTGCGGTGAGAGGGGATGTCGTCAGTGCGGTGAGAGGGGATGTCGTCAGTGCGGTGAGAGGCAATGTAGTCAGTGCGGTGAGAGGGAATGTAATCAGTGCGGTGAGAGGGAATGTAGTCATTGCGGTGGGAGGGAATGTAGTCAGTGTGGTGAAAGGGAATGTAGTCAGTGCGGTGATAGGGAATGGAGTCAGTGCTGTGAGAGGGAATGTAGTTAGTGTGGTGAGAGGGAATACAGTCAGTGTGGTGAGAGGGAATGTTGTCATTGCTAGGAGAGGGAATGTAGTCAGTGCGGTGAGAGGGAATGTAGTCAGTGCGGTGAGAGGGAATGTAGTCAGTGCGGTGAGAGGGAATGTCGTCAGTGCGGTGAGAGGGAATGTCGTCAGTGCGGTGAGAGGGAATGTAGTCAGTGCGGTGAGAGGAAATGCAGTCATTGCGGTGAGAGGGAATGTAGTCAGTGTGGTGAAAGGGAATGTAGTCAGTGCGGTGATAGGGAATGGAGTCAGTGCTGTGAGAGGGAATGTAGTTAGTGTGGTGAGAGGGAATACAGTCAGTGTGGTGAGAGGGAATGTAGTCAGTGTGGTGAGAGGGAATGTAGTCAGTGCGGTGGGAGGGGATGTCGTCAGTGCAGTGAGAGGGAATGTAGTCAGTGCGGTGAGAGGGAATGTAGTCAGTGCGGTGAGAGGGAATGTAGTCAGTGCAGTGAGAGGGAATGTAGTCAGAGGGAATGTAGTCAGTGCGGTGAGAGGGAATGTCGTCAGTGCGGTGAGAGGGAATGTAGTCAGTGTGGTGAGGGCGAATGTAGTCAGTGCGGTGAGAGGGAATGTAGTCAGTGCGGTGAGAGGGAATGAAGTCAGTGCGGTGAGAAGGAATGTAGTCAGTGCGGTGAGAGGGAATGTCGTCAGTGCGGTGAGAGGGAATGTAGTCAGTGCGGTGAGAGAGAATGTAGTCAGTGCGGTGAGAGGGAATGTCGTCAATGTGGTGAGAGGGAATGTAGTCAGTGTGGTGTGAGGGAATGCAGTCAGTGCGGTGAGAGGGAACGTAGTCAGTGTGGTGAGAGGGAATGTAGTCAGTGTGGTGAGAGGGAATGCAGTCAGTGCGGTGAGAGGGAATGTAGTCAGTGCGGTGAGAGGGAATGGAGTCAGTGCAGTGAGAGGGAATGGAGTCAGTGTGGTGAGAGGGAATGCAGTCAGTGCGGTGAGAGGGAATGTAGTCAGTGTGGTGAGAGGGAATGTAGTCAGTGCAGTGAGAGGGAATGTAGTCAGTGTGGTGAGAGGGGATGTCGTCAGTGTGGTGAGAGGGAATGAAGTCAGTGCGGTGAGAGGGAATGTAGTCAGTACGGTGAGAGGGAATGTAGTCAGTGCAGTGAGAGGGAATGTAGTCAGTGTGGTGAAAGGGAATGTAGTCAGTGCTGTGAGAGGGAATGTAGTCAGTGCAGTGAGAGGGAATGTAGTCAGTGTGGTGAGAGGGGATGTCGTCAGTGTGGTGAGAGGGAATGTAATCAGTGCGGTGAGAGGGAATGTAGTCAGTGCAGTGTGAGGGAATGTAGTCAGTGCGGTGAGAGGGAATGTAGTCAGTGTGGTGAGAGGGAATATAGTCAGTGCAGTGAGAGGGAATGTAGGCAGTGTGGTGAGAGGGAATGTAGTCAGTGTGGTGAGAGGGGATGTCGTCAGTGTGGTGAGAGGGAATGTAGTCAGTGTGGTGAGAGGGAATGTAGTCAGTGCTGTGAGAGGGAATGTAGTTAGTGTGGTGAGAGGGAATGTAGTCTTTGCAGTGAGAGGGAAAGTAGCAAGTGTGGTGAGAGGGGATGTCGTCAGTGTGGTGAGTGGGAATGTAGTCAGTGCGGTGAGAGGGAATGTAGTCAGTGCAGTGAGAGGGAATGTAGTCACTGTGGTGAGAGGGAATGTAGTCAGTGCGGTGAGAGGGAATGGAGTCAGTGCAGTGAGAGGGAATGGAGTCAGTGTGGTGAGAGGGAATGTAGTCAGTGCGTTGAGAGGGAATGTAGTCAGTGTGGTGAGAGGGAATGTTGTCAGTGTGGTGAGAGGGAATGTTGTCAGTGCTGTGAGAGGGAATGTAGTCAGTGCGGTGAGAGGGAATGTAGTCAGTGCGGTGAGAGGGAATGTAGTCAGTGCAGTGAGAGGGAATGTAGTCAGTGCAGTGAGAGGGGATGTCGTCAGTGTGGTGAGTGGGAATGTAGTCAGTGCGGTGAGAGGGAATGTAGTCAGTGCAGTGAGAGGGAATGTAGTCACTGCGGTGAGAGGGGATGTCGTCAGTGCGGTGAGAGGGGATGTCGTCAGTGCGGTGAGAGGGAATGTAGTCAGTGCGGTGAGAGGGAATGTAGTCAGTGCGGTGAGAGGGAATGTAGTCAGTGCGTTGAGAGGGAATGTAGTCAGTGTGGTGAGAGGGAATATAGTCAGTGCAGTGAGAGGGAATGTAGGCAGTGTGGTGAGAGGGAATGTAGTCAGTGTGGTGTGTGGGGATGTAGTCAGTGTGGTGAGAGGGAATGTCGTCAGTGTGGTGAGAGGGAATGTAGTCAGTGCTGTGAGAGGGAATGTAGTCAGTGTGGTGAGAGGGAATGCAGTCAGTGCAGTGAGAGGGAAAGTAGCAAGTGTGGTGAGAGGGGATGTCGTCAGTGTGGTGAGTGGGAATGTAGTCAGTGCGGTGAGAGGGAATGTAGTCAGTGCAGTGAGAGGGAATGTAGTCAGTGCGGTGAGAGGGGATGTCGTCAGTGCGGTGAGAGGGGATGTCGTCAGTGCGGTGAGAGGCAATGTAGTCAGTGCGGTGAGAGGGAATGTAATCAGTGCGATGAGAGGGAATGTAGTCAGTGCGGTGAGAGGCAATGTAGTCAGTGCGGTGAGAGGGAATGTAGTCAGTGCGGTGAGAGGGAATATAGTCAGTGTGGTGAGAGGGAATGTTGTCAGTGTGGTGAGAGGGAATGTTGTCAGTGCTGTGAGAGGGAATGTAGTCAGTGCGGTGAGAGGGAATGTAGTCAGTGCGGTGAGAGGGAATGTAGTCAGTGCGGTGAGAGGGAATGTCGTCAGTGCGGTGAGAGGGAATGTCGTCGGTGCGGTGAGAGGGAATGTAGTTAGTGCGGTGAGAGGGAATGTAGTCATTGCGGTGGGAGGGAATGTAGTCAGTGTGGTGAAAGGGAATGTAGTCAGTGCGGTGATAGGGAATGGAGTCAGTGCTGTGAGAGGGAATGTAGTTAGTGTGGTGAGAGGGAATACAGTCAGTGTGGTGAGAGGGAATGTTGTCATTGCTAGGAGAGGGAATGTAGTCAGTGCGGTGAGAGGGAATGTAGTCAGTGCGGTGAGAGGGAATGTCGTCAGTGCGGTGAGAGGGAATGTCGTCAGTGCGGTGAGAGGGAATGTAGTCAGTGCGGTGAGAGGAAATGTAGTCATTGCGGTGAGAGGGAATGTAGTCAGTGTGGTGAAAGGGAATGTAGTCAGTGCGGTGATAGGGAATGGAGTCAGTGCTGTGAGAGGGAATGTAGTTAGTGTGGTGAGAGGGAATACAGTCAGTGTGGTGAGAGGGAATGTAGTCAGTGTGGTGAGAGGGAATGTAGTCAGTGCGGTGGGAGGGGATGTCGTCAGTGCAGTGAGAGGGAATGTAGTCAGTGCGGTGAGAGGGAATGTAGTCAGTGCGGTGAGAGGGAATGTAGTCAGTGCAGTGAGAGGGAATGTAGTCAGAGGGAATGTAGTCAGTGCGGTGAGAGGGAATGTCGTCAGTGCGGTGAGAGGGAATGTAGTCAGTGTGGTGAGGGCGAATGTAGTCAGTGCGGTGAGAGGGAATGTAGTCAGTGCGGTGAGAGGGAATGAAGTCAGTGCGGTGAGAAGGAATGTAGTCAGTGCGGTGAGAGGGAATGTCGTCAGTGCGGTGAGAGGGAATGTAGTCAGTGCGGTGAGAGAGAATGTAGTCAGTGCGGTGAGAGGGAATGTCGTCAATGTGGTGAGAGGGAATGTAGTCAGTGTGGTGTGAGGGAATGCAGTCAGTGCGGTGAGAGGGAACGTAGTCAGTGTGGTGAGAGGGAATGTAGTCAGTGTGGTGAGAGGGAATGCAGTCAGTGCGGTGAGAGGGAATGTAGTCAGTGCGGTGAGAGGGAATGGAGTCAGTGCAGTGAGAGGGAATGGAGTCAGTGTGGTGAGAGGGAATGCAGTCAGTGCGGTGAGAGGGAATGTAGTCAGTGTGGTGAGAGGGAATGTAGTCAGTGCAGTGAGAGGGAATGTAGTCAGTGTGGTGAGAGGGGATGTCGTCAGTGTGGTGAGAGGGAATGAAGTCAGTGCGGTGAGAGGGAATGTAGTCAGTACGGTGAGAGGGAATGTAGTCAGTGCAGTGAGAGGGAATGTAGTCAGTGTGGTGAAAGGGAATGTAGTCAGTGCTGTGAGAGGGAATGTAGTCAGTGCAGTGAGAGGGAATGTAGTCAGTGTGGTGAGAGGGGATGTCGTCAGTGTGGTGAGAGGGAATGTAATCAGTGCGGTGAGAGGGAATGTAGTCAGTGCAGTGTGAGGGAATGTATTCAGTGCGGTGAGAGGGAATGTAGTCAGTGTGGTGAGAGGGAATATAGTCAGTGCAGTGAGAGGGAATGTAGGCAGTGTGGTGAGAGGGAATGTAGTCAGTGTGGTGAGAGGGGATGTCGTCAGTGTGGTGAGAGGGAATGTAGTCAGTGTGGTGAGAGGGAATGTAGTCAGTGCTGTGAGAGGGAATGTAGTTAGTGTGGTGAGAGGGAATGTAGTCTTTGCAGTGAGAGGGAAAGTAGCAAGTGTGGTGAGAGGGGATGTCGTCAGTGTGGTGAGTGGGAATGTAGTCAGTGCGGTGAGAGGGAATGTAGTCAGTGCAGTGAGAGGGAATGTAGTCACTGCGGTGAGAGGGGATGTCGTCAGTGCGGTGAGAGGGGATGTCGTCAGTGCGGTGAGAGGGAATGTAGTCAGTGCGGTGAGAGGGAATGTAATCAGTGCGATGAGAGGGAATGTAGTCAGTGCGGTGAGAGGGAATGTAGTCAGTGTGTTGAGAGGGAATGTAGTCAGTGCGTTGAGAGGGAATGTAGTCAGTGTGGTGAGAGGGAATGTTGTCAGTGTGGTGAGAGGGAATGTTGTCAGTGCGGTGAGAGGGAATGTAGTCAGTGTGGTGAGAGGGAATGTTGTCAGTGTGGTGAGAGGGAATGTTGTCAGTGCTGTGAGAGGGAATGTAGTCAGTGCGGTGAGAGGGAATGTAGTCAGTGCGGTGAGAGGGAATGTAGTCAGTGCAGTGAGAGGGAATGTAGTCAGTGTGGTGAGAGGGGATGTCGTCAGTGTGGTGAGAGGGAATGTAATCTGTGCGGTGAGAGGGAATGTAGTCAGTGCAGTGTGAGGGAATGTAGTCAGTGCGGTGAGAGGGAATGTAGTCAGTGTGGTGAGAGGGAATATAGTCAGTGTAGTGAGAGGGAATGTAGGCAGTGTGGTGAGAGGGAATGTAGTCAGTGTGGTGTGTGGGGATGTAGTCAGTGTGGTGAGAGGGAATGTAGTCAGTGTGGTGAGAGGGAATGTAGTCAGTGCTGTGAGAGGGAATGTAGTCAGTGTGGTGAGAGGGAATGTAGTCAGTGCAGTGAGAGGGAAAGTAGCAAGTGTGGTGAGAGGGGATGTCGTCAGTGTGGTGAGTGGGAATGTAGTCAGTGCGGTGAGAGGGAATGTAGTCAGTGCAGTGAGAGGGAATGTAGTCAGTGCGGTGAGAGGGGATGTCGTCAGTGCGGTGAGAGGCAATGTAGTCAGTGCGGTGAGAGGGAATGTAGTCAGTGCGGTGAGAGGGAATGTAGTCAGTGCGGTGAGAGGGAATGTAGTCAGTGCGGTGAGAGGGAATGTAGTCAGTGTGGTGAGAGGGAATGTTGTCAGTGTGGTGAGAGGGAATGTTGTCAGTGCTGTGAGAGGGAATGTAGTCAGTGCGGTGAGAGGGAATGTAGTCAGTGCGGTGAGAGGGAATGTAGTCAGTGCGGTGAGAGGGAATGTCGTCTGTGCGGTGAGAGGGAATGTCGTCAGTGCGGTGAGAGGGAATGTAGTCAGTGTGTTGAGAGGGAATGTAGTCAGTGCGTTGAGAGGGAATGTAGTCAGTGTGGTGAGAGGGAATGTTGTCAGTGTGGTGAGAGGGAATGTTGTCAGTGCGGTGAGAGGGAATGTAGTCAGTGTGGTGAGAGGGAATGTTGTCAGTGTGGTGAGAGGGAATGTTGTCAGTGCTGTGAGAGGGAATGTAGTCAGTGCGGTGAGAGGGAATGTAGTCAGTGCGGTGAGAGGGAATGTAGTCAGTGCAGTGAGAGGGAATGTAGTCAGTGTGGTGAGAGGGGATGTCGTCAGTGTGGTGAGAGGGAATGTAATCTGTGCGGTGAGAGGGAATGTAGTCAGTGCAGTGTGAGGGAATGTAGTCAGTGCGGTGAGAGGGAATGTAGTCAGTGTGGTGAGAGGGAATATAGTCAGTGTAGTGAGAGGGAATGTAGGCAGTGTGGTGAGAGGGAATGTAGTCAGTGTGGTGTGTGGGGATGTAGTCAGTGTGGTGAGAGGGAATGTAGTCAGTGTGGTGAGAGGGAATGTAGTCAGTGCTGTGAGAGGGAATGTAGTCAGTGTGGTGAGAGGGAATGTAGTCAGTGCAGTGAGAGGGAAAGTAGCAAGTGTGGTGAGAGGGGATGTCGTCAGTGTGGTGAGTGGGAATGTAGTCAGTGCGGTGAGAGGGAATGTAGTCAGTGCAGTGAGAGGGAATGTAGTCAGTGCGGTGAGAGGGGATGTCGTCAGTGCGGTGAGAGTCAATGTAGTCAGTGCGGTGAGAGGGAATGTAATCAGTGCGATGAGAGGGAATGTAGTCAGTGCGGTGAGAGGGAATGTAGTCAGTGCGGTGAGAGGGAATGTAGTCAGTGCGGTGAGAGGGAATGTAGTCAGTGTGGTGAGAGGGAATGTTGTCAGTGTGGTGAGAGGGAATGTTGTCAGTGCTGTGAGAGGGAATGTAGTCAGTGCGGTAAGAGGGAATGTAGTCAGTGCGGTGAGAGGGAATGTAGTCAGTGCGGTGAGAGGGAATGTCGTCTGTGCGGTGAGAGGGAATGTCGTCAGTGCGGTGAGAGGGAATGTAGTCAGTGCGGTGAGAGGGAATGTAGTCATTGCGGTGGGAGGGAATGTAGTCAGTGTGGTGAAAGGGAATGTAGTCAGTGCGGTGATAGGGAATGGAGTCAGTGCTGTGAGAGGGAATGTAGTTAGTGTGGTGAGAGGGAATACAGTCAGTGTGGTGAGAGGGAATGTAGTCAGTGCGGTGAGAGGGAATGTAGTCAGTGCGGTGAGAGGGAATGTAGTCAGTGCGGTGAGAGGGAATGTCGTCAGTGCGGTGAGAGGGAATGTCGTCAGTGCGGTGAGAGGGAATGTAGTCAGTGCGGTGAGAGGGAATGTAGTCATTGCGGTGAGAGGGAATGTAGTCAGTGTGGTGAAAGGGAATGTAGTCAGTGCGGTGATAGGGAATGGAGTCAGTGCTGTGAGAGGGAATGTAGTTAGTGTGGTGAGAGGGAATACAGTCAGTGTGGTGAGAGGGAATGTAGTCAGTGTGGTGAGAGGGAATGTAGTCAGTGTCGTGAGAGGGAATGTAGTCAGTGCGGTGGGAGGGGATGTCGTCAGTGCGGTGAGAGGGAATGTAGTCAGTGCGGTGAGAGAGAATGTAGTCAGTGCAGTGAGAGGGAATGTAGTCAGTGCGGTGAGAGGGAATGTAGTCAGTGTGGTGAGAGGGAATGTAGTCAGTGCGGTGAGAGCGGATGTCTTCAGTGTGGTGAGAGGGGATGTAGTCAGTGTGGTGAGTGTAAAGTCCTTACTCTTCAGTATGAAACCACACGAGGCACATTCTGACGACAAGGTCACTCTGTGACCTTAACACTTTATTCACAGGACTCCAAAGACAATGTCCCAGCGTGGGACCTCCCTCTTTATACCTGTATGATCAGGTGAGAGGGAATGTAGTCAGTGCGGTGAGAGGGAATATAGTCAGTGTGGTGAGAGGGAATGTAGTCAGTGTGGTGAGAGGGAATGTAGTCAGTGCGGTGAGCGGGGATGTTGTCAGTGCGGTGAGAGGGAATGTAGTCAGTGCGGTAAGAGGGAATGTAGTCAGTGCGGTGAGAGGGAATGTAGTCAGTGCGGTGAGAGGGAATGTAGTCAGTGCGGTGAGAGGGAATGTAGTCAGTGTGGTGAGAGGGAATGTCGTCAGTGTGGTGAGAGGGAATGTAGTCAGTGCAGTGAGAGGGATGTGGTCAGTCTGGTGAGAGGGGATGTAGTCAGTGTATTGAGTGTAAAGTCCTTTCTCCACAGAATGAAACCACACGAGGCACAATCTGAGGACAAGGTCACTCTGTGACCTTAACTCTTTATTCACAGGACTCTTTATACCTGTATGATCAGGTGAGAGGGAATGTAGTCAGTGCGGTGAGAGGGAATGGAGTCAGTGTGGTGAGAGTGAATGTAGTCAGTGCGGTGAGAGGGAATGTAATCAGTGTGGTGAGAGGGAATGTAGTCAGTGTGGTGAGAGGGAATGTAGTCAGTGCGGTGAGAGGGAATGGAGTCAGTGCAGTGAGAGGGAATGGAGTCAGTGTGGTGAGAGGGAATGTAGTCAGTGCGGTGAGAGGGAATGTAGTCAGTGTGGTGAGAGGGAATGTAGTCAGTGCGGTGAGAGGGAATGCAGTCAGTGTGGTGAGAGGGAATGTAGTCAGTGTGGTGAGAGTGAATGTAGTCAGTGCGGTGAGAGGGATGGAGTCAGAGTGGTGAGAGGGGATGTAGTCAGTGTGGTGAGTGTAAAGTCCTTACTCTTCAGTATGAAACCACACGAGGCACATTCTGACGACAAGGTCACTCTGTGACCTTAACTCTTTATTCACAGGACTCCAAAGACAATGTCTCAGCGTGGGCCCTCCCTCTTAATACCTGTATGATCAGGTGAGAGGGAATGTAGTCAGTGCGGTGAGAGGGAATATAGTCAGTGTGGTGAGAGGGAATGTAGTCAGTGTGGTGAGAGGGAATGTCGTCAGTGCGGTGAGCGGGGATGTTGTCAGTGCGGTGAAAGGGAATGTAGTCAGTGCGGTGAGAGGGAATGTAGTCAGTGCGGTGAGAGGGAATGTAGTCAGTGCGGTGAGAGGGAATGTAGTCAGTGCGGTGAGAGGGAATGTAGTTAGTGTGGTGAGAGGGAATACAGTCAGTGTGGTGAGAGGGAATGTTGTCATTGCTAGGAGAGGGAATGTAGTCAGTGCGGTGAGAGGGAATGTAGTCAGTGCGGTGAGAGGGAATGCAGTCAGTGCGGTGAGAGGGAATGTCGTCAGTGCGGTGAGAGGGAATGTCGTCAGTGCGGTGAGAGGGAATGTAGTCAGTGCGGTGAGAGGAAATGTAGTCATTGCGGTGAGAGGGAATGTAGTCAGTGTGGTGAAAGGGAATGTAGTCAGTGCGGTGATAGGGAATGGAGTCAGTGCTGTGAGAGGGAATGTAGTTAGTGTGGTGAGAGGGAATACAGTCAGTGTGGTGAGAGGGAATGTAGTCAGTGTGGTGAGAGGGAATGTAGTCAGTGCGGTGGGAGGGGATGTCGTCAGTGCAGTGAGAGGGAATGTAGTCAGTGCGGTGAGAGGGAATGTAGTCAGTGCAGTGAGAGGGAATGTAGTCAGTGCAGTGAGAGGGAATGTAGTCAGAGGGAATGTAGTCAGTGCGGTGAGAGGGAATGTCGTCAGTGCGGTGAGAGGGAATGTAGTCAGTGTGGTGAGGGCGAATGTAGTCAGTGCGGTGAGAGGGAATGTAGTCAGTGCGGTGAGAGGGAATGAAGTCAGTGCGGTGAGAAGGAATGTAGTCAGTGCGGTGAGAGGGAATGTCGTCAGTGCGGTGAGAGGGAATGTAGTCAGTGCGGTGAGAGAGAATGTAGTCAGTGCGGTGAGAGGGAATGTCGTCAATGTGGTGAGTGTAAAGTCCTTTCTCCACAGTATGAAACCACACGAGGCACAATCTGAGGACAAGGTCACTCTGTGACCTTAACTCTTTATTCACAGGACTCCAATGACAATGGCCCAGCGTGGGACCTCCCTCTTTATACCTGTATGATCAGGTGAGAGGGAATGTAGTCAGTGCGGTGAGATGGAATGTAGTCAGTGCGGTGAGAGGGAATGTAGTCAGTGTGGTGAGAGGGAATGTTGTTAGTGTGGTGAGAGGGAATGTTGTCAGTGCTGTGAGAGGGAACGTAGTCAGTGTGGTGAGAGGGAATGTAGTCAGTGTGGTGTGAGGGAATGCAGTCAGTGCGGTGAGAGGGAATGTAGTCAGTGCGGTGAGAGGGAATATAGTCAGTGCGGTGAGAAGGAATGTAGTCAGTGCGGTGAGAGGGAATGGAGTCAGTGTGGTGAGAGTGAATGTAGTCAGTGCGGTGAGAGGGAATGTAATCAGTGTGGTGAGAGGGAATGTAGTCAGTGTGGTGAGAGGGAATGTAGTCAGTGCGGTGAGAGGGAATGGAGTCAGTGCAGTGAGAGGGAATGGAGTCAGTGTGGTGAGAGGGAATGCAGTCAGTGCGGTGAGAGGGAATGTAGTCAGTGTGGTGAGAGGCGATGTCGTCAGTGTGGTGAGAGGGAATGTAATCAGTGTGGTGAGAGGGAATGTAGTCAGTGCGGTGAGAGGGAATGTAGTCAGTGCTTTGAGAGAGAATGTAGTCAGTGCGGTGAGAGGGAATGTCGTCAGTGTGGTGAGAGGGAATGTAGTCAGTGCAGTGAGAGGGATGTGGTCAGTGTGGTGAGAGGGGATGTAGTCAGTGTATTGAGTGTAAAGTCCTTTCTCCACAGAATGAAACCACACGAGGCACAATCTGAGGACAAGGTCACTCTGTGACCTTAACTCTTTATTCACAGGACTCTTTATACCTGTATGATCAGGTGAGAGGGAATGTAGTCAGTGCGGTGAGAGGGAATGGAGTCAGTGTGGTGAGAGTGAATGTAGTCAGTGCGGTGAGAGGGAATGTAATCAGTGTGGTGAGAGGGAATGTAGTCAGTGTGGTGAGAGGGAATGTAGTCAGTGCGGTGAGAGGGAATGTAGTCAGTGCGGTGAGAGGGAATGTAGTCAGTGCGGTGAGAGGGAATATAGTCAGTGCGGTGAGAGGGATGTAGTCAGAGTGGTGAGAGGGGATGTAGTCAGTGTGGTGAGTGTAAAGTCCTTACTCTTCAGTATGAAACCACACGAGGCACATTCTGACGACAAGGTCACTCTGTGACCTTAACACTTTATTCACAGGACTCCAAAGACAATGTCCCAGCGTGGGACCTCCCTCTTTATACCTGTATGATCAGGTGAGAGGGAATGTAGTCAGTGCGGTGAGAGGGAATGTAGTCAGTGTGGTGAGAGGGAATGTAGTCAGTGTGGTGAGAGGGAATGTAGTCAGTGCGGTGAGCGGGGATGTTGTCAGTGCGGTGAGAGGGAATGTAGTCAGTGCGGTAAGAGGGAATGTAGTCAGTGCGGTGAGAGGGAATATAGTCAGTGCGGTGAGAGGGAATGTAGTCAGTGCGGTGAGAGGGAATAGAGTCAGTGCGGTGAGAGGGAATGTAGTCAGTGTGGTGAGAGGGAATGTAGTCAGTGCAGTGAGAGGGAATGTAGTCAGTGTGGTGAGAGGGGATGTAGTCAGTGTGGTGAGAGGGAATGTAGTCAGTGTGGTGAGAGGGAATGTAGTCAGTGCTGTGAGAGGGAATAAAATCAGTGCAGTGAGAGGGAATGTAGTCAGTGTGGTGAGTGGGAATGTAGTCAGTGCGGTGAGAGGGATGGAGTCAGAGTGGTGAGAGGGGATGTAGTCAGTGTGGTGAGTGTAAAGTCCTTACTCTTCAGTATGAAACCACACGAGGCACATTCTGACGACAAGGTCACTCTGTGACCTTAACTCTTTATTCACAGGACTCCAAAGACAATGTCTCAGCGTGGGCCCTCCCTCTTTATACCTGTATGATCAGGTGAGAGGGAATGTAGTCAGTGCGGTGAGAGGGAATATAGTCAGTGTGGTGAGAGGGAATGTAGTCAGTGTGGTGAGAGGGAATGTCGTCAGTGCGGTGAGCGGGGATGTTGTCAGTGCGGTGAAAGGGAATGTAGTCAGTGCGGTGAGAGGGAATGTAGTCAGTGCGGTGAGAGGGAATGTAGTCAGTGCGGTGAGAGGGAATGTAGTCAGTGCGGTGAGAGGGAATGTAGTCAGTGCGGTGAGAGGGAATGTAGTCAGTGCGGTGAGAGGGAATGTAGTCAGTGCGGTGAGAGGGAATGTAGTCAGTGTGGTGAGAGGGAATGTAGTCAGTGTGGTGAGAGGGAATGTAGTCAGTGCGGTGAGAGGGAATGTAGTCAGTGCTGTGAGAGGGAATAAAATCAGTGCAGTGAGAGGGAATGTAGTCAGTGTGGTGAGAGGGGATGTCGTCAGTGTGGTGAGAGGGAATGAAGTCAGTGCGGTGAGAGGGAATGTAGTCAGTATGGTGAGAGGGAATGTAGTCAGTGTGGTGAAAGGGAATGTAGTCAGTGCTGTGAGAGGGAATGTAGTCAGTGCAGTGAGAGGATATGTAGTCAGTGTGGTGAGAGGGGATGTCGTCAGTGTGGTGAGAGGGAATGTAATCAGTGCGGTGAGAGGGAATGTAGTCAGTGCAGTGTGAGGGAATGTAGTCAGTGCGGTGAGAGGGAATGTAGTCAGTGTGGTGAGAGGGAATATAGTCAGTGCAGTGAGAGGGAATGAAGTCAGTGTGGTGAGAGGGGATGTAGTCAGTGTGGTGAGAGGGAATGTAGTCAGTGTGGTGAGAGGGAATGTAGTCAGTGCTGAGAGGGAATGTAGTCAGTGTGGTGAGAGGGAATGTAGTCAGTGCAGTGAGAGGGAAAGTAGCAAGTGTGGTGAGAGGGGATGTCGTCAGTGTGGTGAGTGGGAATGCAGTGAGTGCGGTGAGAGGGAATGTAGTCAGTGCAGTGAGAGGGAATGTAGTCAGTGCGGTGAGAGGGGATGTCGTCAGTGTGGTGAGAGGGGATGTCGTCAGTGCGGTGAGAGGGAATGTAGTCAGTGCGGTGAGAGAGAATGTAATCAGTGCGATGAGAGGGAATGTAGTCAGTGCGGTGAGAGGGAATGTAGTCAGTGCGGTGAGAGGGAACGTAGTCAGTGCGGTGAGAGGGAATGTAGTCAGTGCGGTGAGAGGGAATGTAGTCAGTGTGGTGAGAGGGAATGTAATCAGTGCGGTGAGAGGGAATGTAGTCAGTGCAGTGTGAGGGAATGTAGTCAGTGCGGTGAGAGGGAATGTAGTCAGTGTGGTGAGAGGGAATATAGTCAGTGCAGTGAGAGGGAATGTAGTCAGTGTGGTGAGAGGGGATGTAGTCAGTGTGGTGAGAGGGAATGTAGTCAGTGTGGTGAGAGGGAATGTAGTCAGTGCTGTGAGAGGGAATGTAGTCAGTGTGGTGAGAGGGAATGTATTCAGTGCGGTGAGAGGGAATGTAGTCAGTGTGGTGAGAGGGAATGTAGTCAGTGTGGTGAGAGTGAATGTAGTCAGTGCGGTGAGAGGGATGGAGTCAGAGTGGTGAGAGGGGATGTAGTCAGTGTGGTGAGTGTAAAGTCCTTACTCTTCAGTATGAAACCACACGAGGCACATTCTGACGACAAGGTCACTCTGTGACCTTAACTCTTTATTCACAGGACTCCAAAGACAATGTCTCAGCGTGGGCCCTCCCTCTTTATACCTGTATGATCAGGTGAGAGGGAATGTAGTCAGTGCGGTGAGAGGGAATATAGTCAGTGTGGTGAGAGGGAATGTAGTCAGTGTGGTGAGAGGGAATGTCGTCAGTGCGGTGAGCGGGGATGTTGTCAGTGCGGTGAAAGGGAATGTAGTCAGTGCGGTGAGAGGGAATGTAGTCAGTGCGGTGAGAGGGAATGTAGTCAGTGCGGTGAGAGGGAATGTAGTCAGTGCGGTGAGAGGGAATGTAGTCAGTGCGGTGAGAGGGAATGTAGTCAGTGCGGTGAGAGGGAATGTAGTCAGTGTGGTGAGAGGGAATGTAGTCAGTGTGGTGAGAGGGAATGTAGTCAGTGCGGTGAGAGGGAATGTAGTCAGTGCTGTGAGAGGGAATATAGTCAGTGCAGTGAGAGGGAATGTAGTCAGTGTGGTGAGAGGGGATGTCGTCAGTGTGGTGAGAGGGAATGAAGTCAGTGCGGTGAGAGGGAATGTAGTCAGTATGGTGAGAGGGAATGTAGTCAGTGCAGTGAGAGGGAATGTAGTCAGTGTGGTGAAAGGGAATGTAGTCAGTGCTGTGAGAGGGAATGTAGTCAGTGCAGTGAGAGGGAATGTAGTCAGTGTGGTGAGAGGGGATGTCGTCAGTGTGGTGAGAGGGAATGTAATCAGTGCGGTGAGAGGGAATGTAGTCAGTGCAGTGTGAGGGAATGTAGTCAGTGCGGTGAGAGGGAATGTAGTCAGTGTGGTGAGAGGGAATATAGTCAGTGCAGTGAGAGGGAATGTAGTCAGTGTGGTGAGAGGGGATGTAGTCAGTGTGGTGAGAGGGAATGTAGTCAGTGTGGTGAGAGGGAATGTAGTCAGTGCTGAGAGGGAATGTAGTCAGTGTGGTGAGAGGGAATGTAGTCAGTGCAGTGAGAGGGAAAATAGCAAGTGTGGTGAGAGGGGATGTCGTCAGTGTGGTGAGTGGGAATGCAGTGAGTGCGGTGAGAGGGAATGTAGTCAGTGCAGTGAGAGGGAATGTAGTCAGTGCGGTGAGAGGGGATGTCGTCAGTGCGGTGAGAGGGGATGTCGTCAGTGCGGTGAGAGGGAATGTAGTCAGTGCGGTGAGAGGGAATGTAATCAGTGCGATGAGAGGGAATGTAGTCAGTGCGGTGAGAGGGAATGTAGTCAGTGCGGTGAGAGGGAATGTAGTCAGTGCGGTGAGAGGGAATGTAGTCAGTGCGGTGAGAGGGAATGTAGTCAGTGTGGTGAGAGGGAATGTAATCAGTGCGGTGAGAGGGAATGTAGTCAGTGCAGTGTGAGGGAATGTAGTCAGTGCGGTGAGAGGGAATGTAGTCAGTGTGGTGAGAGGGAATATAGTCAGTGCAGTGAGAGGGAATGTAGTCAGTGTGGTGAGAGGGGATGTAGTCAGTGTGGTGAGAGGGAATGTAGTCAGTGTGGTGAGAGGGAATGTAGTCAGTGCTGTGAGAGGGAATGTAGTCAGTGTGGTGAGAGGGAATGTAGTCAGTGCAGTGAGAGGGAAAGTAGCAAGTGTGGTGAGAGGGGATGTCGTCAGTGTGGTGAGTGGGAATGTAGTCAGTGCGGTGAGAGGGAATGTAGTCAGTGTAGTGAGAGGGAATGTAGTCAGTGCGGTGAGAGGGGATGTCGTCAGTGCGGTGAGAGGGAATATCGTCAGTGCGGTGAGAGGGAATGTAGTCAGTGCGGTGAGAGGGAATGTAGTCAGTGCGGTGAGAGTGAATGTAGTCAGTGCGGTGAGAGGGAATGTAGTTAGTGTGGTGAGAGGGAATGTATTCAGTGCGGTGAGAGGGAATGTAATAAGTGTGGTGAAGGGGGATGTCGTCAGTGTGGTGAGAGGGAATGTAGTCAGTGCAGTGAGAGGGAATGTAGTCAGTGTGATGAGAGGGCATGACGTCAGTGTGGTGAGAGTGAATGTAGTCAGTACGGTGAGAGGGAATGTAGTCAGTGCAGTGAGAGGGAATGTAGTCAGTGTGCTGAGAGGAAATGTAGTCAGTGTGATGAGAGGGGATGTCGTCAGTGCGGTGAGATGGAATGTAGTCAGTGCGGTGAGAGGGAATGTAGTCAGTGCGGTGAGAGGGAATGTCGTAAGTGCGGTGAGAGGGAATGTAGTCAGTGCGGTGACAGGGAATGTAGTCAGTGCGGCGAGAGGGAATGTAGTCAGTGCTATGAGAGGGAATGTAGTCAGTGCAGTGAGAGGGAATGTAGTCAGTGCGGTGAGAGGGGATGTCGACAGTGTGGTGAGAGGGAATGTAGTCAGTGCAGTGAGAGGGAATGTAGTCAGTGCGGTGAGAGGGAATGTAGTCAGTGCGGTGAGAGGGAATGTCGTCAGTGCAGTGAGAGGGAATGTGTTCAGTGAGGTGAGAGGGAATGTAGACAGTGTGGTGAGAGGGAATGTAGTCAGTGCTGTGAGAGGGAATGTAGTCAGTGCAGTGAGAGGGAATGTAGTCAGTGTGTTGAGAGGGAATGTAGTCAGTGAGGTGAGAGGGAATGTAGTCAGTGCTGTGAGAGGGAATGTAGTCAGTGCAGTGAGAGGGAATGTAGTCATTGTGGTTAGAGGGGATGTCGTCAGTGTGGTGAGAGGGAATGTAGTCAGTGCGGTGAGAGGGAATGTTGTCAGTGTGGTGAGAGGGAATGTTGTCAGTGTGGTGAGAGGGAATGTTGTCAGTGCTGTGAGAGGGAATGTAGTCAGTGCGGTGAGTGGGAATGTAGTCAGTGCGGTGAGAGGGAATGCAGTCAGTGCGGTGAGAGGGAATGTCGTCAGTGCGGTGAGAGGGAATGTCGTCAGTGCGGTGAGAGGGAATGTAGTCAGTGCGGTGAGAGGGAATGTAGTCATTGCGGTGAGAGGGAATGTAGTCAGTGTGGTGAAAGGGAACGTAGTCAGTGCGGTGATAGGGAATGGAGTCAGTGCTGTGAGAGGGAATGTAGTTAGTGTGGTGAGAGGGAATACAGTCAGTGTGGTGAGAGGGAATGTAGTCAGTGTGGTGAGAGGGAATGTAGTCAGTGCGGTGGGAGGGGATGTCGTCAGTGCGATGAGAGGGAATGTAGTCAGTGCGGTGAGAGGGAATGTCGTCAGTGCGGTGAGAGGGAATGTAGTCAGTGCAGTGAGAGGGCATATAGTCAGTGCGGTGAGAGGGAATGTAGTCAGTGCGGTGAGAGGGAATGTAGTCAGTGCTGTGAGAGGGAATGTAGTCTGTGCGGTGAGAGGCAATGTAGCCAGTGCGGTGAGAGGGAATGTAGTCAGTGCGGTGAGAGGGAATGTAGTCAGTGCGGTGAGAGTGAATGTAGTCAGTGTGGTGAGAGGGAATGTAGTCAGTGTGGTGAGAGGGAATGTCGTCAGTGCGGTGAGAGGGAATGTAGTCAGTGCGGTGAGAGGGAATGTAGTCAGTGCGGTGAGAGGGAATGTAGTCAGTGCGGTGAGAGGGAATGTAGTCAGTGCGGTGAGAGGGAATGTAGTCAGTGTGGTGAGAGGGAATGTAATCAGTGCGGTGAGAGGGAATGTAGTCAGTGCAGTGTGAGGGAATGTAGTCAGTGCGGTGAGAGGGAATGTAGTCAGTGTGGTGAGAGGGAATATAGTCAGTGCAGTGAGAGGGAATGTAGTCAGTGTGGTGAGAGGGGATGTAGTCAGTGTGGTGAGAGGGAATGTAGTCAGTGTGGTGAGAGGGAATGTAGTCAGTGCTGTGAGAGGGAATGTAGTCAGTGTGGTGAGAGGGAATGTAGTCAGTGCAGTGAGAGGGAAAGTAGCAAGTGTGGTGAGAGGGGATGTCGTCAGTGTGGTGAGTGGGAATGTAGTCAGTGCGGTGAGAGGGAATGTAGTCAGTGCAGTGAGAGGGAATGTAGTCAGTGCGGTGAGAGGGGATGTCGTCAGTGCGGTGAGAGGGAATATCGTCAGTGCGGTGAGAGGGAATGTAGTCAGTGCGGTGAGAGGGAATGTAGTCAGTGCGGTGAGAGTGAATGTAGTCAGTGCGGTGAGAGGGAATGTAGTTAGTGTGGTGAGAGGGAATGTATTCAGTGCGGTGAGAGGGAATGTAATAAGTGTGGTGAAGGGGGATGTCGTCAGTGTGGTGAGAGGGAATGTAGTCAGTGCAGTGAGAGGGAATGTAGTCAGTGTGATGAGAGGGCATGACGTCAGTGTGGTGAGAGTGAATGTAGTCAGTACGGTGAGAGGGAATGTAGTCAGTGCAGTGAGAGGGAATGTAGTCAGTGTGCTGAGAGGAAATGTAGTCAGTGTGATGAGAGGGGATGTCGTCAGTGCGGTGAGATGGAATGTAGTCAGTGCGGTGAGAGGGAATGTAGTCAGTGCGGTGAGAGGGAATGTCGTAAGTGCGGTGAGAGGGAATGTAGTCAGTGCGGTGAGAGGGAATGTAGTCAGTGCGGCGAGAGGGAATGTAGTCAGTGCTATGAGAGGGAATGTAGTCAGTGCAGTGAGAGGGAATGTAGTCAGTGCGGTGAGAGGGGATGTCGACAGTGTGGTGAGAGGGAATGTAGTCAGTGCAGTGAGAGGGAATGTAGTCAGTGCGGTGAGAGGGAATGTAGTCAGTGCGGTGAGAGGGAATGTCGTCAGTGCAGTGAGAGGAAATGTAGTCAGTGTGATGAGAGGGGATGTCGTCAGTGCGGTGAGATGGAATGTAGTCAGTGCGGTGAGAGGGAATGTAGTCAGTGCGGTGAGAGCGAATGTCGTCAGTGCGGTGAGAGGGAATGTAGTCAGTGCGGTGAGAGGGAATATAGTCAGTGCGGTGAGAGGGAATGTAGTCAGTGCGGTGAGAGGGAATGAAGTCAGTGCTATGAGAGGGAATGTAGTCAGTGCAGTGAGAGGGAATGTAGTCAGTGCGGTGAGAGGGGATGTCGACAGTGCGGTGAGAGGGAATGTAGTCAGTGCAGTGAGAGGGAATGTAGTCAGTGCGGTGAGAGGGAATGTAGTCAGTGCGGTGAGAGGGAATGTAGTCAGTGCAGTGAGAGGGAATGTGTTCAGTGAGGTGAGAGGGAATGTAGTCAGTGTGGTGAGAGGGAATGGAGTCAGTGCTGTGAGAGGGAATGTAGTCAGTGCAGTGAGAGGGAATGTGTTCAGTGTGGTGAGAGGGAATGTAGTCAGTGTGGTGAGAGGGAATGTAGTCAGTGCTGTGAGAGGGAATGTAGTCAGTGCAGTGAGAGGGAATGTAGTCAGTGTGTTGAGAGGGAATGTAGTCAGTGAGGTGAGAGGGAATGTAGTCAGTGCTGTGAGAGGGAATGTAGTCATTGTGGTGAGAGGGGATGTCGTCAGTGTGGTGAGAGGGAATGTAGTCAGTGCGGTGAGAGGGAATGTCGTCAGTGCGGTGAGAGGGAATGTAGTCGGTGCGGTGAGAGGGAATGTAGTCATTGCGGTGAGAGGGAATGTAGTCAGTGCGGTGATAGGGAATGGAGTCAGTGCTGTGAGAGGGAATGTAGTTTGTGGTGAGAGGGAATACAGTCAGTGTGGTGAGAGGGAATGTAGTCAGTGTGGTGAGAGGGAAAGTAGTCAGTGCGGTGGGAGGGGATGTCGTCAGTGCGGTGAGAGGGAATGTAGTCAGTGCGGTGAGAGGGAATGTCGTCAGTGCGGTGAGAGGGAATGTAGTCAGTGCAGTGAGAGGGAATATAGTTAGTGTGGTGAGAGGGAATGTAGTCAGTGCGGTGAGAGGGAATGTAGTCTGTGCGGTGAGAGGGAATGTAGTCAGTGTGGTGAGAGGGAATGTAGTCAGTGCGGTGAGAGGGGATGAAGTCAGAGGAAATGTAGTCAGTGCGGTGAGAGGGGATGTCTTCAGTGTGGTGAGAGGGAATGCAGTCAGTGTGGTGAGAGGGATTTTCGTCAGTGCGGTGAGAGGGAATGTAGTCAGTGCGGTGAGAGGGAATGAAGTCAGAGGAAATGTAGTCAGTGCGGTGAGAGGGAATGTCGTCAGTGTGGTGAGAGGGAATGTAGTCAGTGCGGTGAGAGGGAATGTAGTCAGTGCGGTGAGAGGGAATGAAGTCAGTGCGGTGAGAGGGAATGTAGTCAGTGCAGTGAGAGGGAATGTAGTCAGTGCGGTGAGAGGGAATGTAGTCAGTGCGGTGAGAGGGAATGTCGTCAGTGTGGTGAGTGTAAAGTCCTTTCTCCACAGTATGAAACCACACGAGGCACAATCTGAGGACAAGGTCACTCTGTGACCTTAACTCTTTATTCACAGGACTCCAATGACAATGGCCCAGCGTGGGACCTCCCTCTTTATACCTGTATGATCAGGTGAGAGGGAATGTAGTCAGTGCGGGGAGATGGAATGTAGTCAGTGCGGTGAGAGGGAATGTAGTCAGTGTGGTGAGAGGGAATGTTGTTAGTGTGGTGAGAGGGAATGTTGTCAGTGCTGTGAGAGGGAACGTAGTCAGTGTGGTGAGAGGGAATGTAGTCAGTGTGGTGTGAGGGAATGCAGTCAGTGCGGTGAGAGGGAATGTAGTCAGTGCGGTGAGAGGCAATATAGTCAGTGCGGTGAGAGGGAATGTAGTCAGTGCGGTGAGAGGGAATATCGTCAGTGCGGTGAGAGGGAATGGAGTCAGTGCAGTGAGAGGGAATGGAGTCAGTGTGGTGAGAGGGAATGTAGTTCGTGCGGTGAGAGGGAATGTAGTCAGTGTGGTGAGAGGGAATGTAGTCAGTGTGGTGAGAGGGAATGTAGTCAGTGCGGTGCGAGGGAATGTAGTCAGTGAGGTGAGAGGGAATGTAGTCAGTGCTGTGAGAGGGAATGTGTTCAGTGAGGTGAGAGGGAATGTAGTCAGTGTGGTGAGAGGGAATGTAGTCAGTGCTGTGAGAGGGAATGTAGTCAGTGCAGTGAGAGGGAATGTGTTCAGTGAGGTGAGAGGGAATGTAGTCAGTGTGGTGAGAGGGAATGTAGTCAGTGCTGTGAGAGGGAATGTAGTCAGTGCAGTGAGAGGGAATGTAGTCAGTGTGTTGAGAGGGAATGTAGTCAGTGAGGTGAGAGGGAATGTAGTCAGTGCTGTGAGAGGGAATGTAGTCATTGTGGTGAGAGGGGATGTCGTCAGTGTGGTGAGAGGGAATGTAGTCAGTGCGGTGAGAGGGAATGTCGTCAGTGCGGTGAGAGGGAATGTCGTCAGTGCGGTGAGAGGGAATGTAGTCGGTGCGGTGAGAGGGAATGTAGTCATTGCGGTGAGAGGGAATGTAGTCAGTGCGGTGATAGGGAATGGAGTCAGTGCTGTGAGAGGGAATGTAGTTTGTGGTGAGAGGGAATACAGTCAGTGTGGTGAGAGGGAATGTAGTCAGTGTGGTGAGAGGGAATGTAGTCAGTGCGGTGGGAGGGGATGTCGTCAGTGCGGTGAGAGGGAATGTAGTCAGTGCGGTGAGAGGGAATGTCGTCAGTGCGGTGAGAGGGAATGTAGTCAGTGCAGTGAGAGGGAATATAGTTAGTGTGGTGAGAGGGAATGTAGTCAGTGCGGTGAGAGGGAATGTAGTCTGTGCGGTGAGAGGGAATGTAGTCAGTGTGGTGAGAGGGAATGTAGTCAGTGCGGTGAGAGGGGATGAAGTCAGAGGAAATGTAGTCAGTGCGGTGAGAGGGGATGTCTTCAGTGCAGTGAGAGGGAATATAGTTAGTGTGGTGAGAGGGAATGTAGTCAGTGCGGTGAGAGGGAATGTAGTCAGTGCGGTGAGAGGGAATGAAGTCAGAGGGAATGTAGTCAGTGCGGGGAGATGGAATGTAGTCAGTGCGGTGAGAGGGAATGTAGTCAGTGTGGTGAGAGGGAATGTTGTTAGTGTGGTGAGAGGGAATGTTGTCAGTGCTGTGAGAGGGAACGTAGTCAGTGTGGTGAGAGGGAATGTAGTCAGTGTGGTGTGAGGGAATGCAGTCAGTGCGGTGAGAGGGAATGTAGTCAGTGCGGTGAGAGGCAATATAGTCAGTGCGGTGAGAGGGAATGTAGTCAGTGCGGTGAGAGGGAATATCGTCAGTGCGGTGAGAGGGAATGGAGTCAGTGCAGTGAGAGGGAATGGAGTCAGTGTGGTGAGAGGGAATGTAGTTCGTGCGGTGAGAGGGAATGTAGTCAGTGTGGTGAGAGGGAATGTAGTCAGTGTGGTGAGAGGGAATGTAGTCAGTGCGGTGCGAGGGAATGTAGTCAGTGTGGTGAGAGGGAATGTAGTCAGTGTGGTGAGAGTGAATGTAGTCAGTGCGGTGAGAGGGATGTAGTCAGAGTGGTAAGAGGGGATGTTGTCAGTGTGGTGAGTGTAAAGTCCTTACTCTTCAGTATGAAACCACACGAGGCACATTCTGACGACAAGGTCACTCTGTGACCTTAACTCTTTATTCTAAGGACTCCAAAGACAATGTCCCAGCATGGGACCTCCCTCTTTATACCTGTATGATCAGGTGAGAGGGAATGTAGTCAGTGCGGTGAGAGGGAATATAGTCAGTGTGGTGAGAGGGAATGTAGTCAGTGTGGTGAGAGGGAATGTAGTCAGTGCGGTGAGCGGGGATGTTGTCAGTGCGGTGAGAGGGAATGTAGTCAGTGCGGTGAGAGGGAATGTAGTCAGTGCGGTGAGAGGGAATGTAGTCAGTGCGGTGAGAGGGAATGTAGTCAGTGCGGTGAGAGGGAATGTAGTCAGTGCGGTGAGAGGGAATGTAGTCAGTGCGGTGAGAGGGAATGTAGTCAGTGCGGTGAGAGGGAATGTAGTCAGTGTGGTGAGAGGGAATGTAGTCAGTGTGGTGAGAGGGAATGTAGTCAGTGCGGTGAGAGGGAATGTAGTCAGTGCTGTGAGAGGGAATGTAGTCAGTGCAGTGAGAGGGAATGTAGTCAGTGTGGTGAGAGGGGATGTCGTCAGTGCGGTGAGAGGGAATGTAGTCAGTACGGTGAGAGGGAATGTAGTCAGTGCAGTGAGAGGGAATGTAGTCAGTGTGGTGAAAGGCAATGTAGTCAGTGCTGTGAGAGGGAATGTAGTCAGTGCAGTGAGAGGGAATGTAGTCAGTGTGGTGAGAGGGGATGTCGTCAGTGTGGTGAGAGGGAATGTAGTCAGTGCAGTGAGAGGGAATGTAGTCAGTGTGATGAGAGGGGATGTCGTCAGTGTGGTGAGAGGGAATGTAGTCAGTGCGGTGAGAGGGAATGTAGTCAGTGCAGTGAGAGGGAATGTAGTCAGTGTGCTGAGAGGAAATGTAGTCAGTGTGATGAGAGGGGATGTCGTCAGTGCGGTGAGATGGAATGTAGTCAGTGCGGTGAGAGGGAATGTCGTCAGTGCCGTGAGAGCGAATGTCGTCAGTGCGGTGAGAGGGAATGTAGTCAGTGCGGTGAGAGGGAATGTAGTCAGTGCGGTGAGAGGGAATGTAGTCAGTGCTATGAGAGGGAATGTAGTCAGTGCAGTGAGAGGGAATGTAGTCAGTGCGGTGAGAGGGAATGTAGTCAGTGCGGTGAGAGGGAATGTAGTCAGTGCAGTGAGAGGGAATGTGTTCAGTGAGGTGAGAGGGAATGTAGTCAGTGTGGTGAGAGGGAATGGAGTCAGTGCTGTGAGAGGGAATGTAGTCAGTGCAGTGAGAGGGAATGTAGTCAGTGTGGTGAGTATAAAGTCCTTACTCTTCAGTATGAAACCACACGAGGCACATTCTGACGACAAGGTCACTCTGTGACCTTAACTCTTTATTCACAGGACTCCAAAGACAATGTCCCAGCGTGGGACCTCCCTCTTTATACCTGTATGATCAGGTGAGAGGGAATGTAGTCAGTGCGGTGAGAGGGAATATAGTCAGTGTGGTGAGAGGGAATGTAGTCAGTGTGGTGAGAGGGAATGTAGTCAGTGCGGTGAGTGGGGATGTTGTCAGTGCGGTGAGAGGGAATTAGTCAGTGCGGTGAGAGGGAATGTAGTCAGTGTGGTGAGAGGGGATGTCGTCAGTGTGGTGAGAGGGAATGTAATCAGTGCGGTGAGAGGGAATGTAGTCAGTGTGGTGAGAGGGAATGTAGTCAGTGTGGTGAGAGGGAATATAGTCAGTGCAGTGAGAGGGAATGTAGTCAGTGTGGTGAGAGGGAATGTAGTCAGTGTGGTGAGAGGGGATGTAGTCAGTGTGGTGAGAGGGAATGCTGTCAGTGTGGTGAGAGGGAATGTAGTCAGTGCTGTGAGAGGGAATGTAGTCAGTGCAGTGAGAGGGAATGTAGCAAGTGTGGTGAAAGGGGATGTCGTCAGTGTGGTGACTGGGAATGTAGTCAGTGCGGTGAGAGGGAATGGAGTCAGTGTGGTGAGAGGGAATGTAGTCAGTGCGGTGAGAGGGAATGTAGTCAGTGCGGTGAGAGGGAATGTAGTCAGTGCGGTGAGAGGGAATGTAGTCAGTGTGGTGAGAGGGAATGTAGTCAGTGCGGTGAGAGGGAATGTAGTCAGTGTGGTGAGAGGGAATGTAGTCAGTGTGGTGAGAGTGAATGTAGTCAGTGCGGTGAGAGGGATGTAGTCAGAGTGGTGAGAGGGGATGTAATCTGTGTGGTGAGTGTAAAGTCCTTACTCTTCAGTATGAAACCACACGAGGCACATTCTGACGACAAGGTCACTCTGTGACCTTAACTCTTTATTCACAGGACTCCAAAGACAATGTCCCAGCGTGGGACCTCCCTCTTTATACCTGTATGATCAGGTGAGAGGGAATGTAGTCAGTGCGGTGAGAGGGAATATAGTCAGTGTGGTGAGAGGGAATGTAGTCAGTGTGGTGAGAGGGAATGTAGTCAGTGCGGTGAGCGGGGATGTTGTCAGTGCGGTGAGAGGGAATGTAGTCAGTGCGGTGAGAGGGAATGTAGTCAGTGCGGTGAGAGGGAATGTAGTCAGTGCGGTGAGAGGGAATGTAGTCAGTGCGGTGAGAGGGAATGTAGTCAGTGCGGTGATAGGGAATGTAGTCAGTGCGGTGAGAGGGGATGTCGTCAGTGCGGTGAGAGGGAATGTAGTCAGTGCGGTGAGAGGGAATGTAGTCAGTGCGGTGAGTGGGAATGTAGTCAGTGTGGTGAGAGGGGATGTCGTCAGTGCGGTGAGAGGGAATGTCGTCAGTGCGGTGAGAGGGAATGTAGTCAGTGCGGTGAGAGGGAATGTAGTCAGTGTGGTGAGAGGGGATGTCGTCAGTGTGGTGAGAGGGAATGTAGTCAGTGCGGTGAGAGGGAATGTAGTCAGTGCGGTGAGAGGGAATGTAGTCAGTGTGGTGAGAGGGGATGTCGTCAGTGCGATGAGAGGGAATGTCGTCAGTGCAGTGATAGGGAATGTCGTCAGTGCGCTGAGAGGGAATGTTGTCAGTGCAGTGTGAGGGAATGTAGTCAGTGCAGTGAGAGAGAATGTAGTCAGTGTGGTGAGAGGGGATGTTGTCATTGCGCTGAGAGGGAATGTAGTCAGTGTGGTGAGAGGGAATGTAGTCAGTGTGGTGAGAGGGAATGTAGTCAGTGCTGTGTGAGGGAATGTAGTCAGTGCTTTGAGAGGGAATGTAGTCAGTGCGGTGAGAGGGAATGTAGTCAGTGCGGTGAGAGGGGATGTCGTCAGTGCGGTGAGAGGGGATGTCGTCAGTGTGGTGAGAGGGAATGGAGTCAGTGCGGTGAGAGGGAATGTAGTCAGTGTGGTGAGAGCGAATGTAGTCAGTGCAGTGAGAGGGAATGTAGTCAGTGTGGTGAGAGGGGATGTCGTCAGTGTGGTGAGAGGGAATGTAGTCAGTGTGGTGAGAGGGGATGTTCTCAGTGCGGTGAGAGGGAATGTAGTCAGTGTGGTGAGAGGGAATGTAGTCAGTGTGGTGAGAGGGAATGTAGTCAGTGCGGTGAGAGGGAATGTAGTCAGTGTGGTGAGAGGGAATATAGTCAGTGTGGTGAGAGGGGATGTCGTCAGTGCGATGAGAGGGAATGTAGTCAGTGCAGTTTTCGGGAATGTCGTCAGTGCGCTGAGAGGGAATGTAGTCAGTGTGGTGAGAGGGAATGTCGTCAGTGCGCTGAGAGTGAATGTAGTCAGTGCAGTGAGAGGGAATGTAGTCAGTGCGCTGAGAGGAAATGTATTCAGTGCAGTGAGAGAGAATGTAGTCAGTGAGGTGAGAGGGAATGTAGTCAGTGTGGTCCTTGCAGTGAGAGGGAATGTAGTCGGTGTGGTGAGAGGGAATGTAGTCAGTGCAGTGAGAAGGAATGTAGTCCGTGCGGTGAGAGGGAATGTAGTCAGTGTGGTCCTTGCAGTGAGAGGGAATGTAGTCGGTGTGCTGCCCCAGGGCTCAATGCTGGGACAATGGGCCCAATTTTGGCCATGACTTGCATGAATTTTTTTGGAGTAATTTGTTTTTTCTGGCATCAGTTAAAAAATGCCATTGTCCCCCCTCAATTTGCTCCAGAGTACGTCAGTGAAGTAGGAATTTTTTCGTGCAGTTTTTTTTTCAAAAGTGGCGTTCTCCTACACTCGCGCCAGTTTGGCCATTTCTGCCACTTTGGGCAGCTAAAACTTACTCCACATCAACTTAGGTCAGTGTATTTGGTCAGCTCTGAAAAACATTGCGTGCATTTAAGAATTCGGTGCAGGTTAGTTAATTTCAAGCACCAAGACTTACAAAGCACTAAACAAAGCACAAAAAGTAATAAGCACTCAATTAATAACAAATAAAAAATAGAAGTCCTGCCTTTATGCCAGAATCAAGTTTTTTTTTAAGTTCCCCCCGCTCCCCCATCATCAAAACACTGTCTCACCCCCCCCAAAACTCTCCTCCCCCCACCCCTCAATCAAAACTCTCGTCACTAACCAAAGCACAACCATCAATAAATAAAAAATAAAACTGAAGTCCTACCTCGGCCCAGGAAGTCAGCGGTCTGGCCAGCCGGTGCGGGAGTCCTCTCGGCCAGGGATAGCGTGTGGTGAAGGTCGGGTCATCCCTTCGGTGGGGATAGGAGCTGCGAGCAATGGGTCCTGCTCGCAGCCCGCAGGACACGGTGGGAGGGCAGGAGCATGCGTGCAGACTTCACTGCTTTCTGCGCTGGACTGTTGCTCCACCTCCCACTTCACTATCTACGCCACGCTGGAACACCGGTGACTCGGCAGAGCGAGCATAATGGGGCCATTTTGTTCTGATGCCGTTTCCAGCGCGCAATGTTGGCACATTTAAGGTAAGTGCGCCGAAAATAGGGGTTGGGGAATATTGGGCCCTTTGACTATTTCTACTTGGCCTCAATGATGTGGATTCAGAAACTCAATGCAAATTGGTCAAATTTGCAGATGATACCAAACTAGGAGGGGCAGTGGAATCAGAGAAACAGCTTAGGGAGGGACTTACAGTGGGACTCATAAAATATGTACATGGATAGAACAATGGCAGATGTAATTTAGTGCAGACAAGTGTAAAGAACTGCACATAGGAAGGAAAATAGTCAACACACATGCTCAGTGAATGGTGTTGAAGAATGAGAATTTCCATCCTGTCTTTGGTTAATTTCAATGTATTTTGGGGGCAAATAATTTTGTTTGGCAGAAAGCCATGTACATCCATTTTCCATTGCAAAATCGAGCTCCCTGAATTGTGCATTTTTTAGTCTCCCCAAGATTCCTCAGCTGAGTCCCAAATTATTTGATTTAAGTACAGAATAATGAGGGTGAGTGGTGGAACTTCTGCAGGTATTCTGTTTTTGCAGATTCATAAGGTGCAGCTGTTGCCAGGATTAACTGAGACAAGTGGAATAAGAAAGTTCGAGCTTGAACAATGTGGAGATTTTCAGGAGTGATTTGTGCAGCTTGGAAAGATTTTTGCAGTCAATTTTTGTTTCTTTTTATTGCTTCTCACTGCTTCTCTCTGAGACCACTGGGAGATTTAACTTCCCATGTCACTGAAAGTGAGAGCTTCTCAGGAGCAGATTTGGCATTCCCTGTGAGAATATCCTTGTATGCCATTATCATTGATGAGGACGTGAAGCAGCAGCACCGGAAAGCCATGTAGCTGTTAAGGAGGATGCACCTGACCAGATATTAGCCCCACATAGAATATATAGACAACATAGCTCATATGCGGACTTCAGTGAGGAGGTGTGTATAAGAAAAGTGCACTTCACATTGAGGCAATAGGGCAGCCCTGCCATCTACTGCATGCGGATTTTCAGCCATGGTCATCAGTCTGCAATGCACTCTCTGTTGCTGTGAAGGTGACAACAATATTCAACTTTTAAGGTACAGGCTCATTTGAGAAAGCTATGGGGGATCTCATGGGTAGAAAAAAAGGATGTTCGAGGAACATCATACCTTTGCGCAGGCTCTGAGGTCAGTCTCAGAGCCAGCATCAGAGTGGCCATATATTTGTCAAGTGATAAAGTGCACCACCTTTGGCATCACAGCAAGATTGCAGTGAGATAGGACCAGCGAGTTTTATGGAGTTACTGGCTTTCCCAAGATCCAGGGAGCAATTGATGGCACTCACATTGCTTTGTGACCTCCCACAAAGAAAACCCTCAAGTACCTCAGCTGAAAGGCATTCCACTCCCTCAGTGTACACATTGTGTGTGACAACATGCAAAGGATTAATTGCATAAATGCAAGATATGCTGGAAGTCATCATGATGCATTCGTCCGTTGAAATTCGGCCCTTCCTAACTTCATCAGGGAATTAAATTGTGTGAACAGATGGTTGTGGGTGACAGAGCCAGCCCTTTGCCCCATGGGTAATGGCCCCACCCAGAATGGCCCAAACAGCAGCAGAATGGCGCGACAACAAGGTATATGGCTCGACAAGAAGTGTCCTTGAGAGGAGTCTTAAAATGATGCTTTCACTGCCTGGACAGGTTGGAATTGGCTCTACAATAAGCTGCAGCTCATGTGCCAGGCATAGTTGTAGCCCACTGTGCCTCACACAACTTTACCATGAAAAAAGGCTCCATGGAAGTGTTTTAAAAAATGTTTTTTTTTTAAACACATACCATTTGGTGGCGGTCGCTGGTAGAATAGCCTGCCAACACTCACTGTCAAGAATCCCCCATAAATAATGGCCCCTCAGTTAGGGTGCAGGAGGGATGCCAGCATTTGTGGAGCCAATGGCTTCAGGAGAGTGGGTGAAACAATTAGCAGAGGAAATTCATGAGGAAAAATCAACATATTTACAAATGAAGATGTATTTTTATCTTCAACATGTGGGGCACTTGATTACTTTGCAGGAAAACAATTCAAAAATGTGTTTCTAGATCCTATTGGACATGTTCAAATCAATTCTATATCTTGTGCCAGCTCTTTTGCTCATGTTCTTTTCACTCCAGTACTGTGCTATATATGTCTTACCCTGTGGGCATAGGTATACTATTTCTGGCTGTGTCTATGCAGTTGAAAGTTAATGATGTGCCAACACTTTTTTCTGGATAAATTGCCTGTTCATTTTTGTCCTCCTTCCTTCTAAGGGGAAAGAAAAGAGTTTCTCGATACTGGAGCATGAAATGGCCTTAAGATTTCTCGACTAAGGTTTATACAGTTACCGAAAGTTTGCACAAAGGGCCCTGTTTTCAATTAAAACATTCTGTGCCACGATGTGAATTATATTTTTTCCATTTCAAGTGATAGTTTCAAACCACACATCGCTTTCATTTGTAAATTTAAATGCTCACACAAGGTTGTCTATTTCACGTAAAGGGGAGGGCAGGGGGAATGATTTTCAACTGTTGACCTACCCATTTACAAGATGTCTGGTTGTTGAAAATAGCAGGGAAACAGCAGCTGCTGCTATTTTTAAGTGAGCATGTAAGGTGAGTGTCCAGCAGTTCAGTATGAATAAGGCAGGAGGCAGGTCCTACACAGGTTGTAGGACCTCATTTGCAATTTTCAAGTGCCACATTCGCTCTGTCCATTTGTGCTGCACAGTGAGCGACCTAGCCAGTGAAACGTTTTTGGAGGGGAGTTGGCTGTGAGGAACAGTCTTGGCTCACTTGTGGAGCTGTTGGATTTTCAGCACTCCGGTTTGGTGAGCTGCCCTCTAATGCTAATTTGAGCTCGCTGACTGTATCTAATGAGGCTTAGACCTGAAAATGTTTCAGGTTTCCTGCTGATACTATTGGGTGGGCTCAGGCTGAAATTGTGCCCATTTTGGGCTTTCTGTAAGTTTGGTGCTTAACTGTCCCTAGTCTTTAAAAATAAGTTACGGTGGAAAACCTGTTCTCCCCTTAGGTTTTCAAGATTTCAGATAAAGTTTTGTAAGATTTCTAAATCTCTGGCATTTAAGTGCGACAGTGAGACGATTCTTTCTAAACAATTGGAACAGTTTATTAAAAAAACACACACATGCACATCTAACAGCAGTCGTCGATTATGCTACGGGTCTACATGAGCTACAACAGAAATACAATGAGGTTATAATAACAAGCGATATACGTTACTTCCCTTTGGCTGGCTGGTTTGAACACACGGCTTGCTGCTTGTGCCATGTGTCCAGCAGAGAGAAGAGAAAGAAAAGTCTTTGCCTGAGTTCTTTATACCTCTCAAAGCCACTGTCCCTCAAAAAGAATTGGACCTTGGTTCCAGGGCAGTTTCTTATTGGCTCTCCTCACACATGTGGCTGTCTGGCCTGGCTCATCCATTGATTGGTTCAATGGCTTTCCAATGCACAAAACCCATGTGGCAACCCTGTGGGCTTTCATTTTGTTTCAACACAAACAGGCCTTTCCATATAATCTACACTTTTAACATTTATACATACACAGAATCAATTTTAATCATTAATAAATACTTTTATTCTTACAAACTCCCCACCTTGAGGGGGAAATATCCTTATTGACCCCTCATATGGTTTATCTCCTCAGGGATCACATATCATAGACATTGAGAGGGAGAGAGAGAAAAGTGGATGGCCTGACTTGGTCTCCACCTCGTAGGGTGTAGGCCACGTAGGGGATTTAATATAGTCCATTAACATCTCCAATGGAGACTCTCCGCTTCCCGTATCTTCAGTGCACCATCGCTTCTCCATCTTCCCTCGGCTTCAGTCGTGGCCGGTGTCGTCCTGGCAATCATGAGGATCCGTAACATGGTCTGTGGGAAACAAGATCAGTGCAGTATTTACTCTTTGGCAGTTTTTAACTGATTAATGTTCTTGTACTCAACACCCTTTTTCCCCGGTAACTGAATCAAATAAACTGTGGGGTTCAATCGGTCTATAATCTTATGCGTATAGGGGGTGGTCTCGGGGGTTAGGTTCACTTCTGACCTTCTGAGCGGTTCGAATCGCTCCCACTCCCTGGGTTCTAGACTTTGGATTTATTTGGGGATGTGACAAAGTGCAGCAGCCAACTGGTTTTGGTGCAAGAAACTTTGATTTTATTTAGGAAAGAAAATACAATGTCAAAACTTACAATCTCTAGAATAAGGAATATTTCATTACACATAGAAAAGGGGTTACAGAAGATAATACACCTCCCACCCCCAAATACCTAAATCTGACTAGGTTAAACTCTAGGGCAACAGGGATAATGCTCACCAATCCTACTTTTCACAGTTAGCGGTGGTTCGCGATTTTGGGGTTCGCTAAACTCTGTAGGTTCTGCTTGCCGTACCCTGAACGTCGTGGAAGACTTCTTACTGCGTAGTCTTCAGTTGGGTGGTGTCCACTGGTGTGGTAGGCCGCGTATTGGATTTATGGGGTGAGTACCCACTTTCTTCTGCTGGAGTAAGTTTTAAAGTTCTTTTAGGTAATGTTTTACCCGTTGGTATTTATCTAGCTAAAACTTAAACTTACATTCCCCTTTTGAAATGTAATGCAGCTTACAGGCAAATACAGTTATTTTGATTACATTTCAGCATAGAGGGGGTCTGATACACCTCCATTTCTCCGGTTTTACAGAAAATAAAGGTACACAGTCAAAACACATAAGCAAAATTCTTACAACACTTGACCTGTGCATTTTTACAGCAGGTAAAAATCACAAGACAAAATCAGACATTATAATATGGTACTGCCCCTCCCTGTGCGATCCCCAAGTTTGGCCAGGGGGCGTACAGCACCCTTTGGTGCCGGACTCGCTGGCCTCTGCCTCTCACTCGGCAGGTGATACACCACAAGTAGAGGATAATCGCGAGTTGACAGACAAGTAAAATATAGGAAGCTATTTTGACCCCACCTGGGACTTCTATGTTTCTGAAAATGTCCCACCAGGGTGGAATTGTTATCTCCAGAATTTTCCTCCCTATCTCAAATGTTTTTAGTTCTCGAGTGTAGAAATGTTCCTGTGAGATTACTACAGCTTCCAGTAGAGCAGTAAGATATTCAGGTAGAGGGGCAATTTTGTAGCCAAAATGTGCAACATAATCCTGCAGGTTTGTGGTGTTTTCACTCACAGTGAGGTGAACAGTGGAGGGTTCGGGAATGGGGACAATCCGTTCCTGGGCCAGTTGACCTTTTGCCTCGGATTTAAAACAAAAACTGCTGTCACTCACCAGACACCAAAAATGTTGTCCATGCTGGCAATGGGGCACACTGGTGGTGACCCAATATGTCCCACCCCCTATGTATGCTACATGTGGAGGGACATGGTCTTGTTCCATTACCTCCATGGTGCAGTTGATCGGCTGTGCACCAGCAGCTTTAAACCGGCACTGTGGTTTAGAATAGGTGTTCAAGTGCTGGGGACACAGTATTATGTGTGTACCCCGGCTCCGGCACCCGGAGATGTCAGTACCTGTCATTTTTATTTTTTTTTTCGTTGCCAATCTTTCCAATTCTTTGTCAAATCACAAACGCCAGAGGTCACCTTGCACACATCAAGGATCACTCTGCGCCAATGCTCTTAGCCAAAAGGCCTAGAGCCACTGCACCGTTCCTGGAAGTACTGCAATACCAGGTTCGTGCCATGGAGGTGGATGGGTCAGGCCCCCCACACACCTCCGTGGAGGTGGATGGGTCAATCCACCCCACCCACCTCCTATTTCCAAAAAGCATAGGAGAACCACCTTCCTGGGGTCATGGTTTCTCCCCTGTCAGGTCAGTTACGCATGATCTTAGCCAAAAGGCCGTAGCGTGCTCCCACTTTATGACATAAGGTGGGACCGCTGTGAAACAAACGTTTGCACCTCCTTGAATGACTCCAATGTTCTCCAGCCTGTATACCGGTGCGGCTCGGGCTGTCCCACCCATGACTGGCATCCTTAGTACTATCCCCATAATGGTGTGATTAGAATGCCCGCAATCCACTGGGACAGGGTAGGTTTCAGAAGCTAGACGGAGCTGACATGGGCTTAGTTAATTACTATATGGGTGGAGGGCTGCGAAGTGCTTGTTGCTGATCCAGGAGGGGACTAAACCTTGCTTTAAATCCTCCAGGTTGTTACGGCCCTTGCTCAACAACCATCTCCCGTACAGCACACACACCTCATTCTGTGCAGCCTGGTCTGAAGCATTCCTATCCTCCCGTATGAGTGCATTTACTGTTTGTGCGTGCCTTTCCAGCTCAGCAATAACCTCTTTTAAATGGACCGTCATGACCTGGTCCTCATGTAGCTCTGAGCCCACCACTGTGTTTTCCTCTTTTAGGATCTTTCTTAGTTGGTTCTTTAAACCATTTATTTGTGTTTGCAGTTCTATATCTTCTAGGCTATTTATCACAGAGGATCCTGTATAATATGCAGCAAAAATATCGTTCCAGGTTCCCCTTCTTTGTCTCCCCATGCCCATAGTGTTCCTAGCATGTAGGGTGTATAAATCTGCTTTGTCTACGTTGCCGAAATCTAACTTGTAAAATTTTTTGAACATTTCTCTGAGTAGGGCCTGGTATAGCTGCTCCATTTCCTTTGGGCACCACGGAGGTAAGTGTCCTCAATGTCACCTCTGTGACCCGTACTCGCCCCCATTAGGGCGAGCAGGAGCAAGGCCCCTCTTATCATTCGGTACCTTCCCTGTAAGGACACAAAATAGATAACCTTTCACTTGAGAGAAACAGTTCTCTGGCTTGGCAAAGATGATCCAGTTCTACAATCTTAAACATACTTCTAAAATAATTAAATTCTAAAACTGAAACCACTAAAAATCTTAAAAACACACTTAAATCATCAGAAATGCTATATACATCCACCATCTGTCTCCAGGTGGCCAAGCTAAATCCTGTTCTGCTCCTTCCTTTTGCGGCCTCTGGGCAGCTTATATGGCTGGATGTAAGGTGGCCTGTACCACAGGACCCGGAGAGTTCTAACCGGACGTTTCCCTGAGTCCCATTTGATCGAGGGAATGGCCCCTCCTGTACTACAGCACATTACCCCTTTTGGTGTGGCTGTTAGGTTCATTTCGTTCACTGAGGGTTCTGCACAGCCGGGGGCTGCAGGCTGGGGACTCTCAGTTGGTGGCTGATCCACCACTACCTCTCCCATGAGTCCCTCACCGCCCAAGACCACTGGCTGGGGACCCCTGTCCGCAGACTGGTCCCTGATCTTGGTATTCTTTTTCGGATGGCAAACCTCCCAGGGCTGACCCACTGAAACTGGGGTGCTGGTGACCATAGTGTCTTGGGCCGTGATGTGCGGGGAGTCCTTCTTAAGGCTCTGGCTACTGGGGGTGCGTCCAAGTCCCAAATAATTGGGGGGATAGCTCCTCCAGTAAAACAGCTCACTGTCCCTCTAGGTACGGTCTGTGAGTCTGCAACGTCCCCTGTGGGCTTTCCACAGTCGGAGGCTGCTGGCTGAGGATCCCTGTCCTTAGAACCGTTCACTGTTCCTGGCTGCCCCTTGCGCTTAGCAGCTATCCCGGAGTTAAACAGTTTACACTGGTTTATGTGGAACTACTTCGTACGGCGGGGCATCTTTATGGCATAGACCATGGGACTTGCCTTGTCAACAATGTGGTTATGCCCCATGTACAGTGCCTCGCAAGCCCTTACTCGAGTGTAGTTCCGTACCATAACCTGGTCCCCTATCTCTCATTCGTGATGTTTGCGGGGCTCTAGCAGCAGTCGGTTGCTCCGATGCTGTTTTCCCATGTTGTTAGCAGCCTGCCAGTGAATCTGTTTAAGGTGTTCAAACAGATTCCTGACAAAGCTGTCCCGGCTCGGTTCCCTAAGCTGACCTTCCGTGTGTACCGGGGCTAACACATGGGTAGGGGTACACATGGCTCTGCCGGTCATGAGCTCGTACGAGGAGTACCCTGTGCTCTTTGATTGGCTTGCCCAGATCCCCATGAGGACCAGTGGCAAGACCTCCACTCACTTCTTGGGTGAGTCCCCCATCTCTTTTCGTAACCTTTCTTTAATAGTGCGTTTTAAACGCCCCACAGGCCCGGATAACTGCGGGTTGTGGGCGACATACCATTTCCCCTCGATACTGAGCACCTTAAGGGTCTCCTGCATCACCTGCCCAGAGAAGTGACTCCCTTAGTCGGACTTCACATACTGTGGTAGTCCCCACTGGGAAAACACTTCCCTGACCAGGATCCTAGCTGTTCCCAATGCAGTAGCTGTACGGCGTGGGAAGGCTTCCACCCACTTGGTGAATACATCCCCCAACACTAGGCAGTAGTTGTAGCCTCCCTGGGCAGTGGGTAGGAGCCAGATGTAATCGACCTGGATCGACTGCCAGGGTCCCTCTAATCTCCTGATATGTCCCATAGGCACCTTCCTTTTCTGGGGGGTCAGGGTTGTTGGCCACGCACACCAGACAGCCGGCACAGAACTCGCGGACATCTTCCCTGAGTCCCGGCCACCACCCTGTTCCACCCGTTGGTAGGTGGTTTCAGGTCCGGGATGTCCTGCTCCTGGACCCTCGTGGGCCAGCTGGAGGAACTCTCTCCGGTGTTGTTGCGGTACTACCCATTGCTGCCCCCTGAACAGCATGCCTTCCTTAATGGCAATAGCTGCGGTGCCGTACGGGCCGTCTATCCTTTCCCCTTTAGCTAGCGTGTTAAGGACAGTTTTGAGGACGGGGTCTGGGGTCTGAACCGTTTTCAGGTCCGGGGGCAATGCTACCCCTGCCTTCCCTGTCGTCCTAATCCCGCCCCTAACTGCTGCAATGGGGCTTGGGTTGTACGGGTCTCAGAGCTTGCTCGTGCAAGTACCTTGCTTGGCCAACATGTCAGCCTGCTGGTTTCCCTCGCGACGGGGTTCAGTGGTTGAATGTCCCTTCACTTTGTGCATATAGACCTTCCCTTCCTCCCCTACTGCAGCCATGATCTTTTCCAGTAAAGGCTTAATTGCCAGCGATCTACCGTCTGCAGATGTGTATCCGCGATGGGACCAAATAGCCAGGTATTCTATTCACGAATTGCATGTGAACATACTGTCCGAGCAAATCGTGTACGGGGTAGGGAATTCCTCGGGGTGTGTGACCATGTACACCACCGCCGACAGTTCAGCATGCTGGACACTCATGGTACTGGGGAGTTTAATTGCCAGGACAATGCCTGCTTCTGGGTCATAAACTCCGCAGCCTGTGAATCGTTCACCTGCAGATACCGTGCTTGAACCATCCTCATAGATTTTTTGGCCTGTGGGGTATAACCCGACCCGAAAGCCTATGTTAATTTCCCATACTCCTTCTACGGAACACCTGTGGGCTGTCCCTGGATAAATCATGTTGGCTGTGGGCCTTGGCTCATAGAGACCTTTTATCCTTAGGCCCATCTGGGAGAGGAGCAGGGTCCAGCGGGCACTGCTCACTGTCCCGTCCTTGATTCTCCTGTCCAGGAGCATCTGGGTGGGTGTGTGATGGGTAAGGAGTGTGATAGGGGACCCCCCTGTGAAGGTTAGTGATCTTTTCACAGCCCAGTGAGTGGCAAGGAGGTGCCGCTCACAGTTGGAGTACCGCTTCTCCACGTCAGTGAGTATCCTGAAGGAGTAGACCACTGGTCTCAGCTGGCCATGCCGCTCATGGAGCAGTACTGCGCTCAGACTGTCCCCACTGGCTGTTAACTCCAGGAAGAACTCTTTACTCCCATCAATAGCCCCTAAAGCCGGCACGGTCTGCATATCTTTCTTGAGTTGGATAAATGCTGCCTCGCAACCTTCGTCCCAATCCCACTCCACCCCCTTGTGTAGGAGTCGGAGCAGAGGGGCTGCTGTGGCTACATAATCCTCAACGAAATCTCTGCAGTACCCGGTTAACCCTAGAAAAGATCTTACTCCTGTTACTGTGTTGGGGGCAGGTAACTTCTGCATTGCTTCCCTTCTAGATTTGTCAATGGCTCTTTCCCCAGCGCGCACAGCCACTCCCAGAAATTTTACTTCCTTCTGGCCGATCTGTGCCTTCTTGGGATTAATTTTAAATCCTTCTTCCTTCAGCAGCTCCAGCAGCTCAGCCAGTAGTGGGCCATGCTCCTCCCCCTCATCTGTGAATAGGAGCAGGTCGTCCACATACTATACCTATTGTGTTCCTAACACAGATGAGGCTGCACACAGGGAAGTTAAAGTAACAGTGACCTCAGTCTTTAATAAAGCACTCCAGAGTGAGGAACAGGCCTTAGGGGCCGGCTTATATACAGTGCTCCCAAGGGATGCTGGGATCCTTTGGGACTTCAGGGGATGAGCTCCCTGGTGGCGGAACATGGGAGTGCATGCTTTACAGATGCACAACATCACTCCCCCCCCCCAAAGTCAAAGTGAAAACTATTTACAAGGTGAGGTGGTCGGGAGCTTTTCTTTCCCTGGTGGACAGCCTCGGTACAAATGTCTGTTCTGGTGTGTTGGCTGTGCCCTCGCTGGGCTGGCGTGTTGTTGGCCCTGCAGGACTGCAAGGTGAGCCTGGCCTTGCTGGGCTCTTGGGCGTGATGGGTTCAATTTCCTGGTCCGGCGTGGTGTTGTTGATCCTTTGGGTGTGTGCTGTGGGCTCGAAAAGGTGGTATCTGCTGTGCGTTGTTCAGGGCAATCTGTGAACTGCAGCCTCGTTTGGTTCAGGTGCTTTCTGAAAATTTGTCCTTTGTCGAGTTTGACTACAAACACCCTACTTCCTTCTTTAGCTAGCACCGTGCCCGCGATCCACTTGGGACAATGTCCTTAGTTTAGCACATACACAGAATCATTCAGATCAATTTCCTATGACACAGTGGCGCGACCATCGTTTACATTTTGTTGCTGCCGCCTGCTCTCTACCTGATCATGCAGGTTGGGGTGAACCAGCGAGAATCTGGTTTTAAGTATCCTTTTCATGAGTAGCTCAGCCGGGGGCACCCCTGTGAGCGAGTGAGGCCTCATGCGGTAGCTGAGCAGTATGCGGGACAGGCGGGTTTGGAGTGAGCCTTCTGTGACTCGTTTGAGGCTCTGTTTGATGGTTTGTACTGCCCGCTCTGCCTGCCTATTGGAGGCTGGTTTAAACGGGGCCGAGGTGACATGCATGATCCCATTGTGGGTCATGAATTCTTTAAATTCGGCACTGGTAAACATGGCCCGTTGTCACTGACCAGTATGTCAGGCAGGCCGTGGGTGGCAAACATGGCCCACAGGCTTTCAATGGTGGTGTTGGTGGTGCTTCCGGACATTATTTCACATTCAATCCATTTTGAAAAAGCATCCACCACCACTAGGAACATTTTACCAAGAAACGGGCCCGCATAGTCGACATGGATCCTCAACCATGGTCTGGAGGGCCAGGACCACAAACTTAGTGGTGCCTCTCTGGGCGCGTTGCTCAACTGAGCACATACGCTGCATTGCCGTACACAGGACTCGAAGTCAGAGTCGATACCGGGCCACCACACGTGGGATCTGGCTATCGCTTTCATCATTACTATACCTGGGTGTGTGCTGTGGAGATCCGAGACGAACGTCTCCCTGCCCTTTTTTGGTAGCACTACTGGTTACCCCACAACAGGCAGCCTGCTGAATGGACAGCTCATCCTTTCGCCGCTGGCACGGCTTGATTCGCTCTTGCATTTCAACGGGGATGCTGGCCCAGCTCCCATGCAGTATGCAGTTTTTTACTAGGGACAGCAGAGGATCTTGGCTGGTCCAAGTCCCAATCTGACGGGCCGTGACAGGTGATTTATCATTTTCAAACGCTTCCATGACCATCAACAAGTCTGCGGGCTGCGCCACCATCAACAAGTTAGCAGGCTGCGCCATTTCCATCCCCGTGATGGGCAATGGTAGCCGACAGAGAGCATCCGCACAGTTCTCGGTGCCTGACCTGTGGCGGATGGTATAGTTATATGCTGATAGCATGAGTGCCCACCTTTGTATGCGGGCTGAGGCATTCGTATTTATCCCCTTGTTTTCAGCGAACAGGGATGTAAGGGGCTTGTGATTGGTTTCTAGCTCAAATTTGAGGCCAAACAGGTACCGATGCATTTTCTTTACCCCGAACACACACGCTAATGCCTCTTTCTCAATCATGCTGTAGGCCCTCTCAGCCTTAGACAAGCTCCTGGAAGCATAGGCGACAGGTTGCAACTTCCCCGCAACGTTAGCTTGTTGTAATACACACCCGACTCCGTACGACGATGCGTCACATGCTAGCACAAGTCTTTTACACGGGATATACAATACAAGCAGCTTTTTGGAGCATAAAATGTTTCTGGCTTTCTCAAAAGCAATTACTTGGTTTTTTCCCCATACCCAATTCTCACCTTTGCGCAATAACACAAGTAGGGACTCTAAAAGGGTGCTTACCCCCGGTAGGAAGTTACCAAAATAGTTGATGAGTCCCAGGAACGACCGCAGCTCCGTGACGTTCTGTGGCCTAGGTGCGTTCCTGATAGCCTCTGTCTCGTCGCCATTTATTGTGTTCCTAACATAGATGAGACTGCAGACAGGGAGGTTAAAGTAACAGTGACCTCAGTCTTTAATAAGACACTCCAGAGTGAGGAACAGGCCTTCGGGGCCAGCTTTTATACAGTGCTCCCAAGGAATGCTGGGATCCCTTGGGACTTCAGGGGATGAGCTCCCTGGTGGCGGAACATGGGAGTGCATGCTTTACAGATACACAACAATACCAACTGCTGGGGTCTGCTGAAACTCTTTAAACAATTGGCCATTGTTGAAAAATTGGTGAAAAATGCTCGGGCTGTTGTGGAAGCCCTGAGGGAGACAGTTCCAAGTGTATTGCTGACCTTTAAAGGTAAAAGCAAACTTGTACTGGACTTCTCTTCATAAAGGGATGGACCAAAACTCGTTGGAATTATCCAGCACCATGAAGGTGGTCGCGGAGGCTGGGATACTTCCAATGAGGTCAGCGACGGCAGCAACCTTGGGTGCACAGGCGGGGATGTTACGGTTGAGTACTCAATAGTCCACTGTGGCTCTCCAGGAGTTGTCCGATTTCCTAACCGGCCACAATGGAGAGTTCACATGGGTGGCTATTGGTCTCAATACCCCCTGCTTAACCAAAGAACCCAAGGCTGTTTCCATGTCCTTCTCTGCCTCCCTGGGAAAATTGTACTGCTTTTGTGGTCGGATCATGGGGTCCCCATCTACGCTAACCTCAACACTGTTTATCCTTCCACAGTCGTGTTTGTGAGTCGCAAAAGCTGCAAGGCACGCTCTCACATACACTTGGTATTCCATCGGAGTGTTGCTGACCAATGATTCGAGGTCGTAACCCTCCTTTGGCTTCATAGTACACACCATCCCCTTGCCCTATTTTTCTGGGATAACCACCACCTCACTCTCCTGTCCCGTACATACTACCCCCCAAAGACAGTCGTTCCTCAAAACCACTAGGATTCAGTGGCCTCGAATAAAATCGGCCTCCAGGATCCCCTTCCCTTCCTGCTCCCACTTCATTAGGACACGAGTTTACTTGGTGTGGAGTGTTCCCAAATGAATAGAGAGCGAAACGGAGAATGAGCCAGCCTGCTCGGTGCCTGTGAAACCCACTAAGCTGTATGGGACCCTGCTAGACAGAGGTGAGATGACGGGGTTAGCTGCATTGACGAGGGTGCTTGCGGCACCGGTATCCAGCACATAAATCCCCTTCACCTGCATCTGAACGGTCGGCCTCCCCCATGCATCTTACTCGAGGGAACACAGGTGAACAGGCTGTGTCTGTTCTAGTCACTGTCCTGGATGGGATGGGGCAGATGGGATTTCGATACCAGTGGCGGCGGCTACCATCCCAGGGCCATCTAGCATTGTTCAGAGCGCAGTCAGGAATGTGTCGAATGTGTGGAGAGAGACTGGTTTCCCGGTCTCGGTCTTTTGGGCAGGGGCTGGAGAATTCTTCCCTGCGCTATTCTTCCATGGATTCCTACAATCCTTTCTCCAGTGCCCACACTTCCCGCACCCAAAGTAGGTACGCTTCGTATCGGAGGGGTTGCCCACTTCCTGGTACCATTCCCTCTTATCCTGACTAGGTCTGGTTTCGTGGACCCTTCCTTTGGGTGGGTGCTCTTCCGTTCCTCTGCAGTTGCCTGACCACTACCTTCTCAGTGGCACGGGATCTCTCGGGTCAAACCAGGCCTCAGCCTTTGCTTTGATCCATGGTGAACTGTTTGCCACTAGGCTTCGGAGCCAGCGAACTCTCTCGTCCTGGGTTAGGTTATCCCAGTCGAGAGCCCCACCACAGGTGCCTTGGTACACAGGTACAGTCCGTTTGCGAAAGCCGGTGGGGATTCCCCTGTGAGCTGCACTGTCACTTCCACTCGGGAGAAGGGACTCACATCATTACAGCCCATGGCTTCCAAAATGTCCTCTCGGATGGCAGCCTATGTACTCTGCCCCCTTTTTCTCTCGGCAGAGAGGGACTGATACAGCTTGCCATCCAGTGAGAGGAAGAGCCTTTTTGCTACCTCGGCATCATCGCACCCGTGAATATCCCCTGCCTGTTCCACTTCTATATAATGAACCGAGGGGCCTCCTTTCTGAGTGAGCTTACCCAGGTGGCTTATCATAGCCCTAAGCTGTTGGGTAGTGTGGGGAAACATGAATTGACTTTCTAGGAGCCCCTGACCCCCACCGCCGTTGGGCGGGCCAAACTTTTGTTGCCGGACTAGGCACATCGGCCTCAGCTCTGGCCCTTCTGGCTCTGGCTCGCCCACCTCTCCCTGCTGCCAAACTGAGTTGTTTCATGAGCCTCTTGCTGCCACGCATGCTTGGTATCCTGGTCGTTTGCGATGTTGTCTTGGTTGATGTTCTGAAGAAACCAGGTTAATGAAAGCTGGTGTGCTGATCTTGAAGTCTGCCAGGTCTGAAGCATGCGAAGTTGGTGTAGAAGCAATGTGGCTACTTCACTGTAAAACAGGCCCTCAATTATACCTTGAGAGCCTTGCTAATCAGCGCGCCAAATCAAACCCAATTCTTTGTCTTAATTTTGGTGGGCTTGGTAATTCTTTGTTGGATTTTGGCGAGCTCGTTAACGGTAACTTGTTTTAGGAGGTATCGATCGGTTGAATTCGAGTCATGATTGTATGAATTAATTTCGGTGTTTACGTTGTCTGCCTCGGCCTGGGTTTTCCATGCAGGCCGGATGGGCGATTAACACTATGCATGTGCTGGATGGGTTTCATGCTTAGAGCTATGGCTGGCTATCTCTGGATCAATTGTTGCTATGCTAATGTCTTCTAGGGAGCAGAGTTTTGGAGTTTACACAATTCGCCAGACAATTTGTTTTAGCTCGAATATCCGAGACAGCTCCAATACCCAAAAACTGGTCTTTTCAGAGGTTAATGTTCCCCTGGTTTTTGCAGTCCTTTTCCCTTGCAGACCCATGCATCCTTTAAAATCCCAAAGTTCATTTTAAGCGAGTCCAAAATGATCCTTCCTTAGGGTTTCTTCATACCGAGGAGGAGTCTTTGAATTTTGAGAAAACTTGAGTTTTACATGCGATCCCCACACCTGGGCTCAAAGGCATGCTTCTTCTTCCCATAATTTGGAATCATTACTAGTTTCCCACCTCGTATTCAAAGGGACGTACTTTCTTGTCAAAGTACCTTTTAATTTGTCTTCTTGACTTCCCCAATTTGGTGGCCACAAATCAATTGATCTGATCGGTGTGATCTACCACTTGTTCCAGCCATTTGGAACAACATGTTTTCATTGTCAGGAGGCTCACCCCTGTTAGTGTTAGTTGGCCTGGGTTTGTCATGAGCCTCCCTGTCATGGCCTGATATGGGGAAACCCCTGTTTTTCTATGAGGTGTGAACCTCATTACCGTTAAGCACATTGGCAGCATGTTAGCCCATTGAGCGGGGTGGTCCACGCACAATTTTTTTAACATTAATTTGAGGGTCCTGTTCCCCCTTTTGACCCCTCTGGATGACTGGGGGTGGTGAGCAATATGTAATTTGTGTTTTATCCCCAACATTTTCTGCAGCTGGGTAAAAATGTTATCGATAAAGTGTGAACCTTGATCGCTGTCCACTTGTACTGGTACTCCCCACCTACAAAACACATGATTCAATAGTGTTTTGGCTGCTGTGATTGCAGTGTTGGAGCGACAGGGGAATGCTTCGATCTATTTAGTGAATTGATCCACCACCACTAGGGCATGCTGAAAATTGCCTTGCGCCTGTGGAAGTGGCCCAATGAAATCTATCTGGAGGTGAGTCCATGGCCCTTGAGGTGTAGGTGTGCTTTGAAGCAAGGCTCGGTTAGTGCATGCGGGAGGATTGTGTTGCAGGCACAGTAATCATCGTGCCACGTATTGGTCGATTGTTTCCCTCATGGAAGGCCACCAAGCTGTGGATGCTACCTTATAGAAGGTTACCAGGGCCGAATAGTGCCCTGCTGTGGGGTGGGAGTGAAAGAGGGAGAGCAGTTCCTGACCCACCTCTGGTGGAACACACACCACTGGGCAGGCGTTTGGCTTTCTTTTGAACATCAGCAACTGTTCATCTGAGTCAGGGGCAGTGGCTAGTATGGTATTGGGAGCCCAGGCTGTTGGTTGAGGAAGGGGTCTGTCTTCCTCATGCCAGGCACTTACAACAGCATATGACCAGTATTGCTGCTGCAGGGATTTTAAATCTAGGTGATCTGTTGGAGAGGACTTGTTGACAGCATTGCAGGGCTCAATAACTATATCCTCCATCTCCCCATCAATCACAGCATCCTTGGCTGCTCTGTCTACTCTGGAATTTTCCTCACTATGTGGACCCCATTCTCTATGGGCTGCTACCTTTCCAATGAAGCAGGGCTGGGATCGCTGTTTAAGGTATGACCAGAGCAGACCCATGGACCAGGGCCTTACCGTCTATCGTACAATAGTCATTTTTGTGGTAAAGATGAGGGAGAGCATGGTGTTTATAGCATAGACACTATCAGACCAAATATTCACGGGTCTATCTGAGGTCTCCTTTACAGTAGTTAGAAGTGTTGCGATTTCTGCATATTGTGAAGACTGTCTGTTGCATCTTCGCTGGATGGTTCTTTCTGGCAATACCACAGCATATCCGGTGTGAGGGGATCCTTCAATGTGATATGATGACCCATCGATGTAGACATCTGGGGCACCCTGTATGGGCTCTTTCTGCACAGGATGGGTCTCAAAGTTAATCAGGGGTAACGGACATTCATGCGGGTCCTCCTCATAGATCAGAAATTGTGGCATCAAGGTGGTGGGTTTGGAAATGGTATCAATGTCTCTTTCCATAAATTCCAATGTCCATTTGCTGAGGTGCTGCGAGGAAACTAGTGAACCTCCAGGTTTCATCAGTAGTTTCAGAGGTGTGTGTCCGCTGTGCAGGATTGTAGCCTGTAACCTGGTAATAAAAGTAAAGTGATGTACCGACCAGAAGATGGCCAGTAGGTGGCGCTCGCATGCGGTATATGTCTTTTCTACCCCTTGCAGGGTTCGAGACGCATATGCAATTGGCTGTTGTCGATCAGCTCTCATTTGGCACAGAACTGCAGTGAGGCTTTGCTCTGTGGCCTCGACCTCCAAATGGAAGGGCTGCGTGGGGTCAGGAGGGATCAGACATGCAGCTTGCATCACTGCAATTTTTAATTTAGCCACGGACTGCAAAGGCTAGGATGAAGTTCCTTTGGTACCCCACCAAACCCAAGAATGATCATAGGGCTGTTTTCGAAGTGGGTAATGGTAGTCGCTGTATTATCTCCATCTTGTGAGAGTCGGGGGATGATCCCTCGGGAGAAATGGACACTCCGAGAAAGGTGACCCATTCTTTTACTAATTGAGCCTTATGGGGATTCACCTTTAGTCCCGCCTGAGCCAACAATGTCAAAAGTTCATGCAAAAGGGACAGATGCTCCTCCATGCTGTCGGTTGCCAGCAGTAGGTTGTCTACATACTGCAGCAAGCATTCTTTTGTGGAATATCGTGGGGGCATTGTGGAACCTCTGAGGCAGGCATGTCCAGGTGTAGCTCTGGTCCTCAAATGTGAACACAAATTTGTACTGGTCTTTCCCTTTAACAGGGATACTCCAGAATCTATTGGCGGTCGAGGGTCGAGAAGTACTTGGAACCAGCAGGAATTTGAGATAATATGGTAGGAGTTCCTCTTACTACCGGTGAGCAGGCTGGTGTTACAGAATTTAACTTTCTGTAATCAATAGTCAGTCGCCAGCTGCTATCAGGCTTTTTAACCGGCCATGCAGGTGAATTGGTTGTGAAAGCGCCTGTCCAAAGAACACCCTGCTCGACGAGGGATTTTATGGTGTCTCGGATGTAAGGGTGACTCTCCCTTGGGATGGGGTACTGGTTAGTGAATGGGTGGGGGTGTCCTCGCCTGAAATTTTTCCACAGTCATGCTTGCATGTGGCAAGCACCGTTAGGTATTTCTGAATTAGTTTTGCGACAGCTTCATTTTCGTTCCCTGGAGCGTCATACTCAGATGGCTTTTTAATAGCAAAAACCGAGTGAGCATCTGAAATTTTTATCACTTCTGCCTTATCTCTCAAACACAGTCCTGATTAGAATCTATCAGCGCCATACTGATCTGACACATCAGTCCCTAAAATTCCCTTTCAGTCGGGGGTGGTCATTGTTATATATGAATAAAGCGTGTGACTGGATACTGTGAGCTCAAAGTAAAGTGTGACCTTAGTCTTCTATTGCAGGTCTCCAGAGTGCCTCTCCAACCTGTGAGGCCTTCTTAAGTACCTGTGCTCCCAAGGGATTGTGGGATCCATTGGGACTCTAGGGGATGAGTCCTCTGGTGGCTGTACAAGGTATATACAAGTTTACATATATAACAACACTCCTCCCCAAAGTCAATAGTGTAACTATTTACAAGGTGAGTCGATCTGGGGCCTTTCTTTCCCTGGTTGATTGTCTCGGTGCAAATGCTGGTTTTATTGAATCGTTTGTTGGGCCCTCGCTTGGCTGCTGTGCAACTGTGCAGCTGGCCTTGCTGGGCTGCCTAGTGTGGTGAGTCCTGTTAGGCTGCTGCGGGTGATGGGTTCTGCTTCGTGGCGAACCGCAGTGTCGGTTGCCACTGGTGTGTATGTTGGGGGTCAAAGAAGGTTGGGTCCAAAGTTGGTTGCTCTAGATAGTCCGTGAATCTGAGTTTGATTTGGTCCAAGCATTTCCGATGAATGAGTCCATTTGAAAGTTTGACCCTGCTCCCCTCTTTGGCCACAACAGTGCCGGGAAGCCACTTGGGACTTTGTCCATAGTTCAACACAAATACAGGATCATTGATTTCAATTTTGCGTGACACATTAGCGCTATCATGATATGTATTTTGTTGAAGCCGCCTGCTCTCTACCTGTTCATGTCGATCAGGGTGAACTAACGAGAGCCTTGTCTTAAGTGCCCTTTTCATGAGCAGTTCAGCAGGTGGGATCCCAGTGAGCAAGTGGGGTCTCGTGCGGTAAGCAGGACTCGGGATAGGCGAGTCTACAGTGAGCCTTCAGTTACCCTCTTCAAGCCCTGCTTGATGGTTTGCACTGCTCTGTCTGCCTGACCATTGGATGCTGGTTTGAACGGGGAAGATGTAACATGTTTGATCCTGTTATGGGTCATGAACTCTTTGAACTCGGCACTGGTAAAACATGGCCCGTTGTCGCTCACAAGGACATCAGGTAGACCGTGCATGGCAAACATGGCTCGTAGGTTTTCAGTGGTGGCAGCAGACATGCTTGCCGAAATGATCTCACATTCAATATATTTAGAGTACGCATCTACAACCACAAGGAACATTTTACCCAAAAATGGGCCTGCATAGTTAACATGGACCCTGGACCACGGTTTGGAGGGCCAAGACCATAAACTTAGTGGTGCCTCCCTGGGTACATTGCTTAACTGCGAGCATGTGTTACATCTGTGCACGCAGGACTCGAAGTCCGCATCGATACAGGGCCACCACACGTGGGATCTGGCTATCGCTTTCGTCATTACGATGCCTGGGTGTGTACTGTGGAGGTCACTGATGAAAGAGTCTCTACCTTTCTTGGGGACCACTACCCGATTACCCCACAGAAGGCAGTCTGCCTGTAGAGACATTTCATCTTTGCGCCACTGGTACGGCTTTATCTCTTCCTGCATTTCCACTGGGACACTGGACCAGCTCCTGTGAAGCACACAATTTTTTACTTGGGACAGTAAGGGGTCCTGGCTCGTCCAGGTTCTAATCTGTCGGGCTCACTCTAAAATGCTTCCATAACCATGACTAAATCTGCAAGCTGCGCCATTTCCACCACCCATGGTGGGCAATGGCAGCCTACTGAGAGCATCGGCACAGTTTTCTGTGCCTGTCCTGTGGTGGAGGCGTAGTTATATGCGAACAACGTGAGCGCCCATCTCTGGATGACTTTAATCTATATATTGATTGGGCTAATCAAACTGGTAGCAATGCGGTGGAGGAGGATTTCCTTGAATGCATTAGGGATGGTTTTCTAGACCAATATGTCAAGGAGCCAACTAGAGAGCTGCCCATCCTAGACTGGGTGATGTGTAATGAGAAAGGACTAATTAGCAATCTTGTTGTGCGAGGCCCCTTGGGGAAGATTGACCATAATATGGTAGAATTCTTTATTAAGTTGGAGAGTGACACAGTTAAATCAGAAACTAGGGTCCTGAACTTAAGGAAAGGTAACTTCGATGGTATGAGGCATGAATTGGCTAGAATTGACTGGCAAATGATACTTAAAGGGTTGACGGTGGATAGGCAATAGCAAACATTTAAAGTTCACATGGATGAACTTCAACAATTGTACATCCCTGTCTGGAGTAAAATTAAAACGGGGAAGGTGGCTCAACCGTGGCTAACAAGGCAAATTAAGGATGGTGTTAAATCCAAGGAAGAGGCATATAAATTGGCCTGAAAAAGCAGCAAACCTGAGGACTGGGAGAAATTTAGAATTCAGCAGAGGACGACAAAGGGATTAAATAAGAGGGCGAAAATAGAGTACGAGAGGAAGCTTGCCGGGAACATAAAAACTGACTGCAAAAGCTTCTATAGATATGTGAATAGAAAAAGATGCATGAAGACAAACATAGGTCCCTTGCAGTCGGATTCAGGTGAATTTATAATGGGGAACAAAGAAATGGCAGACCAATTGAACAAATACTTTGGTTCTGTCTTCACGAAGGAAGACACAAATAACCTTCCGTAAGTACGAGGGGACCGAGGGTCAAGTGAGAAGGAGGAACTGAAGGATATCCTTATTATGCGGGAAATTGTGTTCGGGAAATTGATGGGATTGAAGGCCGATAAATCCCTGGCCTGATAGTCTCTATCCCAGCGCACTTAAGGAAGTGGCCCTAGAAATAGTGGATGCATTAGTGATCATTTTCCAACAGTCTATCGACTCTGGATCAGTTCCTCTGGACTGGATGGTAGCTAATGTAACACCACTTTTTAAAAAGGGAGGGAGAGAGAAAACGGGTCATTATAGACCAGTTAGCCTGACATCAGTAGTGGGCAAAATGTTGGAATAAATTATTAAGAATGAAATAGCAGCGAATTTGGAAAGCAACGACAGGATCGGTCCAAGTCAGCATGGATTTATGAAAGGGAAATCATGCTTGACAAATCTTCTGGAATTTTTTGAGGATGTAACTAGTAGAGTAGACAAGGGAGAACCAGTGAATGTGGTGTATTTGGACTTTCAAAAGGCTTTTGACAAGGTCCCACACAAGAGATTAGTGTGCAAAATCAAAGCACGTGGTATTGGGGGTAATGTATTGACGTGGATAGAGAACTGGTTGGCAGACAGGAAGCAGAGAGTCGGGATAAACGGGTCCTTTTCAGAATGGCAGATAGTGACTAGTGGAGTGCCGCAGGGCTCAGTGCTGGGACCCCAGCTCTTCACAATATACATTAACAATTTAGATGTAGGAATTGAGTGTAATATCTCCAAGTTTGCAGATGACACTAAACTGGGTGGCGGTGCGAGCTGTGAGGAGGATGCTAAGAGGCTGCAGGGTGCCTTGGGCATGTTAGGTGAGTGGGCAAATGCATGGCAGATGCAGTATAATGTGAATAAATGTGAGGTTATCCACTTTGGTGGCAAAAACGCAAAGACAGAATATTATCTGAATGGTGGCAGATTAGGAAAAGGGGAGGTGCAACGAGACCTGGTTGTCATGGTTTATCAGTCATTGAATGTTGGCATACAGTTGCAGCAGGCGGTAAAGAAGGCAAATGGTATTTTGGCCCTCATAGCTGGGGGATTTGGGTATAGGAGCAGGGAGGTTTTACTGCAGTTGCACAGGGCCTTGGTGAAGCCTCACCTGGAATATTGTGTTCAATTTTGGTCTCCTAATCTGAGGAAGGATGTTATTGCTATTGAGGGAGTGCAGCTAAGGTTCACCAGACTAATTCCCGGGATGGCCGGACTGACATATGAGGAGAGACTGGATCAACTGGGACTTTATACATTGGAGTTTAGAAGGATGAGAGGGGATCGCATAGAAACATACAAGATTCTGATGGGAAGCGACAGGTTAGATGCGGGTAGATTGTTCCCGATGTTGGGGAAGTCCAGAACCAGGGGACACAGTCTTAGGATAAGGGGTAGGCCATTTAGGGCTGAGATGAGGAGAAACTTCTTCACTCAGAGAGTTCTTAACCTGTGGAATTCCCTACCGCAGAGAGTTGTTGATGCCAGTTCGTTAGATATATTCAAGAGGGAGTTAGATATGGCCCTTACGGCTAAAGGGGTCAAGGGGTATGGAGAGAAAGCAGGAATGGGGTATTGAGGGAATGATCAGCCATGATCTTATCGAATGGTGGTGCAGGCTCAAAGGACCGAATGGCCTAATTCTATACCTATTTTCTATATTTCTATGTTGTAACACAAAGGCAGAATATTATCTGAATGGCAGCAGATTCGGAAAAGGGAAGGTACAACGCGACCTGGGTGTCGTGATACATCAGTCATTGAAGGTTGGCATGCAGGTACAGCAGGCGGTGAAGAAGGCAAATGGTATGTTGGCCTTCATAGCTAGGGGATTTGAGTATAGTAGCAGGGAGGTCTTACTGAAGTTGTACAGGGCCTTGGTGAGGCCTCACCTGGAATATTGTGTTCAGTTTTGTTCTCCTAATCTGAGGAAGGATGTTCTTGCTATTGAGGGAGGGCAGCGAAGGTTCACCAGACTGATTCCAGGGATGGCTGGAATGACATATGAGGAGAGACTGGATCAACTGGGTCTTTACACATTGGAGTTTAGAAGGATGAGAGGGGATCTCATCAAAACATATAAGATTCTGGCGGGACTGGACAAGTTAGATGCGGGAAGAATGTTCCCGATGTTGGGGAAGTATAGAACCAGGGGACATAGTCTTAGGATAAGGGGTAGGCCATTTAGGACTGAGATGAGGAGAAACTTCACTCAGAGTTGTTAACCTGTGGAATTCCCTGCCGCAGAGAGTTGTTGATGCCAGTTCATTGGATATTCAAGAGTGAGTTAGATATGGCCCTTACGGCTAAGGGGATCAAGGGATATGGAGACAATGCAGGAAAGGGATACGGAGGGAATGATCAGCCATGAACTTATTGAATGGTGGTGCAGGCTTGAAGGGCCGATTGGCCTACTCCTGCACCTATGTTTCCATGTTTCTATGAATGTGGGCCGATACATTCGTATTTATCACCTTACTCTCGGAAAACAGTGATGTTAGCGGCTAATGGTCCGTTTCCAATTCAAATTTTAGCTCAAACAGATATTGATGCATTTTCTTTACCCCATAGACACATGCCAATGTTTCTTTTTCAATCATGCTGTAGGCTTTCCCAGCCTTAGACAGACTTCTGGATACATAAGCCACCGGTTGCAATTTCCCAGATTCATTAGCTTGTTGCAATACACACCCGACATCGTATGACAACGCATCACATGCTAGTACCAAACGCTTACATGGATCATACAACACAAGCAATTTGTTTGAGCATAATAATTTTCTAGCTTTTACAAAGGCATTTTCTTGGCTTTTGCCCCATACCCATTCGTCTCCTTTATGCAGTAAGGCGTGCAGTGCTTCTAACAATGTGCTGAGACCCGGTAAGAAGTTACCAAAGTAGTTCAGGAGTCCTAGAAACGACTGCAGCTCTGTTACGTTCTGTGGCCTCGGTGCGTTAACGATTGCCTTCGTCTTTGAATTGGTGGGCCTGATGCTGTGTGCAGCAATCCTCCTTCCCAGGAACTCCACTTCAGGCGCTAGGAAAACGCACTTTGAGCGTTTCAACCTGAGCCCCACGCAGTTGAGTCAACTAAGAACCTCCTCCAGGTTCTGCAGATGCTTGACTGTGTCCCGACCTGTAACGAAGATGTCGTCCTGGAAGACCACCGTGCGGGACCGACTTCAGTAAGCTTTCCATGTTTCTCTGGAATATCGCCACGGCTGATCAAATTCCAAACGGGCAACTGTTATAAATGAAGAGACCTTTGTGCGTGTTGATGGAAGTGAGGCCCTTCGCTGATTCTTTCAGCTCCTGCATCATGTAGGCCGACGTCAAGTCCAGCTTCGTGAACATCTTTCCTCCTGCCAGTGGAGCGAAAAGGTCGCCAGCCTTTGGTAGTGGGTATTGATCCTGCAGGAGAAACGATTGATAATTACTTTGTGATCAACACAGATTCTGACGGTGCCGTCTCCCTTGAGGACTGGAACAATCAGACTGGCCCACTTGTTGAATTTGATTGGCGAAATAATGCCCTCTCATTGCAGCCGGTCCAGCTTGATTTCCACCCTCTCTCTCATCATGTACGGTACTGCTCTCGCCTTGTGATGGATGGGTCGCGACCCCGGAATTAGGTGGATTTGCACTTTTGTTCCTTGGAACTTCCCGATGCCTGGTTCGAACAGTGAAGGGAACTTGTTTAAGACCTGGGCACACGAAGTGTCGTCAGCGGACGAGAGTGCTCGGACGTCGTCCCAGTTCCAGAATATCTTTCCCAGCCAGCTCCTGCCAAGCAGCGTGGGATCATCGCCCGTTACCACTCAGAGTGATAGCTTGTGCACCGCTCCATCGTAGGAGACCTTTAGAGTAGCACTGCCGATTACGGGAATCAGTTCCTTTGTGTAAGTTCTCAGTTTCGTGCGACTGGGAATCAAGACTGGCCTTGAGGCCTTGCTGCACCACAAGTTTTCGAAAGTCTTTTTGCTCATAATGGACTGGCCCATACACGTTTCCAGCTCCATTGACACCGGGAGTGCATTTAATTCAACCTTCAGCATTATCGGAGGATACCTTGTGGTAAATGTGTGCACCCCATATACCTCTGCCTCCTCGGTCTGAGACTCTGGTTCATCGTGATCCGCCGTGAATCTGTCCTCCTCTGCAACATGGTGGTTTGCAGGATTAACAGGGTTTGCAGCTCGCCTGCACATACGTTGGAGGTGTCCCATTGTTCCACAGCCCTTGCAAACGTATCCTTTGAAGCGGCATGAATGGAAGTGATTATCACCCCCGCAGTGTCAACAAGCTGTTAATGGCCTTGCATTCACCTTGATGGTGGACTCTGAGACATCTGCGGACATGCAGCTGCAGGCAAGCTGCATCCCTGTACATTGCAATTTGAAAACAACATCACTTTGTTCACAGTACTTGTAGCAGCACTCGTGTGCTGAGAGATTTGCTCAGTATTGTCACTGGTGGCAATGAAGGCCTGGGCTATCACTTTGGCCTTACTCAAGGTTGGGGTCTTTACAGTCAAAAGTTTGCCAAGTATTACTTCATGGCCAATGCCAAGGACGAAAAAGTCTCTGAGCATGTGCTCCAAATGTCCTTCAAATTCACAATGTCCTACAAGGTGTCATAGCTCAGCGACATAACTTACCACTTCCTGCCCTTCAGACCTTTTGTAGGTGTAGAACTGGTACCTCGCCATCAGAACACTTTCCTTCAGGTTCAGATGCTCCCGGACCAGTGTGCACAAATCATTGTACGATTTATTTGTGGGTTTTGCTGAAGTGAGCGTATTTTTCACGAGGTCATACGTTGGTGTCCCACAGACGGTGAGGAGAATCACCCTTCGTTTGGAAGAGTTCGCTTCTCCTTCCAGCTCATTGGCCACGAAGTATTGGTCAAGTCACTCTACGAAGGTTTCCCAATCATCTCCCTTGAGAATTTCTCCAGGATGCCCACTGTTCTCGGCATCGTTGGGTTTGTCATCTGTTTATCGTCACCAGTTGTTATATATAAAGAAAGAGTCTGACTGGAAACTGTGAGCTCAAAGTAAAGTGTGACCTTAGTCTTTTATTGAAGGTCTCCAGAGTGCCTCTCCAGCCTGTGAGGCCTCCTTAAGTACCTGTGCTCCCAAGGGATTGTGGGATCCCTTGGGACTCCAGAGGATGAGCCCTCTGGTGGCTGTACAAGGTATATACAAGTTTACATACATAACAGCCATCAGCATAGGTGCTGGGACCTTACAGGTGAGGCCTCCCAACTGAAGTTCGTGGCCTTTCCTGTATACTCGGTGGTTGTATCATCGTTAAACCCTTTAAGGGTAATATAATCCTTGCCCGCAGCCGCATAGCGTTGAGGGTATGGGGTGTGGATGATGGTAATGGCTGAGCCAGTATCGATAAGCATAATCTGCTGTCTGCCTCCTTTTAAGGCAACAAGGACTACTGGTCTCCTGCTACCATCATGCCGGAACCCCACTTCTGACCAATCTTTGGGGACCGAACTCTGTCATAGGTTCAATCCTGGAATGGGTCTCTCTAATGAGTGTGCATTGACGATTGCGTGCACCGGTAAATGATTTTATAGCCTCTCCATAGCAATTTGGGTTTGTATGAGGGTTATCAATTGATCCAATCGTTGATCTATCCCAGAGGGCTTGGATTCATCCCTCAGAGGCATCTATGCATTGCAACATGGTTTGGTGCTGGTCTGGGTCTGCTGCAGTCTTTTGCTAAGTGGCCTACCTTCTTACAATTAAAGCACTGTCTCTTAAAGGGGTAGTTTCGAAATCCCTCCACCATTGACACTGGTTTATTTTTGTGGGTGGTGGCTTCACCTTTAACTGGTCTTTTACCATCTCCCAGGCTCTTTGAGCGCTGGTCTCTATATCTGTCCACTGATTGGTGGGCCTCATGGCTATTCCCAGAGTGATTTAACTAAAGGGTGGAGTTGGATCAGGAACACCGATTTAAATTGTTCCTGATTCTTTCCTACTGTAGCATTTGCGGGTGCCTGGTTCTGCGTACGTTGATAGATATCGTACAGGCGATTACTGAAGGCTCTAGGGTCTCTTCTGGGCGCTGCTTGGTCGGATTAAGCAGAGCCACTAAGTTCAAGTTTTGGATCCCTAAATGGTTTAGGAGCTCGGTCATGAGTACATCGGCTGCTGCGACAGGCTGGAGGATTGCTTCTGGCAGATTATCTTTTAGGGAAGTGGAACAGGCCAAGAGGAGGACTCGTATTAAGTCTCCCTCTTCCAACTCGGGGCCATCCCTCCTGAAGTTTGACCAGCTCCCATTAACTTCCAGTGGGTCATCCTCATCATTAATGGGCCCAAACTCGTGGCTCCACGCCGTGGCGTCAGCGTCAGATATGGGTCGTGCGTCGGTATGGTCACTAGTGATGTGGCCGTGCGCATTACGTCGTGAAGAAGTGGTTACTACGGCTACGATTGGCTCTTGTGTTTCCATGGTATCCCATTCTACACCACTCTCTTGGGGATTATACTGACTTCCTTCCTCTTCCCAATCTATCTCCCCCTTGTCCCCTTCTGTCTCTGTTATGGCTCCCTGTTTTACTGCGGATACCAGGGCCTGCTGCTACCCTAACTTAGTTTTTAGCCTCGCTATTTCTAGTTGGCACTGGGAGTGATCTGCCTCCCTATGTGGCTTCTTAATTACTTCCCTTAATTCTCCCCTAGCATCTTCTATCTCTTGCTGGACTCTCAAGTTTTCCAATTTATACTTTTTTAACTCTAATTTGTTTTCATTTGCTTCAACAACGGCTGCGGTGGCATTTAAGTTTGAGAGACTTTGTTGTTGTAGCAATGAAGTTGCCTATTTGACCCCTCTTTCTAATTGCTTAATACTGTGGTTTAATTGGTTAATTTCTTGTCTTAAATGCTGTATTTCTACCTCTTTTAACTGCTTCACAAGTTAGAGGCCTTCTTCCTTTTGTTGTTTTATACCTTCAAATCTCTCTTTTAGTTGAATCTCTTTTACTTTCAATTCTTTCAAATCTTGGATCACTTTGGCATCCTGTCTCATTAATTCCTCATCTCTCCGGGCACAATAAAATGCGCTGAAGGCCACGAGACTGTTTGCCCATTTTGACCTTATCTTTCCCTTATCTACCCTTTCCTGGATAAGTTTCATCATCTCCCCAAATGACGCAGGTTGACCCCCGTGGATGTGCCGTGCCTGTGCCTTTCACTTTTCTATGTTTTGTATCGGGAACTTTTTGAACAACTTCTCCTGATAAACTAGCTCAACATTTCTTTTTATTGTTGGCTTTCTGTCCATGACCGATCCCTTCATCCTGTGTCTTTTGAATATAACTACTGGTGGGTCCCTACTTAAACAGTTACAACCAACTACACTTAAACAGTTACAACCAACTACACTTAAACAGTTACAACTATCGAGACGACCATTCCTTAAGATGCCATTTCTCCCGATTCGTTTCATCGTTTCAAGCTATACTTCGCAACACAGTTTAGAATTGCAACTCCCGAAATTTCCAATTGTTCAAAAGAATCATCAGAAAGCTGTCTCACCAGTTGCCCGAATTCTCCACCAAGTATAAGATTTCTAAATCTCTGGCATTTAAGTTCGACAGTGAAATGATTCTTTCTAAATAATTGGAACAGTTTATTAGAAAGCACACACACATGCACATCTAACAGCAGTCATCGATTATGCTACGGGTCTACCTGAGCTACAACAGAGATACAATGAGGTTATAATAACAAGCGATATACGTTACTTCTCTTTGGCTGGCTGGTTTGAACACACGGCTTGCTGCTTGTGTCATGTGTCCAGCAGAGAGAAGAGAAAGAAAAGTCTTTGCCTGAGTTCTTTATACCTCTCAAAGCCATTGTCCCTCAGAAAGGATTGGACCTTGGTTCCAGGGCAGTTCCTTATTGGCTCTCCTCACACATGTGGCTGTCTGGCCTGGCTCAGCCATTGATTGGTTTAATGGCTTTCCAATACACAAAACCCATGTGGCAGCTCTGTGGGCTTTCATTTTGTTTCAACACAAACAGGCCTTTCCGTATAACCTACACTTTGAACATTTATACATACACAGAATCAATTTTAATCATTTACAAACACTTTTATTCTTACAGTTTGCAACTGTATCTTATGAAGGACACTAGTGAATTTAAATCACAATAATGAAAACATTAATGACTTTCATAGAATAGAATCATAGAAATTTACAGCACAGAAGGAGACCACTTCGGCCCATTGAGTCTGCGCCGGCCAACAAAGGAGCTATCCAGCATAATCCCACTTTCCAGCTCTTGGTCCATAGCCCTGTAGGTTATGGTACTTCAAGTTTACATCCAAGTACTTTTTAAATGTGGTGAGGTTTTCTGCCTTTACCAAACCCCCACCATCTTCTGGGTGAAGACATTTCCAATCAAATTCCCTCTAAACCTTCTACCAATTACTTTAAATCTATGCCCCTTGGTTGTTGACCCCTCTGCTAAGGGAAATAGGTCCTTCCTATCCACTCTATTTAGGCCCTTCATAATTTTATACGCCTCAATTAGGTCTCCCCTCAGCCTCCGCTGTTCTAAAGAAAACAACTCCAGCCTATCCAATCTTTCTTCATAGCTAATCTATTCTCTAGTCCAGGCAACATCCTCATAAATCTCCTCTGTGCCCTCTCTAGTGCAATCACATCTTTCTTATAATGTGATGAGTAGAACTGCACGCAGTACTCTAGCTGTAGCCTAACAAGTGTTTTATACAGTTCAAGCATAACCTCCCTGCTCTTGTATTCTATGCCTCGGCTAATAAAGGCAAATATTCCATATGCTTTCTTAACCGCCTTATCTACCTGGCCTGCTACCTTCAGGGATCTGTGGACATTCATTCCAAGGTCCCTTTGTTCCTCTACACTTCTCAGTGTCCTACCTTTTAATGTGTATTCCCTTGCCTTGTTAGCCCTTCCCAAATGCATTACCTCACACTTCTCCGGGTTGAATTCCATTTGCCACTGTTCTGCCCACCTGACTAGTTCATTGATATCTTCCTGTAGTCTACAGCTTTCTTCTTCATTATTAACCACACAGCCGAAATTAGTATCATCTGCAAACTTTTTAATCATACCCCCAATATTCAAGTCTAAATCATTGATAGATATTACAAAAAGCAAGGGACCTAGAACTGAGCCCTGTGGAACCCCACTGGAAACATCCTTCCTGTCACAAAAACACCCATCAACCATTACTCCTTGCTTCCTGCCTCTGAGCCAATTTTCGATCCAACTTGCTGCTTTGCCCTGGATCCCATGGGCCTTTACTTTTGTGACCAGTCTGCCATGTGGGACCTTATCAAAAGTCTTGCTAAATCCATATACACTACATCAAATGCACTACCCTCATCGACCCTCCTTGTTACCTTCTCAAAAAATGCAATCAATTTAGTCAGACATGACCTTCACTTAACAAATCCATGCTGACTGTCCTTGATTAATCTGTGTCTTTCTAAATGAAGAGTTATCCTGTCCCTCAGAATTTTTTCCAATAATTTTCCCACCACTGAGGTTGGGCTGTTTGGCCTGTAATTACTCGGTCTATCTCTTTCTCCCTTGTTAAACAAGGATACCACGTTAGCAGCCCTCCAGTCCTCTGGCACCACACCTGAAGCCAGAGAGGATTGGAAAATGATGGTCAGAGCCTCTACTATTTCCTCTTTTTCATCGCTTAACAGCCTGGGATATATTTCATTTGGGCCTGGGCATTTAATTACTTTCAAAGCTGCTAAACCCCTGAATACTTCCTCTCACTATGTTTATTTCATCTAATATTTCCCACACCTCCTCCCTGATTGCAATGTATGCATTGTCCCTCTCTTTTGTGAGGACAGATGCAAAGTATTTATTAAGAATCATACTCATGTCTTCTGCCTCTACACACAGATTACCTTTATGGTCTCTAATAGACCCTACTTTGTAATATAACTTCCTCAATCTGCTATTTTAACGTCTAGATATTGCACAGCATGATTTCAATCCACAGACAGTATGGTAATATAGAGACAAGATATAATCATTAGTGAAGTGGGTTGTGTGATGAGTTGTTTCATTTGGGGAAATATTAATAATTTTTCAGTTTAAAAACTGGACAGCGATTTCCTTTAGCTAGAAATAACTCTAATTATTTCTAGCCCTGAATCTAGGAGCACAATTAAAGTACTGCTGGTTACTGATCCTGAGGGAAAACCCTGGCTGGGGATTAATTGTTTGTGCAATGTTCAGGTACCAATATTGAAGAATAATCTCTGTACCAGACTGTATAAAATCTTACAGTCCAGCATGGGGTAGGTAGTTGCAAGATTTCCTGGAAGTCATGAGGCTGAAATCACTGGCAGTTATATTTCCTCTTTTACCAATGTTTCTACTTTAGCTACAATAGTTTTGTAAAGGAACTTCTCAAATGCTCTCTGAAAGTCAACATACTACCCATTAACGTTCTCACTTTCACGAACTAACTTCATTCTATCCTCAAATCATTTTGTTGGGTTGAACCCACCTTATATATTCCAATCACTTTGCATGATTTTATGCTAAGTTACATGTGAGAATTATTGAAATTTGGCATAATAGGTAATCTTATTCCAGCTATGTCTGGATTTCCTGATCTATAAATTAAATCTTCATTGATTTTACAACCTGTACACACATATAATTTTTTCCAGCTGGAGACTTCTCAAGACTGTCTATCATTTTTTCTTCTATGTTTTTTCACAATGTTCTTTTTCAGTTCCTTATCTTATCACCAAGTGTTCCAGATTATCATTTCTTTCATTCATTGTATTATATAAAGTATTGCTTTTTTATTATATTTCTAACTATTGTACTTCAATTTATTTTTAAACCTGTTTGTCGTCATAAACTTGACTGGTGAATGGCGGAGGATAATGAGAAGCCCCTTATTTTAATCTCCATCATTTTTATAGATAGAATTGGATAAATGTAATTTATTTTAAAGACAAATAAGGAATAGTTACTCAAATAAAATCTCCTGGAAATAAAAAAAGCATTTTCCTGGCATTGGAGGTACCATTACACCATCGAAATTGGTTATGTTGTCGCCAAATATATACAGTATATTTTTTTCTTGTTCAAAAGCAGTAAACATGGGGGTGAAAATTCGGTCGCGCCTCATTTGGGGCGGTAACCCAAGCGGTGAGGTAATTTTATCGTTGAAAAAGTTTGCGCCCTCTGCCCAGAAATTCGTCAGAATTGGGCGAGGAGCTAACAAGGGCACTAAATTAGCCATTGGACACCAGAGCTGGGGGGGCCATAACGAAAGTTTGGTTGGTAAATTTGGCGGAACCATTGCGCATGCATGGAACGCCGAGTCAGACCCTGGGAACAGCCGAGTCTTAAAGGCGCGGCAACTTATATTCATGCATGCGCAGTTCCATCTCCACAGGGTCTTCAGAGTGCGAAAATGGAGGAGCAAGGAGAACGCCAGCTGTCTACCCGCTCTCACCCATCGCCCTTGATGCCTTGCTGAAGGCAGTGGAGAGTTGCTGGAGTATACTCCAGCCTGGAGGGGGACGATTGCAGAAGGCTCTGGAGGGAGGTGGCTGAGCACGTTACAGCCTGGAGTGCAGTGTCAACAACAGCGACCCAATGTCGCAATACATTCAACAGTCTTAATATGGTCATCAGGGTGAGTAGCGTTTCCATTCACCTTCCAATGCTTTCATATGCACCACATTCTCCCACACAATGTAAAGATTTTGCAATGCCTACACCTTCTCTATGTGTACCAGGCCAATCTCCTCCATGCTGAAGCCAGACATGCCCTAACCATCTAAGCATCTCTCACCTTCTACCTCCTTACTCAGCATGAGTGCACCTACCAGCACCTTTCAGCTCTTCATATGCCATCCCAGTCCAAGCCTCATACTTACTGGTAGTTGCTTGTGCCCCAGACCCACAGTTCACATATCCACTGTGTGATGCCATGCAGCATGAACTGCCGATATGCACACTTCGCCATCTTACTGACAAGTACCCTACTGCAGACACATGTGGCACACCAGCACCTATTCACTAAGGAGGATACAAACAAGCTTCCGGATATAAAAGGGGTCAGAGGGTCTATTAAGGAGGGGGAACTGAGGGAAATCTTTATTAGTCGGGAAATTGTGTTGGGGAAATTGATGGGATTGAAGGCTGATAAATCCCCAGGGCCTGATGGACTGCATCCCAGAGTACTTAAGGAGGTGGCCTTGGAAATAGCGGATGCATTGACAGTCATTTTCCAACATTCCATTGACTCTGGATCAGTTCCTATGGAGTGGAGGGTAGCCAATGTAACCCCACTTTTTAAAAAAGGAGGGAGAGAGAAAACAGGGAATTATAGACCGGTCAGCCTGACCTCAGTAGTGGGTAAAATGATGGAATCAATTATTAAGGATGTCATAGCAGTGCATCTGGAAAATGGTGACATGATAGGTCCAAGTCAGCATGGATTTGTGAAAGGGAAATCATGCTTGACAAATCTTCTGGAATTTTTTGAGGATGTTTCCAGTAAAGTGGACAAAGGAGAACTAGTTGATGTGGTATATTTGGACTTTCAGAAGGTTTTCGACAAGGTCCCACACAAGAGATTAATGTGCAAAGTTAAAGCACATGGGATTGGGGGTAGTGTGCTGACGTGGATTGAGAAGTGGTTGTCAGACAGGAAGCAAAGAGTAGGAGTAAATTGGTACTTTTCAGAATGGCAGGCAGTGACTAGTGGGGTGCCGCAAGGTTCTGTGCTGGGGCCCCAGCTGTTTACATTGTACATTAATGATTTAGACGAGGGGATTAAATGCAGTATCTCCAAATTTGCGGATGACACTAAGTTGGGTGGCAGTGTGAGCTGCGAGGAGGATGCTATTAGGCTGCAGAGTGACTTGGATAGGTTAGGTGAGTGGGCAAATGCATGGCAGATGAAGTATAATGTGGATAAATGTGAGGTTATCCACTTTGGTGGTAAAAACAGAGAGACAGACTATTATCTGAATGGTGACAGATTAGGAAAAGGGAAGGTGCAACGAGACCTGGGTGTCATGGTACATCGTCATTGAAGGTTAGCATGCAGGTACAGCAGGCGGTTAAGAAAGCAAATGGCATGTTGGCCTTCATAGCGAGGGGATTTGAATACAGGGGCAGGGAGGTGTTGCTACAGTTGTACAGGGCCTTGGTGAGGCCAAACCTGGAGTATTGTGTACAGTTTTGGTCTCCTAACTTGAGGAAGGACATTCTTGCTATTGAGGGAGTGCAGCGAAGATTCACCAGACTGATTCCTGGGATGGCGGGACTGACCTATCAAGAAAGACTGGATCAACTGGGCTTGTATTCACTGGAGTTCAGAAGAATGAGAGGGGACCTCATAGAAACGTTTAAAATTCTGACGGGTTTAGACAGGTTTGATGCAGGAAGAATGTTCCCAATGTTGGGGAAGTCCAGAACCAGTCTGAGGATAAGGGGTAAGCCATTTAGGACCGAGATGAGGAGAAACTTCTTCACCCAGAGAGTGGTGAACCTGTGGAATTCTCTACCACAGAAAGTAGTTGAGGCCAATTCACTAAATATATTCAAAGGGAGTTAGATGAAGTCCTTACTACTCGGGGGATCAAGGGTTATGGCGAGAAAGCAGGAAGTGGGTACTGAAGTTTCATGTTCAGCCATGAACTCATTGAATGGCGGTGCAGGCTAGAAGGGCTGAATGGCCTGCTCCTGCTCCTGCACCTATTTTCTATGTTTCTATGTAACCAAAATAATGATGCCCCCCTCCTTTTTGCCTTCCTGCCCCCAGCTGATAACCGCACTTCTGTTGCTTTGTGCTTATAGATGATGAGCCAGAAGAGCCGCAGCCTGCCCGTCAACCTACGTCTTCAGATGATGGGGCAGATGAAGAGGAGGAGATGGATCAAATGGAGAGACCACGCTCCTGGCCCCAGCGGCCTGCAGCAACACCCAGGGGGAAGCTTGGGGGCTACCTCTCTGGAGGTTAAGTTGGCCCATAAGTCCTGCTCACAGACAGGCAGATGAGGACCTGATCTTGGAGACTATGTCCAGGGATTCAATGCAGATGTACCGCGAGCTCATGGCTGCATTGTCGAGGATCTCGCCAAGTGTGGATGCAGTTGCGTTGAATGTGATGGAGGCCACCTCAATCTTGGCATTTGAGGGTTGGGAGCCCGTCCAGCCCATTTTTGGTAGATTAGAACGGATGTTGGAGGCCACAAGTGACCACTGGGGTCCAAGACATGGTTGACGTGGCAGTAGCCATTGAGTGACAGGTTGAGACCATGCAACTCCTGCATTCTGCCATGTTATCAGTGCGTGCTGGCATCAATGTGCTGTGTGCTCTGATGCAGGGTCAAATTGATGCCATGCAAGCACTGACTGCTGCCATCGTGTCTGGATCCTCATCAATCTAACAGGGAGGTAATGGTGCCGAAGTAGGCCAGCAATCTGCACTCCACCAGATTGCTCTGGGGGAGTGGCAGGCCATTGGTCGGGATGGAATGTGACCACTCGGTATCCCAACACTGCCATTCTGTCTTTGCACCTGCTGCGGTCTGCACCCCAGCCATCCCACACAGCTGCTGCACATTCTCAGGTGGGCCTGTCAGCAGTCAGGCCTTCCAGGCCCAGAGTTGGTCCAGGGCGACATGCTATATCATCTGTCCTGTGTCCCTCACACATACAGCAGGTCTCAAGTGACCTTGCTGCAGGCACTGAGGACCCATTGAGGAGGAGCAGTCGGCGAGGGAGGGGGATGAGGCAGAGGGGTGGGAAATGTCTACGCAAGACCCACTGATCAAAGGTGTAGCCATTGACCCTATATTGGAAAGTTCTAAAGGTTATTTATCTTTTGTATTATTTGAAGGGGCGGGTTCCCCATTTTGTTAGCTTTGAGGGGGGTGGGGATTTTGCGTTGTTTGAGGGATGTGTTTGCAATAAAATGTAACGTTGAACGTTTCCTTCCGCCTCTGGTGCATGACTGTTGACTTGTAAAAGAGAGGTGGCATTATCGTGTCACAATACATGCTCATTATTAGCTGCATCCCTCAGTTCACTCTAGTTCCTTTATGAGCTGCTGCGAATAGCCCTGCCGCCGCTAACATTGGCATGCTGCCTCTATGGATGCTGCTGGTAGTCCCCATCTTGTTGGCCATTAGGGGCATCGGCAGGCTCCTGTTGCTCCTGTTCGTCCTCTTCCTCCTTCTCCCCCTCGTCCTCTTGAGGTGGGCTTGTGATCCCCACTGGCAAGGCCTGGGCCCTCATGATGGCCAAGTTGTGCAGCATGCAGCACACCACAATGAATAGTGCGACCTGTTGAGGGAAGTATTGAAGGCTGTCTCCAGTGCGGTCCAGGTATCGGAATTGTTGCTTCAGCATCCCTATTGTCTGCTCGATGATGTTGCGGGCGGCGGCATGGCTCTCATTGTAACATTCCTCCGGCTCTGTGGTGGGGTTGCAGAGGGGGTCATTATCCAGGTGGCCAGGCCGTATCCCTTGTCTCCGAGCAGCCAGCCTCGGCCTTCCCATGGTGGCTGAAACAATAGTGGCACAGTGCTCTCCCGCAGGATAAATGCGTCTTGTGCGCTTTCAGGATACTGAGCATTGACTGCGATGATGCGCTGCGTGTGGTCACACGTCAGGCACATCAGTTGCACATTTAGGGAGTGGTATCCCTTTCTGTTTCTGAATACCTTTGTATTCTCGAATGGTGCTTGCAAGGCCACGTGCATGCAGTCAATTGCTCCTTGCACCCTTGCGAAGCCCGTTATCCTGGCAAACCCTCATGCGCGCTCATCCTGTTTCTCCCTGATCATTGGGAAGATATGAAGTCCCTTCTGTGAGTGTAGAGAGCCTGTGTGACGTCATGGATGCAATGATGTGCTGCGAAATGTGAGATGCTGCATATGTCCCCTGATGCAGCCTGCAAGGAGCTGGAGGCATAGAAGATGAGTGCCACTGTGAACTTCACTGTGACGGGCAGCGCAGTCCTGGTGCCGATGTGAGGCTGCAGGTTTTCTGCAGGAGATGGCATATCTCTGTAATTACCTCCTTTCGGAAGTGCAGCCTTCTAACACGCTGCTCCTCGGACAGGTCCAGGTATGAGTGTTGCGCCGGTAAAGCCGTGTAAGGCCTCTTGCCCCAATGTCTAGGGGCTCTCCTCCTTCGGCCATCGACATGGCCAACAACCCTCCACTCTTCGCAACACCTTACTAGAGCATGTAGAATGCGACATTGGCAAACAAGTAATGCCCCATTAAAGTTTTAGAAATAAGTTTCTCTCAAACTCAACTGCTATGTCTGTCTGCCGCTGCAAACTCGGAGACTCACCACCATGCTGTTTGTAAACGTTGCACTGACTGCGACTTCTGAGGGAAGCACTTCCTCATCCCTTTAAGTAGCCACCAGTTGACGACTCTGCAAGCCTGGACCGACTGTTTTTCCAGACGTTGTTCTTGGTGGCCGTTAAATGAGTGGCCGCAACTAATTTTCCGACCGCGTGCAAGCGTGGGCGTTGCACCAGGAATACGGAGTGATCGGACTGATCATCAGCAGCCAGGCGCTACTGGTTTGTGCCCCCGGTGAGCCTCTAATGAATTTTTGGTTGGGATGCTAAAAGCTGCGCTCCCGGTCGCTAACCTCTTATGCTCCCATTAACGGCCCCTCTGGCCGCTAAGTGAGGTGTTAGCCAACCAAAAATCTAACCCATGATGTGCAAAGAATATCATGGCTAGCCCAAATAATATAAACACTTACATTGCTTGCAAGATTGACCAGAAATTGTCAAGTCTAGTTAGCCTCACTTGTGTTTTTGTTGTGTTGTGGTTGATCTGCAAGTATCCTTTATTTTCAATATTAATAATGTAGCATATATAGTAGATTTTTTTCTATAACATGGACATGATTTTGACTCTCTTTTATGGAATAGATAAAATCATTCAGTTTCAACATTTCATTTTGTATAACAATGACTTGTCACCAGAACAGTGCAGTTAACTATGTAAAGTAGCTTTCATGGGTTCGAGGTATTCACGCTGCTATCTTCTTCTTCTTCTTAGGCAGTCCTCCAGAGTCAACGATGACTTTATTCCACACTAAAATTAGTTCTAAGGTGACTGATGAGACCAATGCAGGATCTACAGTCTGTGTCACAGGTGGGGCAGATGGTGGTTGGAGCGATGGGTAGGTGAGTTGCTTGATTTGTCGTATGTTCCTTTCGCTATTTGTATTTGGCTTCCGCGTGCTCCCGACGAAGAGACTCGAGGTGTTCGGCGCCTTCTCGGATGCTTCTCCTCCACTTTGAGCGGTCTTGGGCCAGGGACTCTCAAGAGTCAGTGGGGATGTTACATTTTTCAAGGAGGCTTTGAGGATGTCCTTGAAACGTTTTCTCTGCCCTCTTGGGGCTCACCTGCCATGACGTAGCTCAGAGTCAAGTGCTTATTTCGGGAGTCTAGTATAGGGCACATGGACAATGTGGCTCACCTACCGGATCTGATCGAGCGTGGTCAATGCTTCAATACTGAGGATGTTGGCCTGAGAGAGAACGCTGACGATGATGCGCCTATCCTGCCAATGAATTTGCAGGATTTTGTGAAGGCAACATTGGTGGTATTTCTCCAGTGCTTTGAGGTGCCGACAGTACATAGTCCATGTCTCTGAAGTATACAGGAGGGTGATTCTTACCAACAGATCCACCACAGACCCAATACAAGTGCAGACTGGGGTCAAGCAAGACTGTGTCATTGCACCAACGCTCTTCTCAATCTTCCTTGCTGCAATGCTTCCTCTCACCCTTAATAAGCTGGAGTGGAGTTAATCTACAGGACAAGGGGGGAATTGTTCAACCTCTGACAACTCCAGTCCAGATCCAAGGTTGTTCCAACCTCTGTCGTTGAATTACAATATGCAGATCATGCTGCTATAAGACTCTGATATATAATATTGCCTGCTGCTGGCTCTCAACATGTGTAGCTTCATAGAAACCATTGCAGCAGCTATGTTTATGGTTTCAAATCTTATATTTTACCAAGATGCATCACTTCCCAGAATAATGTATGCTGTATTTATTTTATTCATTCATGGGATATGGCCGTCGCTGGCAAGGCCAGCATTTATTGTCCATCCCTAATTGCCCTTGAGAATATGGTGTTGAGCTGCCTTCTTGAATTGCTGCAGTCCGTATGGTGAAAGTCCTCCCACAGTGCTGTTGGGGAGGGATTTCCAAGATTTTAACCCAGCGACGATGAAGGAACGGCGATATATCCATATTGCCCTAGTATAAGGTTTGTAGTTGTACACATTCAGCACATCTCAGTAAATTAAAATTGGATAACCAGCACACATCTGAAATTTGTCTGAAAATTCTCTGATCTAACAACATGCGGTTTAAATATTAACAGCTACAGAGTCTCTCAAACACCAGCACTGAAACATTAAAAAATAGATCACAGAGCAGGCGACAGTGTTGTTAAAGTTACTACGTACACAGTCAGATGGTTCATTTAAAAAAAAATTCTCTGCACGCCTTGTGATTAATTCATTTTTAATTGACTTCATTAAAAAGAAGATAATTTTTTTAAAGAAGCTTGCTATTCAGACCACAATTCACACCATGCTAAAATAACTTCTGGCCTGACAATCTCCCAATATATGCATGCATTCCTGCTCCTTATCATCTAACAATCACCACAGTGCAGTTGTGATATTGGTCCAACAGCATTGTAAAATACTGTTATATTCACTCAGTGTGTTCATTTCAAGTTCAAATTCGTTTTTCTACATTTTCTATTCTTGGTGCTGCTGTGACTGTTACTTTTAATGTTAACACCATGTTTATTACTTTAAAAAAATGAGCTGGTTGGAAATTTTGAAGCCAATATTTTGGCGTATGGGAAACCAGTGGAGGTCAGCAAGGATAGGGGTAATAAATGAGAAGAAAGTTTTACAGGATGGGATCCATGTGGCAAAGATTTGGATCAATTGGAATTTGTGTAAGGGATCAATTTGTGTTTGTGTTAGTTGTAGGATGGGCCTTAGCAACAGTTAATGCAACAGTGAACAACAAGACAATGATTTTCCTTCTTTCTTTATGGGGCAGTGCCTGTCCCTTGTTTGTATCTTTCCTGAGATGAGCAATTCAGCCAAGTTGGGAAAATTGAATCCAAATCCATTATTTCCTACTGCTTCGTGTCAATGCATCAATGCTTTGCAACCACTTATGGCTCTTCTATTTTCATGGTTAGTGGACAATGTCATAACTTTGTTTGGATAATGTAAAATGCTGAGCTGAGATTTACTCCACATGATGATGCTTGTTCAGAGTCATTTAATTACCATGACTCCACTCTCATCATATTTTGGCTGTGTTTGGTTACAATTGATTGTTAACCCGTAAATTGCATGTTATATGCACATTACATGGAATGTATTACACATTAACATACTAATAACACAGCTTCTATTTTAGTTTAGTTCCTGCATTACAACAGTGACTACATTCCAAAAGTACTTCATTGGCTGTAAAGCACTTTGAGACGTCCGGTGGTCATGAAAAGCGCTATATAAATCAAAATCTTCATTTCTTTTTTCTTTCTTAGTTTGTGTTGTATTGTAACTTTCTACTTCTTTATGGGGAAAGCACAGGGGCCTGGGATTGATTGGCTAGCTCTAGCAAAGAGCCAGCATGGGCACGATGGGTCGAATGGCCTCCTTCTGTGCTGTATCATTTTATGATTTTATTATTTAGTTGAGCTTGAATTCATGGATTCAATTCATTCAGTTGTGTTGACCACTTTGCTTCTATTCTGTAAATTTGGTGCTTAATTGAGCCAAGTGTTTGCTGCATCCTACCCTTCGCAGTCATACCTGGTAACATTATTATTGGAGTCCAGTAACAGTGAAACCCCAGCCTAGCTCTCATGTAAACTCCACATCATCATTTATTCTGCTTGTTGCCATGTGCCTTTTTTTCCTGATTCGACTACTCGAGAACTGCTACTTACACAACCCTAATCAGAAATATGGCCAAGTATCATATAACAGTTCTACTTGAGTCCCTGGAAATCAGCACTTTGAAAGGCAACTTCTGCCTGCACTTCACCATTGCTTCTAGAACCGATCAGCAGCCTTACAGTGATTGTTTACTCCATCTAGCTAAAGCCAATTGCTCATTCAATCAATGTAATCAATCTTCCCTACCCTATTTAGAACAGCCAATTATTTCAATCAGTCTCTTCGCCATAATAAATCACTGAATAATTCATCTAATCAATTTCTTCTATCCTTTGGTTATGACCAACAGATAGTTCGAGTGATTTTCTCTTTGCCACAGAAAATGAATTTAAGTGATCTCCTCCATGCCTTGTTTATAACTAAACATGAATTAATTTTGAATATGCTCTGCACGCTTACAGAATTAAGCCAATAAATAATTTAATGGAGTGCTTGTAGATCAATAACTAAATAATTCTCTTCCTTTCTTTCTTTTGGTTTGCTAAATTATTCTTTTTCACTGCACCTCTTTTTGATGCAAATAATTATGCTATAATTCTGAAAAGAAATAAATTAACCATGCCTGCCTCTCATTTATCCATTTTGTATCTATTTTGTCTGTATTGGTGTGCATTTACCTTTTCTCTCTGTCCTTTATATATTTACCTGTTTCTTGTTTCTGTTTCCATTCTTGTTATCTCCATATCTTTTCAATCTATCTACTCTGTCCTTTGACACAGTCTTTAATTGAACAGGCTTGTCACAATGGGCTTTGCTGCAGTTCTGCAATTGCAACTTGTTTCCGAATCTGGTTTGGTTTCTATCTGCCTTTGTGAAATTTGTTGTCTGTGTAATTGTTTTTGGATCCATCAATTAAATGCCATTTGTTCTTATACTCTTTTATGCGATTGTTCTCTGCCAAGACCTTCACTTTGGCTGGGAATTTCCTTGGAACTACTCCTGCTCCAACACTGTAACTTTAACAGAAGTATCGTGAGAAGCCCATTTACACCTGTAAATATTGTACCTGAAGCATTACCCTTTCAGATACCAGTTTTAGCCTGTTCCCCAGGTTTCTTTTAAAATATCTATGAGAAATAAAAGTCAAAATCATTTCCCTCACCTGATGGTCCTCATTCTGTCCTTCCCTTGCTATTAGGAACTCCCTACCATACATACTGCTTTTAACTAATGCGTGCTTATTTTATGTGCCTTTGTTGTTTTTAATTTTTTTTAACACTTCATAAGTTAACATAGTGGGCGAGACTTCTTCTGCTACATAAATCAATCCTTTATCAGGAGATTGTTCAGCAATTATAGCCCCATCTGAGATTAAATAACTCGGCAGGCTTGGAATCAAACATGGGACTTGTCTCATGTACATTTTATATTTAGGTACAGTCATGAATTTTATTGTTAGTTAAGTGATGTTAATTTAAAAGTTTAACATTTAATATAACATTTTTATTAAAGTTAAGTACATGTGTACAAATGTTTAATAAACTGCAAATTATTTTTTCAACTAAACCAAAATTATGTACAGTATTTTTTCAACTAAACCAAATTTATGTAGTGTCTCATTCGCAGAATAAGAGGTGGAAATAGTCAACATGGTGGGATACAATGATCAAACGTGCCATTCAGCCTTCAGCTCTTGCAATGGTATATGGTCCACGAGGCCTCCTTCCCCATCGTTCTGCCGGTTGAAGTGGTGGCATCGGTTCCTCGTCCTCCTCCTCCTCCTCCTCCTCCTCGTCCTCCTCCTCCTCCTCCTCCTCCTCCTCGTTCTCGTCGTCAGCCTCCTCCCTCCCCCACCCTCGCCTGATCTAGTTCTGCAATGTCCTCCAGTGGGAAATCCTGTTCCCTCATGATAGCTAAGTTGTGTAACATGCAGCACACTATAGTGAACTCACCGACCTGCTGAGGGGAGTATTGCAGGTAGCTTCCAAAGTGGTCCAGGCGTCGGAAACGCTGCTTTAGCACTTCAATTGTCTTCTCGATGATGTTGTGTGTGGCTATATGGCCGTTATTGTAACGACATCCGCCTTCTGTCTGCGTTTTGCGGAGGGGGGTCATGAGCCAGGTGGCAAACCCGTAACCTTTGTCTCCCAGCATCCAGCTCTGGCCTTCTGGCTGCTCCTCAAGCAGCTGTGACACACTGCTCTCACGCAAGATGAAAGCATTATGGATGCTCCCTGGATATTTTGCATCTACTGCCATGATACACTAAATATGGTTGCAGGCGATCTATACATTCAGCGAGTGGAGTCCTTTTCGGTTTCGGTAAATCTCCGGATCGTCTAAAGGTGCTCGCAAGGCGCTGTGCATACAGTCAATGGCAGCCTGTATCTTGGGGAAGCCAGCAATTCATGCAAAGCCTATAGCCATCTTATTCTGTGCCTCCCTGGTCATTGGGAAATTGATGACGTCGTCTCTGCGTGCGTATAGTGCCCTTGTCACCTGTCGAATGCAGCTATGTGTAGCGTGCTGCGGGATGCACATACATCCCCAGTTGATGCCTGAAAGGAGCCAGAGGCATAGAAGGCAAGTGCTGCAGTTGCCTAGACCTCAATGGGCAGTGCAGTCCTCCTCCCACTTCTAGGCTGTATGTCTGCCTTAATGAGCTGGCACATCTCTGCGACCACCTCTTTTCGAAAGCTCAGCCTTCTAACGCACTGTTCCTCAGTCAGTTGCAGGTATGAGTGCCTCTCCCTGTAAACTCGTTGGGGGTAAGGCCTCCTCCCCATAAGTCTGCAACCTCTTTGATTATGCAGATAATGCTGTCGAATAAGCCTCTTCGATGAAAAACCAGGAGAGCATAAGCATGCATCAGATATGGCAAAGTTAGAATAGGCCCCATTCTTTAAATGTCCTTAAAAATGAATTATAAACTCACAAAAAGCTCGATCTGTAAATGCAGCCTTCCCTCCAAAAGCTTTAACTCAGCTCCGTTTTCCAACATGGCGCCGTTGATGCTGATTTTGATCGGACGTGACCAGGTAAGGCAAGCTTTTTAAAAACTGTATTTAGTACTGTCCTTAAAAATATCCTTATTGGGGAACTCACAAAAACAGTGTTATTGTTGGGTTTAACATCACAAAAATGGTTCTTAAAAAAAAAAGCCCTTATTTTTTAACGACAGCATTATACCATTGGCAAAACTAGCAAAATCGCCTTAAATTTATCTAGCTCCAAAAAAAACTTTTATCTCTGAAAAATGGAGCTAAATCGATCATTAGGGTGGTGAATTTCTGGCCCTAAATATGTAGTTACATTTTATCATTTTAGATTATTCACATCTTAATAATTTTGAAGACTGAAGTGAGTACTTATGGAGGCAAAAGAAAGTCCATTATCTAAAACCATTGGGCTAGTTTAGCTCACACATTGAAAATGGACTCTTGTGGAAATTATTGGAGGATTAATACATCTTCAACTAATTTTATATTTATTAACATTAATAAACTTTAGCCAAATCACCTTTTTTGTTCCATGTTTTCTTGTGTTTCTACATCAGCCATTTGCTGAAATTTCCTGTACTTCCTTTTGAACCCCTGCTTCTACCTCACCAAGGCTTACTTTAGCTTGCTAAATGGTTTCATTTTTAAGCAAATAGTACAGAGGAAAGGTGGTTGCCTTTATTTATAATCATTAATAGGCAATTAGTTTTGGAACTACTAGCCAAACTACTTAAATAATTGGTAGATCTACAGTGGTAATGCTCAAAGTGAGTCCGAGGATTTGTTTTGCATAGGGCTGTTTATGCTATGCAGCGGATAACATCAGGGCAACTGATTCGCAATGATTAAATCAATCAAATTCCATTATTTTAAAATATTCTAGGATTTTACTGGTGCTTTGGGGGATGAATTTATCAATTCTGCCCATTTTTCTGTGAGAACTGTAAATGAATGGCCTTTATATTTTGTACATATTCATTTGCTTTTTCATCCCTTATCATTTTTAAAGTTGCGAATATACAGCAAGCCAGTGTGCAATATGAATCAATCAGGGGTAGATATCTGCTTTTCGCAGTACTGGAGAGGGGTGTGGGACAATCCTGGAATTGTACAATCCTGAGGGTGCGGGGTGGGGGATAGTTCTGGAGTTTAAAAGAACTAGGCTAGTGGTCGTGCAGTTTAGCAGCATGGGGCTCCTTTGATCCAGCATCAATGTGAGGGTTTGCTCACTGGTGGATTCTTGGTGTCTATCAGCAGCGAGGGCAAGGCATGGGCCCGAAAGCACTGAGTGAGGGGATCCCACATGTGGCACACTGGTTTATGATGCGATTCAGCATCTCTGCAAACATTAAAAAAACTGAATGGTTGGTTGCTGGAAGTATATTTCTTTCTCTCACACATGTACGGACATCCTTCTGTTAAAAAAATGCATAGAAGTAGAAGTTCGTCATGGGTGATAGGGCAGAATGTGTAATAGTGAATCAGCCACCCTTTATACACTCCGCTTGATTTTCTTTTCCATAATGAATGATGGGGTTGAAACTCTTTTGCTAGTGTGGTCTCAAATAAATTTAATAACCTTTCAGTTTGATCTCAGGTTACCACATCTTTCTGCCCTCCTGTACATCACCTTTTCTCTCTTGTTCAACACTGATGGCCATCGTAGCACCATTCTCTAGAACTCCTTTCCCAAGCTCTTCCCGTCGCCTTCTTTTTGACCATGTTTTTTCAGTCATCTTTCTTAACACTACTTTGTGTCTGTTTCTTCTCTGTGAAGTGACTTGGGACATTTTCTACAGAAATGACTCTATATAAATCCACGTTATTGCTGTTGTGTTTTCATCAACCTTTCTTCTGCAAATTCAGATCAGAGACACTTCTGTTTGAAGATCCAGCATCTGATCTTTTCAGGACTTATTTCTGGATATTTTGCAAAAGATGCTGAAAGGTAGATACAACAAGATCAAGCTGTGAATGTTATTTTATTCATTTTCCAACAGATTTTTCTTCAAAGTTCTGTGTGACCATCCACCAGTAACATTGTCAGCTGAAAGCCTACAATCTAGCTCCTTTGGATGGTTTGATTTTTTCCACTGGGGGGATTTTCAACAGCTGGTGTGTCAGCATTCTTCAGCAGTGATCAATTACTGCTTAGCTGAGCCTCAATTCTTATGAGCTGTCTATAACCACATCTAACTTAACTGCCTCTCTGCTGCACGGCACTTACTGGGCTCTTGATAGCCAATGCTGTGTTTTCTGTCAGTTCATCAAATCGCAGCTGAACAATTTATTACAGCAAGAGACTAATCATTTCAGTCGTACTTCAGATTTATTTAAAAAATCCATAGATATGTTGATGCTGGTGAGACAGCTTGTAATATTTAACTAATAAACATGTGTTTGAATATGGATTCTGTACTTTAGTTAATTTTGTTTCAATTACTGTTTGAAGATAAGATTGTATTAGATTTTCTTTCCAGATTGTTGCCAGTTTATTAAACAGCTTCTTTACACTCTTAGATGCTGAGTTTGCTGAGAGCTCAAAAAGGCAAATGGATGAAATATGTGGCACAAACTAGTTAAGAATCAGTCATAATAAATCAAAGATGGCATGACTTTTATTGAAGAGAAAGAATGGTAACTGAATGAATTCTGCTGACAACTTTGTTTTAAAGTCAAAGTGAAAAAAGCACTAAGGGCATTTGCTATTGGGAGCTGACATTTAAAATAATTCATGTGCGAGCACCTAACCGTTGTGAGAATGCTTCAATGCACAACTCATAGTTTCTTTACCGACTCGTAAAAATGAAAGAGAACTGTAGCCAATTGTAAATTTATGTTTAATGAAATACGCACTTTGAAGAAGTATGTTAACTCTAAGAGCTCCTCTTCACATATATTATATGTTTATTTTTTATATTTTCTGATCTTTGTAACAGTGGGGAAATTTGTTTTCCAGGTGGAAAAAATGTGGGCAAAAAGGACTGATCTAAGGGAGCGACGTTTTGTGCCTGTTACCGAGGCTACCAATTTGGTAAAGGAGGCTTTCCAGGCATTCCGGGTGGATGCCTAAAACAGGCGTTTGGCCCCTTGCATATCTTAATGCTGTGACTGGTGCAGGTGCCCGGCCTGCTCGGCTCAGGATTACTTGGTCTACATGCAGAGTAACCAGTGATCCTTAAAGAGACCGTTGGAGGCCGTCACCAAAATGCAATTTTTTTTTTTTACTTACCTTTATGTGGAGATGCCTGGAGCACGAATGCTCCTCCCAGCTCCACAACATTACTGTGGGCTCGTACAAGCTCCACTCCTATTTTCCTCCCACCCCCAGGACTTACCGGAGTGCTACTGCCCATCAGGCATTCGACCCAAATTGGAGTGGAGTAAAGCGGTGAGCTGCCTCTCAAGGGATGGGTAGCAACCGCTCCCCACAATTATTAAAATGAGACCTGCGGCCCAATTTTGAGCAAACCTCGGGCCTTTGGTTTCTGGTGTGTGCTCTAGGCGCACAGACTGCTCTTCACCTCTAAACAACCCAAAACCATTTTGTAGGCTTCTTAATTTTTAATTTAGCCTGAATATGTGTTATAAAAATTCATAATTTCTGAAGTTTATAAAATGTAAGCATTAATTGATATAGGATTCAATTATTATTGTTAAAATTGCACAATTTACGAACACAGGGTACTGGTAAGCTTCCCACTGTTTGTCCAGTTGTGACAGTTGATCTTTGGTTTTTTAGGATTATCTGCAACTGAGTGTGAAGAAATCTATTTGCAGGAACATACCTCTTCCTCTAGGCTCGCTCAATGAACCAATCTCACTGGTCAATCATCACTAGCTCCCTAGAGTGCAGAGGACCTGCACGCCACAATTATCAGGTTACTGAGACTGCAGCAGTGGATCAGCTTTGTTCCAATTTTTGATTACCATGTATATTATCTTGGAGCCAAGCTGACTCCAAAGGCCCTTATTTTTTCCTCAAGGATAGCTGTCATTAGCTGCTTGTTAGACAATTGGCAAGTGCAGATTTGAGCTCCCATTTAGTGCACAGCAGGCAATTGGAACTGCTATCAAGTAGCATCGGGGGCAATGCAGCTCACCGTAGCGCACAAGTGCATTGACACCATCCTCTCGACAACAGAACAGGAGCTGCAGACCTTCAGCAGCAATTGCTTACCTCACTGCAGGTAGATGCATTGGTACATGTTCATATACCTGTCCTTCAGCTAATGCCTGTCAGCAGCTCATTAGCTATTTCACTGACATATATCTTCATACAGGATAGCTTGAGATGTGCCCAAATTTGATGTACTATATGCCCAAGTCTAAAGCAGACATACCGACTGCTTAATTCAGCACATCACATGAGGGTTGTTAACAAATTAACCTGCCTCCTATGAGGCTGAATTCCTCCCAGGGTACTAAGTAATAGGTAAATGTGGGTGTGAATTCCCTCTCCTCTTCTTGGCAACTCTTCCCCTATTTTTCTGCAAATCCACCTTCCAGTTTAGTCACGGATCTCAGAAATGGATTAAAGAAATTCCTTCAGTTATATGCCTAGGCACTCTGAATAAATAAGCAGCTGTTGGGACACATGTCATATAGTCCACAAATTAAATTTGAATTGCAAATTAGTTGTGCTTGCAAAGACAAGAAAGACGTACTGGGAAGAAGGACTATATATCATTGTAGAGTAATGCAGTTATCAATGTCATAAAGTATTACACTTGGAAAAGACCTGAAATTGTACAGTTGGCAATATCATGAAGTAACACAATTACTAACAAAGTAAAAGTAGAGAATGCTGGAAATCTCAGTGGGTCAGGCAGCATCTGTGGAGAGAAAAAGAGAGTTAATATTTCGGGTCAACAAGCCTTCATCAGAACTCTTTCTGGCGAAGGGTTGTCAACATGAAATGTTAACTCTGTTTTTCTCTCCACAGATGCTGCCTGACCCGTTGAGATTTCCAGTATTCTCTGTTTTTATTTCAGATTCCAGCATCCGCAGTATTTTGCTTTTGTACTAATTGAGAAATACAATTAGCACTCTTGGAGTGATACAGTTAGCAAGGTCAGAGTAATATAGTTAGCATTGCATAGAAAGTAAAATTGTGCTGTAATCATATTTTCTATATTTATTCAGTTTTTTAAAACTTTACAATGTTAACATTTTTGACATTTATTTTCTTCTGAAAAAATGCTTAAAATCTCGAAATCAATTGCTTGTGCAGAACTAACTTGTTTGACCAAACAATAACATAAATGAAATTGACTGATTTAATCAAGTGCAAATAGTTTCTAAATGTCCCTACTCTAACCCCCTTAAATCCAAAGATACACTTCATCTGTACACCAGGGAGACAATATGCATTCGGAGCCCTTCTATTTTTGGGGCTTTAGAGATTTGATTTTACTAAGTATTTATAAAAAATATTTCTCTGTCATCTAAATTTACAGCCATCAAGCAGGCTACACTTTAACTATTGAGTTTTTGTGCCAATTTTCTGACTCAATTATGAAGTCTCTGAGGATAATTTTAAACTTTTGGTGATGGTGTAAAACGGGTGATATCAGATCAGGCGGGATGTGTAATATTCGGCCAATCTGATATCACCCGTTTTACATCTTGGCAAAATGTCATATTCTCCCTTCTATCTTTTTTTTCCTTTCTACTTGCTTATTTTATCTCAGTACTTTAGTGGAACACTCTCTGAAGCTTCATGACCAATGCCGCGAATCCGTGGCTAAAGCAAACCGTATTTCAGGTTGTAGTCACAGTACAATTCATGACAAAACACAGCATACTATTTTGTCTTTGTACAAGGCCTTGGTTAGGCCTCAATTAGAATACTATCTGGAATCTTCCCAGCCCTGTGAGGCTTGGGGCTCAGCGGGAGGCTCAGGGCTCAATGGGGGGCTCAGGGCTAAGTGTGGGGCTCAGGGCTAAGCGGGGGGCTCAGGGCTCAGGGCTTGGCGGAAGGCTCGGGGCTCACCGGCGGGGCTTAGGTCTCAGGGCTTGGCGGGAGGCTCGGGGCTCACCAGGGGGGCTCAGGGCTCAGGACTTGGCGGGAGGCCCAAGGCTCAATGGGGGGCTTAGGACTCAGCGGGGCGCTCAGGGCTCAGGGCTTGGTGGGAGGCTCAGGGTTCAGGGTTCAGGGCTCAGGGCTCAGGGCTTGGCGGCTCAGCGGCTCAGTGGGGGCTTAGCCGCTTGCGGCTCAGTTGGGCAACGTGGTCAGGATCAATGTGGCCAATTGCGGGCCCTACATCCGGTTTGGGGCCCCAGTTCCGGTTTCGGGCGGGGGCGGAATCTGGAGGACGCAGGCGCAGAAGGACAAGAAAGGCGTTAGTACAAATAGTCACTTTGTATATTTATATAGCACCTTTCCCACATTACAACAGTGACTACACTCCAAAAGTACTTCATTGGCTATAAAGTGCTTTGAGACATCCGGTGGTTGTGAAAGGCACTATATAAATGCAAGTCTTTCTTTTATTTATTTCTTTAACATAGTAAAACGTCCAAGGCGCTTCAGAGGAGCATTATAAGGCAAAAATTTGACACCGAGCCATATAAGGAGAAATTAAGGCAGATGACCAAAAGCTTGGTAAAAGAGGTAGTTTTAAGGAGCGTCTTAATGGAGGAAAGAGAGATAGAGAGGTGAAGAGATTCCTGCACCTCAGTGAGCTTCAGATGCAGGAATGTAGGGCAATATTGCAAACTGTCCAGATGAAGGTTGTACAGTGCCTGGCACCGAAGCTCTTATTATAGTAATTTACAAGGGATGGTTTAGTAGAAGTTAGGAATGTCATTCAGTCTGTTCTCTAGATAGGTCACTTTGAACAGCTGCAAACTATTCTTGCTTAAAGCCTGGATATCAAAGAACGGAACATTAGTTTTCACATAAGTGGTTTATTTGTGGTAATGGCTTGCTTAACTAACATATCCTTGGAGCCTCATAGATAGCTCCATGCCTCATAGATAGCTCCTAGACATTTCATGTGCATTGATGTTCCTTGCATCATCGCACTGTAAATGCGTAACTCTATTTGGATGTGAAATTCTTCCATTGGTACTGCTACCACAAGGGATATATGATGGTCATTGTTGGGGTAAAACCGCGAGGTAGAAATAAATCTACTTCGAGACCAAAATTAGAGAGTAGAGAACACACACAGTTTATTAATACAAGGTACCAGGAGAGTTGTGTGGCGATCCCTCGGCCAGGCACAAAACTCAACTTGGTGTTACACAAACAGCATATTTAAAGTCGTAAACCGCAGAGGTCACATTAATACATGACCCGATCATCTTACATACAAAAGTCCCTATTATTAATAGTTTGTCGTTCGGCACACTTCCTTATCTTTGGCCAGCGTCTGGTGTGTGGTCAACCTAGTTGGTTTCCATGTTGCTCAGCGTCTTGTGACCTTTTCGTAATTGCTTATTTTCTCAAGCACAGCAATTTCGCACCAACGCTATTAACCCTTCAATCCCTCATTTGGCCGAAATTTTTCATTACATAATTCTAGGCCAACGTATACCCGGTCTTTATGCAGAAATTGGTGATGTGATGTGCCGGTTCCTGAGTCCCGGGGTCTCCAGTCAGGGGTCCAGGTTCCCATCTCCTGTCGCACCTCATTCTGCTGCTTGCAAAACCTCATCATATAGGTGTTTTTGGCGTATATACGCCACCTTCTGAGACACCGCTAGGTTCTCGTAGTTTGAGGGCGGTTGGGTTACAAGTCTGCTCGATAGTAAAGATGACAGTGCTTTGCTTATACAACATTTAAGTAACATACATAGGCAATATAGCATTATTACCACCACCACAAAGGTAACCAGACCTTGGATTAGTGACGTTCCCATAGATCCTAACCATCCTGAGAACCAGTCCCACAATGTGGAGGCTGGTACTACAACATTTGGCCCCGATGAGGGCACAGGTTCCCCCTTTTTCTGCCAACACATAGTCAAGGGCCATCCGATTTCGCAGAGCTACTGTGCGGAGGGCTACCATCTCTGCATTAACCTTAACTAGGGCTTCAGCTGTATCATTGGCCACCTGTTCCAGGACGGAAGCCATGTTAATGGATTCCCTTGCCAATTTACCTGCTCCATACCAGGGAAACGCAATGGCCCAGAATCGTTCAGCCTCTGTGATAACTTGTCTGGCTCTCCGGTGAAGGTCCTTCAGAGAACCCAGGTGATACATGTAGGGTATGATATAAGCCAGATAACAAGAACCCATCCATTCTCGGGGCAACCAGGGGTAGGCCCTGTGACCGCACACAAAATGAGTCCCATTGTAGGGCGTATACTTATTTATCGCTGGGGGGTCCCATTGGACCGAGAAGTCACCGTTTCCGTTTAATGACGGGAGTTTCACCCTACCCCCTTTGGCAGGTAAGGTAAGGCTATATGTGCAGTTACTGTACCCCACAATAGGATTTTCCAGTCGTCCCTGCCTTGTGAGACATAGTCCCTCCTCCCTGTCCCTTCTCAGGAACGGTGGTAGATAGGAATCGTTATAGGTTGACTGTGTCCATCCACTACACTGTTCTGGATTATACCCATGACTTTTAAGTTTTATTATGGTGCTGCCGTCTGCCGTTACGGCGTAAGAGCCAATGCTTGTGGATCCTGTTCTAACTCCAAACATCGAGCTGGCCATCTCATCATCACTAAGTGGGGTTGGTTGTAGGGGAATTCCTTCCTCCGAGTGTGTGGGGGCATGGGCACAGACCCAACAGCAACGTTGGCTTTCTTGGCATAGGTGTATGACATGTACAAAAAGGTGTTCACATGTAACTCTCTCTTGGTCTGTGGGGGTACTCTGGCCTGAGTCCTCCCGAGGCTACATATTACAATTACACAAAAAGCAAACTGCACGTAATATCGCGTAACACATTCATCTTGGATCGTCTTTATTTCTTCTGGCGTTTTCTGCTGATGCGTCCGCCTTCAGTTTCCTAGAATATGTATGAAGGCAGGGTTATTTGTTTTGTTCGCTTGTGCTGGGGTCGTTGGATTCATATTCTTTGAGTTGAGACCAATGTTTCTATCGTCCAACCTCACGCAGGCGCACGTATCTCCACTAATTAGGACTTCAAATGGACCAGACCAACGGGGAGCAAACCCCATTCGTCCTGGCAGACATTTTACCATTATCTTCGCGCCTACCTGTGGGACCTCCCCCTGGTCCTCCAAATCCTTATGTTCGTCCCTGCCTTCTTGCCGTTCCCTTACTTCCTTCCTCAATTCCTTAAGTTGCTTACTTAGTTCCAAGACGTACTTTCTAATCCGATTCCTCAGGGGTCCTACGTCGGATCCCCCAGTTATGATTCCTTCCGGCAGGTGCATCGCCCTGCCTGTCATCAACTCATATGGAGTTAATCCCGTCACTCAGTTAGGAATTGCCCTTTGTCTCATCAAGATTGTGGGTAGTAAATCTGCCCAAGCTTGTCCCGGCTCTTGGATGGCCTTTGCTAGGGCTGTTTTAAGTGTCCTGTTCATACGTTCTACCATCCCAGAGCTTTGCGGGTGGTAGGGGATATGAAACTTCGTCTAATACCCAACGTAGCACACACCTCCTTCATTATTTGTCTGGTAAAATGGGTTACCTGGTCGGAATCGATTTCTGGGACCCATCCACGTACAGGATCAGCTTGGGGTTTTCAAGGGGAAATTTCACTTCTGTGTCCCGGTGAGTCCTCCAATTCCTGTGCCTGGCACTCATGAGGCTCACTCACAGATAAGAGGCCTTCTGCCGGGTTCTCCCCCCGTGTCTCATACAATTTTTATGGACCCATCTCAGGGAAATAATACTGTTTCCCATTTGGCCCAGCGGACATTGGACACGGAGCACAATTTCCCGGTGTTGAGCATTTCCACCAAGGTATGTTTGGTATGTAGTATAACCTCCCCGTCATTACTACTGGCTCACTAACTTTCACCGCCCACGTTGCGCAGTCCAAGGCTGCTACACATCTTGACAGACCTCCTGCCACGGGCGACTGTTGGGTGGAATAGTAAGCTACTGGGCGGGCTCGGTCTCCATGCATTTGAGTAACTACTGCTCCGTAAAACCCGCCCTCGTTTTCACAATGAATGTGAAATGGTACGTTCATATTTGGCAGTCCTAGGCCTGGTTCCGACATCAGGGTTTCCTTTATCTGGTCCTATGCTGTTTCTTGTTCCGGGCCCCACTCCACACTTTCTGGAGCTGGTTTTCCTCCCTTAACTAGTCTCTGTATGGGTTCCGCGATTTCCGCGAAGTTAGCTATAAAGTTCCTACAGTAGTTAAAGAGTCCCAAAACTTTACGCACTCCTCGGACCGTTTTCGGTCGGGGCATAATGTGAATTGCTTCCTTTCTGTCGTGGGGCATTATTTTTGTCCCCTGCGACAGTTGGTGTCCCAAGTACTGTACCTCCTTCAATCCGATCTGAGCTTTCTTGGGGTTTACCTTAAATCCCGCTTTCTTTAAGGCTTCTAGGGTTTCTATTAGAGCCCCCATATGTCCTCTCTCGTCCTCTGAGGCAATCAACAGATCATCCACATATTGGAGGATAGTACTTCGGTAGGGGGCTAAATCTACAGTCTCCAAGGCTCGACTCATAGTTCGGTGAAATATCTTGGGACTCTTGAGCTAATGGTATGGACCAAAATCCATTAGCTATATCTAAAATCGTGAATATTTTATGTTCTGGTTTCAGTCCATTAAATATGGTCGCTGGGCTTGCTGGCAGGGAGTTACTTTATTTAATGCCATATAGTCTGTGGTCAATCGGTATGACCCATCTGGTTTCTTTACGGGACAGGTTGGCGAGCTCGTAGTGCTTTTGGCTTCCCAAAGGACGCCGCTCTGCAAGATGTCCTGCACTATTTGTTCTATGGCCTCTCGGGCTTCAGGTTTAACGGGGTATTGCTTATGAGGAGTGTGTTAGGGCCCAGGAATGGCCAGTGGTTTGGTCTTGACCAGCCCACAATCCTGCTTTGATTGAGCCCACACTTCCCTCATTTGTTCGCATAATGGGCTGTAGTCTCCTGCTGTATCCCAATCTCGGGTAAGAAGTTGCACACTTCCGACCTTTGCGTGATTGTGCAAATTAGTCTGTTCCCCGTATGTCGTGATTTTGCGTCCTCCCTTATTTCTCCAAACTATTCTCTTATTCTGTGGGTCTATTATTGCTCCTAACTGTTCCAGGAGGTCGATCCCCAATATGGTCCCTTCTGCATTTGGGCATACATAAAATTGTGCTGGGATCAGAATACCGGCTATCTCCAATAGAATTACTTCACTCTGGTGGGCTTTGGTGACAAATCCTCCCTCGCCAGTTATATAGACTACATGTTTAGTTGTGGGTAAGGGAATATCTGTCATAGATACCGATGCTCCGTTATCCACTAACATATCACACTGCCGGCCCCCTAACAGCGCTGTTATGTGAATACGTGGATCCTCTCCTTGCCCCAAAGGGGCCGCTGGCCTTCAGTCCCTTCCTAAGTCCCTCAGCGCTGTGATTAGCTACTGTCGGTTCATCTCCTCTACTCTAAGGCCTGACTGACTATTTCTTTTCTCCTTGGGCGCTCAACATTTATCAGTGGCATGTCCCTTTTTCCTGCAATTGTCACATCGGACGGTTGATCTTTTGGGGCCCCTACAGTCGGCGGCAAAATGACCCATCTTGCCACAGTTGTAGCATTCCCCTTGGCCCGCACTCTTACTATTCTTAGCTGCGGCCACTTCTTCTTTTATTCCCCCAGAGTTAATGTGGCATGCCCACTGGACAGCTTGGTCATAGGTGTCCATGACTACCACCCCTATATTTAAGATCTGTCGATGGTCGGACGAAAGGCTGTCCTTAAACATTTTCATGAAGACTGGGTCGTCTCTGTTCGGGGCTGCCTGTCCCGAGGATTCTTGGTATTGGGACCATAACCTCTCTCCATAGTCATTGGCATTTTCTCCCTTTTTCTGGCGGGTCTGCATTATCAATCCCCAATTTGGAGTGGATGCTCCCATTAAGGCCTGTACAGCCTGGATGAATCCCGTTCTGGCAGCGTCCCGTTGTGCCCTTGTGGCACCCATGGCAGGTATCTATGTGCCGTCACTGTGAGGGGGTGCTAGCCCTGTCCACCGGTCCTTTGGACATTTAGCCCGAACTATTTGGTGGACATCTCGCTCATGCATGTCGTGGGTCTCATACAATTCTTCTAACTTTTGCCAAAATTCTACATTTCTCTTCCGTGGTTGTAGACTCCCCAAATCCTGATTCATCATTTGTTTTTCTGTGGGGGTGAAAGTGTAGTATTGATATCGAGGGTTCCCTCCCTGTATGCCCTGGGTTACCCTAAGAGGGGCTGCCCTTTCTGTATTTACTAAATTTGACCCTTCCATCCCGGTCTCCTCATCAAAGGGAGGAGCCGAGGCCGCTACTGCGGCAACATAAGTCAGAGGGAGGTCATAATCTGATCCCCCACAGTTGCCGGTTTGTTCATACCGCTCTCTCCATTTTTATTCTCGGCTTCTGTTTCCTTACTTTTCGATACTAATTGTTTGCTTTTACTTTGTAACACACATAACTGATATACTAAACATACTCCGGCTTTCTTTGCCTTTTTCTGTTTCTGTTTCTCCCACCAATTCTTTTGCTCCTTGGGGACAGCCGAGGGATCCCACCCGTCTTTAATCATTTTATCTATTAAGCCCTTCTGGTCATCTGCATAGAACCTACTCAGTGACCCTCCCGGCTCCCATTCAAGGTCTTCCCCCGACGCCATTATGTGATCTGACCTTCCGTCGCTTCCTCTGCGAATGAGTCTCTTCATGCGGGCCTTCTTCTATTTCATCACTTATTTATTGCGATGGGATTATCCCTCAACTCTCACACCAGTTCATGTGTATCACATAGTCACTCACAGGTTTCCGCCGTCACTTTGTCCTCCCGATGTTCCCTTCGACCTTAATCCTTGGCCATCACGTGGGGCATTTGCCCTCTTAATTCTAGCTCAAGTTAGGTGATTGAGATAATTTGTGACAATTGAGTGACGGGGACACTCGTTTCTCTTACACACCACTTATCTTACTTATATTCTACTTTATCTTAGTCTCTACTCACTGTGTCTGTAATCAACTCTCGCTGTGTCTCACTTTATCCGTTGGGTGTCCGGCGGCTTCAACTCTGCCGTCTCAGGCGTTCCAATTTCCAGGATGTCGTAAAATCTGACCTTATCCCCATACACTCGAGTCTCGGTTGAGTCCGCCCACCAGTACACCCTGCTCGCAGCGCCAAAACTGTTGGGGTAAAACCCCGAGGTAGAAATAAATCTACTTCGAGACTAAAATTAAAGAGTAGAGAACACACACAGTTTATTAATACAAGGTACCAGGGGAGTTGTTTGGAGGTCCCTCGACCAGATACAAAACTCAACTTGGTGTTACAAAAACAGCATATTTAAAGTCGTAAACCGCAGAGTTCACGTTAATACATGACCCGATCATCTGACATGCAAAAGTCCCTATTATTAATAGTTTGTTGTTCGGCACACTTCCTTATCTTCGGCCAGCATCTGGTGTGTGGTCGACCTAGTTGGTTTCCATGTTGCTCAGTGTCTTGTGACCTTTTCGCAATTGCTTATTTTCTCAAGCACAGCAATTTCGCACTAACGCCAGTAACCCTTCAGTCATAATCAGGAACAAATAAGGGCCCGGATTTTCCGGGGCTTTTCATTGCATATGCGGTGCGTATGATGTCATAAGTGTCCTGCAAGCTCCGGGTTTCCGCGTGCGATGCACATGCATGAAAATCCAGAACTTGCCATTTATCAAGTTTCAACTTGACAGATCCACCAAACCCCCGGGAAATGGGCATTTTCTGGCGGAGCATTGGGCTATTTGCCCAATTACTGCCTAGCGAATGCCTGTGAAACTTTTACACCTGGTAAAGGCAGGCATACCAGCATAAGTGATTAAATAAATATTAAATTATAAAAAACATTTTAAACATAAAAAAACATTTAAAGTTTGTTTAGGTTATTTTTACCCCCTTTAAAACTTTTAAATTTATTTTTCAAAAACTTAATTTTTGTTTTAAATGTTTAATTAAATTGTATTTTAATTAGTTTTGAACATGTAATGATTTACTTTTAATTAACTGATGTGCAATTGTTTTTTTCGTGCTTATGAGGATTCCATATGTAAATTGGGACCTCCATTTTGATTGGTTGGCCTGGACCACGTGATCCCAGAGATGCTTATGAACTGCACGCATGTCTTGGGTATGTGGGTCTTTACACATGCGTATGCATAGAGGCTCAGGAGCGCAAGTGTCTGAACGTCCGGGAACATCAGGTAGGTTTGTACTTTTCTTGCGGTTTGGAGGCATTCGACCGCAAGTTCAAGCCCAAGATCTAAGTGAGAAAACGTACAAGGGTAATATGTAACAATATGTATTATGGGCACACCAGAACTGTGCTGCAAACCACCTTTATGTTGAGGGAAAATAAGCTCCTGCAGTTGCTGCAATGATTGTATCAACTAAATGGTGCCTTTATCTTTATGTGGGTATGAGCTACCACACCAGAACACTAGGAAAGTTGCCAGTGACATAAAAGAGTTGCTTTGTGAGAAACTCTTTCTCTGCACTTTTAGAGAAATGAATTAATCTGTTCTGTGCTCAATGTGGAGGAACACGGTGCCAGAGCTAATATCACTGTAATCACCTTCAGGTGTCTATAGCAAGTTGCAGACAGCGAGCGAGAGCTTCCAGCTATAGCAAAGGGCAGAGATAATGTGAAATATATTTAAAAAATGTATTTGAGCACATAAAGTAATTTTAAATTTACCCAGACATCCATCCGGCCGCATTCAAAACATTGGCCCCAAATTTAACCCAGCCCACCCGAGAGGAACAGGGTGATTTAACGGTTCAATTATGGAAAATCAACTTACCACCCCGTTCCTGTCATAAACTCACCGATCGTCATTTTGCCTCTGCAGCTGACTGAGGTCAGAAATGCTCCCTCCGGAAATAGGCAGGTGCCTCATGAACACATTCAAATAGGATCCAAGGCAATTTTAAGTGGGTGGGTCAGAAGTTCCGCCCAGTGGCCAACCCAGTGAATTAAACTTAACTGTTGCTGTGATACATTCTTACAACTTCACTAAAGCACACACACTACAAGATGGATCCATTACATCATGTGACTGACACTTTTATTGTTATCTATAGCAGTAGTTGCATTACTATTGTAGTCCACTAGATGAAGCAGTAGTCCACTAGGTGGAGCTATATTACACTGCTCCCTTCTTAATGAAGAAGTCATCATAACAAAATAATCATCATACATAACTTGCATGGCTATACACAACAAAAAATATGGACATATTTTGCCAAATTTATGAATCAAACTTAACCACTGGTTTCCTGTTTCGAAGAGGATATGTCGAAATCTCGACCTCCGAAAAGAATGACTCCGACACTTACAGCTCCGATGGAAGTTTCCCTTTTAATTTACTTGCTCGCAAGGGGTAGGTTTCACTCAGTCAAGGGCCAAATGAACACCTTCGCAATGGTACAGCTTCACAAGATATTTATACAGTAAAACCCAAGTTCTGGCCTCTCCCTGTGTATTGCTCTGTCTCACATTCAGTGAATACAGATAAAGAGTTAATTACTATATCCTGGTCCTGAAATGGTATCCAGATATTTCCTTTTGTCAGGGTTATCAGAAAGCCAAACGGCCATTACTCCATGAGTCGTAGGTAATGGGCTATCACCTGTCTTGTATTGTATCAGGATTATCCAATTTCCTGGTCAGTTTACCTGTTTGCTTCAAATGGATGAGGTAAAGGAAAGAGATAATGGCTAGAAGATAAGGGTGGGGTGACATGGAACTCCTGTAGTGTAGACAATAGGAGAGCACCATGGGGGGGTTACTTGTCTCAGCATGACTTGTCTCCTAGCTGTCTGATAACCATCAGCCATCTAACTGCAGGTTTAGCTGTTCATAATAAGCTGGCTGCTAAAATGCAGAAAGTTCTGGAAGGGCCAGGACTCCATTTTAATCAAAAGGCACACAAATACCGTATGGTATCAGCTTAGATAAAAATACATTTCCACATTCCCCCATTTTGTCCTTCACAAGGACAACTCAATCCATTCTGATCTTGTACAGTCTCTCCATTTCCATTTCTTTTAGTTTCATTACTCACTAGGCATATTATACCCTCAGGATTTCCTATTCTGGGAGTAATGCTTAGGAAGGGAGGCTGATGGTTATTATCATAATTGGGCTGGTACCATCCCTGGAAGGCTGTGAGTTTATACCCTGCCGACCTCCATTCTGTTTGCTCCTTTGTTTCTGGCCCCTTAGTTAGTTTTGTCCTGTTTTGCACTGTCAACCATTCTACCATTTCTGATTCGTTAAAGGGGACAGATCTCAGGGGAATACCCCCCCTGGAGTGGACAGGTACATGGGAACATATCCAGCAACTCGACAAGTTTCTTTCTTGAGCATACCTATGACTCAGTGCCATAAATACGTTTACGTGCAATTCCCTTCGGTGGTGGGTCTGTACCCCTGGTGTAATCAATAATGTGAAGTAAAACCCTGTCAAGCCCAGCACCATCAGTCCCCATAGTCCATACAGTTCTTTATTCAGTCTTCCTTTTTCTGTTCCTCTGATTCCTTCGTCCCTTCCTCCTGGTCGGGTGCCCGTTTGCAATGGGATGCGTGGATCCATGTTGGTCTTTCCTTTACCTTGATTGCAGTATTGGTCGCCAGCAAGACCTGGTATGGTCCTTCGAATCTTGGCTGTAGACTGCTTTTCCTTTTAAAAATCTTGATGTAAACGAATTCCCCTGGCTCCAGGTTATGACACTTCCCTTCCGCTGGCTTGACTTGGGCTTCCTTTACCTGTGAATGAAAGCTGGAAATACATTTGGTTAGTGCAATACAATAATTCAACATATTTTCCTCCATTTTGTGGATGTCCATCTGTTTTGCAGTAAATGGTGCTGTAAAAGGTAGTCGTTGGGGACGTCCCATAACTATCTCATGTGGTGACAGGCCTGTTGTTCTGTTGGTTGCAGATCGCATTACCATCAAAGCTAAGGGCAGCAGTTCTGTCCATTTCAGTCCAGTGTCATTGCATAGTTTTGCCAGCTTATTTTTAAGCATTCCATTATATCTTTCAACAAGTCCAGCTGATTGTGGATGATAACTGCAATGAAAACGTTGATTAATCTGTAAAGCTTTACACATTTCTCTTATGACAGTTCCCGTGAAATGTGACCCGTTATCACTGGAAAGCTTAGCAGGGATTCCGAAGCGCGGTACAATTTCTTTTAACAAACATTTAGCAACAGTAGTGGCATCGGCCTTTTTACATGGAAAGGCTTCAATCCATCTAGAGAACACATCTACAATAACTAATACATACTTGAATCCCATACACATAGGTAATTCAATAAAATCCATTTGTAAATGTACAAAAGGCCCGACTGGATTTGGGTGGGAGGCAGATTCTACTTTTTCCGTCTTACCCGGATTCATTGTCTGACAGGTAACACAATTTTCACAGATTTGTTTTGCAATTGCCGAAATACCTGGTGCATACCAAGTTGCCAAAATATAATCTGCCAATCCCCCTTTGCCTGCATGTGTGAATGTATGAACACATCGGGCAATCCATGGAAGTAAGGATCTAGGGGCCACCACGCGGCCGTCATGGTGAACCCATACTCCTTCTGGATTTTTATAACATTGATCCTTCGTCCAGGTCACCACCTCCTCCGTACTGGCCTGTGTCTGAAAGGCCAGCACGTCATTAATAGTGGGTGGTGGGTCTGAGCAATTATTTTTCCTTAGTGGGAACAATGACACCTGCATCCCCCCCTTTCGACAGAGCTGCTGACTTAGCTGCATTATCAGCTCTACAGTGTAGATATTAACTGTGTGTCCTTCAGCCAGAATACAGGCTCGAGTTAACGCAAACAATTCGGCTTGTTGGGCTGAAAAGGAGTCTGGAAGAGAGGCTGTTTCGACAACATTAAACTGAGTTACAATTGCATAAGCTGCTCTAGGTTGGCCCCTATCATTTCGTAGGGCTGATCCGTCAACATAGTACATTAGATCAGGGTTACACATTGGTACATCTGTTAGATTGATACGTGGTTTAGTCACTAATTCGGTTACCATTTCACATGAATGGGGTTCGCCGTCGTCTTCCGTGGGGAGTAGAGTGGCTGGATTTAAGGTAGTACATCTTTTGATGACAAGGTTCGGATTTGATAACAGTTCGACCTCGTATTTAGTGGTTCTTGCGGAGGTTAGGTGTTGGGTGGCACATTTAGTAAGTAAAATCTCGACAGAGTGTGGGATATACAAAATGGTCTGATGATTTAGAGTTATTGGCTGAGCCTGTTGCATAGCATAATAAGCTGCTGCCAACAAAGGAAGACATCCTGGTAGTCCGCGTGCCACTGGGTCTAGTTGGGTACTGAAATATGCTACCGGTCGCTGCCTGTCCCCATGTAACTGAGTCAAAACAGATTGTGCAAAACCCGACTTGTGATGCACAAATAAGTTGAATAGCTTAGTGTAATCTGGTAATTCCCAAGGCTGGTGCTGAAGTGAGGGACTGCTTAAGGTTCTGGAAAGCATTCCGGGATACTTCATTCCACATCCTTTAAGCATTGTGAGAATATAGTAGAATCATTCACAGCTCGTAGGTCATGGACAAACCTTCATTTGTGTGGGCTTCTGAACTGGACAAATCTGTGTGTTACACGGACTTCTCATTTATGCTTATAGTGATTCACAGATCACAGAATGTAAAGTACTTGTTTTCTAATTTTATTAAAAGGCTTCCAAACCCAAGATTTTTTCCAATACACCCAAAATGTTGATCAAGAGATCACCTGAAATATCTCAAAATCCCAATTCAACTGTTTTACTGCCACTCTTTATCAAAAAAAAATCCTCTTACTGAGCTAGAAGCTTTTGTACCAAGAATTTACACCAAGGACAATGAGAGTGTACTCCCCCAGCCTGCACCTCGAGAGACCCACAAAGGCTTTTTAAAAAAAAAAGCATTACAACTTTTAACCACCGGGACCATGTCTCAACAAACCCATCCTTTGTGCATTTCCTAGCTCCGTAACCTCTCATCCGAATAAATCCACACCTGCGCTTCTAACTTAAAATGTCTTAAACTTCCCACATACAGGACAACACTATGAAGGGTTAAAAAACTTCACTTTGTTTGAAAAAGTGGGCGGAGCTAAAACAAACAGGCAGCTCCACAACTTTTCCAAACAGGTTTCCAGACACAAGGAAAAAAGACAGAAGCACTCTCATTCAAAGACAAGACATTCACGCACTCTCATTCAAAGACGAGACATTCACAAGTCTCTCTCCATTCAATAAAGCTTTTTCTTTTACTAGCTTCATTTTTTTTTTCATAAGTCACTATCAGGTTCTCTTTTTTTTTACATTTGATTTACTTCCTCTGTTAATTTTACATGGGCTTGAAGAATCGGAACCCAGGCCTTTTCTATTACTTTCCTTTTTTTTTTCTGGATCTCTGTTTATAAGACACTCCTGGAGACAAGTTGTTCTCTCTAAATTAAATGAACCATCGGGTGGAAATGGCCTGTTTTCACCCTTAGTCCACTTTACTGGTTTTTGTTTCTTTGGTCAATTGAAGACTGACCACAATTCTGGAGCATGACATAGGCTGGTGTGCCTTTTGTGGTGTTTTAACTTGCTCCGGCACCCATTCTGGATGATTAAGATTTTCCCACAGTTTCTGATCTCACAATCCTTTCGGCCAACCGAGTTCTCTACGCCCACTTCTCCTGGCCGTTACGTGGCCTGAAAAGGCTCTTAATTCGGGCTCAGTCTGGGTGTGTGAGATATGTTGGCACGAACCAACCGTAGTTGATCAATCAGTTACTGTTTCTTTTCTTAATCAATCCTTGTGGTTTTTTTTTTTTTTTTTTCGAATCACAATTTTCCCTAGTGACTCTTCCCGTTTTTCTAATGGCAATGACTCACAAAGGTATTGCACACAACAGTAATACAAGGACAACAAACAATATTCCCGTGAATACACAAATCATAACCTCTAAACAAATTCTCAGTCTGCGTTGTACGCCACTACAGACCGAGTCCTTAACTTATCCTAATAACAGCTGATAAAACTTAAGGTTCCGTACCCAAACTCTTTGATCGATTGCGCTCTTTTTTTTTAATAGTCTTGTCACATAAGAACCCCTTCCGAATTAAAAACAATAAAAATCTTATCACATAAGAATCTTCGATCGATTATTAGCGCTTTCTTTTTTTCTTTTCTTTTAATAGTCTTATCACATAAGAACCCCTTCCGAATTAAAAACAATAAAAATCTTATCACATAAGAACCTGGAACCCTTTTCGATCGACTAGCGCTTTCTTTTACCTACTGAAACCTTCCCCGGGCTGTCTCGAGATTTTTTCCAGAACCTGTTCTCTTCTGCTGGCGAGCTGAGAAAGAAATGGTTATAAAAAAAATACCTTTAACTTTTAAATGCCGAGTCTTGTAGATGCAGTACCTCAGCTGTGGACAACAGATTACATCTGCGATTCAACAGTGAAGAAACCTCTTGTGAGCAAAGGCTCACCTTGTTTGGCCACCGAAGCCTTTCACTGGAGAGGCACTATGCCTGTATCCGTTTTACTCACAGAATAGAGAGTATGCATCTCGGTGGAACCTCCAATAACTGTCGAAATCTCGACCTCCGAAAAGAATGACTCCGACACTTACAGCTCCGATGGAAGTTTCCCTTTTAATTTACTTGCTCGCAAGGGGTAGGTTTCACTCAGTCAAGGGCCAAATGAACACCTTCGCAATGGTACAGCTTCACAAGATATTTATACAGTAAAACCCAAGTTCTGGCCTCTCCCTGTGTATTGCTCTGTCTCACAGTCAGTGAATACAGATAAAGAGTTAATTACTATATCCTGGTCCTGAAATGGTATCCAGATATTTCCTTTTGTCAGGGTTATCAGAAAGCCAAACGGCCATTACTCCATGAGTCATAGGTAATGGGCTATCACCTGTCTTGTATTGTATCAGGATTATCCAATTTCCTGGTCAGTTTACCTGTTTGCTTCAAATGGATGAGGTAAAGGAAAGAGATAATGGCTAGAAGATAAGGGTGGGGTGACATGGAACTCCTGTAGTGTAGACAATAGGAGAGCACCATGGGGGGGTTACTTGTCTCAGCATGACTTGTCTCCTAGCTGTCTGATAACCATCAGCCATCTAACAGCAGGTTTAGCTGTTCATAATAAGCTGGCTGCTAAAATGCAGAAAGTTCTGGAAGGGCCAGGACTTCATTTTAATCAAAAGGCACACAAATACCGTATGGTATCAGCTTAGATAAAAATACATTTCCACAGATACCTTTGCTCTCGAACAGAACATTCTAAACTTGGCGACAAACTTATAAACATTTTAGGCTAAGCCTGAGAAGAGTTTTCCTCCAAGGGTAATCTTTGATATACATTTGGACTCTCTACAACCTCAGACTGTTTGTCTGCCTGACTCAGACTCAGACTTAAATTCTGACTTTCTCTTGGACTTGCTACTGGTACTCTACTTGTAACATAGAAACATAGAAACATAGAAAATAGGTGCAGGAGTAGACCATTAGGCCCTTCGAGCCTGCACCGCCATTCAATATGATCATGGCTGATCATTTTTGCAACTTTAATACCCCATTCCTGCATACCCCTTGATCCCTTTAGCCATAAGGGCCACATCTAACTCCCTTTTGAATATCTAACAAACTGGCCTCAACAACTTTCTGTGGTAGAGAATTCCACAGGTTCACAATTCTCTGAGTGAAGAAGTTTCTCCTCACCTCGGTACTAAATGGCTTATCCCTTACCCTTAGGCTGTGACCTCTGGTTCTGAACTTCCTGAACATCAGGAACATTCTTCCTGCATCTAACCTGTCCAATCCCATAAGAATTTTATATGTTTTTATGAGATCCTCTCTCATTTTTCTAAATTCCAGTGAATATAAGCCTAGTTGATCCAGTCTTTCTTTATATGTCAGTCCTGCCATCCCGGGAATCAGTCTGGTGAACCTTCGTTGCACTCCTTCAATAGCAAGAATGTCCTTCTTCATATTAGGAGAGCAAAACTGTACACAATATTCAAGGTGTGGTCTCACCAAGGCCCTGTACAACTTCAGTAAGACCTCCTTGCTCCTATACTCAAATCCCTTAGCTATGACGGTCAACATGCCATTTGCCTTCTTCATCACCTGCTGTATCTGCATGCCAACTTTCAATGACTGATGTACCATGACACCCAGGTCTCGTTGCAGTACCCCTTTTCCTAATCTGTCACCATTCAGATAATATTCTGCCTTCCTGTTTTTGCCACCAAAGTGGATAACCTCACATTTATCTACATTATACTGCATCTGCCATGCATTTGCCCACTCACCTAACCTGTCTAAGTCACCCTGCAGCCTCTTAGCATCCTCCTCACAGCTCACACCGCCACCCAGCTTAGTGTCATCTGCAAACTTGGAGATATTACATGCAATTCCTTTGTCTAAATCATTGATGTATATTGTAAATAGCTGGGGTCCCAGCACTGAACCTTGCGATACCCCACTAGTCACTGCCTGCCATTCTGAAAAGGACCCATTTATTCCTACACTTTGCTTCCTGTCTGCCAACCACATCAATACATTACCCTCAATACCCTGTGCTTTAATTTTGCACACCAATCTCTTGTGTGGGACCTTGTCAAAAACCTTTTGAAAGTCTAAATACACCACATCCACTGGTTATCCCTTGTCCACTCTACGAGTTACATCCTCAAAAAATTGTAGAAGGTTTGTCAAGCATGATTTCCCTTTCATAAATCCATGCTGACTTGGACCGATCCTGTCACTGCTTTCCAAATGCGCTGCTATTTCATCTTTAATAATTGATACCAACATTTTCCCCACTGCCGATGTCAGGCTAAATGGTCTATAATTCCCTGTTTTCTCTCTACCTCCTTTTTTAAAAAGTGGGGTTACATTAACTACCCTCTATTATGTCTTGAATAAAGAGTCAGACTAGATACTGCAAACTCAAAGTAAGGTGTGACCGTAGTCCTTTATTACAGATCTCAGAGTGCCTCTCCAGCCTGTGAGGTCTCCATATATGTTCCTTGGGATTCTAGGGGATAAGCCCTCTAGTGGTTAGACATGGTATTTACAGATTTACATACATAACAACACTCTCCCCCGCCCAAAGTCAATAGTGTAACTATTTACAATGTAAGTCGACCTGGGGCCTTCATTTCCCTGGTTGATCGTCTCGGTGCAAATGCTGGTTTTGGTGAGTCATTTGTTGGGCCCTCACTGGGCTGCTGTGCAGCTGGCCTTGCTGGACTGCTGGGGGTGGTGAGTCCTGCTGGGCTGCTGCGGGTGATGGGTTCTGCTTTGTGGTCAACCGCTGGGTCGGTTGCCACTTTGTGTGTGTTGGAGGGTCGAAAAAGGTAGAGTCTATTGTGGGTTGTTCTGGATAGTCTGTAAAAATGCATTGGTTTGGTCCAAGTATTTCCTGCAGGTTAGTCCATTTGAGAGTTTGACCACAAACACTCTACTCCCCTCTTTGGTCACCACAGTGCCAGGAAGTCACTTGGGACCTTGTCCATAGTTCAACACAAATACAGGATCATTTATCTCAATTTCACGTGAATCATGATATGTATTCTGTTGAAGTCGCCTGCTCTCTACCTGTTCGTGTGGATCAGGGTGGACTAATGAGAACCTTGTCTTAAGTGCCCTTTTCATAAGCAGTTCAGCGGGAGGGACTCCAGTGAGTGAGTGGGGTCTTGTGCGGTAACTAAGCAGGATTCAGGATAAGCGAGTCTGCAGTTAGCCTTCAGTTACCCTTTTCAAGCTCTGCTTGATTGTTTGAACTGCTCGTTCTGCCTGACCATTGGACACTGGTTTAAATGGGCAGATGTGACAAGTTTGATCCCATTGCAGGTCATAAACTCCTTGAACTCGATACTGGTAAAGCATGGCCCATTGTTACTTACAAGGACATTAGGCAGTCCGTGTGTGGCAAACCTGGCCGGTAGGCTTTCAATGGTGGCAGCAGACGTGCTTGCCGACATTATCACACATTCAATCCATTTGCAGTATGCATCTACAACCACGAAGAACATTTTTCCCAAGAATGGGCCTGCATAGTCGACATGGACCCTGGACCTTGATTTGGAGGGCCAGGACCATAAACTTAGTGGTGCCTCCCTGGGTGCATTGTTTCACTGTGAACATGCATTACATTTGTGCACACAGGACTCCAAGTCTGCATCGATACCAGGCCACCACACATTACAATGCCTGGGTGGGTGCTGTAGGGATCACTAATGAAAGTGTCCCTGCCCTTTTTTAGCACCACTCCCCGATTACCCCATAGGAGGTAGTCTGCCTGGATAGACATTTCATCTCTGCACCGCTGGTACGGCTTTATTTCTTCCTGCATCTCTAGTGGGACACTAGACCAACTCCCGTGGAGCACACAGTTTTTTACAAAGGACAATAAGAGATCCTTGTTCATCCAGTTCTAATCTGTCGGGCGGTAACGGGTGATTGCTCACTCTCGAATGCTTCCATTACCATAACTAAATCTGCAGGCTGTGCCATCTCCACCCCTGTGGTGGGCAATTGCAGCCTACTGAGAGCATAGGCCCAGTTTTCTGTGCCTGGCCTGTGGCGAATGGCGTAGTTGTATGCGGACGTGAGCGCCCATCTCTGGATACGGGCCGATGAATTCATATTTATCCCCTTGCTTTTGGAAAAGAGATTTATAAACAGCTTATGGTCAGTTTCCAATTCAAATTTGAGCCCGAACAGATATTGATGCATTTTCTTTATCCCGTAAACACACACTAACACTTCTTTTTCAATCATACTGTAGGTCCTCTCAGCCTTAGACAGACTTCTGGATGCATAAGCAACCGGTTGCAATTTCCCAAATTCATTAGCTTACTGCAGTACACAGCCGACCCCATACGATGACGCATCACATGCTAGTACCAAACGCTTACATGGATCGTACAACACAAGCAATTTGTTTGAACATAACAGTTCCTAGCTTTCTCAAAGGCATTTTCTTGGCTTTTACCCCATACCCATTCATCTCCTTTATGCAGTAAAGAGTGCAGGGGTTCTAACTGTGGTGTATGTAGCACACAAATCACTGACTCCACACGGTCTGGTGTAAATCTAACTGCTGTGACCTTCGTCCTTTATTGTTCAGCTCCAGAGTGCCTCTCAGGTGTGGTGGTCAGCCTTTTATATTGCCTGTTGCAGGTACTTCCAGGTTTCCCACCACAGCGCCCTCTGTGGTGTACCATTGTGCTTACATTACATTTAAGGTACCAGGATGATACACACATCAATACATAACATCACACTTTCCCCCCACCAAGACGCAGGACGACGATACACATATCAATACAAAACATCACACTTGTCCAATGGAAGGCAGCTAGCATAGACAGTGCGTTAGTATGGTACATGTTATCTGGTACATTAACTAGTTATTGACTGGTAACGGATCCCTGATTTCCTTGTTAGCTCTTATCATTAATTGTACTTCATATCCATTATTTTACACAAATATGGTGGCCATTCAGCATTAAAATATTAATTATTATTATAAATTCACCATCTCACATTAACATAGCTCATTTTAGACTCGCTCTGCCTTACAGAAGTCCTTTGTGGGGACCACCACATGGTAAGGCCCTTTTAAGACTCCCGGGTGCATTTCTTTTTTAAGGCGCCATCTTTGATGCAAGAGGTTTCCACGAGGCTTTTCCTTGGGCGCGCCATCTTTGATGCTCTGCTGCTCTGGACCGAGGCCGCCGCCATCTTGCTCTCCACCGCTCCGGATGCCCTCCGCCACTGCAGCCTCCGCTGCCACCTGACTTGCCGCCTCTCCTGCGGCCATCGTTGTCGCTTCTCCGGCGGCCACCATAGCCACCTCCCCTGCGGCCGTCGTGGCCTCTCCAGCAGCCGCACTTGCCGCCTCTCCCACGGCCTCTGTAGCGGCCTCCCCTGCGGCCGCCGACCTCCAGCTGCTGCCGCCGCCCGATTCTCCCTCTGCGTGGGCCCCTCCGATCCGCCAGGCATCCTGGATCCCTCGCACCCCGCCCGCAGCGCCCCGCCGGCTCACCCCCCCTCCACTAGGCCCCTCTCTGCAGGGCTGCTTGCCTGTGGTGGCTGAGGCTGCAGGATCTCTGTGTGAGGTCCAGGGCTGAGGCTTGCCTGTGGGTGGATTGAGGCTGCAGCTCCAGCTCGGTCGGCGCTGCTCTCTGGGGACCCGGGGCACGGCAGCACCCCGGGGAGCAGCAGCCTGTGGAGTGGTGAAGTCTTCCCAGCTCCCATGGACCGTCCCCTCCACCTCCGACCGAGGAGTGTTGGCCCATCACCTGCAACAACCCACAAAGGTAAACTGTGCGCCTCGTCCCCGTGGGATACCTGCACCATCGCTCTGCCAAGAACGGGGATTAGTTCCCTGGTGTAGGTACGCAGATTCGCCGTGACTGGGACCAGCTTGGGTCGTGCAGCTGGGTTAATCCACAGTTTATCAAAAGTTCTCTGACTCATCAACGACGGACCCGAGCCCGTGTCCACTTCCATACTCACTGGGACTCCGTTGATTTTTACTTCCCTTATCACTGGGGGCGAATCGTCGGTGCACGTATACAGTCCAAGCACCTCATCTTCTTCTGCCTGCTCCTCGCTGAACAGTGGATCATCCCCCATCTCCTCAGCCACATGGTGAGTCCGATTTCTTTTACACATACGCTGAAGGTGGCAGGTATTACACGTGTACTCCGCAAACCTGCACCGGTGAGCCCCATGGCTTCCTCCACAACGCCAGCATGCTGCTTGATTGGCCCCCCTCAGCGGACTCTGAGTTCCAGGACCCCGAGGTCCGTGCTCTCTGCCCCGGCCAGAGCCACGTTCTGCAGTTTTGTCCATGGTGGGCGCTATCCTGAGGACAGTGCCTGCCGGGTCCGAGACTGTGTGGATTAGTTGCTTGGTGCTGCAAGTCGAGGTCATATGTGCCCGGCTGATGGTGATGGCCTTTGTCAGAGTGACTGCGGGTTCCGTGGCTAACAGCTTGTGAAGAAGGCCCTTGTGGCCAAGCCCCATAACGAAAATGTCCCGTAACGCCTCGTCAAGGTGTGCACCAAAATCACATGGCGCCGCGAGTCTCCTGAGGTCGGCAGCTTATTTGGTGACATCCTGGCCCTCAGGTCTGCAGTGATGGTAAAATTTGTATCTGGCCGTGAGGATACTCTCCTTTGGTTTCAACTGGTCATGAAAGAGTTCAGTCAGCTCCTCGTATGACTTGTCCCTGGCGCTCCCGGGTGCCAGCAAATCCCTGACGAGACAGTAAACCTCATCTCCACAACTGGAAAGCAATATCGCCTTACGCTTATCTCTCATTGCGTCCGTGTCCTCCGTCAGGTCGTTTGCTGTGAAGTAGTACTCGAGCCTTTCCTTAAAGGCCTCCCAATCATTGCCCACGGTAAAATCCTTTAGCGAGCCCAGAGTAGCCATGGTTGTGTGGAGTTCGTCCGCTTCCTAGTCGCCAATGTGGTGTATGTAGCACACAAATCACTGACTCCACACGGTCTGGTGTAAATCTAACTGCTGTGACCTTCGTCCTTTATTGTTCAGCTCCAGAGTGCACCTCAGGTGTGGTGGTCAGCCTTTTATATTGCCTGTTGCAGGTACTTCCAGGTTTCCCACCATAGCGCACTCTATGGTGTACCAATGTGCTTACATTACATTTAAGGTACCAGGGCGATACACACATCAATACATAACACTAACAATGTGCTAAGACCCAGTAAGAAGTTACCAAAATAGTTCAGGACTCCTAGAAATGACCGCAGCTTCATCACGTTCTGTGGTCTCGGTGCATTCTTGATTACCTCCGTCTTCGAATTGGTGGGCCTGATGCTGTCCGCCACGATTCTTCTTCCCAGGAACTCCACTTCAGGTGCCAGGAAAACGCACTTCGAGCGCTTTAGCCTGAGCCCCACATGATTAAGCTGACTAAGAACCTCCTCCAGTTTCTGCAGGTGCTCGACGGTGTTCCGACCTGTAACCAAGATGTCGTCCTGGAAAACCATGGTGTGCGGGACTGACTTCAGCAAGCTTTCCAAGTTCCTCTGGAATATCACTGTGGCCGATCGAATCCCAAATGGGCATCTGTTGTAAATGAAAAGACCTTTGTGCATGTTGATGCCTTTCGATGATTCCTGCAGCTCCTGCGTCATATAGGCCGAGGTCAAATCCAGCTTCGTGAACATTTTCCCTCCCGCCAGCATCGCAAATAGGTCATCTGCCTTTGGTAGCGGGTATTGATCCTGCAGGGAGAAACAATTGATAATTACTTTGTAATCACCACAGATTCTGACGGTGCCATCTCCCTTGAGGACTGGAACAATCGGACTGGCCCACTCATTGAATTCGATCGGCGAAATGATGTCCTCTCGTTGCAGCCGGTCCAGCTCGATCTCCACCCTCTCTCTCATCGTGTAAGGGGCCGCTCTCACCTTGTGATGGATGGGTCGCGCCCCCAGAATCAAATAGAACTGCACTTTTGCTGTTTGGAACTTCCCGATGCTTGGTTCAAACAGCGAGGGGAACTTGCTTAGGACCTGGGCACATGAGCTGTCGTCGACGGACGAAAGCACTCGGATGTCGATCCAGTTCCAGCGTATCTTTCCCAGCTAGCTCCTGCTGAACAACGTGTGGCCATTGCCAGGTACAACCCATAGTGGTAACTCGTGCACCGTTCCATCGCAGGCGGCCTTTACGGTAGCACTGTCGATTATGGGAATTAGTTCCTTTGTGTACGTTCTCAGTTTAGTATGAATGGGAATCAGGACTGGCCTTGAGGCCTTGCTGCACCACAAGTTATCGTAAGTCTTTTTGCTCATTATGGACTGGCTTGCACCGTGTCCAGCTCCATGGACATCGGGAGTCCATTTAATTCAACCTTCAGTATTATCAGGGGACACTTTGTGGTAAATGTGTGTACCCCATATACCTCCTCGGTCTGAGGCTCTGGTTCGTCGTGATCCACCGTGGATCTGTCCTCCTCTGCAACATGGTGGTTTGCAGGATTAGCAGGGTTTGCAGCTCGACTGCACATACATTGGAGGTGTCCCATTGTTCCACAGCCCTTGCAAACATATCTTTTGAAGCAGCATGAGTGGAAATGATGATCACCCCTGCAGCGCCAACAAGGTGTTAATGGCCTTGTATTCACCACCCTTGATGGTGGACTCTGAGTCATCTGCGGACGTGCAGCTGCAGGCGTGTAAGTCCTGGCCTGTACATTTTGATTTGAAAACAACGCTACTTTGTGCTGAAAAATGTGTTTGGTATTGTCACTGGTGGTGATAACTGCCTGGGCTATCGCTATGGCTTTACTCAAGGTTGGGGTCTCTATAGTCAAACGTTTGCGAAGTATTACTTCATGGCCAATGCCAAGTACAAAGAAGTCCCTGAGCATGTGCTCCAAGTGTCCTTCAAATTCACAATGTCCTGCAAGGCGTCTTAGCTCGGCGAAGTAGCTCACTACTTCCTGGCCTTCAGACCTCTTGTATGATTAGAACTGATACCTCGCCATCAGAACGCTTTCCTTCGGGTTTAAATGCCCCTGGACCAGTGTGCACAACTCATCATATGAATTGTCTGTGGGTTTCGCTGGAGCGAGCAGATTTTTCACGAGGCCATACGTTGGTGCCACGCAAACGGTGAGGAGGATCGCCCTTCATTTGGCAGTGTTCGCTTCTCCTTCCAGCTCGTTGGCCACGAAGTGTTGGTTGAGTTGCTCCATGAAGGTTTCCCAATCATCTTCCTCCGAATATTTCTCCAGGATGCCCACGGTTCTCTGCATTGTTGCGGTGGGGTTCGTCATCTGTATCTCGTCGTCAGTTGTTATGTCTTGAATAAAGAGTCAGACTAGATACTGAAAGCTCAAAGTAAGGTGTAACCATAGGATTCTGAGATCCCTTGGGAGCACCCTCCAATCCATAGGAACTGATCCAGAGTCTATAGTATGTTGGAAAATGACCACCAATGCATCCACTATTTATAGGGCCACTTCCTTAAGTACGCTGAGATACAGACTATCAGGCCCTGGAAATTTATCAGCCTTCAATCCCATCAATTTCCCTAACACAATTTCCTACTATTAAGGATTTCTTTCAGTTCCTCCTTCTCGTTAGACCCTCGGTCCCCTAGTATTTCCGGAAGGTTATATGTGTCTTCCTTAGTGAAGACAGAACCAAAGTATTTGTTCAATTGGTCTGCCATTTCTTTGTTCCCCATTATAAATTCACCTGATTCTGACTGCAAGGACCTACATTTGTCTTCACTAATCTTTTTCTCTTCACATATCTACAGAAGCTTTTGTAGTCAGTTTTTATGTTCCCTGCAAGCTTACTCTCATACTTTATTTTCCCCCGCCTAATTAAACCCTTTGTTCTCCTCGGCTGATTTCTAAATTTCTCCCAGTCCTTAGGTTTGCTGCTTTTTTTGGCCAATTTATATGCCTCTTCCTTGGATTTAACACTATCCCTAATTTTTCTTGTTACCTACGGTTGAGCCACCTTCCCTATTTTATTTTTACTCCAGACAGGGATGTACAATTGTTGAAGTTCATCCATGTGATCTTTAAATGTTTGCCATTGCCTATCCACCATCAACCTTTTAAGTATCATTCACTAGTCTATCCTAGCCAATTCCCGTCTCATACCATCGAAGTTACCTTTCTTTAAATTCAGGACTCTAGTCTCTGAATTAACTGTGTCACTCTCCATCTTAATGAAGAATTCTTCCATTTAATGGTCACTCTTCCCCAAGGGGCCTCGCACAACAAGATTGCTAATTAATCCTCTGTTGTTACACATCACCCAGTCTAGGATGGCTAGCTCTCTAGTTGGTTCCTTGACGTATTGGTCTACAAAACCATCACTAATACAAGCCAGGAAATCCTCCTCCACCATATTGCTACCAGCTTGGTTAGCCCAATCTATATGCAGATTAAAGTCACCCATGATAACTGCTGTACCTTTATTGCATGCATCCCTAATTTCTTGTTTGATGCCATCCCCAACTTCACTACTGCTATTTGATGGTCTGTACACAACTTCCACTAGTACTTTCTGCCCTTTGGTGTTTCGCAGCTCTACCTATATAGATTCCACATCATCCAAGCTAATGTCCTTCCTTACTATTGCGTTAATCTCCACTTTAACCATCAATGCTACCCCACCGCCTTTTCCTTTCTGTCTATCCTTCCTGAATATTGAATACCCCTGGATGTTGAGTTCCCAGCCTTGGTCACCCTGGAGCCAAGTCTCCCTAATCTCAATTACATCATATCCGTTAACAGCTATCTGCACAGTTAATTCATCCACCATATTACGAATGTTACTCGCATTGAGACACAGAGTCTTCAGGCTTGTTTTTTTAACACAATTTGTCCTTTTAGAACTATATTGTAATGTGGCCCTTTTTGATTTTTGCCTTTGATTTCTCTGCTCTCCTCTTTTCCTTATCTGACTCATCAAAAATAATCAAATCATTCCAACTTTCAACTCATTCCACACCTGTAGGTAAAATATGATCAATGTGAACAAACCTAACCTGCTTATGATCAAACATCTTGACCAAATATGGGTGAGGGCCACATATCTTCACTACTCTTCCTGGTAACCACTTTAATCATTTATGGTGATGGTTGTTCATTCTAACCTTCTGATTCAATTTCACACTTCTCTCTCTTACTCTACCTCATTCACGATTCTCTTTCTAGCTCAATTGTTTCTCTTCTACTGACTGTGCCAATTTGGCTTTAACAACGAGAACCTGGTTCGTGACTGTCATTTGAGGAACAAATCTGCTGGTGTTCTACCAATAGTTGTATGAGGAGTATTACGATAAGTAATTAGGAAATTTGTCAGTTTGTGGTCCAATGGCAACTGCCCTTTCCTTGGATTTGGTTACAACATTTGCTTGATGAGAGCACATTTTACAATTTGTACTGCATGCTATGCTGCATCATTTAAAGCATGGTGGTATGGCGGAACTTTGGTATGTTTCACACCGTTTCTGCTCATGAACTGTGCAAATTCTTCTGAACAAAATTGCAACCCATTATCAGGCACAATTTCTTCTGGGAGATCATAAGAAGAAAACAATCTTCATCAATTGTCTAGTGTTTTACTTGTCATTTTCCACATCGGAAACACCTCTACCCACTTCGAATGACTATCAATCACAATGAACTCAGCAAAATGTATTTGTAATCTTTGTCACACCCTTGGAGGACATTTCCATGGTTGTAATGGTACTGATGGTGGTTTCTTGCTTACCGATTGACATGCTGTACACTTACTAATGATGTACTCTCTATCTTTATCTAGACCTGGCCACCATAAGTAACCACATGCAAAACTCTTGGTCAAGCACATTCCCAGGTGCTGATCATGAAGATTTCCAAATAATTCGTACCTAAACTTATTTGGGATAAATACTCTTGCACCCTACATGATACAATGTTTGGTTGTTCTACCAATCTCTTTAGCTGTGACTGGCAGTTCATCAATGGATAAAAAATAGAACACTTCTTCTCTATTGGGTGTAACTTGTGATGGGGATGGCAACCTGGACATAGCATTGTTAACCTGTGGAATTCCCTGCTGCAGAGAATTGTTGATGCCAGTTCACTGGATATATTCAAGAGGAAGTTAGATGTGGCTCTTACGGTTAAGGGGATCAAGGGGTATGGAGAGAAAGCAGGAAAGGGGTACTGAAGGAATGATCAGCCATGATCTTATTGGATGACAGTGCAGGCTCGAAGGGCCCAATGGCCTATTCCTGCACCTATTTTTCTATGTTTCTATCAGCATTACTGTGATCAGCTGATCATCGGTACTCAATATCATACGTATATGCTGATAAAATCAAAGCCCATCTCTGTATTCGGGCTGCAGCTAAGGTTGGAACTGGGGCCTTTGGATGGAGGATTGCTGGTCGGGACTTATGGTCAGTAACTATGGTAAACTTACGACCATCCAAGTATTTGTGGAACTCCTTGTTCCCAAAAATTAATGCCAAAGCTTCCCTTTCAATTTGTGCATAATTACGCTCTGGCACTGAGAGTGTATGAAGCAAAAGCAATTGGTCTCTCCTCCACACTGACTAGTACATGAGAGATCACTGCACCTACTCCATATGGAGAGGTGTCACATGCTAGCTTGATCTCCTTAGATAAGTCATAGTGAACTATCATGGTGCTCTCTACCAACTGGCTTTTACACTCGTTGAATGTTGCATCGCATTCTTTTGACCACTTCCAATGGACCTGTTTTTTTCAACAGTTCATTCAGTGGATGTAATACTATAGCCAAATTTGGTAGGAACTTCCCATAATAGTTCAAAAGACCCAAAAATGTTTGAAGTTCAGTGACATTCCTGGGAGTGGGTACATTTCTGATTGCATCCAACTTTCCCTTGTCAGACTGCTATGTTGATGGATATGACCAACCAATATTCCCGAGAATTTCGTCCCATTTCCAGTCATCAGACAACCGAGGTGAATCGCCTGCAGGTTAAAAGTAAAAGGTAATTGGGCCCCAAGGCCTCAGCAACTGGCCAAGGTAACACCTCGGGTTCCTGCTTCAGTCAAGCAAATAGCCCGTTTTCTTTCTAAAATCGCCCGGTTACGGTTTTCATCATCGGGAACTTTGACAAAACTATTTGCAGTGAAAAACATTTCTAGCCACTCCACATATGCTCCCAAACATCTCTTGGTTGCGATGGAACTCACCCAAGCACCATATTATGGCCATAGATACATCCATCTTAACTCTGGCAGTTCAGCCAAGGTACTTGAAATTTACCTTGGATTTTGAGCTGCTCTGCAAAACAAAGAACCTCTCTGTCGGTTGGCAGAAGCATCCACCTACAAAAAATTCAGCTAGGGAATCTGATTATCCTATCCTCGTTCGCCAAATGTGATATATTCTTTTCACATCACTAAAGCACACGCACAAGATGGCTCCATTACAGCTTTGTCACATGACTCTTTTATTGTTATCTACAGCAATAGTTGCATTACCACAGTATTCCATTCGGTGGAGCAGTAGTCCACTAGGTGGAGCACCAAAATACAATTGCAGCTGATCTTTTTGCTTGAGATGCAGGTCGCTGGTGAATTCTGGGACCGCGAGCCTGAGAGGACCCGGCTGCAGATTGTAGCACTTCAGCTACTGCCCGTGCAGTCTGGCCCAGCTGATTTTCTGGCAAGGTGGTTGGTATTGGTTGAGGAGGTGGCGAGGATGCAGATGTGCTGACACCCTGACAGAGGGCAACACGTGCTGCTCTCGCTGTCTCACTGCCTTTTCCATGGGGAAGAGGCTCAGCACTTCCACTCCTTGTAAAACTGAAAGTTTTCTCAAAATTCAAAGATTCCCCCTCTGTGTGGGGAAACCCTAAGGAAGGATCATTTTGGACTCGCTTAAAATGAACTTGTGATTTTAAAAGATGCATGGGTCTGCAAGGAAAAATGGCTGCAAAACCAGGGGACTACTAATCTCTGAAAAAGCCAGTCTTTGGATATTGGAGCTGTCTGGGATATTAGAGCTAAACAAATTGTCTGGGAAACTGTGTAAACTCAAAAACTCTGCTCCCTAGGAGACATTAACATTTCAACAATTGACCCAGAGATAGCCAGCTATAGCTCTAAGCATCAAACACATCCAGCACATGCATAATGTTAATCGCTTTTCTGACCTGCATGAAAACCCAGGCCTAGGCAGACAACATAAACACCAAAACTAATTTTTACAATCGCAACTCGAATCCAACAGATCGACACATCCTAAACAAGTTATCGTGAACGAGCCCGCCAAAATTTAACAAAGAATTATCAAGCCCGCCAAAACTAAGACAAAGAATCGGGTTTGATTTGGAGCGCAGATTTGGAAGGCTCTCAAAGTATAATTGAGGCCCTGTTTTACTAGTTAATCAGCCTGCTGAGCAACTAGGAACCTCCACTGCACTATCGGGCTCTTGAGCCACCCCCATTCCATCAGCGTCTTCGGCCTCGATGACACTCCTGGGTTACACCGCTCTGCTACCGAAGAAGAAGGAAGAACATCATCAAAATGGCATAAAAAAGCAGTTCCCAGTGACTTCGGACATCACCAACTCATCGCAGCAACAACTGACCACAGCCAACGTGGTAACATCGAACCACCGCGATCGACGAATCCTAAGAAAGAAACAACTTGACAAGAAACCAAAGATTCAAAAGTTTTCCACTCTAAAATCTATTCCTGGCTTACAACGGGTGAAATATTACCTAAAGTAACCCAAAGCCCTACTCCTACAAGAAGAAAGTGGGTACTCACCCCATAAATCCAAACCGCGCCTTACCAATCAGTGGACTCAACCCAACTGAAGACTATGCAGCAAGAAGTCTTATCAGGGTACGGCAAGCAGAACCTACAGAGTCCAGCGAACCCCGAAACTGCGAACCACCACTAACTGTCAATAAGAGGATTGGTGTGCATTATCCCTGTTGCCCTAGAGTTTAACCTAGTCAGATTTAGGCATTGGGAGGTGGGAGGTGTATTATTTTCTGTAACCCCTTTTGTATGTGTAAGAAAGTGTTCCTTATTTTAGAGATTGCAAGTTTTGACATTGTACTTTTCTTTCCTGAATAAAATCAAAGTTTCTTGCACCAAAACCAGTTGTCTGCTGCACTTTGTCATGTCCCCAAATAAATCCAATGTCTAGAACCCAGGGAGTGGGAGCGATTCGAACCGCTCAGAAGGTCAGAAGTGAACCTCACCCCCAGACCACCCCCTACATCCTCTGTGGGGCGGCTGACTGCGGAATCTGAGTGACACCTTGAATGCAATGTTCCCCCTAATTTCTTTTTGTGCATGGTCCCTTTAAATTTATAGTGCACATGTATGGTACCTTCCACTGGCAACAGCTTGTGAGCGACCTTTGCGAGGCCTCACGATTGATGCGTGGCTGCACAACTTAGGGGGAACGTTGCTTGAATGCCCCTATCCATTTGTTCCACCAATCCGTCCAATGTGGACATCTGTCTGTCAAAGGCAGAGCAGAAGTTTGAGCCGTCAGTTGGCATAGCAGTCATTTGCACTGCAAAGTTTGTCAACCTTAACTTCTGTTGCAACGACCTAGTTGCAGCTTCCCAGGAGGTGGCCACAGTCTCCAAGGTAGACTGCAGGCTGCTGACACCCTGGGAGATGACACAACTCAGCCTGGAAGCGGACCTCTCTACACTTTCAGCCATGGTGGGGAAACTCTATGTTTGGTCTTCCAATACCTGAGATAACTCAAGCAATTTTCTTTTCATTGCTTAAACCCTGAAGACCCCATCTCTGTCCTCCTCAGCAAAGCTGGGGGAAGACCTCATTCACCGGCAAGCTGTCTCCTCGTCTATTCTTGCCATTAATATTGGCTGCTGCTCACTAGTACTGGGTGCTTCACCATGTGCAAACTCCTCTACTTCACTCTCTAATTCAGCCAGGGTGTCAATCTCTGTGCTGGTGCTTTAGAGTGATGGAGCATGTGACAGTGCCTCCTCAGAAAGATTCTCCTTCTTTGAGCTCTCCTCTTTGGGGAATCTGGCTGTCAAGAAAGACTCGGGGAAAGAAAAAAGGAACATGTGTTTGATGACACTGAGAGGTTGCACAATAGCTGATGATGCATCACAATGCAGTTTGATGTAGTCACGTTGGGGAATAGTACATTTTTTGAGCGGTTCATGAAAGGGTGTAATAGTCAGAGACTCACTTCACAGATGCCCCCAGCCACAAAATGTCCGATAATGACAGTTCTTGCAGGGCCACTGATTTTGAGAGCTTGCTGCTCCAGCTCCCACAACATCATTAGATTGGCTTGTCCTTCCCTGGTTTTACTCCTCTCCCTGGTGTTGTGCACTGTCTTGTCCTGCAGAGAGAGAGAGAGGGCAAGAGTTACCGAATGTGTCCGAGAAAGGAGAGTACAGACGTATAGGGCTTCTGCTTGTTCTACAAATACTGAGAGGTAGAAGCAGCGGGAGGCGGAGGTGTTGAATTGAAAGCAGGTGTGTGTAGTGCAAAGTGAGGAAGGAACAATGAGAGTAGTTGTGTCATGTATATATGCTTGGGTTTACTAGCCACCAGGTGGCGCCACTGTCATAGGTCATTGGGCTGTGCGCACATGTGCGTGGCCCAGGTACAAAAGGCAAGCCTTCATGTAATGTGATCACTTTGGGCCTTAATAAAGTAGAGCCAGGTTTGTACCTGTTTGGAGTTTACAGTATTCAGTCTATTGAGTTATTGCATACACAACATTTGGCGATGAGGTAACAAGAACCTTCGCATGCAAAATTTAGCACAATTGGAATTCTGGAGCGATTCATGGAGGGAGAAGCTTGGGCAGACTTTGTAGCCCACTTGAACCAGTACTTCGTGGCCAACAAAATGGAGAAAGAGGCAGACGCAGTTCGGCGCTGGGCGGTCCTCCTCACGGTTTGCGGTCCGAAAATGTATGGACTCATAAAGAATCTCCTCTCGCCCTTAAGTCCAATGGACAAGGACTATGAAGCATTGTGTGCTTTGGTATGTGACCATCTCAAACCCGATGAAGGCATCATCATCTCAAGATATCGATTCGACACGCACGTTCGTTCTGAGGGTCAGGATGTATTGGAATTCATTGTCGACCTAAGACGTCTAGCTGGACCATGTAAGTTTGAAACTGCATTGGCAGACATGCTTCTTTGGGACTTCTTTGTAATGGGCATCAACCACGAGGTGATCCTACATAAGCTACTGGCTGCGGAGACGCTGGATTTGAGCAAGGCCATCACAATTGCCCAATCATGCATGACGACGGACAAAAGCTTAAAGCAGATATCATTGAAAAATCGGAACTCGGCAAGTAATGTAAACAAGATAGTATCGTCGTTTGGCAGAACTGCATATGGCATATATCCGATATCACCGTGTTGGCGTTGTGGGGGAAATCATCGGCATCATCAGTGTCGATTTAAACAGTATAATTGTAAAGGCTGTTCGAGAGTGGGGCATCTCCAGCGCATTTTTCTGCAACTGAGCAAGTGTGCTGCGACACACCACATCGAGGATGATGACCAGTCTAGCGAGGATCCGGATATGCAATCTGAGATACCAGAGGAGGAAGTGTATGGACTGTATTCATTCCTAACAAAGAGTCAACTGATAATGATTAATGTAAAACTTAATGGTGTACCAGTATCGATGGAATTGGACATGGCTGCGAGTAAATCAATAATGAGCCAGAAGACATTCGACAGGCTGTGGGATACTAAGGCTGCAAAGCCTAAACTGAGACCAGTCAATGCCAAGTTGCGTATGTACACTAAAGAACTCATAACGGTGATTGGCAGTGCAGTAATCAAGGTGTCGTATGATGGTGCAGTTCACGATTTACCATTATGGATTGCTCCAGGCAAGGGTCCAACGCTGCTCGGCAGGAACTGATTCGAAAAAATCAAATGGAATTGGAACGAGATCCAAGCGTTGTCGTCGGAGGAGGATACTCCATGTGCTCAAGTCCTGAGAAAGTTCCCCTCGCTGTTTGAACCAGGCATTGGCAATTTCACGGGAGCCAAGGTGCAGATCCACATGGACTTGGCTGCAAGTCCCGCCCATTAAAAAGATCGGGCAGTTATGTACACGATGAGGGAGAAGGTTGAAATCGAACTGGACAGACTCCAGCGTGAAGAGATCATATCTCCTGTTAAATGTAATGAATGGGCCAGCCCCATTGTTCCCATGTTGAAAAGTGATGGCACTGTCAGGATTTGTGGTGACTACAAGGTTACGATCAACTGAGTTTCGAAACAGGATCAATACCCGTTACCGAAGGCTGATGACCTGTTTGTAATGCTTGCCGGGGGGAAGTCATTCACAAAACTGGATCTGATGTCAGCCTACATGATACAGGTGCTAGTCGACACATTGAAAAAACTTACGTGCATCAACACTCATAAAGGTCTGTTTATCTACAACAGGTGCCCTTTTGGAATTCACTCGGCTGCAGCCATATTTCAGAGGAACATAGAGAGTCTACTGAAGTCCGTCCCCAGAACCGTCGTGTTCCAAGATGACATACTGGTCACAAGTTGTGACTCCGCCGAACATCTAAACAACCCGGAGGAGGTTCTACATCATCTGGACAAAGTGGGACTCAGACTGAAACACTCGAAGTGCGTCTTCATGGCACCGGAAGTCAAATTCCTGGGGAGGAAAATTGCTGCTGATGGTATCAGGCCTAAGGACTCAAAAACCAAGGCCTCAGAATGTGACGGAGCTGCGTTCGTTCCTTGGTCTACTCAACTACTTCAGTAATTTCTTACCTAGATTGAGCACCTTATTAGAGCCACTGCACATGCTGTTAAGAAAAGGCGATAATTTGGTTTGGGGTGTGTCTCAAGATAGAGCTTTTGAGAAAGCTACTAATCCATATTGCTTTAACAAGCTGCTGGCACATTATGATCCATGTAAGCGTCTAGTATTGGCCTGTGATGCTTCATCATATGGAGTTGGTTGCGTGCTCCAACAAGCTAATGAGTCGGGTAAATTACAACCTATTGCATATGCTTCAAAAAGTTTGTCAAAGGCGGAAAGAGCCTACAGCATAGTAGAGTATGAAGCACTAGCCTGTGTGAAAGGGGTTAAATAGATGCATCAGTACCTGATTGGTCTTCGGTTTGAATTAGAAACAGATCACAAGCCACTCATTTCATTGTTTTCGGAAAACAAAGGTATCTATACCAATGCATCATCCTGCATCCAGAGGTGGGCGCTGACATTATCTGCCTATGGTTATGTCATTCACCATAGACTTGGCACCGAGAATTGTGCCGATGCATTGAGCCGTCTGCCGTTGCCCACACCAGAGGTGGGAACGCCAGAACCTGCAGACCTACTGTTAATTATGGATGCTTTTGAAAGTGAAGGAACCCCTGTCACGATCCAACAAGTTAAGACCTGGACCGGTCAGACCCGATATAATCGGTTGTGAAACGTTGTATCTTTTGTGGTGATTGGTCTGCCATACCCAAGCAAGTGTGTGAGGAGACCAAACCTTACAACCGTCGCAAAGACGAACTATCCATTTAATCAGATTGTATACTGTGGGGTAATCGTGTTGTTATGCCAAAGAAAGGCAGAGAGAAATTTGTGCATGATCTACATAGCATGCATCCCGGTATTGTCATGATGAAAGCCATTGCCAGGTCTCATAAATGGTGGCCCGGAATTGATTCTGATCTGGAATCATGTGCGCATCAGTGCAACACTTGCATGCAGCTTAGTAAAGAACCAGCGGAATCGCTGCTGAGTCTGTGGTCGTGGCCATCTAAACCATTGACTTTGCAGGTCCCTTCCTGGGAACGATGTTCTTAGTTGTGGTGGATGCTTATTCCAAGTGGATAGAGTGTACAATCATGTCATCCAGCACATCCGCTGCTACCATTGAGAGCCTTCGTGTTATGTTTGCTACGCATGGTCTGCCTGACATCGTTGTAAGCGACAACGGATCTTGCTTCACCAGTATGGAGTGTCAAGAGTTCATGAAACTCAATGGTATCAAACATGTGAGGTCAGCACCATTCAAACCCGCATCCAATGGACAAGCAGAGCGTGCGGTCCAAACCATCAAGCAAAGTATGAAACGTGTAGCTAAAGGTTCACTGCAAACTCGCTTGTCACGCATATTGCTTAGTTACAGGACAAGACCTCATACGCTTACCGGGGTCTCCCCTGCTGAACTATTGATGAAGAGAGGTTTCAAGACCAGGCTTTCTCTTGTCCACCCTAACTTGAATAATCATGTCGAATATAGACGTCAAAGTCAGCAAGGGTATCATGACCGCGCTACTGTGTCACGCGACATTTCTATCAATGATCCTGTGTATGTACTGAATTATGGTCAAGGTCCCAAATGGATCGCCGGTACTGTTACGGCCAAGGAGGGTAACAGAGTGTTTATCGTTAAGCACAAGAATGGGCAGACATGCAGGAAACATGTCGATCAGATAAAGCTGCAACACACGGACGAACCAGAACAGTCTGAGGAAGACACAATCAGTGACCAACCAACCTACCCTCAGTCATCAGAGGACTCCGCTGTCATCAATGAATCTGGACGTTCAATCCCTGACATGGTCATTGCCACTCCCATCAGATCGGCTACCCAGCCCCCAGTCATAACAGACTCAGAACGCTCGCCCAAGGCTGGAGTTGAACTGAGACGTTCAACTCGGGAGTGGAAAGCCCCCGATCATCTCGATTTGTAAAAAGACCATTACTAATATCTTAAAGGGGGATATTGTCATGTATGTATGCTTGGGTTTACTAGCTAACAGGTGGCGCCATTTTTGGAGGTCATTGGGCTGTGCGCCCCAGATATAAAAGGCCAGCCATCTTGTAATATAATCACTTTGTGCCCTAATGAAATAGAGCCAGGTCTGTACCTGTTCGGAGTTTACAGTATTCAGTCTATTGAGTTATTGCATACACAACAAGTTGGATTGTGCAAAGGCCAGCAAGCTTGAGGAGAATGGTGCGAGAGGCTGCTGTGAAGGGATGAAGAAAAAGGTGAGTGTGTGTTTGTAATGAGAATGAGAGGTGATATTCTGTGCCCTTGTGCTGAGTGGGGAAGGATGTGATGTCAGGGAGGGATTTGTAGAGGGTGCTGGAGGGGAAGGCCTGTTGCCCTGTGTTGTTGAGAGAGCTGGAGAAATGAAGAGCTGTTCTAGTGAGGTCATTGAAGTGCTTCCTGCACTGTGTCCAGGTCCAGGGGCGAGATGATCCTGGAGCTGATACCCTTAGCAGTTTCTCTCCTTGCCTGGTGGTCTTGTATCTTGGAGATGCTCCTTACAGTGGTGGGTCAGCACATTTGGTGGGTTCCCACCAGAGAGGCCGGGGTACTTAATTCCTCGGGCCTAATTTATGGCTAGAGTGGGAGAGTTTTGAGCTGACACCAAAATGTCTCCACTGAAAACTGGGCACAGTGTTAAAATCAGATCATTGAGTTATTTTACTTTTTATTACCAACAAATGTCAGCAACCCCTAGATGATGCATTCTTTCATTTTCCCTTGCCAACACCTATCATGCAAGAAGCTGAGGAGCAGGAGCATGAGGAAGAAGAATAGGAGGAGGAAGAGGAGTCGAGGAACATGAAGAGGAAGGGAGGCTACAACATAGATAGCTCCTTTCTGTCCAGCCTCCATTAGAAGAAATAATTAATGAATGATGCCAGTAACCTCAACAACATCTCCCATTCACCAACAGTGACAGCACAAACATAAAAACCACCATAAAATGCAGATTTAAATCCAAACTTATAAATTCAATCACTGCATAACCATGCAAAAATAAACTAATCCCCTTTGTGCATTCCCTCAGTGCCTATCTTCTGTGTGTCTTTGCCTGTCCTAGTGCTCTTACGCAGTGCTACCCAGCAGCTGCAGCATGGCTGGTGGAAGGCAGCTGACCTTCAATTGAGGAGACTACAGATGGCCTTGGAGGACGAACTTGAGCAGCTCTAGGCCTACAAGGCCCAGCTTTAGACTGCACCATTTTGATCTGGGCTGCAGCAGCCTGGGTTGGCTGGCTGACAGGCAACAGCAAGGGCACTGACAGTGTGGCAGGGGTGGGAGCAGGAATGCAGTCATCCTGAGAGAGGACAGCAGGTTAATGCTCTATGGAGCCACAACCACTCATCCGGGACGGGGCCTCAGCAATCCTACTGATTTGCTGGAGAACAGATTGATGGACAGCTGTGAGGCTCTGCAAGCCCAACAGAGGTATCTAGAGCCACAATGGCAGCAGTCTGAACTTGCAAAGCAACACTCACACCTTTGCAGAAAGCTGTTTGTGCTGCAATGGAAGCTGTTTAATGGAAGCTGTGACATCGGCCATCAGATGCTGAGCAGTGAGTTGAGGCTAAATGTGCTGTACCACTACATTAGGAAATACATATGTGGAGTTTTAATCACGGCTCAGGGTCAAACAGGATGCTAAGCTTATACATACACAGTCCAATTAAGTCTGAGAGAATAGCCAGAAAGTGGGGTGGAATCTGTTATATATGTAAACTTGTATTTACTCTGTACAGCCACCACAGGGCTCATCTCCTGGAGTCCCAAGGGATCCCATAATCGCTTGGTAGCACAGGTATTTAAGGAGGCTTCACAGGTTGGAGAGGCACTCTGGAGACCTGCAGTAAAAGACTAAGGTCACACTTTACTTTGAGCTCACAGTGTTCAGTCTGACTCTTTCTCCATACACTACAACCGGCGATGAGATACAGATAGCGAACCCAAAGATGCAGAGAACAGTGGGCATCCTGGAGAAATTCTCGGAGGGAGATGATTGGGAAACTTTTGTGGAGCGACTCGACCAATACTTCGTGGCCAACAAGCTAGATGGGGAAGAGAGTGCTGCCAAACGAAGGGCGATCCTCCTCACCGTTTGTGGAGCACCAATATATGGCCTCATGAAGAATCTGCTCACTCCAGCAAAACCCACAGAGAAATCGTATGACGAGTTGTGCACACTGTCCGAGAGCATTTGAACCCGAAGTAAAGCGTTCTGATGGCGAGGTACCGGTTCTACACTTGCAAAAGGTCTGAAGGCCAGGAAGTGGTGAGTTATGTTGCCGAGCTAAGACGCCTTGTAGGACATTACGAATTTGAAGGACATTTAGAGCACGTGCACAGATACTTTTTCATACATGGCATTGGCCACGAAACCATACTTAGTAAACTTTTGACTGTAGAGACCCCAATCTTGAGTAAGGCCATAGCGATAGCCCAGGCTTTCATTGCCACCAGTGACAATACGAAGCAAATCTCTCAGCACACAATTGCTGCTACAAGTACTGTGAACAAAGTGATGTTGTTTTCGAATTGTAACGTACAGGGCAGGTCACACATACCTGCAGCTACACATCCGCGGATGTCTCAGAGTCCACCATCAAGGGTGATGAATGCAAGCCCATTAACACCTTGTTGGCGCTGCGGGGGTGATCATCGTTTCCATTCATGTCGATTCAAAGAGTACATTTGCAAGGGCTGTGGAACAATGGGACACCTCCAATGTATGTGCAGGCGAGCTGCAAACCCTGTTAATCCTGCAAAACACCATGTTGCAGAGGAGAACAGATCCATGGCAGATCACGATGAACAAGTGCCTTAGAACGAGGAGGCAGAGGTACATGGGGTGCATACATTCACCGTGAATTGTCCACCGATAATATTGAATGTTGAACTAAATGGACTCCCGGTGTCAATGGAGCTGGACAAGGGCGCGAGCCAGTCTATCATAGGCAAAATGACTTTCGAAAGGTTGTGGTGCAACAAGGCCTCAAGACCAGTCTTAACTCCAGTTCGCATGAAACTAAGAATTTACACAAAAGAACTGATTCCTGTAATCGGCAGTGCTACCGTAAAGGTCTCCTACGACGGAGCGGTGCACAAGCTACCACTCTGGGTGGTACCAGTTGATGGTCCCATGCTGCTCGGCAGGAGCTGGCTGGGATGACGTCCGAGGGCTATCGCCCGCTGACGACACTTCGTGTGCCCAGGTCTTAAACAAATTTCTTTCGCTGTTCGAACCAGGCATCAGGAAATTCCAAAGAGCAAAAGTGCAGATCCACCTAATTCCGGGGACGCGATCCATCACAAGGCGAGAGCAGTACCGTACGTGATGAGAGAAAGGGTAGAAATCGAACTAGACCCGTTGCAAAGAGAGGGCATCATTTCCCCGATCGAGTTCAATGAGTGGGGCAGTCCTATCATCCCAGTCCTCAAGGGAGACGGCACCGTCAGAATCTGTGGCAATTATAAAGTAACTATCAATCGTTTCTCCCTGTCGAACCAATAGCCTCTACCAAAGGACAACGACCTCTTTGCAACACTGGCAGGCGGAAAGACGTTCACGAAGCTGGATCTGACTTCAGCCTACATGGCGCAGGAACTGGAGGAATCATCGAAGGCCCTCACCTACATCAACACGCACAAAGGTCTTTTTGTTTATAACAGCCGCCCGTTTGGAATCCGATTGGTGGTGGCGATATTCCAGAGAAACATGGAAAGTTTACTGAAGTCGGTCCTGCACACCGTGGTCTTCCAGGATGAAATCTTGGTCACAGGTCAGAACACAGTCGAGCATCTGCAGAACCTGGAGGAGGTTCTTAGTCAAGTCAACTGCGTGGGGCTCAGGTTAAAACGCTCGACATGCATTTTCCTGCCGCCTGAAGTAGAGTTCCTGGGAAGGAGGATTGCGGCAGACAGCATCAGGTCCACCAACGCGAAGACAGAAACAATCGAGAACGCACCCAGGCCACAGAACGTGACGGAGCTGCGGTCGTTTCTGGGACTCCTGAACTATGTTGGTAACTTCTTACCGGGTCTCAGCACACTGTTAGAACCACTGTATGTCTTACTATGAAAAGGAGATGAATGGGTTTGGGGCAAAAGTCAAGAAAATGTCTTTGTAAAAGCGAGAAAATTGTTATGCGCAAACAAATTGCTTATGTTTTTTGATCGATGTAAGCGTTTGGTACTAGCATATGCTGCGTCGTCATATGTGTATATTGCAACAAGCTAATGATTTCGGGAAACTGCAACTGGTTGCTTATGCATCCAGGAGTCTGTCTAAGGCTGAGAGAGCCTACAGGGTGATTGAGAAAGAACGTTAGTGTGTGTCAATGGGGTAAAGAAAATGCATCAATACCTGTTTGGGCTAAAATTCTAATTGGAAACTGACTATAAGCCACTTATATCCCTGTTCTCTGAGAGTAAAGGGATAAATACCAACGCATCGGCCCGCATCCAGAGATGGGCACTCATGTTGTCAGCATAAAACTACGCAATCCGCCACAGGCCAGGCACAGAAAACTGTGCCGATGCTCTCAGTAGGCTGCCATTGCCCACCACGGGGGTGGAAATGGCGCAGCCCGCAGATCTAGCCATGGTTATGGAAGCATTTGAGCGTGTGCAATCACGCATCACTGCCCGGCATATCAAAACCTGGACAAGCCAGAACCCCTTATTATCTCTAGTCAAAAGCTGTGGGCTTCACGGGAGCTGGTTCAGTGTCCCAGTGGAAATGCAGGAAGAGATAAAGCCGTTCCAGCGGCGCAAACTTGAAATGTCTATACAGGCAGACTGCCTTCAGTGAGGCAATCAGATAGTGGTTGTCATGTATGTAACCTCTATGTAACACCACTGCAATATTGTATATACTTAAGCAATGCATACCTTGACCGCAGGAGGTGAATATGTGGGAGACACTCCTTACCTGATCATCCAGCTATATAAAGGGAGGTCCCACGCAGGGTCAAGACTCCTTGGTCCTGTGAATATAGGTTCAGGTCATAGAGTAACCTTGTCCATAGAATGTGCCTCATGTGGGTTTTGTGCCATTGAGTAAGGACATTACATTGGTGACGAGAAACAGGAATCAACGATACACGAGAATGGCCACCAGTAGCACAGAGGAACTGTACTGTGTTGGTGAGGACTGGGACGATTTCATTGATAGGCTCCAGCAAAGCTTTGTCATGAAAGAATGGCTGGGAGATGCAGCGGCTGACAAGCGATGGCCCCATCTGCTGACCAGCTGCGGACCAAAGATTTACGCGCTCATGAAGGACCTACTAGCACCCGAAAAGCCGGTGGACAAATCCTTCGAAGAGCTCAGCAAACTAATCGGTGAGCACCTCAAACCGACGAGCAGCGTACACATGGCCCGACACAGATTCTATACCCACCGACGTCGTGAAGAACAAAGCATATCGGACTTCTTTGCAGACTGCAGGCGTTTGACTAGCCTCTGTAAGTTCACAGACGCCTGCAGGGGAGAGATGTTAAGGGACTTCTTTATTGAGGGCATCGGTCATGCGGGGATTTTCCGAAAGTTAATTGAGACCAAGGACTTGACTTTGGAAGCGGCGGCGTTGATGGCTCAGACTTTCATGGCGGGGGAGGAGGAAACCAAAATAATATATGCGTGCAATTCTGCCTCCAATGCGGCGGGGAATCAGGGAGTCAATATCATAAACGCGACTCAGAGCCCCGCAGGCAGGCAAGGTAGTTCGACACACCCCAGGCAGCAATAGACCCCAGAATAGGTTTTCAAAGAGACAATGGCAGGCTGAACGGACATTTACGCCATCACAGTGGACAATGCGGTGCCGGATGGGGCCATTGACACCCACCATCAGGGTACACAAGAGCAAAGGGACAATCAGTGAGGAATGCCAGGCCATAGCTCCTTTGTTCACAACAATGGGAATCTCAGCACATGCTGGAGGTGTGGGGGCAAACACCTTGCCAGGACTTGCAGGTTTCAACAATTTGTCTGCAGAAATTGCAACCTCAGTGGCCATTTAGCTCGAATGTGGAGGAAGCCTGTAACCAGGCTAATTTATGAGGCGGGTGGACCAGAAGAGGGGTCTGTGAGGCAGGATGACTCTTGGGGCAAATCAATGGACGCTGAAGTTCAGCGGGTTCATGTGGCAAACATTCACAGCTCATATACCAAAACGCCACCAATGATGATGAAGGTTTTATTAAATGGCATCCCTGTACACATGGAGCTGGACACGGGGGCCAGCCAGTCACTCATGAGCGTTCAACAATTCGAAAAGCTATGGCCGCTCAAAGCCAGTAGACCCAAACTAGAACGCATTGAGACACAACTACGGACGTACACCAACGAAATCATTCTAGTACTAGGCAGTGCAATGTTGGTGGTCACACACAATGGATCAGTGAACCGGCTGCCACTCTGGATTGTCCCGGGAAATGGTCCCGCACTGTTGGGGAGGAGCTGGTTAGCTGAGATGAACTGGAAATGGGGGGATCTGCACGCAAGGTCATCTGTGGAGCGAAGTTCTTGCTCACAAGTCCTACAACAATTTGAGTCACTATTCCAACCTGGCGTCGGGACGTTCAAAGGTACCAAAGTAGTGATACGCATCACCCTGGACGCCAGACCAGTGCACCACAAAGCCAGAGCGGTGCCGTATGTGATGCAGGAGAAAATTGAGGGCGAATTGTACCATTTGCTGAGAGAGGGCATCATCTCGCCCGTTGAATTCAGCGACTGGGCGAGCCCCATCGTTCCCGTCCTAAAAGCGGATGGTTCTGTCAGGATCTGTGGCGACTACAAGGCCACTATCAATTGGGTGTCCCTACAAGACCAATACCCCGCTCCAGAGAGCAGAGGATCTTTTTGCCACGCTGGCAGGAGGCAAGCTGTTTACCAAGTTGGATCTCTCTTCAGCCTACATGACCCAAGAACTGACCGACGAATCTAAACTACTGACCACCATCACCACGCACAAGGGACTGTTCGTTTACAACAGGTGCCCATTTGGCATTCGATCAGCGGCCGCGATTTTTCAAAGAAACATGGAAAGCCTGCTTAAATCCATTCCTGGAACAATCGTATTTCAGGACGACATCCTCATCACAGGTCGTGACACCGAGGAACACCGCCACAACCTAGAGGAGGTGCTACGCTGACTGGACCGGGTAGGCCTGCGACTCAAGAAGTCTAAATGTGTGTTTTTGGCTCCTGAGGTTGAGTTCCTGGCAGGTTGCTGCAGATGGGATTCGGCCCACTGAATCCAAAACAGGCGATTCGACGAGCGCCCAGGCCCAGCAACACATCAGAGTTGCGTTCATTTCTGGGACTCTTGAACTATTTCGGGAACTTTCTGCCGAACTTAAACATGTTGTTGGAGCCGCTTCATGTGCTCCTGCATACGGGTTATGATTGGTTTTGGGGGGACTGTCAAGAACGGGCTTTCAATCGGGCGCGGAACCCACTTTGTTCAAATAAGTTATTGACCCTGTACGACCCCTGTAAGAAATTGGTTCTGACATGTGATGCATTGTCCTATGGGGTTGGGTGCGTGTTGCAGCAGAGTAATGCTGAGGGCCAACTACAACCTGTGGCTTATGCTTCCAGGTCGCTCTCTCACGCAGAACGGGGATACGGGATGGTTGAGAAGGAGGCACTCGCATGTGTCTATGCTGTAAAAAAAATGCATCAGTGCCTTTTTGGCAGGAGGTTTGAATTAAAAACGGACCACAAGCTGTTAACATCCCTGTTGTCAGACAGCAAGGTTGTCAATGCCAACGCGTCATCTCGCATATAGTGATGGGCTCTCACGCTGGCTGCTTATGACTACTCCATCCGGCACCGGCCTGGCACCGAAAATTGCGCTGACGCACTCAGCAAGCTTCCACTGGCCACCACCGAGGGGGCAGCGGAGCAAAGCGCTGAGATGCTCATGGCTGTCGATGCCTTTGACAGCGCAGGATCCCCTATCACAGCCCGCCAGATCAAAATCTGGACAAACAGAGATCCCCTCCTATCTCTGATTAAGAAATGTGTCCTGACTGGGGATTGGGCGGCGGCACATGGAGCATGCCCTGAGGAGGTCAGACCATTTCACAGGCAGATGGATGAGCTCTCCATCCAAGCTGACTGCCTACTATAGGGCAGCCGGGTAGTCATGCCCCAGAGGGGCAGGGAGCCATTCATCAGGGAACTCCACAGCGAGCATCCAGGCATCGTGCTGATGAAGGCCATTGCCCGGTCACATGTTTAGTGGCTGGGAATTGATTCAGACCTGGAACACTGTGTTCGCTGGTGCACGACATGTGCCCAGCTGGGTAATGCCCCCAGGGAGGCCCGTGGCCCTGGCCCACCAGGCCATGGTCACGTATTCATGTAGACTACACGGGCCCGTTCATGGGAAAAATGTTTCTCATTGTGGTAGATGCGTACTCGAAATGGATCGAGTGCACCATTTTGAATTCGTGCACGACATCCACCACTGTGGAGAGTTTACGTGCGGTCTTTGCAACCCATGGCTTGCCGGACATCCTTGTTAGCGATAATGGCCCATGTTTCACTAGCTACGAATTCCGGGAGTTCATGTCAGGCAATGGCATCAACCATGTCAGGACAGCACCGTTCAAGCCGGCCTCCAATGGCCAGGTGGAACGTGCGGTCCAAATCATTAACCAAGGCATGCTCAGGATTCAAGGACCCTCCCTTTAACGCCGCCTATCGCGCCTCCTGTAGGCCTATAGGTCCCGACCGCACTCGTTCACGGGGGTCCCGCCCGCTGAGCGACTTATGAAATGAACACTCAAAACTCGGTTGTCCCTCATTCACCCAGTCCTGAACGACATAGTTGAGGGCAAGCGCCAGTCCCAAAACAAGTACCATGGCCGAAATTCAAGGGGGAGGTGTATAGAAATAAATGACCCCGTATTTGTCCTCAATCATGCCATGGGGCCCATATGGCTTGAAGGTACTGTAATAGACAAAGAGGGGAACAGGGTCATTGTGGTTAAACTTAACAATGGGCAGATATGCCATAAGCATCTGGACCAAGTAAAAAAAAAGTTCAGCATGGGCACTGAGGAACCCGAGGAAGACCATAAGATGGTGCTCACACCACCTCCAGTGAACAAGCAACAAGAACATTCAGCAGCATGCACAGTTCCTGCGGTCAGCCCGGACAGGCCGGAATCACTACAGGTGACAGACACTCACGCCAAGGCTCAACAACCAGAGCCCCAACTGCGACGCTCCACGAGGGAGTGTAGACCATCTGAAATACTTAACCTATGATCCCAATAAGACTTTGGGGTGGAGGTGATGTCATGTATGTAACCTTTATGTAACACCACTACAATACTCTATATACTTAAGCAATACACAGCTTGACCACAGGGGGTGAAGTTGTGGGAGACACTCCTTACCTGGTCATCCAGGTATATAAAGGGAGGTCCCATGCAGGGCAAGACTCCTTGGTCCTGTGAATAAAGGTTCAGGTCATAGAGTGACCTTGTCCATAGAATGTGTCTCATGTGGGTTTTGTGCCATTGAGTAAGGACATTACAGTGGTCCCCAAGAAGGGCAGAGACACTTTCGTCAGTGATCTCCACAGTATCCACCCAGGCATTATAATGATGAAAGCGATAGTCAGATCCCACGTGTGGTGGCCCGGTATCGATGCGGACTTCGAGTCCTGCATTCACAGATGTAATACATAGTCGCAGTTAAGCAATGCACCCCGGAAGGCGCCGCTAAGTTTATGGTCCAAATCATGGTCTAGGGTACACATCGACTATGCAGGCCCGTTCTTGGGTAAAATGTTCGTTGTAGTTGTAGACGCGTACTCCAAGTGGATTGAATGTGAGATAATGTCAGCTAGCTCGTCCGCTGCCACCACTGAAAGCCTGTGGGCCATGTTTGCCACACACGGCTTACCCGATGTCCTGGTGAGCGACAATGGGGCATGTTTTACCAATGCTGAGTTCAAAGAATTCATGACCCGTAACGGGATCAAACATGTCACATCTGCCCCGTTTAAACCAGCGTCAAATGGTCAGGCAGAGAGAGCAGTGCAAACCATCAAGCCAGACTTGAAGAGGGTAACTGAAGGCTCACTGTAGACTCGCCTATCCCGATTCCTGCTTAGCTACCGCATGAGACCCCACTCACTCACTGGGATTCCACCTGCTGAACTGCTTTTGAAAAGAGCACTTAAGACAAGGCTCTTGTTAGTTCACCCTGATCTACATGAACAGGTAGAGAGCAGGTGGCTTCAACAAAGTGCATATCATGATAGCGAAATTGAAATCAATGATCCTGTATTTGTATTAAATTATGGACAAGGTCCCAAGTGGCTTCGCGGCACTCTCGTGGCCAAAGAGGGGAGCAGGGTGTTTTGGGTCAAACTTTCAAATGGACTCGTTCACCGGAAACACTTGGACCAAATCAAACTCAGATTCACGGACTATCCTGAGCAACCCACCTTGGACCCTACCTTTTCTGATCCCCCAACATACACACCAGTGGCAACCGGCACCACGGTTGATCATGAAGCAGAACCCATCATCCACAGCAGCCCAGCAGGGTCCAACACACCAGGCAGTCCAGCAAGGCCAGCTGCACAGCAGCCCAGCGAGGGCCCAACAAATGATTCAACAACACCGAGACGATCAACCAGGGCAAGAAGGGCCCCAGATCGACTCACATTGTAAATAGTTACACTATTGACTTTTGGGGGCGGCGGGGGGGGTTATTGTTATATATGTAAACTTGTATTTATTCTGTACAGCCACCAGAGGGCTCATCTCCTGGAGTTCCAAGGGATTCCATAATCGCTTGGGAGCACAGATATTTAAGGAGGCTTCACAGTTTGGAGAGGCACTCTGGAGACCTGCAATAAAAGACTAAGTTCACACTTTACTTTGAGCTCACAGTGTTCAGTCTGACACTTTCTCCATACACTACAGAATCAGTTTTGGGAAGTTTTTAAAGGTGCTATATAAATGCAAGTTGTTATTGTTCCAACATTGTGTGGAGGAAGTTGTGACTTTTCCAAAACCTGATGTCAGACAAGCAATCTGATTGCACAGAGGCGTTTATGGGTTTGAATGAAATGATTGAGAGATACATCCGGATATCATCAGTGTATACGTTCAGCCTTACCCTGTGCCTGCAGATGATATGGCCAAGGGGCAGATTATTGATAAAGAAGAGCAGTGGCCAAGAATAAATCTTTGGAGACCCTGAAGGTGACATTGTGGGGGAGGGAGAAGAAGGCAATGCTCGAGATGCACTGGCTGATTTCACGAGCTTTTTGTACCAGGTGTTTGAGAATAGGGGTGGGGAGAGGAGTTTAAGGAGGCAAGTTGTTGTGTAAAAAAGGTGCCTGGGCTTGCCTGGTAATTACATAAAGGTAAATAAAGCACTGAATAGTAGTTTTCCTTTACAGAAAAAAGGTTAGAATAAATAGAATAAGGTATATTAGAAATGAGATAAAAGTGAAGTTAAAATGATAAAAGTAGAATTCAGTGAGGATATTGAAGAGGGAGTGAATAGAGGACCAAAAGGGGAAGAGCAGAAATAGACTAAAGATTTGATCTGAATGTAAAATTGTTTCATATTGCAGTACATGGTCAATATTACAGTAATGAAATTACTTCTAATATTTGAGTAGCTTTGTCATGGTGATTTTCAGGCTTGTTTCAGCATTAGTTTATGAGCTTTAAACTTAAAAAAAAATGAGCCTGAAAGTTCACAGAACCTTCTGGGAGAGCAAATATTAATTAACACATGTTTCGATACTAAAATGCCATATGTACCCAAACTGTTAACTGAAAACTCGATGGGGTTGATTTTAATGTGCTAGGCCTGACGTTAACGAGGCGGTAACCACCTCAAAATGGGGTCAGTAGCCTTACCACCCCATTAACCCTGATGATGCACCAGTTTCAGGCAGTAATCCGATCTCAATATACATACTGGGGTCTGAGTCCCTTGACTGTCATTTTAACTTGCAATTTGTTCAGAGCTTCGCCATTCATATTCCTCTGGGCCCCACCAAAATAATCTGGGACACTGCTGCCCCGGGAAACCCACGATTGCAACCCTCCCCCTCCCCATCCCAACCCCCCGTACTTACCCTGATGGTGGCCAAGGCGGTCTGCCTTAATCCAGTGAGGCCATTTCCTCACAAGCCCTGTCACCTCTTCTCCTTCGGTACGAGCAACCGGCTGCTGCATTTCGCTGGTTGGTTGTCCAAAGGTCAGAAGCAACCCCAATAAGTGCAAGTATTACTAGTTGTCACAAAGCAGACAGAATAGCAGGCCAATTTACTCCAAAATGGAATTATATTTCCAGGACAATCATTGAAATCCCATCAGTTCTGCAGTTTATAACATCTGACAAGTGTAAATGCCAGCACAATTGCAATCTCCTTGTCATGGTGTCAAATGCAATATTTGATGGAGAATCAGTTTTACTTGAATAAAGCAAATATCTTGCTTGTCAAAAAATCCGTTAGTTACATCAAATACTTTGCACACATAGGCTATCAGAAATTATAATGAAATTTAATTCCTAGTATAGGCACGCTGCAGTGTAGCAGAACAAAATATTTTGTGGAAAATTTTATCTAAAATGATCGACAACAAATTTCTCTTTTCCATCTAAAAATTACATTGCAAACAGATCTAGTTTTATGAATTTTAATCTGATGTTCATGTCTAACACCCCAATTATGAATATGTTGTAATTAAAAGCAGCTAATTGAAATTGTGATGCTGGGAAGAACAGTTGAAATACATGTGATATTCAGCTAAATATGGCATTTTTGGGCACCTATACTATATTGCATTTGCATTTCCTATACCTAATACTATTGTATAGAAAATGTGTTGAATTTTGTCACCAATAGCTATATAGTCTAAAATAAAGACAAGATTCAAAACAGTACACTACTGCTTGTTTGATGGATGTGTAATGTAATAGAAGCAAATGTAATCTATTTTGTAAAAGTGTAAAAATGTAATGTTATCTAGGGAAGCAGAAGAGTATTGAAAATTCAGATTGATGTATTGAAGAGCAAATTATGTAAACTATTTTTTTGCCTTTACCATTCCATAATTAAATAACTCATTCAAGGTTTCTCAGTTACATTTCCTGTCTGGTTGTGGAAACTGGAAATTGCATTAAACTGGCAACAAAAGTATCAATTTCTGAGGGAAGCTTCAACAGCACCTCTCACTCAGACAGTGAATTCCAAATTGGTTCCAACAATGGGATCACTAGTGTAGAGACATTTGAGCACAGCTCACACATTGGGGCATGATCCCTACCAGAAGTGTGATAGGTTGGCATTAGTACTCATCCAGCATCACTGGCGCTGACCCCATTGTCATTTCTGAGGTCATCTTAATGCGATTAATTTGGATGAGACCTAGGCATTGTAAATGCCTGCAGAAAACTGGCCGATATCAGTACCCTGTACAACAATATTCAGGCTTGTGACACCTTATTAATTTGAACAGCAGGTGCACTGCTGCTGGATTTAATGGCCCGCAGCAGCTTAAAGGTCAAGTGCTATCAAAATAATTTTGGCTGCAAGAAAATTTGCAATTGCTGTCAAAATCTCAGAGAGGTGTTTGCATGGACCTCAGTGTGTCAGAAAACCGCATAGACAGCATAAACCATGGCTGCAGAGGATGATCCTGATCTCCCAGGAGCTACCCCGTGATTTCCCGTTCAGGGTGGAAGAGTGTTGGCATGCTGGATTGCCTTAAAATGAACACACATTAGCGGTTTTCAGATATGTGAGCATTCACTTGCATGATGTATTGCTGCTGTAGAACAAGCTGCACATTGAAAGAGTGGACTGATTTCCTGTTGACAGAGAGTGGCATTGATCAAGGGAGCAAATATAGCTATGTGGGTACAATCTATGACATCTTGGACCTTTTACAATTCTGCCATTTGATAAAATCACTAAGTCCTGTCATGCTGTCACCTGTTGTTCATGGGAAAATGTATTGAATTGTTTCTTAGAACAAACAAATCATCTGTGCACATCTGATGGTCTAATGTCAGTGATGTCCTAGTGGCAGCCTGAAATGACCCTGTAACATAAACATTCAGAACAGTTGTTGCGTTTATAGCTACTGGCAGCATGGTGGTTGTGATTGAGGTCGGGATTTAGCATGTGGCGTAACTCTGTGATAGCTTCCTTAGTAAAACGATAGTTCCTGAGACAATGGAAGGTAGTAGTATGTTTGGATGTATATTCTAATGTGAGAGTAGTGACAGAGAGGTGCTGAGTACCTCTGCTGCTGCTTCCCTCTGTTGCTTGTCCCTTTCTTCCAAATGGCAAAGATACAGGGGAATTCCCAATGGGAATCCGATTGTGCTTTGTCTGAAATGGAGCAGGGGAAGTGGCAAATTAAAAAAAAAGACAGATAGGAAAGTATTTGGCAACAACGAAAGAATCAGAAAAAATCCCAACAACATCAAATCAGAAATAAGTGGGCTGGTTTTCAATTGCTGGCCACTTGTTGTCACCTGTAAAACAGGTGGGGAGCAGTTTAAAACTGTGTGTGTGGTTGGGGGGGGCACTCTATTGACACCCAAGGTCTGCTTGATGCAATTTTCAGGCAGCCTGTAAATGGACAAGCGGCACGCATATGCAACTTTCAGGTACAAATAGGCAGAGCATCTGGCACACTGCTGGCCCATGTAGGCCTCCAACCCCAGGCCCGAGCTGTTTCAGTTTTCTCGACACTGGCTTTAGGCGGGTGGCATGGCTGCTCTGCCAATTTTGTGCCAGGTTTAGGCAAATGTAAAAGATTGCCCCAATGTTTCTGAAAATGCTGCAAAATTGCCGCTGAACGCTTTTAAATTCACCTTGGCCTTTTCTCTGGTGCCCAGCAACCCTGGATGCCTGTTTTACTTGATTGAGAAAGATTCTCCGCAATTGATGCCAAAATTAAGGAAAATGGCATCGCCACATCATTACCGTCCTATTTGTATTGAGTTACGCATGTCGCCCAGCTGGTGCCAATGATGTTGGAGAATGCAGCTGGTGTAAAAGTGGGCAGCATTCTGGTAGAAAGGTGCCCCCAGCCATTTTCCGTTACAGGCCATTCAATTAAAGTCACACTAATGGGTGATCAACTACCCAGGTGGCTCAGTTGGTAAACGCAGCACACCAAGACCATCACTCGGACAAAGTGCGGGAAGGTCATCAGCATCCATGTGTCTGGACCGCACTACGTGTCAGCACCTGCAGGAGAAGATAGCGAGAAAAGAAGCAAAGAGAAATTCATGTGCATGAATTAATGTAACTAGTTCCTAGACCTTCACATTGTTAACACTACCTAAACTATATTAAATCAGAACAAACTCTGCCACAAAATTCAAAAAAAATATAGGGCTAGAATTTCCATTGCATCGCCACCCGGTTTCTCGGTGGTATTGGTTGTTTTGGGCTAGAACCGGGTCGGCGAAAATTTCCACAGCTGAGTTCTGCCGCGGTTTCGAAGTACCACTGGGGAGCGGACCGCTGTCGTGCACTGTCCACAGACCGCCATCGCACGATTTTTGGCTCAGCGGCGACCCATAGGTAAGTATAAAAAAAAACGCCCACAAGAATCAACGGAGCTGGTCAGTGCTGGGCGGTAGGTAAATAGCCCTGCAAAATAAGGTAAGTAAATTGGTTTTTACTAATTATTTTTAAATTCTCTTGCAGTTATTTAAGTGAAAAGGGTCTTGAGAATGTTTTTCTGGTTGTTTATTTTACGTTTTTTGAAAAAAAAAATGTTGTGTTTTTTCCTCCTCGGCCCAACCCAGAGCCTCGGTGTAAATTTTTGTAATTATCGCCCATTTTTTTTTAAGAACCGCTCAATCGGCCCAAGATTCCATTTGCCGCCGAGAATCGGGGTGAAAAGTCCATTTTTTTTTTGCTGGGCAGATTTAAAAATTTTTTTAATGGAATTTTTCGCCGGTGATAATTTGAGAATCTTAGCGGTATTTTGGGCGGCAATCCGATGATGGTGGATTTTTTGGAAATTCTAACCCATAGGTTTTCAAAACCTTTCAATTTTGAAAGATTTATGCTTTGTAGGCTGGATTGTCACATATTTCAGTCAACAAGACAAGATGTTTTGGGACATTACCATAGCAATTGCTCTATGACTGGTCCACTAGAGGCAAGATTCAGCCAGGACATTGGACATGTATATTGTGTGCCTGAGTGTATACTGTATGGACTATGGGTTGATGCTTTTGATGTTTTATTTTAAACATTTAGAATAAAGTTTATACAAGCTGCTCCAATTTGGAGCATAGGAACAGAAGTAAGCCATTCAGCCCCTAGAGCCTGTTCCTGATCTGATGAAATAAATTCTGCTATTTGTCTATTTCTCGATAGACAAATTTCTCCCCAGAATCAACTCAATAAACCTAAATTCCTGAAAGTAAAAGCTACTCATTTTACAAGCAAACTTTTCCTCAGTTCCATGGTATCGATTGTGCTGGTAAGGAAGCGAGGATCAGCAGCGCAAGATATCTGACTGCTGCTTACTGAATAGGTATCCCTCACAAGTTATTAGGTGCTGTCCTTGGCAGCTTCACTTCAATACATAGGTGGTTCACCCAGTGTCAATAAATTCCCTCTGCCAAACAGGAAATTGGATTTTGGGGAGACATCTGAATTTTATTTGTATTTTTCCATGTTCATATCACCTACTCCCTGTTTGTTATAGAAACATAGAAACATAGAAAATAGATGCAAGAGTAGGCCATTCGGCCCTTCGAGCCTGCACCACCATTCAATGAGTGCATGGCTGAACACGCAACTTCAGTACCCCATTCCTGCTTTCTCGCCATACCCCTTGATCCCCCTAGTAGTAAGGACTGCATCTAATTCCTTTTTGAATATATTTAGTGAATTGGCCTCAACAACTTTCTGTGGACGAAAATTCCACAGGTTCACCACTCTCTGGGTGAAGAAGTTTCTCCTCATCTCGGTCCTAAATGGTTTATCCCTTATCCTTAGACTGTGACCCCTGGTTCTAGACTTCCCCAACATTGGGAACATTCTTCCTGCATCTAACCTGTCTAAACCCGTCAGAATTTTAAATGTTTCTGTGAGATCCCCTCTCATTCTTCTGAACTCCAGTGAATACAAGCCCAGTTAATCCAGTCTTTCTTGATATTTCAGTCCCGCCATCCCGGGAATCATTCTGGTGAACCTTCGCTGCACTCCCTCAATAGCAAGAATGTCCTTCCTCAAATTAGGAGACCAAAACTGTACACAATACTCCAGGTGTGGTCTCACCAAGACCCTGTACAACTGTAGTAACACCTCCCTGCCCCTGTACTCAAATCCCCTTGCTATGAAGGCCAACATGCCATTTGCTTTCTTAACCGCCTGCTGCACCTGCATGCCAAGCTTCAATGACTGATGTACCATGACACCCAGGTCTCGTTGCACCTCCCCTTTTCCTAATCTGTCACCATTCAGATAATAGTCTGCCATTCAGTTTCCCTAGTTTCCCATTCAGTGTTTAATTTCAGCAAAGGAAGGTCGATCCAATTTGTTAAGGAATCTGCATGATACCCATCATTACTTTAATCTTCCACTATGTGCAGAGTAAGTTTACATTGCCTCCAGCCTGCTCTTGCAATTTGTAACATGTCTATAATTGGGAAACTTACAGCAGATCTCTCAGAAGAGGAGCAGATGGTGCAATAGGTTTTAAAATGGAGGAGAAGGTGATTCCGTAGAGGTATGTATCCAGGTGGAAGAATTTAGAATAACTTAGTCTCTCTGAAAACCACTTGTGAGGAAGCTCCGTGTGAACAGAATTTCACCACAGATTTGATTTTTACAGATTTTTGAAACTGCCTCATTCAATCCCTCCACCCCCTGTACTCGACTGACTCTCCCCTCACACTATCCACGACAATAAAGATTATGAATGATTTGGATTTTTCTTTGCCAGAATTTTTCCAAGTATCTGGCAGAAATGTGCCTTGCTCAGAGCACAATATCCAATTGTATTCAAGAAGTACTAGATGTTTTGATAATACAATTCTTCATACTTCGTTAATTTCTCCAAACAAAACAATTGTCAAGGCAGTAGAAGACCTAATGCAGGATTTCCAAAAGTTTAAGTTGTAACCAATTGTCTATACATTGGTTCACATGAGTTACTGAAGATTGTGAAGCAGCCTCCATAGTGGACCATATTGCTGAAGTCTGAACCCTTTCAACCCTTTCAGATCAAGACTTAAAAATGATAAGGAAAATTGGGCTGGGTGGTATAACGGGCAGCTAATCTACTACTGCCCATTTTGAATCCCTGCTGAAGTTGAATTTTAGTCTCATTTTCTGCCATGTTTGCCTACAGTGACTACACTTGACTGTGAAGTGCATTGGAACATTTTGAGGACATAAATGGGTCGAATTTGCCCATGTTAGCGACGGCTGTTAGCTGGGGCGCTAATGGGGCACAAAATGGAATTCACCCGGGCGCAGCACAAAAATAGCCTACCGCTGAATTGGGCGGGGGTTTTGTGGAGGCGCTATGCGGTGGCGCCTCACTCGGCAGGGCATGGCGATGATGATGTCATCGCTGAGTGCATCGCCCCCCCCTTACTGCCCCAGAAGTGAAATTGCCCCGCGCAACCTAACTTAGCGCCTGGCGATGACACTGTCAGTTTGAGCTGACAAGTTGCAGTTGGGAACTGGATGCGCCAGTGCTATTTAAAGGCGCCATCTTGGAAAGTTTTTTCTGTCGGCCATTACTTATTTTTGGTTTCCAACAGTTAGGCAGAGTGGCTTGTGGACGGATAGCAGTGATAGAGCAGTGATTTTTTGCACAAAGGTTCTTCTACCTCCTACCTTTTCCCCTGTATCACTCATGGTACTTTTGACATTCTACCGTTTCTGTCGCTTCATGGGGGCTGTGCTGGCATTCGACCGCCTGCTCCGACTTCACTGTCAGAGGATGCTTCACCAAAGACAAAGGCACCGTCAATTATAGAAGGAAAGGCATCGAGAGAGGGAGAGAGAAAGTCTACTCCAAAGAGAGGGAGCACCACAGAGAGAGGCCCATGGAGAGGCCCATGGAGCACACCACAGGGAGAGAGAAAGGGCGAGGCAAGGGACAGGCACAGACAACCATTTCCAGCAGCACAAGGAGAAGCACATCAAGATGTTGCCAGAGGAAGAAGGTGCCACAGGGCTGGCAACAGAAGGCCTTACTCTCCCAGGATATTCTGGCAGCAGTTCTCCTACATCAATTTCACTGAGGACCAGCGTGTGCGAAGGCTGCGTTTCAGGAAGGATGTGGTCAGAGCTCTTCCATCTACTGCAACCAGACCTTGAGCCTTATACCAGGATGAGAACGGCTCTCTCAGTGGCAGTCAAGGTCACCATCGTGCTCAAATTCAACGCCAATGGATCTTTCCAGGGAGCAACAGGAGACATCTCCAACAATTCACACTGCCACCCAGCTTAGTGTCATATGCAAACTTGGAGATATTACATTCAATTCCTTCGTCTAAATCATTAATGTATATTGTAAATAGCTGGGGTCCCAGCACTGAACCTTGCGGTACCCCACTATTCAGTGCCTGCCATTCTGAAAAGGACCCATTTATTCCTACTCTTTGCTTCCTGTCTGCTAACCAGTTCTCTATCCACGTCAATACATTACCCCCAATACCATGTGCTTTAATTTTGCATAATAGTCTCTTGTGTGGGACCTTGTCAAAAGCTTTTTGAAAGTCCAAATACACCACATCCACTGGTTCTCCCTTTTCCACTCTGGTAGTTACATCCTCAAAAAATTGTAGAAGATTTGTCAAGCATGATTTCCCTTTCATAAATCCACGCTGACTTGGACCGATCCTGTCACTGCTTTCCAAATGCGCTGCTATTACATTTTTAATAATTGATTCCAACATTTTTCCCACTACCGATGTCAGGCTAACTGGTCTATAATTCCCTGCTTTTTCTCTCTCTCCTTTTTTAAAAAGTGGGGTTACATTAGCTACCCTCCAATCCATAGGAACTGATCCAGAGTCTATAGAATATTGGAAAATGACCACCAATGCATCCACTATTTCTAGGGCCACTTCCTTAAGTACTCTGGAATGCAGACTATCAGGCCCTGGGGATTTATTGCCCTTCAATCCCATCAATTTCCTGACCAATAAGGATTTCCTTCAGTTCCTCCTTCTCGCTAGGCCCTTGGTCCTCTAGTATTTCCGGAAGGTTATTTGTGTCTTCCTTAGTGAAGACAGAACCAAAGTATTTGTTCAATTGGTCTGCCATTTCTAAATTCACCTGATTCTGACTGCAAGGACCTACATTTGTCTTCACTAATCTTTTTCTCTTCACATATCTATAGAAGCTTTTTCAGTCAGTTTTTATGTTCCCTGCAAGCTTACTCTCATACTCTATTTCCCCCTCCGAAATAAACCCTTTGTCCTCCTCTGCTGAATTCAAAATTTCTCCCAGTCCTCAGGTTTGCTGCTTTTTCTGGCTAATTTATATGCCTCTTCCCTAATTTCTCTTGTTAGCCACGGTTGAGCCACCTTCCCCGTTTTCTTTTTATGCCAGATAGGGATGTACAATTCTTGAAGTTCATCCATGTGATCTTTAAATGTCTGCCATTGCCTATCCACCGTCAATCCTTTAAGTATCATTCGCCAGTCTATCCTAGCCGATTCATGTCTCATACCATCGATGTTACTTTTCTTTAAGTTCAGGACCCTAGTTTCTGAATTAACTCTGTCACTCTCCATCGTAATAAAGAATTCTACCATATTATGGTCACTCTTCCCCAAGGGACCTTGCAAAACAAGATTGATAATTAATCCTTGAGGAGAAACTTCTTCACAGAGAATTGTGAACCTGTGGAATTCTCTACCACAGAAAGTTGTTGAGGCCAGTTTGTTAGATATATTCAAAGAGTTAGATGTGGCCCTTACGGCTAAAGGGATCAGGGGGTATGGAGAGAAAGCAGGAATGTGGTACTGAAGTTGCATGATCAGCCATGATCATATTGAATGGTGGTGCAGGCTCGAAGGGCCAAATGGCCTGCTCCTGCATCTGATTGTTATGTTTCTATATTTCTATATTTCTATGTTTCTATTACACAACACCCAGTCTAAGATGGCAGCTGTCTAGTTGGTTCCTCAAGATATTGGTCTCGACAGCCATCCCTTATAAACTCCAGGAAATCCTCCTCCACCATATTGCTCCATCAGTTTGGTTAGCCCAATCTATATGTAGATTAACATCATCCATGATAACTGCTGTACCTTTATTGCACGCATCCCTAATTTCCTGTTTGATGATATCCCCAACCTCACTGCTACTGTTTGGTGGTCTGTATATAACTCCCACTAGCGTTTTCTGCCCTTTGGTGTTCTGCAGCTCTACCATACAGCTTCCACATCATCCAAGCTGATGTCCTCCCTTAGTATTGTGTTAATTTCCTCTTTAACCAGCAACGCTATCCCATCTCCTTTTCCTTTCTGTCTATCCTTCCTGAATATTGAGTACCCCTGGATGTTGAGTTCCCAGTCTTGGTCACCCTGGAGCCATGTCTCCGTAATCCCAATTACATCATATCCGTTAACAGCTATCTGCGCAGTTAATTCATCTACTTTATGACGAATGCTCCTCGCATTGAGATACAGAGCTTTCAGGCTTGTTTTTTTAACACTCTTTGTCCTTTTAGAATTATGTTGTAATGTGGCCAGGTTCCGATCCTGCCCAAGTGCAGACCGTCCAGTTTGTATTGGTCCCATCTCCCCCAGAACCGGTTCCACTGTCCCAGGAATTTGAATCCCTCCCTCTTGCATCATTCCTCAAGCCACGTATTTGTCTTAACTATCCTGCTATTTCTACTCTGACTAGCATGTGGCACTGATAGCAATCCTGAAATTACTACCTTTGAGGTCCTACTTTTTAATTTAACTCCTAGCTCCCTAAATTCAGCTTGTAGGACCTCGTCCCATTTTTACCTATATCGTTGGTACCTATATGCACCACGACAACTGGCTGTTCACCCTCCCCCTCCAGAATGCCCTGCAGGCGCTCCGAGACATCCTTGACCCTTGCAACCAGGGAAGCAACATACCATCCTGGAGTCTCGATTGTGGCCGTAGAAACTCCTATTTATTCCCCTTACAATAGAACCCCCTACCACTATAGGTCTCCCACTCTTTTTCCTGCCCTCCTGTGCAGCAGAGCCACCCATGGTGCCATGAACTTGGCTGCTGCTGCCTTCCCCTGATGAGCCATCTCCCCCAACAGTATCCAAAGTGGTATATCTGTTTTGGAGGGAGATGACCGCAGGGGACTCCTGCACTGCCTTCCTACTCCTGTTCTGCCTGATGGTCACCAATCCCCTATCTGCCTTTTTAACCTTTATCTGCAGTGTGACCAACTCACTAAACATGCTATTCACGACATCCTCAGCATCGCGGATGCTCCAGAGTGAATCCATGCGCAGCTCCAGTGCTGCAATGCGGTATGCCAGGAGCTGTAGCTGGATAAACTTCCTGCACACATAGTAGTCAGGGACACTGGAAATGTCCCTGATTTCCCACATAGCACAGGAGGAGCATGACATGGGTCTGGGCTCTCCTGCCATGACTTAACCTTTAATTAACTTAATTTGGCAACAATGCCAAAGGTTTCTTACTGATAAGAAAAAGAAAAAATGATAAAGTAAAAAGAAAAACTACTCACCAATCAACCAGCCAATTACTTACCTCTTGGCTGTGATGTCACACTTCAATTTCTTTTTACTTCTTTGTTTTACTTTTGACCCCGCTGCCGCCGCTTCCCTCACAGGTCCGCCCACTCCCACTGCTGCACCCGACTAGCTCGGTCTGGGCCTCGAGCCTCGGGCTTTATTGGACCACTCCGCTGCCGCCACTTCCCTCACAGGTCCGTCCACTCCCGCTGCTGCACCCGACTAGCTCGGTCTGGGCCTCGAGCCTCGGGCTTTATTGGAGCACTCCGCTGCCGCCGCTTCCCTCACAGGTCCGTCCACTCCCGCTGCTGCACCCGACTAGCTCGGTCTGGGCCTCGAGCCTCGGGCTTTATTGGAGCACTCCGCTGCTGCTGCTTCCCTCACAGGTCCGCCCGCTCCCGCTCCCGGAATGAACATTGGCTAAAACATATATGCCCCTACCCTCGTATGTTGTTAGTTGGTATGATTGGACTAAAATGAGGGTAATTGTGAGGGATGCCTAGTGAGTTTGGGAAGTGATAATGTAGATAGGGATGGGTGGAGGTGCAAGATAAGTTGGTGTGAGTAAGGATGTGCAGGAATAGGGTAGGGAAGGCAGAGTGATGGGGATGTGATGAGTGAGTGGCACAGCAGGATGAGGTTGAGTGTGACTTTGTAGTAACGTTTCGTGATCCACTAAGATCATTGAAATGTTTGCGCCACTACAGCTTGGTCCTCCTGAACACATCCCTACTTGTGTCCTCCTGTACAATGTGCCACCAGGCTGCGTTGGTCTCCTGGGGAGGCTTCTTCTGACATATGGAGGGAGTCATGGGAGAGAATGCGTGCAGTTGTGCACCTATATGCAGTGCTTGTCATGTTTGCAGCACCTCAATGCTGTAGAACACTGACAGCACAGCTGTCAAAATCAATTTGCGCATGGTCCCTTTAAGGAAACTGGCTGATGACATGCCATCAAGTGACATCATCAGACCTGCTTCCTTCAATTGGCCGGCAAATGAACTGGGCAGGCTTAACAAGCCCAATCAATGTAAAATAATTTCTACATAGCGGGCTGGAGCCAGCAGCAAGGTCAGGACACGCAACTGACTGGCCACACTGGACCCGCTGAGGTAGTTTCTGATATATATGAATTTTCTTAAACTGAAGCGGATCCAATGCAACAGTAAACATGATTTAATGTTCATAATATGTCAACAACGTGAACTAGTGAGCTTTAGAATGCTGTAAAGATTATTATGACCAGTTTCTGTTTTAATCCTTAAAGCTATGCTTTAGTTTATAATTTCCCTTTTCTCCGATCCACTTTCCCTGTGAGTGCAGCTTCCCGACCAGAAGTCCAAGATCATTGAATCAACCTCTTGGTTTGATTCACTTTCTGTTTTTTGTATTATTAGAGTGCATCTGCTCATTTGCAATGTCACATTATTTCAACAACTGACAAGATTTTCTTATTTCTAGTTTTCTCTTCGATTTAAGATGGCTAATTTTTAGTCTAAGCCACAAATTCCTTCATGCTTTATATTGTAGGCACACAGCTGAGGTATCAGGAAGGGATACCTAGTAATATTTATGGCAGCAAATCTCCTTTCACATAAAGGAAATATCGCTTTGGCTTTTACAAAAGAACTGAAACATGCTTCAATTCTTTGCTTCCACTTGGCAGCTATATTAGCCTTTTGATCACAGAACATGTTACTTGGTTTGAGCCATTTGTCAAACTGACACAACAGATAAAGTGGAACATAACAAATGAAATCACATGAAAAATAGTTTAATCTACACAAGTTCAGATTTTAGTGATCGAAAATTACTTCTAAATGATTAAATAAAATACCAAAATAAAAATATAGGAGAACTATAAAACACATGCATTGAACAAGACTTTCTTGGTATACTGAGGATTTTACACGACAAATTGGGTTTCATCTTATTCTTATTGTCACTGTTACATTTTGACTTTGCCTTAAGGTATTTTCAGTTGCGTCTGAATTAAACTGACAGATTCAGGTATCCACTTAATATTCTCCCATTTTGCTTCAACACGCTTCTGTGATGAGGTGTTAATTCAATATAAAATTCAATCCTTGCATAATACCTTCAAGCAAATGTTTGCAATCTACAAGTCTGGTAATGCTCCGTTCTGACCAACCTTTGCTAGCCTGCTTAACATCTCATTACATAAGAATGCTAATGCAAAGCGGAAAAATGAATCCAGCAGTTCGATTGAAAAAAGAGCCTTTCTGTTTAATTTTTTAAATAAAAAGTCATGTTCTGAAATCTGTTGCAGGAGGATATTCAAATTTTCACAACAGAAGCAGTTTCAGCAACACTGGTAAACTTCAGTAATGCGGTGAATGTAGTTTTGCTTCGAGCTCTTGACTGTTAATCCTGATTTCCTGCTCTGTTCCTGCAGGAACTTATGGGCTGAGAGCAGCAGTCAACAGACTGAGAATATGAACGAGTTCATTCCTAAATTTGATCTCTGTTGTGAAAGCAGAGAGTGCTAAGAAGAATTTTTTGCAACAAGAAAACTTCTTTACTACTTGTATGTGGGGGAAATATTGCCATGACTGTCGGGTGCTGTAGTTTTAACATCTGCTGGATGCTTCACATTAATGGAAAACAGTTAGTGGTGATTGGACTCTGAGTAAAAGGTGCACCTCTGGTAATACAGGTACATTTACAGGTACACATATGCTTATATACTTCAGCATTACTTGCCCAAAAGTACATCTGTGCTCAATCATAGTAACGCATTTCACTGCTTTGGACAATATTAGACTGCAAATGACTTGTTTGCTGCTTCAGTGAACTTACTGATTACATCTAGCATGGAAACAATTTATTTATTCAAATCAACATCTTTTAGTTCCTAACCTTGAGAAACAGATGTCTCTTCTCAGTCTCTGCCTTTATTAACTTATACAGGCTGGTGCATTCATAATAATAATAAAATGTTAGAGAAAAGTTAAATTCTAAATTAGTGTCCTCACCTTGATATACCCTTTCTTCATATTTTCATGCCTGTTAGATTTCATCCTTACAGATGGCTGGCTCTCGCATTGTTTTTGTTTTGTAAGTCAGATACACGAGATGAAAATGTGTTTAGTTCATATTCTCTACTGTAAATGGTGTGCAATCTAAGCTAAGAAAAATGTAGGCAATAAAATATATGCTTTTGCATCAGATCTGTTGATTCAAGCTCAAGAGGTCTCCAAGATTTAATAACTCTGAAGTTAAATCTCTTAAATATTATTGATGCGTTTTTTTTAAATCGCCTTATAAACTCACATTTCAAAATATCTTACAAGTTGTCTAGAAGGTATAATGGCCGTGAAATTCGACTCATTTGCCGTTAAGGCTGATTTGGAAGACAAACTGCTGACCGCCTCTATTCCGCCCACTTCCGGCACGGAACTCAGTGGCAGCCATTTTGGGCGGCAGACCCTGCAGATGGTCTTTGCAGGACGACCTCGAGGAGCTGGTGGCTGGGAGTGAGAAATCAAGTGGTGGTGTTTCTTCTTCACTCTCCTTTCCCTCTCCTTGGTCAACCACTGGCTGGGCAGGCTGAATTTCTTGGGTGTCCAAAATGACGAAGGCACAAGGGTCATCATCATCATCATAGGCAGTACCTCGAAATCGAGGAAGACTTGCTCCACTCTAAAAGTGAGTTCTCAGGTGACTGTACAGTCCAATACGGGAATTACAGTCTCTGTCACAGATGGGACAGACAGTGGATGAAGGAAGGGGTGGGTTGGGAGTCTGGTTGGCCGCACGTTCCTTCCGCTGCCTGAGCTTGATTTCTGCATGCTCTCAACGAAGAGACTCGAGGTGCTCAACGCCCTCCCGGATGTTCCTAGTGCAGTCTTAGGCCAGGGATTCCCAAGTGCCAGTGGGGATGTTGCACTTTATCAAGGAGGCTTTGAGGTTGACCTTGAAGCATTTCCTCTGCCCACCTGGGGCTCGCTTGCCGTGTAGGAGTTCAGAGTAGAGTGCTGGCTTTGGGAGTCTCATATCGGGCATGCAGATGATGTGGCCCGCCCAACGGAGTTGGTTGAGTGTAGTCAGTGCTTCGATGCTGGAGATGTTGGCCTGAGCGAGAACACTGATGTTGGTGCGTCTGTCCTCCCAGTGGATTTGCGGGATCTTGCTGAGGCAACACTCGTGGTACTTCTCCAGTGCTTTGAGGTATTTCCTGTATATGGTCCACGTCTCTGAGCCATTTAGGAGGGCGGTTATCACTACTGCCCTGTAGACCTCCTCCCTCTGGCGTCATTCTGGCCTCCCTCCAGCTGCTGGTCCCACTCAACTGTGCAGCCCCTGGCGAGCACATGGTGTGCACAATGGCAGCAACCATTCTGACCACTCTGACCTCTCCTCCTTCCACAAAGTAGACCACTGGCCAACCCAATGCCTGCCCTCAGTCAGGAGCTAATACCTGGGAAAGGGAAGCATTACCTCAAATCTCTCTTCCCCCACTTTCCATGCCTCGGATCTCTCGCACAAGGGTAGGGTTGTGGTGAGGGGAGGGCGATAAAGCAAGAGGTGAATGCTTACACCATGTGCAGCTTGTGGGATGAAAAGAAAGAAAGATGCATTTATATAGCGCCTTTCACAACCACCGCTGTCCCAAAGCGCCTTACAGTCAATGAAGTATTTTTTGAAGTGTAGTCATTGTTGTAATGTAGGAAATGTAGTAGCCAATTTGCACTCAGCTAGCTCCCACATACAGCAATGTGATAATGACAATCTAATCTGTTTTAAGAATGTTGATGGAGGGATAAATATTGGCTAGGAGGAGGAAGTGGGATGTGAGAAGGAGGATAACGAATGAGAATACTGGCATCTTGAATTCTTTCAGCCCCGCCACTGGCCAAGAGCTCAGCTATATCCCTGCCAAGAATGGCCAGCACCGTCTCCTCCAACGATGTGAGGTGAAGCTGCAATGTGAAATGAGCCTCGAGTTTGGTAGAGATTGTTGTTATGTGAGTGATGGAGTTGGGGGGCCGGTCATGCAATGAACAGTGTGTAAGATTAGTGGTGCAGTTGGTGGGAGATGGTTTTTGAAGATGCATTCACTGACCTTGACCACTGATCTGAGGTCAGGAAATTTCTTTGGGCACTGGAGCCAGGTCCTGGTGGCAACACTGCTGGTAGTGAAGGCCTTGGTGATCTGGTCCCAAATCATTCTTTCTGGAGGGCCTCCTGGTCCCCTGGCAGAGAGGACCTCTCTTCCAGTGTTGATCCCGGTACAAAGCTGGAGTGCTGCGTCAGAGACTCTGGGTGCCTTTTCTCTGGCCTGTAGAGCCATTTGGATTGTACTGAACCACTTTTACCATTTTCCATCAGCAAAAGGCAGCTCACCTTTAGGAGGTGCAGACTGCCTGTTAAGAGGAGCAGGCTAGCTTTAAGTAAAGCTAGGCTTACTTGAACAATGTGAACTTCGGGCCCTGCTGAACGCGCAGTCTGTCAGCAGCTCATTCGACGCTGGGCTGTGTGCTGCAATCCTGTAAATTAGCAGGCAGCACGAATTTGACATGCTGCCTGAGCTCCTTTCAACAGGCGCGGCATATCCCACATCACAGTGCCTGAGCCTGATTCTTCAATATCCCACATCACAGTGCCTGGGCCCAATTCTTCAATATCCCACATCACAGTGCCTGGGCCCGATTCTTCAATATCCCACATCACAGTGCCTGGGCCCAATTCTTCAATATCCCACATCACAGTGCCTGGGCCCGATTCTTCAATATCCCACATCACAGTGCCTGGGCCCAATTCTTCAATATCCCATATCACAGTGCCTATGCCCGATTCTTCAATATCACATATCACAGTGCCTGGGCCCGATTCTTCAATATCCCACATCACAGTGTCTGGGCCCGATTCTTCAATATCCCACATCACAGTGCCTGGGCCCGATTCTTCAATATCTCACATCACAGTGCCTGGGCCCAATTCTTCATGTTATCTAATTTCCAGGCCAATGCATTTTAGATTGATGCCAGCAAAGATTTTACTAAATTGTCTGTTCATGCTTCATCTCTTAACTTATGTCTGCTTCTATAATCTCCCTTGAACACTCCTTTGCTGCTTTGAACTTTACCCCCAAGATTTATATGACCTTCATTTACATTGGGTTTAAGTTCATCTAATTGTTATTGCTGTTGCTGTTGTGTTGGACTACCTTGAACTCTGGAGGTTTGGTCCCTTCATCCTTTTGCGCACTGTAACATGCTATCCATAAATTCTATTTGCCAGATTTGGTGACAACTTTTTTTTAATCTGTTACTATATCATTACTTTTGGGTTAATTTCTCGATTGACAATTAGAGATGTTAATTTGCATGTTGATCTCTTGGCCACGAGCTACTTGATTTATCTTCACAGCCCTGATTATAATGTTCTCAGTATTAGTTTTTTGCTGAAATTGAACACTATTTTAATGGAGGTATAACCTAATTGCAATGAATAGCTTAATGCCTCTGCAAGCTTAATGGAAAAGGAAATTTCAGATGAATGTGTGAAGGGTTCATATTGCAATAACCCACAGCCTAAAGTCAAGGTTTTGGTGTTTTTCTCCATGATTGCAAAATTTATTGATGATCTATTTTTGTGACAATTTATTTTGTTGGTAAGACAGGTAAAAAATATTTTCTTTATCTGTCTCATCTATTTTCTTATTTCCTGCCTTACTGGTCTGGATTTCTCAAATTGTGCTCTGTTTCTTGTACCTGTATTTAATTGAGGAGAGGGAACTTCAATGCACTGAGCTGTGGGTGCCGTAAGCAGCTGTGTCTTTAGCTTTACCTATTTATTTTCTATCTCAATCTGTGTGTGGAATTTTCAATGAAACACAAATGTTCCCGGTTATGTATGTATGTAAACCTTACCAAAATATAAGACTTGCCACTAGGAGGCACACCTGTGGGAGATCTAAGGGTCACTTGTGCACCCTGGTGCAAGCAGGTATAAAAGGTGATTCACCATGCTGCTTCTCCAGTCTGGAGTCTGAATAAAGAGACCAAGGTCACAACAGTTTGAGCTTGCAATACAGTCCTGTGGATTTATTCTGAACATTACAAATTGGCGACGAGTAACGGATCACGAACTTTCACGCGGTAATGGCTGCCATTGGTATTCTTGAGAGAGTTGTTGAGGGTGATGATTGGGAAGTCTTTGTTGAGTGCCTCGACCAGTACTTTGTGGCCAACGAATTGGACAAGGCTGAGACGGCGATCAAGCGCAGGGCGATTCTCCTCACCGTATGTGGGTCTTCGATATATGGCCTCCTCAAAAGTTTGCTGGCACCGGTCAAACCAACGGACAAGTCTTACACAAAGCTGTGTGCGCTGGTTAGGGAACACCTCAAACCAAAGGAGAGCATCCTGATGGCCAGGCATCGCTTTTACACGCACCATCTCTCCGAGGGCCAGAACGTGGCGAGTTTTGACGCTGACCTAAGACACCTTGCGGGACAGTGCGAATTTGCAGAATCCTTGGGGGAAATATTGCGGGACTTTTTCGTGCTTGGCATTGGCCACGAGGTCATTCTTCACAAACTGCTGTCTGCCGAATCCCTAGATCTGAGCAAGCCCATCACGATAGCCCAAACCTTCATATACACGAGCGATAACACGAAACAGATATCTTCACAGAATCGAAGCTCACCGGCAAGTACTGTGCATAAAATAATGTTTTCAGCAGGCAGAACGGCACAGGGCAGGGCCCACATGACTGCAGAGGCCAGACCTAGGCCTAGAGTGACTCAGAGTCTGCTGTGGGGCATGAATGCGTATCCATTAGCACCATGTTGGCGCTGCAGGGGCAGCCATAGAGCTCATCAGTGTCGATTCAAGCCCTATGTGTGCAAGGGCTGTGGAACAATGGGGCATCTCCAGCGAATGTGCAAACGATCTCTGACTCACCACGTGGCAGAGTCAGGAGAGAATGACCGATCCAGCGAGCATCACAATGAACGAGCAGGATAGGCAACTGAACCTGAGGATGAAGAGGAAGTATATGGGATACATACCTTCACCACCAAAAGCCTTCCAATAATATTAAAAGTTGAACTTAATGGCACTCCAGTCTCCATGGAATTAAACATGGGGGCGAGTCAATCAGTTATGAGCCAGAAAGCATTCTAGAGGCTGTGGGGTGACAAAGCACAGCGACCCAAGCTGATCCCGATTCAGGCAAAGCTGTGCACCTACACCAAGGAACTGAAACCAGTTATTGGAAGTGCAGACATAAGAGAGCAGTGCATGATTTACCACTGTGGATTGTTTCAGATGATGAGCCAACCCTGCTTGGTAGGAGGTGGATGCGGAAGATTCGATGAAACTGGGAAGACCTCTGCGTACCTTCTCCGGCGAACGACGTCTCCCCTTCCCAAAGGCTGAGCAAACCCCCACCTTCAGCTGAACCAGGCATTGAAGTGCAGATCCATTTGCAGATCCCCAAAGCACAGGCCGCTCATCACGACCACGTGGAGGTGAAGATCAACCGAGCAGTGGTACAGGCGCGATACCCATGACCCGAAGCCGACGACCTTTTCGCGACGATGGAAGAGGCTCCAGCTGGAGTGGGACTCCGGCTGAAATTATACAAATGCGCCTTCCCGAAGCCAGAGGCAAAATCCCTGGGGAGGAAGATCGCGGCAGTTGGCATCACGGACACAGACGAGAGGGCGTCCAGACCACAGAACGGAATAGCATCCACGACCACGGGACAAGAGTGCGTCCAGACCACGGAACAAAGGTGCGTCCAGACCACAGGACGAAGGTGCGTCCAGACCAAGGGACGAGAGAGTGTCCAGACCACGGGAGGTCACCGCAACGGAACGGAGGAATAAAGACGACTGGGTTTGGGGCAAAGGTAAAGGGGCGGCCGCTGAGAAGGCCAGGAACCCACCACGTTCCAATAAGTTGTTTGCACTATGTAACCCATGTGAGCGGTCCTTCGCGGCCAATGATATATAATGGGGTCATATGGGGTTGGGGGGTCCTTACAACAAGCCAAAGTAGCGGGCGAACACCAACCGGTCATATATGTATCTGACAAAGTACTTGTAACAAGTGATGTGTTATCAAATGGGTTCGGGAGTGTTGTACAGCAAGCCGAAGTAGCAGGCGAGCCCCAAACTAGTGAACATGTATCCAATAAGGTAACCAAGGCAGCAGCCTGTATTCACGGGACTAAAGAGATGCACCAAAGAGTGTCCCAATATGTGCTCGAGTCAGACAAGCTGCTCATCCCACAAGTTTGGGAGAGCAGAGGCACCATTATCGATGCATTGTTTCGAGAATGTCTAACGCTGTCTGTGCACTGTAACATGATCCGCCACGGGCCAGGGACTGAGAACAGTACTAATGCCCTCAGTTGGCTACCATTGCCCACCACGGGGGTGGAAACGGCGCAGCCTGCAGACCCACTTGCAGTCATGAAACTGCTAGAAAGTGAGGGGTCAACCATAATGGCCCCCCAGCTTAGGACCTGGACCAGCCAGGATCCCATGTTACCACCTGCCAAAGGTGAAAATAGACGGAATGTTGCAACCTATCCGTTGCAAAGACGAAAGGCCCATCCCAACGTTGCAAAGTAAGGCAAGGCAGCTACACACAGTCAGTGGTCCGGGGCCCCCATACTACGGCCCAGGATCCACGGGGACCACTAGGCCTCCCGTCACTACCGGAAGTCACAAGGTCATTGCGGCCATCCTGGGCGTGCTCGACCTCAGGGTTAGCGACAATAGCCTAGAGCAGGCAGCCCAAATCACTACACCAAGCACCATGTGTGTCACGGTAGACTCCCTACAGATCTGGCTATCCTGGGTGCTACGCAGTCACCAGACAGAATCACTCAGAACCGAGCCTTCCTTAGGCCATCAGCAGGGAATGCACCATGATTGCACGGCCCGCCCACACGACATCAGAATAAGTGATGTAGACTGTGTTCAGGGCCCCAGTTGGGCCACTAGCACTACATTAGCCAAGGGGGGGAATGGAGTGTATGTGATGAAAATGGAGCGTTTGATTGTAAAACCGTGTTCTGGGCTAACGCGTAAAGCATTTGGACCAGAGCAAACTGCGAACTACAGATAACCAGGAACCACTGTGAAAGGACCTGGCCCCCAGCGACCCACTAACACGATCGACTTTGCCGTCAACCACGAGGATGAACCCACCATGTCAGGACTTCAACCCAGGCGATCGACCCGGGGACGCGGGGCACCAGATCGCCTCAACTTGCAAATAACTTGCACATAGACTTTGCGGGGGGGCGGGGGGTGATACTATGTATGTATGTAAACCTTACCAAAATGTAAGACATGCCACTAGGGGGCACAACTGTGGGAGACCTAAGGGTCACCTGTGCACCCTGGGGCAAGCAGCTATAAAAGGTCATTCACCATGCTGTCTCTCCACTCTGGAGTCTGAATAAAGAAACCAAGGTCACAATAGTTTGAGCTTGTGATATCGTCCTGTGGATTTATTCTGAACATAACATTTCCCTTCAAGGATACTTTATCTTTGGCGTGGCAGGGCACATCTTATAGACTTCTGATAAAAGTAGAAAATTCTGTAAGTAAAAGCAAATCAGATATCATCTGAAAGAGAACTCTAGGATAATGTTTTGGGTGGAGACCTTTCACCTCCACCCAAAACATAAAACTTATATTTTTGATGAAAACAAGAGATTCTTATAGTCACAATTACATTGTGAAGTGAGTTGGGATTTCAGAATTAGATAAGGCGTACTGTACTGGGTTCTGCGAGAATGTAGCTTGCGGCAAGCGGTAACTCTTATTTCCCCAGCTAATGTCAACCACAACATCAAGAAATATGGCTAAAGATCAGAGCTTCAGAATCCAAGTCCTTTAATAAATGTATGTGGTGAACTGTAAAATATAAACAAAAAGACAGACTCTGGGGCCCCTATTTTCCACTTGCTGGATTTTTGGCACCCGCGCATGTTAACATACGTGTTTTTTATGTACAGTCGCGCCAGAAAAAAAAATCATGACTTTCGCCAAACAAATATTTGAATTTGGTGCCGCGCTCTCCGAAGTTAGTCTGGGGGAAAAGAGCTTCAAGTCTGTGCTAAAAACTGTCTGGGCACGCGTGAAAAAAGAAACTTCCTGGTCTGGATCACCCCTTTGTGATCGGATCGTTTTTCCTTTTGTGATCAGATCGTGCTGGCTGGATCTTTCTACAATTTTTGGCATTAAAACCTACAAACCATGGCTGAGAGGGAAGAGGAATTCGAAGGACAAGACGAAGGAAGGGCCGTTCGATTCCTCCCACACGAAGTGGTATCCCTGGTAGATATCTTTGAGAGGAAATGGGATCTGCTAGCAACTCAGGGAGAAAAGCAAAAAAAAGTAAAACATGCTACAATGGTTCAACATTGGGATGATGTTGATATGGAGTACAATGCAGTAGCCATCACCCAGAGAATCGGCGGGCAGCTGAAAAAGAAGTGGCAGGACCTAGGATAATTAGTTAAAGTAAGAATGCACTGCAATTACATTTATAAATGTGTGTGTGTGTGGCCACCACACAAAAGGACCCTCTCTCAAAAAGTTATATTTTCATCTTTGCAATTGAAGAATGCAAAAATCAGGAACTACAGGAATCGTACTGGTGGACATCCACCAAGTAAGCTGCATTTGAGCCTGCTGGAACAGAGGATCTCTGATCTGATTAAAGCTCACCCGAGAAGATCCACCATCAATGTGGATGCTGGGCCCAGGTCAATAAGGTGGGGTAAGCCCTGCAATTTGCACTGTGGGTTGGCTAAATACTAGCTAGGCTTTAATGGATGTTTTCGATCAGCTAAGCTTCGGTTAATGCAATGTGTTATCACCGTGATCTTTGAAAAGACCCTGCCCCTGCGCTGTGTGAGCCGCGTCCTTATGTCTCCCTGCCCTCCCTGCTCCCTCCCCTGCTGCCAAACAAACATCTCTGCTCTGTTATGTTTTACAGCAGCTGCACATCAGGAAGAGGCAGAAGGTGATCCAGAAGGACCAGCAGAAGGACCAGCAGAAGGACCAGCAGAAGTACCAGCAGAAGGACCAGCAGAAGTACCAGCAGAAGTACCAGCAGAAGTACCAGCAGATGTACCAGCAGAAGTAGCACCCGAAGGACATTCAGAAGAGAGTCCAGAATTGTTTCCTGATTTTAAGCAGGACGATTTGGATGAAGACCAGCATGAAAGTCCCCCCACTGATCAGATGGTCATATTGGACTTGCAACCGGTGGAGCCCATGGATCAGGATACGTGTCGCAATGTGGTCCAGCAGTGTGAGAGGGATGCCCAATAGGGTCGAGGAGCAATGCACAGGTGGGAGGAGGAGGAGGGTGGATAGGTAGCTGAACCACAAGCATGGTACAGCTCATCGGGATGAGTGGGGAGAGTATGCAGCTAACCAGGTAGCCTCCAGAGTGGTCCAGGCATCGGAAATACTGCTTTAAAATGCCAATTGTCCTCTCTATGATGCTTCGTGTTGTTATATGGAACATGTTGTACTGACGCTCTGTCTCAGTGCGGGGTTTGCGTAGGGGGGTCATAAACCAGGTGGCGAGCCGGTAACCTTTGTCCCCGAGCAACGAGCTCTGCCCTTCTGGCAGCTCCTGAAACATCGCAGATATAATGCTCTCACATAGGGTGAAAGCATCATGGATGCTACCGGGATATTTGGCATCCACTGCCATGATCCGCTGCAGATCGTCACACACCAGCTGCACATTTAGGGAGTAGAACCCTTTCCTGTTGCGGTAAACTTTGGAATTTTCGAAGGGTGCTCTCAAGGTGATGCGGGTACAGTCAATGGCACCCTGTACCTTGGGGAAGCCAGCAATGTTGGAGAACCCACAGCCCTGTCTCTCATTGCCTGCGTGGTCATAGGGAAAGTGATGAACTGGTCCCTTTTGGCATACAGTGCAGCAGCCACCTGTCGAATGCAGCAATGGTTGTGTTGGGGTGGACTGCCGCAATTTGGGAGAAAAACAACCCAGCCAGACAGAGTTATTTCAGTTCTCTCCGAAAAAGTTATACATCTGTTTTTTACATTGTCTCACTCCAAAAACTCAGAAATTACTCGGAGTTATTTTTAGAGTACCCTGTCAAAAAAAATCCATGCATTTGTACTTTATTTTGTCTTCTTTTGCCTGACCCCAATGTCCTTTTATGCGCCGCGCCGATTTCCTTACATTCATAGAAGGTTTTTTTTCGGGGCTTTTAGGCATTGAAAAAAATCATGGACGGCCAAAATCGCTTAACACAAAAATGGCGCTCGATCCCGTTTTCACTCGTGTCTATGCCAAAACATTTTAAACTGGCGCACATGGTCAGCGCCGGCATACAAACGTTGGCGAAAGTTGGAAATGGAGGATTTCATGCCAAAAATCGGCGCACACCAAAAAAAAGCCGCACAATTGTGGCGAAAATAAGGGCCAGTGATTTTATACAGTACATCAAAGGGAACAACACAATCCCAGAACAATCGGATAAAGCAGCAATAAAGATAAATTACGTACATAACTGATTCTGGAGGGGGTCACATAAACATAGGTCTAATTCCTAACCCCTGCCCAAGTTCCTCCCTATCAGCATCCGAAACAGGACCTTTTGTGCATGGGCACAGCAGCAAACTGTCTCCATGCTGCTGGCTTCACTCTGTCCCAAATCCAAAAGGGTGCCACCGAGTGGCAAGAAACGGTAAGACATGGTACAATGTCTCAGGTGTCAGAAGCGTCTCAGTCCATCACATGTACAGAAGAGATACAATACTGTAACAAATAAATACATGGAATTAAATCTTATGTCAACTATGATGAAACAGGGAGAACATCACAGTTGTATTTAAAGTGATCACGGGAAGGGGAAGCTTATGAGGGCAACAACATGAACGATCAGGTATGGAATGTTAGGTGGCCCCCAGAATCCTATGAAAGGACAGATAAGTTAAACCAAACAGGGATCATTCCAAAGCATTTTTCCTTGGATTGTGATCTACGTTCTAGAACAAAATGATCTGTGAATTGAAAAGATCGTCTGACTCTTCTAAATTTGACGGCTGAATTGAGGAAATCTTGCTGGTCTCAGTTGTTGATTGTGTGCATTGTATCATTTTACTCTATAATTTGATTTCATTGAGATAATTTCCCCTACTGTCTAGTCAATATGCAGCATGCAGATTTTAGCTATAACTGAAGGAACTACTAGTTCTGTAGTGATGTCTATTTACTTATATAACTCTATCTCGAGAGTGTACTGTGGTGCAACCCCCAACCTCTCCATTCCTCTGACTCTGGCCAATCAAGCATTCCTCCTCCCTTCGCCCCACCATTGGTGACCCTGTCTTTAGCCGCATAGCCACAGCCCCCGCCCCTCCATGGTCTGGAAATTCCTCCCTACATCTCCACCTCCTTTTTTAAGAACTTCCTTCAAGCCCACATCTTTGACAAATCTTTTGGTCACCTCTCCTAATGGGCCAGATTTTGCCCTCAAAATAACTCTGAGGCTAATGGCACTCACCATTATTTATGTGTAAATGGTACGACAATTTCAGGTGTGGGGCAGATGTGCTGTTAAATGCAAATATTCAAAAGTTGCTGTCTGAGTTGCACAATTCTGCCATTAGCTTCGCGAAAAAGACGCGTTTATTTGTAACGCCGAAAAACTCTGATTGGTTCCCTTGATGACATGACCCGATTGCTGATTGGTTCCCTTGAATGATAAGACACACCCAGCAATTTCTCTGGAATGTGTAATTAGAACCGGCCTGCCTACATAATCAATGACTTTGCAAAGTGTAATTCAAACGATTCTGACTGCTGACTCCAGACAGACAAAGTTGGAACAGACACGGCACACTCTCAAGGGTAAGACCTTGTCCCACCCCCAAACAAGTTCCTGCCCCCATCCCCCACCACACAAGTGCCTGACCTCCGTTCCCCCACCACCCCACCGCCCCCCCCACCAGCCCAAGTTTCTGACTTTCTTCCCCCTAGGTTTCTGACCTTCTTCACCTCCAATATTCTGACATTTGCCTCCCGCCCAAGTGCCTGATCTTCCACCTCCCCCCCCGCCCACCCCCCCACAATTCCTCAGCTTCTCCCCCTGCCCATTTTCCTCTCTAATGGGTTCCTGACCTTCTCCCCCACAACAAATTCCTAACCTTATGCTCCCCCGGCCCCCCGCCATAGATGGGGCCTTGTGTGTGGGTCACAGATTGTTAACAGGTTTATTGGGTGTGAAGTGAATAGTGACAGTGTCGTGGCTTCTGGATTTCGTCCACCCCAATGATGTAACTTGTAACACACGCACCGAGCTTTCCAAGAAATCAACCAGGTGTAGGGGGAGGAGAGGGAGAATGTGGTACAGGTGTAAACAGATACACTGCTTTGAGTACTGTTGAGGGGGATGACTCATCAGGGGAGGGCAGCAGCAGCCAAGTTCATGGCACCGTGGCTGGCTCTATTGCACAGGAGGGCAGGAAAAAGAGTGGGAGAGCGATAGTGATAGGGGATTCAATTGTAAGGAGAATAGATAGGCGTTTCTGCGGCCGCAACCGAGACTCCAGGATGGTATGTTGCCTCCCTGGTGCAAGGGTCAAGGATGTCTCGGAGCGGGTGCAGGACATTCTAAAAAGGGAGGGAGAACAGCCAGTTGTCGTGGTGCACATTGGTACCAACGACATAGGTAAAAAAAGGGATGAGGTCCTACGAGACGAATTTAAGGAGCGAGGAGCTAAATTAAAAAGTAGGACCTCAAAAGTAGTAATCTCGGGATTGCTACCAATGCCACGTGCTAGTCAGAGTAGGAATTGCAGGATAGCGCAGATGAATACGTGGCTTGAGCAGTGGTGCAGCAGGGAGGGATTCAAATTCCTGGGGCATTGGAACAGGTTCTGGGGGAGGTGGGACCAGTACAAACCGGATGGTCTGCACCTGGGCAGGACCGGAACCAATGTCCTAGGGGGAGTGTTTGCTAGTGCTGTTGGGGAGGAGTTAAACTAATATGGCAGGGGGATGGGAACCAATGCAGGGAGACAGAGGGAAACAAAAAGGAGACAAAAGCAAAAGACAGAAAGGAGATGAGTAAAAGTGGAGGGAAGAGAAACCCAAGACAAAAAACAAAAAGGGCCACTGAATATAAAGGGGCTACAGGAGGGGTCAAAACTAGAAATCATGGTTTAAAAACTAGGATTAAAACACTCTACCTATACGCACGCAGCATTCGAAACAAAGTAAATGAGTTGATGGCACAAATCATTACAAATGGGTATGATTTGATGGCCATTCCAGAAACATGGTTGCAGGGTGGCCAAGATTGGGAATTAAACATACAGGGGTATCTGACAATTCGGAAAGATAGACAAGAAGGGAAAGGAGGTGGGGTAGCTCTGTTTATAAAGGATGATATCAGGGCAGTTGTGAGAGACGATATTGGCTCGAATGAACAAAATGTTGACTCATTGTGGGTGGAAATTTGAGATAGTAAGGGGAAAAAGTCACTAGTGGGTGTAGTTTATAGGCCCCCAAACAATAACTTCATGGTGGGGAGAGCAATAATCAAGGGAATAATGGAGGCATGTGAAAAAGGAACGGCAGTAATCATGGGGGATTTTTACCTACATATCGATTGGTCAAATCAAATCGCATGGGGTAGCCTGGAGGAGGAATTCATAGAATGCATACGGGATTGTTTCTGAGAACAGTATGTTACAGAACCTACAAGGGAGCAAGCTATCTTAGATCTGGTCCTGTGTAATGAGACAGGAATAATAAACGATCTACGAGTAAAAGATCCTCTCGGAATGAGTGATCACAGTATGGTTGAATTTGTAATACAGATTGAGGATGAGGAAGTAGTGTCTCAAACGAGTGTACTATGCTTAAACAAAGGGGACTACAGTGGGATGAGGGCAGAGTTGGCTAAAGTAGACTGGAAATACAGACTAAACGGTGGCACAATTGAGGAACAGTGGAGGACTTTTAAGGAGCTCTTTCATAGTGCTCAACAAAAATATATTCCAGTGAAAAAGAAGGGCGGTAAGAGAAGGGATAATCAGCTGTGGATAACCAAGGAAATAAAGGAGAGTATCAAATTAAAAACCAATGCGTATAAGGTGGCCAAGGTTAGTGGGAAAATAGAAGATTGGGAATATTTTAAACGACAGCAAAGAATGACTAAGAAAGCAATAAAGAAAGGAAAGATAGATTACGAAGGTAAACTTGCGCAAAACATAAAAACGGATAAGTCCGACCCTACATCTACAAATGTTCCCCTTCCTGGAAGGGTCACCAGATAGTGATCAGAAGTGGAAACCTCGACTGACTTTGATTTCCCCCACTCCCTAACCCAGAGACACTGAAGCCAACTTGTATGCTCCTGTAACAAACCAGGCTGAGGTCAGATAACTCCGCATTAACGATGGTTTGAACCTCGGACCTTTCTAGTCTAATGGCTTAGGGCCTTCACTCATTGAGTCATTAGAGGACTCCGGTCACTGTAATTTTATGAACTCTTCCCGACGTGAATTCGATTACTATTATCTTTGGCCATGATGATTGTGGTTGAATGATGATTGCAGTTTTCTAAGGTTTCAATCAATTCTTTATCATTCTCTGTTTGCTTATGTCCTATATTTTACTGTGTTATCCTGTTGGATTTTTTTTCAGAGTTCTGTCCTTTTTTTGTTGGGAGGGGGCTGAATATTCTACGATCTAAGAGTGATTGGGGTATTTTGCTGATTCAAACCTTCGGAGTGGCTGATTGTGGACTGGGTTGTTACTTGTCAGGTAGCAATAACATTTATTTCGTTCTCGGACATCTTTTCATACATTTTACAATGGTAATGGTCCATTCATACTCATACAGCTCATGGTAGTGGAAACCAGTCTTGAGTCAAGTTATGGGGAAGTGGAGGGAAAGAACCAACTACGCTTAATTTATGTTTTTGCTGGCAGCAGACCCTGAGGGACCAAGAACAGGTTGGATGTGCATCAAAATGGTAGGTACAGGTCAGGGGATTTTTTTTTTTGTTCTTCCGGGCGGTGTTGAGGGGCAGAAGTAGTGTTGCAGTGATATTGCAGTGAGGTTGATGTCGGGAGCTGTCATCAGCGTCACGCCGATGACGTCAGTGCGATGTGTTCGTGCCGCGTTGCGCTAATGCATCACAACGACCCTCCCATTCAGTTAAAGGGGAAGGCCGCTACGAACTTTGCATTTAGTTTAGTTTGACCACTGGGTCACCAGGAGGGTTTCAGCCAGCTAGTAGCCCAGTACCCAAGAGTGGGTGCCAGGTTGCCTGTTGCCGTCCCGGCGAAACCCGTGGCCACCATTGTCGAGCCAACCTCACAGTCGACCGACAATTTAAATAAAATAGTGACCATGGCAGTCCGCCCTCCTCGTTAAGGGCAGACACACCGCCCAACCACAAGGAGCTGCCCATCTGGGGGAAGCAGTCAGAAGCACCGACTGTCGGCCGATCCATTCCCGCGGGGCAATTTCCAATGGGGCAATTTCACTCGCGGGTCGGAAAGTCGGTTGCCGCCAGTCGGTAGGGGTTTGGCGTGTACCCGCCGGGGCAGCTGCATGGGCAGCGTGGCAGCGAGCACCGCAGGGAGAACCAGGTAGGGCAATTTCACCAAGGCCGATGACACCGAGCCAACGAGGTGGAGAGTCCTTACCGACTCGTGGCTGCTTCTTTGAGGCGGTCACCGCTCTTAAAGAAAGGGGCAATTTCGGCCTCAAGGACCAAGTGGAAGAGTGATTTTTGACCTAACTTCCTCGAGTGCCACCAGACCCAGAATCTTGTCACCTTCCCCTTCTTGGCCAGTGCTGCCAAATGGACAGTCTCATCGACCGCACAATGCTCGCAGATGCCAGGATCCCTTCCTGTGCTGACACATCCCAAAAAGGCTCCCACTCTCTGTGCTGCCAAGTTGGAGACACTCACCTCTGCTCCAGTGCTGCCAATTCTAGGACCCTTCCTCCCACCCCCCACTCCTGGTGTTGCCATACCAGAGGAAGCTTCACTTTCTCCCAGGGACTAGGACCATTCTCCCCTTAGTGTTGCCAAACTGTGGGATACTCGGTGCTGCCAGATCAAGGGAGCCCTTTTGCCTGTGATACCAGACCCTACCCTGACTATTCTATTGGTGAAGTGCCTTGGGACTTTTTATGTTAAAGGTTCTTGCTGTTGAAAAATGTTTTAAGTGATTTCACTGACTGGTTTTGTACCATATTTAAAATGTTACCAGTACATTAAATTTAGTTCTCAAGAGATTAAGTTTCTCATAGCATCCAGAGAATGTGTGCGCATTTGTGCATGTGTGTGTGTGGGTGATATGGTGGGGGGGGGTCTAGAAGAAATGTGTATTAAAGCTGGATGGACCAATGTGTGGAATGTTGCTTATGTATACCAGTTTGAGCTGAAGTAATTTAAGTAAATTGACTCATTGCAGACTCATTGGCCCAGATATTAACTCCTATATCGTGTTGGACACCCGGAAGGAATTCCAGCGCGTCTGTCTGTAACATTTTAATGCAGTCCCTTCATTATCATTTTACTTCCATGTTTCATGTCGATTGGGCGCAATGAGGACCCACATGAGGCGATCTCAACTCCAGTATTTAAAGGGCCAATCCAAAGATGGTATTTGGAGGAGTTTGGAGTTGGAAGCAAAAAAGAATGGATTCAGGAGGTTTATAGGCTATGCCCCGCTTTAACAATACCTCCTTTGCTGTACTGCTGGGGGCAGTGAGGAGCCGGAGAGAGATACTCTTCCCCAGCAATGGGAGGAAGAAACCAGCTGCTGCCACAAGGAAGGCATAGCTGGAGGTGACCCAGGAGGTCAGCAACAAGAACATTGTACCTTGATTCAGTGCAGGAAGCGCTTTAATGATCTAACCAAGTCAGGAAAGCTAAGTACAGCTGCACATTCACTTACATCGTGCTGTGTGCATCACACCCCCACCCCACTCCCCACTTTGCCTTGTCAAGCCTACTCCATCACATCACTCCTCACACCCACTTACCTTGCAAGCGCACTGACCCTTCTCTTTCTATGCACGTCCTCACATCTCCTCTATCCGTCCACCACTGCCACTCACCCTCATCCTGAAGCAATTTCATGCATCTCCCTGATAGTCACCCTCACCAAATGCACTGCATTCATTGGGTGAAAACATGTGATTACAGTCACTCATAGGTCTGTCCTTTCCCCCGTTGTAGGAGAAGAGAGCACAGAACAATAGGGAGAGAAGTGGAGGTGGTCCTCCACAGATTTCCCAGTTCACAAATGCAGAGGAGGAAGTGCTGGGGATCAGTGGCATTTCAGCATTCTTGGCTGTGGAGATGGGGAGATGGACACAATTAAATATCAGTGATGCACTTGTCATACAACACTCGAGATACAGCACATGTGTCTAGCTGAGCAGAACTTTGCGTGGGCAGTGAGTGAAATATGACCATCTTCATAATAATAAGTTGCAACATCCTTACCTTGCCAGTACTAATTCATATTGTTTCTTTGAGCCAGAGCCTTCATGTGTGCAGCAGGAGTCCATGTACCTCGCAGCGATGAACCCTCAGAGGAGTTGATTCGTTCTGCGGGTCCACCGTCACAAGATTCATGCATTCTATGACTACTTCATAAGTGAGCAAGAGCAGATGAAGGTGGCAGGAACAGTTGTAGACTGTCTACATCGGATGGTACTGCCCACTCCAAGTTCTGCTCAGCTGGACAAGTGCTGTATCTCGAGGGCTGTCGATGAAAGGGAGAATCTTTGAGGAGCAGTAGAGAATGTGTGATGTACTGATAGGCCTTCCAAGCACAGTGGCCATGATTGCAGAGAGAATGGAGTTTATCTTGAGCATGAGTGAATTGACGTCACAGGGCATTGCGCTGTTGTGTTCTTCCATGGATAGAGTGGCCAACTCCGTGGAACATAAACAGGGCAATCAAATGAGTCGATGCGCGCCTTGACCATGCATACTCTGGATACCAACATGTCTGCCACCTTAAATAGGATGAGAGATACCTTAGCCTTGGTCTTATAGCGTCGCACCAATCCGCACCAAAGTGCCCTCCGGTAGAGTGATAGCAGTGAATTGCGGCTAGCCCATGAGAGGGTTGATGGCCAAAGGGGACATGGAAGTGGGAATTCCACTTAAAGTGCTTCCACTTCCCACTCGTTCCGCACGGTGCTACCCCCCGCCCCCCCCCCCACCCCCCCACACACAGTCAGTACCCAACATGCTGCCTCATGTCCCGATGGCCGAGACTGCACCTGCACAGGTGCAGGTGGGGCAGTCTTTGATGGGGCCCTCATGGGCTCCAACACCCAGAGGTTGTTGGCCAAGAGCATCTCAATAGTCAGAGCAGGGAGCTGAGCAGCCTGTGTCTACCTCTGCTGAAGCCACAGGGATTGCACCACATAGGAGCGGTAGGAAAAGGTAGAGTAAAGCTTTATAGTTGCACAAGGGTGTGCACATGGGTATATGAGAAAATGTTATGTTGTAATGTCTCTGTTCTTCAGTAGAATCACACAAATTTTATTATTTTGTACCACTTTCCAACCTTGCCCATTCCTGGTTGCTAGGAGGCGAGCAATGTTTGTGTTTAGCTTCGCAGCTGTCTGAGGCACCCACGAAGGCTACCTGCCAGTTTATCAATGATAAAAATGTGCATGCGTGGAAATTTAAATGGACCATGCAGCCTTTTAAAGGGGCTGCAGACCTCCCCCGCAAAAGAATTACAGGGAACATTGGTAGCAAGTCGCTTTTTAACTTGTTTGATAATGAATGAATTGATGGGGACCAATGCGGGAGCGGGGAGATGTGGTGGTGGATGTACAAGGGTTGTTTGCAGGACTGCTTTGTGTCAGCAGCATTGGACAGGAAGAGTGGCCATTCCATGTGCTTCTGACATCAGTCCACTGCATTAATAAGGGCATAAAAACAGAACATACTATAAATACTCAGTATGTACTCAGTAGCTGTAGGTCAGGCAGTATCTGTGGAGAGAGAAACAGAGTTAACATTTCAGGTCGATGATCTTTCAACAGCAGGTCTATTTTTGTTTTAGTTTTCCATCATCCGCAGTATTTTGCCTGTGTATTAATAGGGCATCCCTGGAATTCTGGTGCCGCACTGCCCTCATCAACTAATTCCTTCTCGTCTTCCTCCTCCTCCTCGCAATTGTCCGCAGATTATGTGCGCTCTGCACCTTGTCCCTTCTACAGGTCCAAACCTCATTTATGTGCAATTTTGTGCAGAGCGCAACAGACCATGACCATTCTGGGCACCCTGGCCAGTACTGAAGAGTGCCTCCAGAGCTGTCTAGGCATCTGCATCGCATCTTCAGCATGCCGATGGCTTGTTCAACCACACATCTAGTGGTCATATGGCATTGATTGTAGTGCTGTTGGGCTTCAGTGGTCGGATGTCATCAGCCAAGTTTGAAGTGGGTATCCTTTGTCTCCTAGCAGCCACTCCTTAAGTCTGCTTCCAGGTCCGAAGACGTCAGGGAGCTTGGATTGCCGCAGGATGAAAGCATCATGGCAGCTCCCCGGGAATCTTGCACATACCTGCAGAAATATCTTTCTGTGTTTGTACACCAGCTGCACATTGATGGAGTGGAAGCTCTTGTGGTTGATCAATACTCCTGTTTGATCTGGGCACACAGATTGCCATGTGTATGCAGTTGATGACACCCTGCAACTGTGGGAAGCCAGCCAGAGACACAAACCCGAGGGCCTGCACATTCTGACTGGCGTCATCGCAGACGAAGTTCACATAATTGCCGGCCCTGGCAAACAATCCATCTGTTACCTGTCTTATGCATTTGTGGGCTGCTGTCTGGGAGATCCTGGAACTGTCTCCAGCAGAGCCCGGGAGGACATGGAGGCAAAACAGTTGAGGGCCATGGTCACTTTGAAAGCTGGCCAACAGGTCCAGCAGAGAGCAAATCTTCTTCTAGGAGACTGCAGATGTCTGCCACCACCTGACGTGGCAATCTGAGCCACCTGATGTACTGCTGTCCGACATGTCAAGGAAACTCAGTCTCTGCTTGTAGATCCTATGTGTGGGTGGTGCCTCCTGTGAGTTGCATCCCTCTGCTGCTTCCCTTTCTGAAGTTAAGCTGCAGGTCTCTCAACGGCAGGATGCTGGTGCTGATGCTATTGCTGGTGCTGGCCATATTGCTCCTCATCCAGGGGCCAATCTAAGATAGCCAAGGCACCACCCACCCTGATGTGATTAAGAAAACCTCCAAAGTGTAGAAAGTAAACACTCAGTAAAAGTACTGTGAACAAACTCTTTTCCACGAGAAGGTAAGAAATCAATTGCGTGTACTGAGTATTTACTGCAGTATTTCCATGAGTTCTAATCAGCCCCTCAATTGCCGTTGTCTTCTCACCTTGCTTTCAGTGGAATGGTTTTAAATTTTAACGTGTGTTGAAATATCGCTGCAATTGAGGGATTAGATTATGTTAATAGGCAAACCGTCTCTCCTGACGGTTTTGCGCAAAAGCAACTCAACGCACTCGAGTTAAATGCGGAAGTCGGCCGGTTGGAACCGACTTCTCGACGCGCCCGCATTTTTAACGATCTTATCCCCTCCGCTCCCTCACCCGGACTTAAACCCATGCACTCCTCCAGGTTAAAAGTCCTCCCATTAAAGCAAGTTGGTCCCATTCACCTGGGAAAGAGAAAGAGGTCATTTCTGAGAAGCTCTACCCAAGGGAACAGCAGCTGGTTTCATTGAGAGGCCAGCTAGTTAACCAGTGGTCAAGGAGTGCATCAGTAATCAAAGTGCTGGCTTTCTGATCCGGACAGAAAAACATGTTCCAGGGTTAACTTTGTTTAAGATCTGGTGGGGGAGACAATGGGGAGACAGATCACCCTGTTAAAGAAAGGGAGCACAGATTCACAGAAAAGGTTTGCTGCAATGGGAATGTTTAGGTCATTAACGTGTGTCGTGCTTTGTTATTTTCTATACTACAATGAGGTTTACTGGAATTAAGTCGAAGTGAGGTGAGATGTACTATAATTGTTACTCTGTACATTCACTTACTGAATGAAGTGAGTGCACTTACCTTGACAATCTTTTGGAGATAAGTAACTTATCCACTCCCACAATTGCAACACATGTGAGATTACATTCATCCTCTCTGCAAGTTTTACAGAGGCTGCTCTGGTACTGGTTTTAACTGCAGGATGTCCCCCTGTCCAAATAAGAGTACCTATCTGTGGAGGAATTTGTAAGCAGGACTTCACCAGTTGGTGAAGCCATTTCTCCCCCTTATTGGCAGGAAATCATTAAGGCTAACCAGTAGCACATGGCAAATCTTTCGCCTCTCGGCCCATGTGAGTCCCAGATGTGAAGTGGGATCGCACCTAAATTATTCTAGTTTACTATCTTGCTTCATAGCAGGAGGTCAGCTCATGACACTGTAGCATTACATAGCACTGAAAGAGCAGTGCGACTGCAAAGGGACTGCACTATCGACTCTATAATGAGAACAAGTGTAATGTAAATAAGACGACTCCAAAACATGCTGAAAAAAAACACATTCCTGGTGATTAGATAAACTAGTTTTAAGTTCAAGTGATCCATACAGCAGGAATCATAGAAGTGTGTGATTTATTACAGAGCATCGTAACTGTAAATTATAGACAAAGACTAATTGGAGTTAATCTTCCTACCACACCAGATGGGATAGAGGGTTGACGAGTTACAAACCTTGGCGATCTCAAATGTTTTCTTGTAATTACTCTGCTGGGTATGGCATTCCTTTGTCTCTCATTAACATAACCCTAAGTGTTTAGGTAACAGAAGCCACTTGCAATCAGGATAGTTTTGTGAAGGCAGGAGAGAAAGTATTGTCTGTATAAAATTGAATTGCTGTCTGTCATCCTTTTCAAGTGTTATAAATGTTTCGTGCCAAAAAGCATCAGTGCTAATCACCCAGGACTGTTCAATTACTTATACCAAACTAATTGATCCAACTGTGGTATTACTTATGGACAATTAAAATAAATCTGTGGCCAATAATAAAATCTTCAGTGCCCTATAGTACTATGGGGCACTGAGGCCTTCTAAACATGCAGCGTATAATAAGCATCATAATGCAAGAGGAAACACCTTTGTGTACTAAGCTCATTAAAGGCCTGATTTTTCTGTTAACTACTGGATGTGTCCTTAATACATTTGGAGTGACTGAACAGTGATCCAGATGCTCAATACCCAGCTAAAATGGCTGCTGCATGAGACATCGCTTACCCTCATTTGCGTCCTTGTTGTTAAAGGTGGTAGTGCTGGGTTGCAGATTTTGTGTGGTCATTTGGTTTAATGTTGCATTACTGTGGTGGGAGAGAGGGAACCATTAAAACGTATTGGAGCCTTACCATATTTGTTATCTGTGCCTGTTCCCCCTGGCAATACAACAACAACTTGTATTTATATAGCACCTTTAACGTAGTAAATGTCCCAAGGTGCTTCACAGGAGTATAAGACAAAACAAATAAACTTGACACTGAGCCACATAAGAAGAAATTACGGCAGATGACCAAAAGCTTGGTCAAAGTTTGGTATAAGGTTTTAAGGAGCGTCTTAAAGGAGGAAAGAGAGGTAGAGAGGCAGTGTGGTTCAGGGAGGGAGTTCCAGAGCTTAAGGCCCAGGCAGCTGAAGGCATGGCCACCAATGGTTGAGCAGAATTTGAGGAGCGCAGACATCTCGGGGGGTTTTGAGGCTGAAGGAGATTACAGAGATAGGAAGGGGTGAGGCCATGGTAGGATTTGTAAACAAGGATGCTAATTTGTGCGGCTTTGAGAGGAGCTTTGGGCATCCCACTCTATTTGCAGGTTCGACAGGAGGTCGAGAAGTGTTGTCATTGTTGCACTGTAGGTAAATGCAGCAGCCAATTTGTGCACTGAAAGGTCCCACAAGCAGCAATGAAATACATGAATAGATATTTTTTTTAGGTGATGTTAGTTGAGGAATAACTGTTGACCAGGGCCAGGGGCGAACTTCCCTATTCCTCTTTGAATAGTGCCATGGGATATTGTACATCCATCTGAGATGACAAGCAGGACCAATGTTCCCTGTAAGCTGTGTGGCCTGTTTCTTTTAATGAGCGGTCCCTTTAAATTTCTGCACATGCGTGGTATTTGCAACGTAAAAGCCAGTGAGTGGCCTGGGCGGGACCTTTCAGATTACTGTGAGGCCACACATGCTCGCATATTAGCGGGAACACTGGGCAGGACCTTTCAGATTACTGCGAGGTCACACATGCTCGCACATTAGCGGGAACACTGGTAGGACCTTTGTTTTATGTCTCATTGAAAAATAATGGCACCTCAGTGCTGCACGATGTGGCAACTTAACTTATTTGCTCAAATCTCTGGAGTATGAGGAGGAATCAAAAAGCATGCAAGGTCAGCCGGCTTTGGCAACCACCAAAATGGTGCAGCCTTGAACCAGATCTGACCAGGAAATATCATCATCATAGGCAGTCCCTTGAAATCGAGGAAGACTTGCTTCCACTCTAAAAGTGAGTTCTCAGGTGACTGTACAGTCCAATGCAGGAATTACAGTCTCTGTCACAGGTGAAGCAGACAGTGGTTGAAGGAAAGGGTGGGTGGGGAGCCTGGTTTGCCATTCACTCCTTCCGCTGTCTGCACTTGATTTCTGCATACTCTCGGCGATGAGACTCGAGGTGCTCAGTGCCCTCCCGGATGCTTTCCCTCCATTTTGGGCGGACTTGGGCCAGGGATTCCCAGGTGCCAGTGAGGATGTTGCACTTTATCAAGGAGGCTTTGAGGGTATCCTTGAAGCGTTTCCTCTGCCCACCTGGGGCTTACTTGCCGTGCAGGATTTCGGAGTAGAGCGCTTGCTCGTGTCGGGCATGCAGACGATGTGGCCCACCCAACGGAGCTTTCGAGCATGCTTAGTGCTTCGATGCTGGGGATGTTGGCCTGAGTGAGAACACTGACGTTGTTGCATCTATCCTCCCAGTGGATTTGGAGGATCTTGCGGTATATAGTCCACATCTCTGAGCCATATAGGAGGGCGGGTATCACTACTGCCCTGTAGACAATAAGCTTAGTGCCAGGTTTGAGGTCCTGGTCTTCAAACACTCTCTTCCTCAGGCTGTGCTGGAAAACTGGAGGCGATGTTGGACCTCGTCATCGATGTCTGCCCTTGCTGATAGTAGGCTCCCGAGGTATGGAAAATGGTCTACGTTATCCAAGGCCTATGGAGCATCCTCCTCCATTTTGGCTGCCCCCAAAAGTTTGTCATCATTCTTTGCCTGCTCCACGATGACATGCAAGCCGTGATCCTGACCAATGGATCTACCACAGACCCAATCCACGTCCGGACCGGGGTCAAGCAGGGCCGCATCATCGCACCAACGCTTTTCTCAATCTTCCTTGCTGCAATGCTCCATCTCACTCTCAACAAGCTCCCCGCTGGAGTGGAACTAAATTATAGAACCAATGGGAACCTGTTCAACCTTCGCCGCCTCCAGGCTAGATCCAAGGTCGTCCCATTCTCTGTCATCGAACTACAGTACGCAGATGACACTTGCGTCTGTGCACACTCAGAGGCCAAACTCCAAGCCATTGGCAACACCTTCACTGAGGCGTACGAAAGTATGGGTCTTATGCTAAACATCTGTAAGACAAAGATCTTCCACCAACCTGACCCCGCCACACAGCACTGCCCCCGGTAATCAAAATCCAGGAAATATAATGGTATTCAAACTGGATGGAAATCTGGCAGGGAAAACCAAATCTGCAGAATGTCTGCAAATTAAAGGCAAGTTACTTACATGTTTTGATGGGGTAGATGAAGAGTAAGCCTTTACTCTGAATGAGGACAGAGTAATGCGACACAAGAAACTAAACTAAGCTCAGCCACTTCGCAATTTTAAGTTATTGCCTTATGGAATAGACTGTCCCCCAATGCATTTCTTATTAGGTAACCTTGGCTGCTCTTAAGACCGGTTTAGTGGCAATTTTGAAATGGGCAAATGCCTAGGAGCAGGCCATCTGTCACATCTCAATCAGGGAGTGGAGGAGGAGGGGTGGCTTGCAAGGGAGACTAAATGAGAATAAAAGAAGGATCAAAAATCGGAGGTCCTATTGACGAATAAGGCTGAAGTCAGCCCTTGCTGCTGACAGAGCAGAATGTTTAGTAAAGCAATAGTAGCTACAGGAGCTGAATTTGTGATAATGATCCCAGTACTGAAACTATTCAGGATGATGTCTATTATCAGATGTTGAGGTATTATAATCTGTTTTTGTTGTTGCAGTGCAGTTCCCATTCACTCCCATTGCATAGAATTCCATTGAACTAAACGACTTCCCATTCGCTCCCAATGTATAGAATGGGAACCACACTTTAGGAAGAATGTCTAGGCCTTAGCGAGGGTGCAAAGGGGCTTTACTAGAATGGTTTCATGGATGAGGGACTTCAGTCACATGGATAGACAGGAGAAGCTGGGGTTGTTCTCCTTAGGGCAGAGAAGGTTAAGGAGAGAATTAATAGAAATCATGAAGCGTTTTGATAGAGTAAATAAGGAGAATCTGCTTCCAGTGGCAGAAGGGTCAGTAACCAGAGGACACAGATTTAAGATACTTGTCAAAAGAGCCAGAGTGGAGATGAGGAGAATTGATCTGGAATGCACTGCCAGAAAGGGCGGAGGAAGTAGATTCAGTAGTAATTTTCAAAAAGGCAGTGGATATATACTTGAAAAGGAAAAATTTGCATGGCTATGAGGAAAGAACAAAGGATGGGTGGTGGGGAGGGGCGTGGCAGGGAATGGGACTAATTGGATTGCTTTTTCCAAAAGCCGACACAGGCACGATGGGTCGAATGGCCTCCTTCTGTGCTGTAAGATTCTATGAAAGCACCATCAGGAACACTGCAGCTCTCGGTCTCCCCAGCTGCTGACGTTAACACCCACCCCACGAGGCCACCAATCACTTACCTGTAAGCTGTTGCAGCACTCAGGAATTTCTAGACCAATGTATGTAAACCCCTAAGTCTCTATTTACCCACAATCTTCGGTGTCTTTTCCATATATACTCCTAGACATGTATTACTTGCATTGCTTCATATTAAATTACGTGCATCATCTCTTTGCCAAAGCCTCTACTTTTATATCATCAGCAAATGTCAATATCGAAGTTTTGGGCTCACAGTCCAGGCCAAGAAGATTGCTTCTATCGACAGCATTTATGCTTATCAACACTTTGAAGACTTGGATCATGTCCTTTACTCAATCTCTACTCCAGTTGAAACAGGTGCCGTGTGATATATTCGTATGACATCACTGGCACACAGACTTTACAAGATGGCTCCAATACATCATGTGACTTTTATTGTATTTATAGCAGCAGTTGCATTACCACAGCAGTCCACTAGGTGGAGCAGTAGTCCACTAGGTAGAGCTCTATATTACACTTTTCCCTCCTTAATGACGAAGTAATCATAACAAAATAATAATCATACATAATTTGCATGGTTAAGAGTCTCCCCTCATAACTTAGCATCCCCAATCCTGGAATCATTCTTGTCTGGAAATGTCCTCAGAGCTGCTCACACTGTGCCACTGTAACTTTGCTGGAAGAGTAGCAGAAAGCTTGTTTACATGCATCAACGGGGGCTTCTGCCACACTTCCAGTGAAGAAACAGCGGCTGAGTGGGAAAAGCACCGAGCAAATTCCTGGCCCTTATTATTTTTTTACAAACCCTCTCCAACATTTGATTGCTCTTGTCCACAGACTTAAAAATAAAATTTGAGATATAATAATAGCTCAGTGATCATACATCAGCACGCAGCTTGATGGAACATTAGTTCTATGCCTGCAACTCCACACTAAATGGTGGCCAATTATTTCCCACAGAGAGGGAGGAAGGTGAAAATTAAAAGTGGATTACCTCTGTTTGCATTTCCTCATCATAACTTTATTCTTATTGAAAGCTCCTGGCATGCCACATTTAGATTTGCTTTCAAATAAAGTGTGCTGTTTTAAGTGACTTGAACATTTGAATCAACAATAAATTGAAAAAGCACTCATGATTCTGCAATCACACGCTCAGAGCAGGGAGCTGCGCTTGATGATGGCACTGAATTACCTCAGCCAGTCCTACTAGTACACCTATTCTTACAATGTTATTGGTGTAGTGGTTCCTTTCATTACTTTGTAATAACTTGGTGCAGACATGAACTTTTCAGACCAAGAATGATCCAGGCGAAAATGTATTCTTCAGTATCTAGCCCTCATACTATAAATCAGTCTGAGAAAGATACTACAGAAGCCACTATGCTACCTTACTCCTGTCCCCGCCACTTAAAACATACATGCTTAAAATGGGCAGTCGCGTATATCGGCAAAAGCGTGATAACAATTAGCCATTTGCATTAACATCAATTTCAAAGCTACCGGTTACAGCGTCTTAAATGCTCCATTTATTTCAGGCAGAAACAGCTGTGTGTCATCACCTGTGATATTGTATGAGTGAAGTATACATGAAAAATTGATGCATGCTTCTAAAGTATATCTATATTTAACAAAAATAACACTTCAAGCACAATGGGCTAGACTTTCCACTTCATATCGCCCATATATTGCCTACATATTGCCCAAAACAGCCTTTTATCCCCATTTTGATTAAAAAGTGGAAATTCAGGCTGGAACATCGCCGAAAAATGATCCTCCCCACTTTCGGCTCACATCGCCGAGCTGATCGCTGAGGTGATCGCCCGCACATCGCCCAGTCTAACTTTCGGCACATCGCCGATGCATTGCCGGGCTGAGCTCGGCGAGAACATTGCTGGGGAATAGTTGCTTTTCCTGGGCTTTCCTCACAGAACTGGGCATTACGGATGCCATTTTTACGCCATTTTGAATATCGGAGAAAGAAAGAAGGCTGCAAAAACGAAAGTACTTACTAATTTGTGAGTTATTAAGTGTATTTTACAGATATATCCACTCAAATTTAAACTTATATTTATTATTATAATTATATATTCATTTATTTTAGTAGAAAGGTCAGTTTAGTAGTAGAAAGGGCATTTATGTAAACAGTGAAAGTAATAGCAATAGTAATAGTGATTAAAGTGATGGGGGGTTGCATCTTCTCTGCCATTACTTATAAGTGCACAACTGCTGGCATCTGAGCTTGAGTTAAGTGAAAGTTTTAGTGAAGGGGTCAATCGTAGAGGTCGCAGACTAACGCGTGGACATAGGAGGAGAACTTACAGCCGAAGAACTTACAAGGAAAAGCAATCTATCTCAACTTGTCTGATAACTCCTGCCTTCAGAGGTTGCGCTTCCGAAAGGAGGTCATCGATGAAATATGTCAGCTCATCAAGGGGGATCTGCAGCCTACCAGTGCCATCAGGACAGCACTGTCCATTGAGGTAAAGGTTACTGCGGCACTGTCCTTCTATGCATTGGCCTCCTTTCAGACTTCAGCTGGCGACATCTGTGGTATCTCTCAGCATGCCACACACTGCTCCATTCGACAGGTGACTCAAGCCCTTTACGCTCGCAGGATGGACTCTATAAGCTTCCCTATGACCAAGGAGGCAAAAACCGGGAGGGCTTTGGGGTCTTCGAGAATAGCAAACTTCCCCAAGGTGCAGGGAGCAATAGACTGCATGCACATCGCCCTGAAATCACCTTTATATAATGCGGAGGTGTTTCATAACCGAAAGGGATTTCACTCGCTGAATGTGCAGCTCGTTGTCGACCACAACCAAATTATCATGGCAGTTAATGCTAATTTTCCAGGCAGCATCTACAATGCACACATCCTGCGTGAGAGTGCTGTCTCTGACCTGTTTGTCAATCAGCCACAAGGTCACGGTTGGATGCTGAGGGATAAAGGATATGGCCTTGCAAGCTGGCTCATGACCCCCCTGCGTAATCCCATTACTAAAGCCGAGAAGCATTACAATGAAAGCCACATTGCTACACGCAACATCGTCAAAATCACAATTGGAGTCCTAAAGCAGCACTTCAGATGCCTGGACCACTCAGGAGGCAGCCTACAGTACCATCCTGACCAGATCGCTGAGTTTATTGTGGTGTGTTGCATGTTACAAAACCTAGCTATAAGGAGAGGACAACATTTGCCAGATGGGGTTGCCAATCCACCTCAAAAAGGATTGGAGGCGGAAGAGGTAGACGACGAGAAGCAGGAGGAGGAGGGGGAGGCCGATGAGCATCTCGGGGAGGACAATCAACCTGGCGATGAACTCATGCCCCCACACCCACCTGCAAGACTGAAAAAACCCCGTGGGAGTTGGGCGGCTGCAAAATTGTTGCGTGAGCAGCTCATAATGAACGCTTTGCATGAACTTTCATTGTGGACAGTTACAGTTACAGTTACGTTTATCGCAAAACAATGGTTGCGTTTGTGTTAGCATTGAGTTACGTTACATCCTTGCGCAGTCTTGTCGGCCATTGTTTACTTTAATACGCTATTACGTTATTATAAGAAAATGCACAACAACTGTAAATTGTAAAAGGTAATAAAAAATGTTTACTCAAACAAAATTTCTATTTCAACTACAACAACAGCAACTCAAACAACCCAACAACCCAACCATCCTCCCACCCAACCTCCCCAAACCACACCCAACAGTAAACCATTAATAGCAAGTACAAACATGAATAATTAACACATCACTTGCGGCCACGTTTCCCTCCCCGTACTTTAGCCCCACCCGCCCAATTTGGTCCCCGGTTGACACCGAGGTGTCGCGTGCATGCAACTGCCAACAGCAAGACTTCCTGCCATAGTGAGGGAATTGCTGGTGCGATCGCCTGTTGCGGGGGGTGTAGGAGGGGAAGGTGAAGCAGGGGGATCGCCTTCCGAGTCAGAAGGAATTGTTTCCTCCTGACCTGCTTGCGTGCTGGCGTTTGCAGTCTGCGGCATCACGTCACGTTCAGGTGCAGTGCTGTGTCCTGCCAACAATGCACGCTGCAAGGCATTGGTGGTGGCGGTCTGCTCACGCATCTCCTCGAGCGTCTGTTGTGACACCCAGGAGAAGGCCTCCATGAAGTCCACAAACGCCTACAGATGGTCGCGACTTATCGCGATGGTCTCCTCACACAGTTGAGCCAAGCCATCCATACGATCAGCCAGAGGGGGGCGTGTGCTCTACTCGCTGATTCAACCTCTGTGGGGTCTGCAAGGGCACTAATGCTCGACAGCTGCACGCCGCTTGGTCCTGTTGCTTCTTCCGTTGAAGATGCCGCATAATGGCAGGTTGCCCAGGTGATTCTTGCTGAAGCAAAGGGAAGCTAGGGGCAACCTGTGCAGGTTCAGGTTCAGGTCTGCACATTGGTGTTATGGGACCTGCAAAACACAATTGAGCTTATTGAGCTTATTAGAACAGAAGGGTACACATTCTTGTGCTGCGCTGGCATACCAAGGAGGACAATCACTATTACAATAAATGAGATCAATAGACGGTTACATAGCAATGCATCATATGGTAGTACATCTATGCAGAATTGAGTAACACAGAGGAGGCAGGATTAGTCTGAGATAGACAGATTGATTAAGAGGAGCATACATTCGTATATTGTAACTGTAGGAGAAAATTTCTTAACCTATAACCTTTGTAACTTTTATAATGTGTAACCAGCTCCGCTGTCTCTCTCTCTCTCTGATGAATTATGGGACAGGGAAAGTCATCAAAGAAAGAAATGTATGCTTAAGCAAAAAAACATATTCAGTCTCCAATGTCTGCTGACCCTGAGTCATGGAGATAGGGGAAGTGGGACAGTGGGCAGTTGGAGAGGCAGACAGATGTATATCGCTTGTACTAATAACAGGAAGATAGTTCTGCTGAGACGGGAACTAACCCCACTTGTGTGTACGTATGCTAGTTAACCTTTGACTTACCACAATATAAAGATAGATTGTCATAGCATTACCATATAGGGTAAGACATTATAAAAATGTTAGATAATTGGACAATGGTGTAAGGGGGTGGGACCACCCCCAATGGTATAATTGTAACTTGAATACTTCGCTCGGAGAGAAGGAGTGGCGAAACTGCGGAGTTTCCCCCCTTCTCCCAAAGCGCTTTGCACGAATAAACTGTGATGTTTCCTTCACTGTTCTCAGACTCGGTGTGGAATTTAGTTCCCTTACAGATTTGGCGCTGCTTGAGCAGGGTGAATACGGTCGCTTCGGGTTGCCTAGCCGGTGGAGAGGGACGAGTAGTCAAGGTTTGACCGTCCAGTCAATTGAGCCCCGGGAAAGGCCGACTCCCGAGCCCCGATTCACCAAAGAACAAAACATCCGTGAACGGTGAGAAAAACCACAGTTGAACCGCAGGTTAGAGTCTAAGCTAGCTTGGTATGAGTGATGTGTGAAAGAAACGAGTGTTCCCTGCCAGCTCGATTGTCACAAACTATCTCAGTCACCTAACTTGAGCCGGAATTAAGAGGGCGAATGCCCCACGTGAAGGCCAAGGATTAAGGTCGAAGGGAACAAACGAGAGGACAAAGTGGCGACGGAAAGGTGGAATAGTAAGTGAAGTAGGGACTAATCTCCTTGCAACTTTGAGTCACACAGGTCGAGTCATTGGGGGTCGTGCGTAGAAAATTAATGTGGTTGTAGTAAGTTGCGGGTGCAGCTGGAAAATATTGTAGTGGGTCACGGAGGTGCCATTTTTAACGAATCGCAAGTGTGTTGGAACACCTCTGACGATCGAGACTGCAAGTCCTGAACGGACCGCTGACAGCAGTAAGACCACGACGGGAAAGACTGCGATGTCCGGTAAGGAAATGGAGTGGGGCCCCCCGGGGTCCCTGACCAGACTAGTCGACCAAAAGGGATTGATAGATAGAATGCAAAAGGAGGGTTGGAACCCAGCAAAGAAGGTACACGAACAACGGGAGTGGTGGGAAACACAGAAGCAAAAGAAAATTTTAAAAGCTGCTGTTTTGTTGGTGCACCAGTTGGTCAAATTGATGGATGCGGTGGAGAATAAAATGACAGAATGTATAGAATTAAGCGCTAAACTGACAGGAAAAAATAAGCGAATACGGGAGTTGGAAAAACAATTGGAAATGTACAATTCTTCCCGGTTTTTGGGGTTTAACATAACAGCGGGCACAATTGGAGGAGAAGGGCCACCCGGGTATCAGGAGGAAGAAGAAGTTAGTCCAACTGCCCCACCGGCAGGGGACGACTCAGACACCAAGGAGGCAAAAGCCGCTCCTCTGAAACGGGGGGACGACAGCAAACCCTACCTCAAAATTTTGGCCATTCAGCCCGGCTGAAATGGCCAAGTTGGGACTCTTAAAACCCAGGTCGAATAACGAGACTTATTGGGCCAAATTAGACATGTTATGGGACCTACACGACCTACACCCCGAGACATTCATGCCATAGTACGCGGCAGTTGTCCACGAGACGTGGAGGAATCTACAGGGCGCTGGGATGTCGGACGGAGGATGGGCAACGGCGGTGACACTACTCGCGACTCGGGCCCAGCAGGTCGCTGCTTTCCTCCTCTTTAAAACCGCCCTGGGCAATCCTCAGGTTAATTGGGGGAAAATCATGACATGTAAGCAAAGGAAGGGTGAGGGGAATAGTGAATTCGGGGAACGATTATTCGAGGCCTGTAAGGAGTCGTCTGGACAGTCCGACCCGCAACTGACCGATCCGCCCTTCATTCAGATGTATAAAGACGGGTTGTCCGCTAAACACCAAGCGGTAATAAAGTTGGGAGTATTGACCCACAATGTATATGATGAGGTTGTCCGCTGGGCATGTTCGGTGAATGCTCAGGATCATGAGGACAAGCCCGCCGTGGTGAAACAGAAGCGGGTGGGGGCGGCAGGGACCACCTCCAAGGGGGGTGGGGCATGTTTCCAATGTGGAAGGATGGATCACATGGCACGAGACTGCCACTCTGCCAAGTTGTGTACATATTGCAATAAGAAAGGCCATGTAGAGGAGAATTGTTGGAAGAAAGGAAAGGGCGCGGGTACGTCCGGAAACACCTTTGCGCGATAAAGTAGGAGCCGAGGAATATAACCAGTTCCTAGACTACCTAAAGACCAAGGAGAATCGCTGATGGGCAGCGGCCCCGGCCCGTGGGCGAGGAGACGAGCGGATGTTTGTGTCTGCACTAGTAGGGGGCCGGCCATGTGAAATGCTAGTGGACACCGGAGCCGCCGTCTCAATCACAAACCTACCCCTGCCCTTGACTCGGCATAAGATTTACATAGTGGGACTGGGGGGGGAACAAATTCCGGCGTTCAAAAGCGAGATGCAGGTGGTGGAACTGGAGAATAAACTCTTGTTAGCCCAGTTTTGGGTATGTAAAAATAATGAGGGAACTATCTTGGGAATAGACCTGATGAGGGAATTTAGATTGCTGGTAGACGCCGGACACAATAAAATCATTTGGCCAGAGGCGGATGGACGAAAAAATAATTCGTCCATCGCCTTACGAAACATTGCAACGATAGGTAGCGCCGCCCTAAGGGTCCGAAATTGGAAACAGGAGCCGGGGATATACAGGATAATATGTGAGGCATTAGGAGAGGTCTGGACAAAGACAAAACAGGACACGGGACAGGTAAATATGACACCAATCCATATTGCGGGACCTGAGTATCAGGCGCACCGACAGTACCCAATAAAGCCGGAGGCGGCGGAAGCCATATCCAGAATCGTGTCCGAGCTCGTCAGCAAAGGGATACTCCGGGAAACGGAGAGTACCACAAACTCTCCGGTATGGCCGGTCGTAAAGCCTGACGGGTCCTACCGTCTCACTATTGATTACACGGCCCTGTACAGAGTTACCCCTAAATTACATCCCATACTGGCTAGCCCGGCTACCATTTTGAATGGCCTGAGCCCACGGCATAGGATATTCACGGTGCTGGACATTGCAAATGGATTCTGGTCCCTTCCCCTGGACCAGGAGTCACGGAAGAAACTGGCCTTTACAGTGGATGGTAGACAGTATACCTGGACCCGGCTGCTGCAGGGATTTCACAATAGTCCAGCAATCTTTCACCGGGTCATGGACTCGGTGCTGGAGACCATGGACTTGATTCCCTACCGTAGCACAGTATTGCAGTATGTGGATGACCTATTGATAGCGTCTGAGGACTCGGAAGGCCACCAGGCAGCACTTATTGCAGTCCTGGAAGCTCTGAGCAATGGAGGGTTTAAAGTAAACCCCAAGAAGGCTCAGATCAGCCAGGAGATGGTAACGTACCTGGGACAGGAAATATCCCAAGGAATCAGGACCATGCTGGGTGATCAGAAGGTGGCGATCCAGACAATGCCCCGACCGATCTCAGTGCGAGGAGTCAGGAAGGTATTAGGACTGTTTAACTACAGTAGGAATTTCGTCCCAGGGTTCGCCGAAATAGTAGAGCCAATCCAAAGACTAGTAAAAGGCGGAAAGCCCGCCGCCACACCCATAGAATGGGGAACAGAACAGGAGGAGGCATATGGGCGACTCAAACAAGCACTGACCTCTGCCCCGGGACTGGGACTGCCTGACATGGGGAAGCCCTTCCACATTTATTGTGAAAACGAAGGAGGGTTTTATGCGGCGGTAGTCGCGCAACAGCATGGGGACCAGAAGCGGCCGGTGGCGTATTATTCCACACAACAGTCACCCGTAGTAGGCGGACTGTCGAAATGCATGGCCGCCCTCGATTGTGCCGCACGGGCAGTGAAAGTCAGTGAAGCCACCGTGATGATTGGGGATATTGTCCTGCACACGAGACACACCTTGGTAGAAATGCTGAATACCGGACGGTTGAAATCGGTCTCCAATATGCGCAGAGCGCGGTGGGAGGCGGTCCTGCTGCCGGTAGATCAATCCGTAGTGATCATAAGGGATACGGGAGGAAACCCGGCGGAGGGCCTCCTTGCAGATGGGGAACCACATGAGTGTAATGAGGCAGAGGATGAGGCCACCGAGGGCCGCCTTGCGGATGAACCCCTGGTGGGAGCACAGATGACCCTCTACGTGGACGGGTCTCGAAAGTACGTGGAGGGGACGCCCAGAACGGGGTGGGCGGTACTAGATGACAGGCTGCAGACCATCGCATCAGGACGGCTAGAGGGGGGACTTTTGGCGCAGGTTGCTGAAATCATGGCCCTCACAGAGGCCCTGAAGTTAGCTAAGGGGAAGACAGTTAATATATACACCGACAGCCGATACGCATTCGGAGTAGTTCACGACTATATGGTAGCCTGGGGGAGAAGGGGATTCATCACAACAGGATGGGAACCAATCCGGCACCAGGGGAGGGTCCAGGAGTTATTGAAAGCAACAGATGAGCCATTACAGGCAGCCATAATAAAGGTCTGGCCCATCAGAAGGTCAGATCCCCGGAACAAGAGGGTAATCAGGCAGTGGATGCTGCCGCGCAAAGGGCACTGGAACAAGATTTAGAGGAGAGAACCGAGGGAGTGGGTAGTGTGGCATATGAGAAGTTGGACATAGTCCAACTTCACACGGATACCTCCCCTGAGGAGCGGGAAGAGTGGAAGGCGGTGGGAGGCGCCCTGGATAAAGACTCAGTGTGGAGGAAAGAGGGAAAAGTCATAGCCCCAAACTGTATTAAGCACACTTTGTTGGACCTACACCACGGTGTGGCACATCTGGGCAGAGGGTCCATGACGGAGCTACTCACGCGCGAATGGTAGTGGCCTGGAATGGGCCGGGATATAGCCAAACACTGTCAGCGCTGTATAACATGTGCGCAACATAACCCTGGTAAGCCGGTTAGGATACGGATGACCCATCAACCAAGACCAAGGGGGCCATGGGAAAAGATACAGATAGATTTCACCGGGCTACTGCCGGATTCGCGGGGGAAAAGATACTGCTTGGTGGTAATTGACTAATTCACTCGGTGGCCGGAAGCGTTCTCCACCCGAAATTGTACGGCCACTACAGTGGCCAGGATACTGGCCGAGGAGATCATCCTCAGATGGGGGGTGCCGGTGCAAATGGATTTGGATCAGGGCACCCACTTCACGGGAGGGGTGATAAAGGCAGTATGCAAACTGATGGGGATAAGACAGAAATTCCACATCCCATTCCATCCCCAGAGCTCAGGTATGGTAGAACGAATGAATCGAACCCTCAAGGTGGCAATTGCAAAGGCAATCCGAGAAACCGGGAAGACCTGGGTTGACGTGTTGCCCCTCATTCTAATGAAGTTAAGAGCGATCCCAAACAGAATGACTGGGCTGTCCCCCTATGAGCTAATGACGGGTAGAGCAATGCAACTCCCAGAAGGGATTGTTACAGGGGGGACTGATGTGGGACCCTTGAGGGATAGGATCAGGAGATATGTCTTGGAAATGAGCAACAGTCTTAAGGAGATGAGAACGCAGGTCAGGGATAAGCAGCTCCGGCAGGACGAGGAATTAGAATCCACCTCCCTCCCAGATGTGCCCCAGGCAGGGACCCGCGTAATGGTAAAGGTCATCCCTTTGCACCAAAATGGATAGGACCGTACGAGGTTATGATTAGCGGAGATACATGTGCCTGCATCGACATGAGAGGACGGGGGCAGTGGAAACACTGGACCCAGCTTGAGGTTTTCGAGCCGAAAAACGAATGCTTGTAGTGTCCACCATTTTTTTGATTCGGCCACAGGTCAATAGAGACACTACAAGCAACATATACGGCCATTTTGCCTTTGACTAGTTGTTAATATAAAGTGATAAGATGAAACTGTGTCTGTGTGCCACAGTCTATATAGTAGTGTTGGTGTACGCCGAGTGCGGTGCGTGGGAAGCGAGACTGAAGCGAGAGCTCCATGTAAACACCTTTTTGTATATGTCTTATGTTTATGCGCAAAATGGGAACTTCTTTGGTTGCTGGGTGTGCTCACATATCCCTATACATTCCAAAGGGGGAATTCCTTTGTGCCCTGTTCCACTGTCCCGAACTGAGACTGTCAAGTGGCTTCTGAGCCAGAATAGCACGGGAGGAGGGGGGCCAATGCAAATACGAAGGATGAAAGGCGGGTTAAGAGAGGGATCACGGAGGGCAGGAGGACCATCATACCGCTATCGTGTGCACAATCACGGGGACGTCACCGAGTGGAAGAGTGCTAGGTACCCCATTAGTCAAACATTCCAGGGATGGTACCAACCACCCTATGACCATAAAAGGGAACCCCCATTCTTAGTCCTGGCCAATACTTCGGGGATCGGGAGGCCAACCGGGACCATATGTTTAACCCGAAACGACACCAGCAGAAAGGGACATATCATAGGGTACAGCGATTGCCCACACAACCTCAATATCACAACAGGAGCACAGGTCACTATCCTCTCTCGCCTTCCGAATAAAACAGGTGGAGGTCTGTGGGCCCAGTCTTGGGATCCCGACACAATATATGAAATGGCGGCGTATAACGGTACGTATTTTGTGTGCGGGCATAGGACATATCCCTGGTTACCCAGGAGATGGACAGGGTCCTGTTATCTGGGATATGTGGTCCCCTTTGTCAGACAAGTACATAACCTGGCAGAGGTGCGTACACCAGGTCGACAAAGACGAGCGATCACCCCGGTAGAAAGACTCTTTGGCGTTGTGATGTTCCCATACGGGATAGGGCGCACCATGGATGAACTAAGAAACGTAGAGAGGGTTCTGGAACAAATAGCTAACGACACTGCCGAGGCGATGGAGGGAATAACCGCTGAAATGGTAGCCATATGTACTACCGTACTTCAGAACCGAATGGCCCTAGATTACGTATTGACCCAGAACGGAGGCACTTGCGCATTGATTGGGGCCGAGTGTTGCACTTAGATACCTGATAATTCGGAGAATATAACCAACCTAGCTGACCACATAAGGAGAGAAGTGAGGAAACTAACCACCCCGGATGGTGAAGTTGGCTGGCTGGGGGGATGGATGTCTAAGTTGGGACAAAGTGTTGTACAGGGGCTGATTGTGATTGTGGGCATATGCCTGGCTCTGTATCTTGCGGTAATGATGATTAAGATATGTATGTCCAAGCTGTGTACCGCGATACCCATAGCTGCTGGGACCCACATCAACGATACAACAACCCAACTTCCACCCGCAACATACCAGAAGCTGCTCCTCCATTTTCAGCAGGACCACCAGGCACAAGACGACGAGACAGCCCGAATGTAGAATTGGATTGTTCTTATCTGCTTGAGATGGGAAAAGATCAAAATGAGGGACTGTAGGAGAAAATTTCTTAACCTATAACCTTAGTAACTTTTTAATGTGTAACCAGCTCTGCTGTCTCTCTCTCTCTCTCTCTCTCTCTGATGAATTATGGGACAGGGAAAGTGGTCAAAGTAAGAAATGTATGCTTAAGCAAAAAAACATATTCAGTCTCCAATGTCTGCTGACCCTGAGTCATGGAGATAGGGGAAGTGGGACAGTGGGCAGTTGGAGAGGCAGACAGATGTGTATCGCTTGTACTAATAACAGGAAGATAGTTCTGCTGAGACAGGAACTAACCCCACTTGTGTGTACGTATGCTAGTTAACCTTTGACTTACCACAATATAAAGATAGATTGTCATAGCATTACCATATAGGGTAAGACGTTACAAAAATGTTAGATAATTGGACAATGGTGTAAGGGGGTGGGACCACCCCCAATGGTATAATTGTAACTTGAATACTTCGCTCGGAGAGAAGGGGTGGTGAAACTGCGGAGTTTCTCCACTTCTCCCAAAGCGCTTTGCATGAATAAACTGTAACATTTCCTTCACTGTTCTCAGACTCGGTGTGGAATTTAGTTCCCTTACAGTAAGTAAATGACGTTGTATTACTTTAACACTGCTTGACACATTAGTTACGTGACACATCAGAGGGCTCTGCAACACCACAGGAGGTGGCCGCTCGGCTGTGGCTCCCAACCAGAGCCGCAGCACGCTCCTTGATCTCACTTAGTGGCTGTAAGGCAGCAGGGCCAACTCCCGTGTGCTTCTGCTTGGCCAGGTTGTTCCATATCTTCTTCTGCAAAAGTTGCAAAGTGCATGGCATAACCTCTATGGTATAGGTACGATCATGGAAAGACATTTTAACAGTTATAACAAATATTGGGGATAGGAGCTTGTTGGATATCTGTAAAGCATGCACTCCCATGTTCCGCCACCAGGGAGTGCATCCCCTGAAGTCCCAAAGGATCCCAGCATCCCTTGGGAGCACTGTATATAAGCCGGCCATTAAGGCCTGTTCCTCACTCTGGAGTGTCTTAATAAAGACTGAGGTCACTGTTACTTTAACCTCCCTGTGTGCAGTCTCATCTGTGTTAGGAACACAATAACTGGCGACGAGTATACAAATCCAACGCAAAAATGCAGAAAACTGTGGGCATCCTGGAAAAGTTCTCGGAGTGTGAGGACTGGTAAGCCTATGTCGAATGGCTAAACCAGTACTTTGTAGCCAATGAGCTGGTCGGAGAAGGAAGCGCTGCAAAAAGGAGAGTGATCCTCCTCGCGGTCTGCGGGGCACCGACCTACAGACTCATGAAGAATCTTCTGGCTCCGGTAAAACCCACAGATAAGTCGTATGAGGAGCTGTATACACTGGTTCGGGACCATCTTAACCCGAGGGAGAACATGCTGATGGCGGGATATCGGGATAGACAAGATAGAGGCAGAGAGGTTGTTTCCACTGGTCGGGGAGACTAGAACTAGGGGGCACAGCCTCAAAATACGGGGGAGCCAATTTAAAACCGAGTTGAGAAGGAATTTCTTCTCCCAGAGGGTTGTGAATCTGTGGCATTCTCTGCCCAAGGAAACAGTTGAGGCTAGCTCATTGAATGTATTCAAATCACAGATAGATAGATTTTTAACCAATAAGGGAATTAAGGGTTACGGAGAGCAGGCGGGTCAGTGGAGCTGAGTCCACGGCCAGATCAGCCATGATCTTGTTGAATGGCGGAGCAGGCTCGAGGGGCTAGATGGCCTACTCCTGTTCCTAATTCTTATGTTCTTATGTTCTTAAGTTCTATACATACCAGCGATCTGAAGGTCAGGAAGTGGCGAGCTACGTTGCCGAGCTAAGGCGACTTGCAGGACAATGTGAGTTTGATGGCTACCTGGAGCAGATGCTCAGAGACTTTTTGTACTGGGCATCGGCCACGAGACCATCCGATGAAAACTTTTGACTGTAGAGACACCGACCTTCAGTAAGGCCATTGCGATAGCACAGGCGTTTATGTCCACCAGTGATAACACCAAACAAATCTCTCAGCACACAAGTGCTAGCAATGTTCATAAATTAACTGGAACTGTGTTTGCGAGCAGAAATGTACAGGGCAGAAACTACGAGTCTGCAACTGCCAGCAAGCCTCAGGTGACCCAGATGACTCAGAGTCCACAACAAAGGATGAATGCAAGGCAGTTTACACCTTGTTGGCGTTGTGGAGGCTTCCATTCAGCCTATTCATGCCGCTTCAAAGGGTATGTTTGCAAGAGCTGTGGAACAATGGGGCACCTCCAATGAGCTTGCAAATGAGCTGCAAGCTCTGCAAAACCTGCGAACCACCATGAGGCAGAGGAAGATCGGTCCATGGTGGATCAAAGCAATTTCGAGCCTCAAGAGAAGAGGCAGATGCTGAAGTACATGGAGTGCACACATTTTTGAAGAAATGTCCACCTATAATGCTAAATGTAAAATAGGATGGCTTACCCATAGCCATGGAACTGGACACTGGTGCTAGCCAATCCATCATGAGTAAAAAGATGTTTGAGAGACTGTGGTGCAACAAGGCACTCAGACCAGCCCTGAGCCCCATCCACATGAAACTGAGAACGTACAGCAAAGAGCTTATCATTGTCCTGGGCAGCGCCATGGTCAAGGTCACCTACGAGGGCACAGTGCACGAACTGCCACTCTGGATTGTCCTGGGCGATGGCCCCACACTGCTTGGAAGGAGCTGGCTGGACAAAATCCGCTGGAATTGGGATGACATCCGAGCACTATCACATGTCGATGAGGCTTCGTGTATCCAGGTTCTTAACAAATTTCCTTCCCTTTTTGAGCCAGGCATTGGAAACTTTTCCGGGGCGAAGGTACGGATCCACTTGGTCCCAGAGGCACGGCCCATTCACCACAAGGTGCGAGCGGTACCTCACATGATGAGAGAGACAGTGGAAATCGAGCTGGACAGGCTGCAACGCGAGGGCATCATCTCCCAGTGGAATTCAGTGAGTGGGCCAGCCCAATTGTTCCAGTACTCAAAAGTGATGGCACGGTCAGGATTTGCGGCGATTATGAAGTAACTATTAATTGTTTCTTGCTGCAGGACCAATACCCGCTACCTAAGGCAGACGACCTGTTTACAACGCTGGCAGGAGGCAAGACATTCACCAAGCTTGACCTGACTTCGGCCTACATGACGCAGGAGCTGGAGGGGTCTTCGAAGGGCCTCATCTGTATCAACACGCAAAAGGGACTGTTCTTCTACAACAGATGCGCGTTTGGAATTCGGTCGGCTGCAGCGCTCTTCCAGTGAACCATGGAGAGCCGACTCAAGTCGGTACCATGCACGGTGGTTTTTCAGGACGACATGTTGGTCACGGGTCGGGACACCATCGAACACCTACAAAACCTGGAGGAGGTCCTCCAGCGACTGGATCGCGTCGGGCTGCAGCTGAAGAGGTCGAAATGCGTCTTCATGGCAACAGAAGTGGAGTTTTTGGGGAGAAAGATCGCGGCAGACGGCATTCGGCCCACAGGCGCCAAGACAGAGGCTCTCAGGCACATGCCCAGACCACAGAACGTCACGGAGCTGCAGTCGTTCCTGGGCTCCTCAACTATTTTGGTAACTTCCTACTGGGGTTAAGCACCCTCTTAGAGCCCCAACAGGTGTTATTGCGTAAAGGTGAGAACTGGGTATGGGGTAAAAAACAAGTAATTGCTTTTGAGAAAGCTAGAAACATTTTATGCTCCAATAAGCTGCTTGTATTGTATAACCCGTGTAAAAGACTTGTGCTAGCATGTGATGCATCGTCGTACGGAGTCAGGTGTGTATTACAACAAGCTAACATTGCGGGGAAGTTTCAACCTGTTGCCTATGCCTCCAGGAGCTTGTCTAAGGCCGAGAGGGCTTACAGCATGATTGAGAAATAAGCATTAGCGTGTGTGTTCGGGGTAAATAAAATGCATCAGTACCTGTTTGGCCTCAAATTTGAGCTGGAAACGAATCACAAGCCCCTCATATCCCGGTTCGCTGAAAACAAGGGGATAAATACTAGTGCCTCAGCCCGCATACAAAGGTGGGCACTCGCGCTATCAGCGTATAACTATACCATCCGCCACAGGCCAGGCACCGAGAACTGTGCGGATGCTCTCAGTCGGCCACCATTGCCCACCATGTGGATGGAAATGGCGCAGCCTGCAAACTTGTTGATGGTCATGGAAGCATTTGAAAATGATAAATCATCTGTCATGGCCCACCAGATTAGGGCTTCGACCAGCCAAGATCCTCTGCTGCCCTTAGTAACAAACTGTGTGCTTCATGGGCGCTAGGCTAGCATCCCCGTTGAAATGCAAGAGCTAATTAAGCTGTTCCAGCGGCGAAAAGACAAGCTGTCCATTCAGGCAGACTGCCTGTTGTGGGGTTAACTGCTTAGTGCTACCCAAAAAGGGCAGGGAGACATTCATCTCGGATCGCCATAGCACACACCCGGGTATAGTAATGATGAAAGCGATAGCCAGATCCCACGTGTGGTGGCCCGATATCGACTCTGATTTAGAGTCCTGCAATGCAGCGTATGTGCTCAGTTGAACAACGCGCCCAGAAAGGCACCACTAAGTTTGTGGTCCTGACCCTCCAGACCATGGTCGAGGATCCATGTCGACTATGCGGGCCCGTTTCTTGGTAAAATGTTTCTGGTGGTGGTGGATGCTTTTTCAAAATGGATTGAATGTGAAATAATGTCGGGAAGCACCACCACCACCACCATTGAAAGCCTGAGGGCCATGTTTGCCACCCACGGCCTGCCTGACATACTGGCCAGTGACATTGCGGGTCATGTTTCACCAGTGCCAAATTTAAAGAATTCATGACCCGCCATGGGATCAAACATGTCAGCTCGGCCCCATTTAAACCAGCTTCCAATGGGCAGGCAGAGCGGGCAGAACAAACAATCAAACAGAGCCTTAAACGAGTCACAGAAGGCTCACTCCAAACCCGCCTGTCCCGAGTACTGCTCAGCTACCGAACGAGACCCCACTCGCTCACAGGGGTGCCCCCAGCTGAGCTACTCATGAAAAGAACACTTGAAACCAGATTCTCGCTGATTCACCCCAACCTGCATGATCAGGTAGAGAGCAGGCGGCAGCAACAAAATGTCAACGATGGTCGTGCCACTGTGTCACAGGAAATTGATCTGAATGACCCAGTGTATGTGCTAAACTATGGACATGGTCCCAAGTGGATCGCGAGCACGGTGATAGCTAAAGAAGGGAGTAGGGTGTTTGTAGTCAAACTAGACAATGGACAAATTTGCAGAAAACACTTGGACCAAACGAGGCTGCGATTCACAGACTGCACTGAACAACCCACAGCAGACACCATCTTTCTCGAGCCCACAACATGCACCCAAAGGATCAATGACACCACCCCGGACCAGGAAATCGAACCCATCACGGCCAACAGCCCAGCAAGGCCAGGCTCACCCAGCAGCCCTGCAGGGCCAACAACACACCAGCCCAGCGAGGGCGCAGCCAACACACCAGAACAAACATTTGGACCGAGGCCGTCCACCAGGGAAAGAAAGGCTCCCGACTGCCTCACCTTGTAAATAGTTTTCACTTTGACTTTCGGGAAGAGTGATGTAGTGTATCTGTAAAGCATGCACTCCCATGATCCGCCACCACGGAGTGCATCCCCTGAAGTCCCAAGGGATCCCAGCATCCGTTGGGAGCACTGTATATAAGCCGGCCCCTAAGGCCTCTTCCTCACTCTGGAGTGTCTTAATAAAGACTGAGGTCACTGTTACTTTAACCTCCCTGTGTGCAGTCTCATCTGTGTTAGGAATACAATAGAGCTAATGATTGACACAATCATATCTCTCTCTAACACAATCTCCATTGAGGTCGGCAATGTCAGGAGCTAATGTACAAAAATGTCCCACTGTGTACAAAATATCTTTCAATCCAGGAGATAGGTAAAATTATTCATAGAAACATAGAAACATAGAAACATAGAAAATAGGTGCAGGAGTAGGCCATTCGGCCCTTCTAGCCTGCACCACCATTCAATGAGTTCATGGCTGAACATGCAACTTCAGTACCCTATTCCTGCTTTCTCACCATACCCCTTGATCCCCCGAGTAGTAAGGACTTCATCTAACTCCTTTTTGAATATATTTAGTGAATTGGCCTCAACAACTTTCTGTGGTAGAGAATTCCACAGGTTCACCACTCTCTGGGTAAAGAAGTTTCTCCTCGTCTCGGTACTAAATGGATTACCCCTTATCCTTAGACTGTGTCCCCTGGTTCTGGACTTCCCCAGCATTGGGAACATTCTTCCTGCATCTAACCTGTCTAAACCCATCAGAATTTTAAACGTTTCTATGAGGTCCCCTCTCATTCTTCTGAACTCCAGTGAATACAAGTCCAGTTGATCCAGTCTTTCTTGATAGGTCAGTCCCGCCATCCCGGGAATCAGTCTGGTGAACCTTCGCTGCACTCCCTCAATAGCAAGAATGTCCTTCCTCAGGTTAGGAGACCAAAACTGTACACAATACTCCAGGTGTGGCCTCACCAAGGCCCTGTACAACTGTAGTAACACCTCCCTGCCCCTGTACACAAATCCCCTCGCTATGAAGGCCAACATGCCATTTGCTTTCTTAACCGCCTGCTGTACCTGCATGCCAACCTTCAATGACTGATGTACCATGACACCCAGGTCTCGTTGCATCTCCCCTTTTCCTAATCTGTCACCATTCAGATAATAGTCTGTCTCTCTGTTTTTACCACCAAAGTGGATAACCTCACATTTATCCACATTATACTTCATCTGCCATGCATTTGCCCACTCACCTAACCTATCCAAGTCGCTCTGCAGCCTCATAGCATCCTCCTCGCAGCTCACACTGCCACCCAACTTAGTGTCATCTGCAAATTTGGAGATACTACATTTAATCCCCTCATCTAAATCATTAATGTACAATGTAAACAGCTGTGGCCCCAGCACACAACCTTGCGGTACACCACTAGTCACTGCCTGCCATTCTGAAAAGTACCCATTTACTCCTACTCTTTGCTTCCTGTCTGACAAGCAGTTCTCAATCCATGTCAGCACACTACCCCCAATCCCATGTGCTTTAACTTTGCACATTAATCTCTTGTGTGGGACCTTGTCGAAAGCCTTCTGAAAGTCCAAATATACCATATCAACTGGTTCTCCCTTGTCCACTCGACTGGAAACATCCTGAAAAAATTCCAGAAGATTTGTCAAGCATGATTTCCCTTTCACAAATCCATGCTGACTTGGACCTATCATGTCACCTCTTTCCAAATGCGCTGCTATGACATCCTTAATAATTGATTCCATCATTTTACCCACTACCGATGTCAGGCTGACCGGTCTATAATTACCTGTTTTCTCTCTCCCTCCTTTTTTAAAAAGTGGGGTTACATTGGCTACCCTCCACTCGATAGGAACTGATCCAGAGTCAATGGAATGTTGGAAAATGCCTGTCAATGCATCCGCTATTTCCAAGGCCACCTCCTTAAGTACTCTGGGATGCAGTCCATCAGGCCCTGGGGATTTATCGGCCTTCAATCCCATCAATTTCCCCAACACAATTTCCCGACTAATAAGGATTTCCCTCAGTTCCTCCTCCTTACTAGACCCTCTGACCCCTTTTATATCCGGAAGGTTGTTTGTGCCCTCCTTAGTGAATACCGAACCAAAGTACTTGTTCAATTGGTCTGCCATTTCTTTGTTCCCCGTTATGACTTCCCCTGATTCTGACTGCAGGGGACCTACATTTGTCTTTACTAACCTTTTTCTCTTTACATATCTGTAGAAACTTTTGCAATCCGTCTTAATGTTCCCTGCAAGCTTCTTCTCGTACTCCATTTTCCCTACCCTAATCAAACCCTTTGTCCTCCTCTGCTGAGTTCTAAATTTCTCCCAGTCCCCGGGTTCGCTGCTATTTCTGGCCAATTTGTATGCCACTTCCTTGGCTTTAATACTATCCCTGATTTCTCTTGATAACCACGGTTGAGCCACCTTCCCTTTTTTATTTTTACGCCAGACAGGAATGTACAATTGTTGTAGTTCATCCATGCGGTCTCTAAATGTCTGCCATTGCCCATCCACAGTCAACCCCTTAAGTATCATTCACCAATCTATCCTAGCCAATTCACGCCTCATACCTTCAAAGTTGCCCTTCTTTAAGTTCTGGATCATGGTCTCTGAATTAACTGTTTCATTCTCCATCCTAATGCAGAATTCCACCATATTATGGTCACTCTTCCCCAAGGGGCCTCGCACAACGAGATTGCTAATTAATCCTCTCTCATTACACAACACCCAGTCTAAGATGGCCTCCCCCCTAATTGGTATCTCGACATATTGGTCTAGAAAACCATCCCTTATGCACTCCAGGAAATCCTCCTCCACCGTATTGCTTCCAGTTTGGTTAGCCCAATCTATGTGCATATTAAAGTCACCCATTATAACTGCTGCACCTTTATTGCATGCACCCCTAATTTCCTGTTTGATGCCCTCCCCAACATCACTATTACTGTTTGGAGGTCTGTACACAACTCCCACTAACGATTTTTGCCCTTTGGTGTTCTGCAGCTCTACCCATATAGATTCCACATCATCCAAGCTAATGTCCTTCCTAATTATTGCATTAATCTCCTCTTTAACCAGCAATGCTACCCCACCTCCTTTTCCTTTTATTCTATCCTTCCTGAATGTTGAATACCCCTGGATGTTGAGTTCCCAGCCCTGATCATCCTGGAGCCACGTCTCCGTAATCCCAATCACATCATATTTGTTAACATCTATTTGCACAGTTAATTCATCCCACTTATTGCGAATACTCCTTGCATTAAGACACAAAGCCTTCAGGCTTGTTTTTTTAACACCCTTTGTCCTTTTAGAATTTTGCTGTACAGTGGCCCTTTTTGTTCTTTGCCTTGGGTTTCTCTGCCCTCCACTTTTCCTCATCTCCTTTCTGTCTTTTGCTTTTGTCTCCTTTTTGTTTCCCTCTGTCTCCCTGCATTGGTTCTCATCCCCCTGCCATATTAGTTTAACTCCTCCCCAACAGCACTAGCAAACACTCCCCCTACAATGTAAAATCTGTACTTACTCTTGCTGAGGCAATCAGGCTGTTCCAACGCTTGCGGCATTGGTCGTACCCCCTCGCCTTGTTGGACACCGTGGAAACGATGTCTGAGATCTCCATCCATATTTTACCGTACACCCGGAGTGGGGGTTTCCCACTGCCACCCCGGGTTAACTCGCCCCACCTTGCATAAACCTCCCGAACGAGGGCCGCGTCTGCCTCATCTGAAAAAGGCTTGGCCCTTTTGTGAACCCCCTCCACACTCTCAGATGAGGAGGACATCTTTAGAATATTGTAGAATATAATTTCAGTAATTTTAAATTCTGTTCTGAAGTTTTTAAATTTTATCTAATGGCTTTTAATTCTGTTTGTTTTGGATTTTAATCACTTTTCTATCTTTCTATTCTCTCACTCACACCACTGCTTTCTCTCTGCTCCTTCTTACTCTCTCTCTCTCTCTCTCCCACATCACAAATGGCCTTCTGCACATGTGTGTATGACCTCTGACCTCCCGAAACACGGGAAAGGCTGTAAACCGTAAAAAAAAAATCGCACGCGCAGAAGACCATTGCTAGGGATGCTTTTGACTTCCACATCGCTGGCCGTTCACTGGGCGCACGTCACATCGCTGACCTTTGCATCGCCCATTTCACATTGCTGGCCTATCATCGAGTGGAAAATCGTGACCCAAAAAATGGGCAATATTCCAGTGATCGGTAAGGCTGAGACATCGAACATCACTGGAACATCGCCCATTTTTTGAGCGATAGACACCAAAATGGAAAGTCGCCCAATAATCCCAGCAGCTGAAATTTAGTGCCCTAAGGTTTTTGGGTTGTTTAAATGGTGGTCCTGCTGAAATGGTTTGGGTCGTTTAAATTTGTGGTCTCAAAATGTTTTGGTTGAAGGACCCCTTTTCAAATGGATTAGTAATCATGGACCCACTATCTAAATGATAATACTATATAATATGAAAGTGCTGTATATAATATGAAAGTGCTGCATGTAAAGAGTGTCTTAATAATGCTGTAACACATGAACCTGATACAAAATTAAAATACTGCGGATGCTGGAAGCTGAAATAAAAACAGAAAATGCTGGAAATTTCAGCAGATCAAGCAGTATCTGTGGAGAGAAGCAGAGTTAGCGTTTCATGTCGATGACCCTTCGTCAGAACTGGCGAAAGTTCAAAATTACAGATTCTTAAGGAGCACTGAAAAGGGGAGGGGAGGAAATAACAAAAGGGAAGGACTGTGATAAGGTAGAAGACAGGAGAGATTTGAGAGACAAAAGGGAGGAAGGGCCGACTTGAGATGGTAATGCAGAAATTAGAAAAAGATGAGTCTAGATAGGGTGTGAATGGCAGAATAGTTATCAGTTGCCATGGGAAACAAGATCAGGAGGAGGGGGCATGGGGATGGTTTAAAAAAAAAGATGAAAGGGAGCAAAATATGGGCAGAGGTTATGGTATGAAATTATTGAACTCGATGTTGAGTCCAGAAGGCTGTAAAGTGCCTTGACAAAAGATGAGGTGCTGTTCCTCAAGTCCTGCGAGTGTGAGTTTGGATGTGGGCTCGCTATCAAAATGGCCGTGATTGACAGCGGGGCAGAAGTCCAGTCTGAACCCGCCTCCTTGTGAATTTCCGCAGTGCTGGCTTTGCCTGCGGTTTAAAGACCTGGTACTAAGCGACGTGTCAGGCAATCATGCTGGTTTAGAATCTGCTTAAAACAATTTAAGCAGCATTTTACCAAGGAAAAGGGATTTTTCCAAGTTTTTTACAAGGTTCACGTCCCTCGGGTATCACGTCAGGCAAATGTATTGGGTTCTCAACAACTCTGTATTAGTTTGACTAGTTGACAGCTGCAGAAGTGGTATAAAAGCTATCACTTCACAGCTGTTCAATTTCCAAGCAAAAAAGCTAGAGCCTTCAGGATTTAGAATACACTTTTCAACTTTATGGAGGTTGCCAGTGTTTGCAGTGAACTGTCTATCCGGTGTTTACTCCTTGGAGCAACCTCTCTCACCATTGACAGATCGCTTCTGTCATCTCAACTTCAGCTGCCACCTATTCCATCGATTCCATCAGTATCAGTGGTCTTGAAAAAATCTCACCTTGGTCGTAAGAATCCCACCATGATCAGGCCCAACACAAAAATCATTGGACACACCAGCATCACCAACAACAACACCAACCTTCTCAGCAATCACTTGATGCTGCGCAGGACAATTAGGTGAATTCATAATGGGGAACATAATAGGGAACAAGGAAATGGCAGACCAATTGAACAAGTACTTTGGTTCTGTCTTTACAAAGGAAGACACAAATAACCTTCCTGATGTACTAGGGGTCCGAAGGACTAGTGAGAAGGAGGAACTGAAGGATATCCTTATTAGGCGGGAAATTGTGTTCGGAAAATTGACGGGGTTGAAGGCCGATAAATCTCAAGGGCCTTATAGAGTACATCCCAGAGTACTTAAGGAAGTGGCCCTAGAAATAGTGGATGCATTGGTGATCACTTTCCAACAGTCTATCGACTCTGGATCAGTTCCTAGGGACTGGAAGGTGGCTAATGTAACACCACTTTTTAAAAAAGGAGGGAGAGAGAAAACGGGTAATTATAGACCAGTTAGCCTGACATCGGTGGTGGGGAAAATGTTGAAATCGATCATTAAGGATGAAATAGCAGCACACTTGGAGAGCAGTGATAGGATTGGTGCAAGTCAGCATGGATTCATGAGAGGGAAATCATGCTTGACAAATCTTCTGGAATTTTTTGAGGATGTAACTGGTAGGATGGACAAGGGAGAACCAGTGGATGTGGTGTATTTGGACTTTCAAAAGGCTTTTGACAAGGTCCCACACAAGAGATTGGTGTGCAAAATCAAAGCACATGGTATTGGGGGTAATGTACTGACATGGATTGAGAACTGGTTGGCAGACAGGAAGCAGAGAGTCAGGATTAAGGGGTCCTTTTCAGAATGGGAGCCAGTGACTAGTGGAGTGCCGCAGGGCTCAGTGCTGGGACCCCAGCTCTTTACAATATATATTAATGATTTGGATGAAGGAATTGAGTGTAATATCTCCAAGTTTGCAGATGACACTAAACTTGGTGGCGGTGTGATCTGTGAGGAGGACACTAAGAAGCTGCAGGGTGACTTGGACAGGTTAGGCGAGTGGGCAAATACATGGCAGATGCAGTATAATGTGGATAAATGTGAGGTTATCCACTTTTGGGGCAAAAACACGAAGGCAGAATATTATCTGAATGGCGGAAAATTAGGAAAAGGGGAGGTGCAGCGAGATCTGGGTGTCATGGTACATCAGTCATTGAAAGTTGGCTTGCAGGTACAGCAGGCGGTGAAGAAGGCAAATGGTATATTGGCCTTCATAGCAAGGGGATTTGAGTATAGGAGCAGGGAAGTCTTGCTGCAGTTGTACAGGGCCTTGGTGAGGCCCCACCATGAATATTGTGTTCAGTTTTGGTCTCCTAATCTGAGGAAGGACGTTCTAGCTATTGAGAGAATGCAGCGAAGGTTCACCAGACTGATTCCAGGGATGGCTGGAATGACATATGAGAAGAGACTGAATCAACTGGGCCTTTATTCACTGGAGTTTAGAAGGATGAGAGGGGATCTCATAGAAACATATAAGATTCTGACTGGACTTGACAGGCTAGATGCGGGAAGAATGTTCCCGATGTTGGGGAAGTCCAGAACCAGGGGACACAGTCTTAGGATAAGAGGCAGGCTGTTTAGGACTGAGATGAGGAGAAACTTCTTCACTCAGAGAGTTGTTAACCTGTGGAATTCTCTGCCGCAGAGAGTTGTTGATGCCAGTTCATTGGATATATTCAAGAGGGAGTTAGATATGGCCTTTATGGTTAAGGGGATCAAGGGGTATGGAGAGAAAGCAGGAAAGGGGTACTGAAGGAATGATCAGCCATGATCTTATCGAATGGCAGTGCAGGCTCGAAGGACCGAATGGCCTACTCCTGCACCTATTTTCTATGTTTCTATGTTTGACGTGGATAGAGAACTGGTTGGCAGACAGGAGGCAAAGAGTTGGAATAAACGGGTCATTTTCCGAATGGCAGGCAGTGACTACTCGGGTGCCGCAAGGCTCAGTGCTGGGACTCCAGCTATTTACAATATACATTAATGATTTAGACAAAGGAATTGAATATAATATCTCCAAGTTTGCAGATGACACTAAGCTGGGTGGCAGTGCGAGCTGTGAGGAGGATGCTAAGAGGCTGCAGGGTGACTTGCACAGGTTAGGTGAATAGGCAAATGCATGGCAGGTGCAGTAAAATGTGGATAAATGTGAGTTTATCTATTTTGGTGGCAAAAACAGGAAGGCAAATTATTATCTGAATGGTGACAGATTAGTAAAAGGGGAGGTGCAACGAGACCTGGGTGTCATGATACTTCAGCCACTGAAGGTAGGCCTGCAGGTACAGCAGACAATAAAGAAAGCAAATGTCAAGCTGGCCTTCATAGCGAGAGGATTTAAATATAGGAGCAGGGAGGTCTTACTGCAGTTGTACAGTGCCTTGGTGAGACCACAGCTTGTGTGCAGTTTTGGTCTCCTAATCTGAGGAAGGACATGCTTGCTATTGAGGGAATGCAGTGAAGGTTCACCAAACTAATTCCCAGGATGGCAGGACTGACATATGAGGAAAGACTGGATTGGCTTGGCTTATTCAGCCATGAACTCATTGAATGGCGGTGCAGGCTCGAAGGGCTGAATGGCCTACTCCTGCACTTATTTTCTATGTTTCTATGTTTTTATACTCACTGGAATTTAGAAGAATGAGAGGGGATCTCATAGAAACATATAAAATTCTGACGGGACTGGACAGGTTAGATGCAGGAAAAATGTTCCCGATGTTCGGGAAGTCCAGAACCAGAGGTCACAGTCTAAGGATAAGGGGTAAGACATATAGGACTGAGATGAGGAGAAACTTTTCCACCCACAAAGTAGTGAACCTGTGGAATTTTCTACCACAGAAAGTTATTAAGTCCAGTTCGTTGGATATATTCAAGAGGCAGTTAGATGTGGCCCTTATGGCTAAGGGGATCAGGGGATATGGAGAGAAGGTAGGAGTGGGGTACTGAAGTTGTATGATCAACCATGAGCATATTGAATGGCGGTGCAGGCTCGAAGAGCCAAATGGCCTGTTCCTGCACCTATTTTCTATGTTTCTATATTTCTGTGGCACAGGCCATCAGCACCCAACCATATTGCTGCCCAGGAGGCCAGGGATGGCCTCACCATGGCCACATCTACTTCACTTGATGTTATACACCCTGGCTGCTAAATTATGCTCCCAGTTGGCTCCACCCCACTCCAGCACCATAAAGCATCCCTGCAAAGCCCAAGCCATTCCTTTCACACTCATCACCATTGCGGGGGAACTGGTATATCTCAGCATTCAGAGAAAGTCACTAAGCCTCTTCCAAAAGTGCACACAAATCTGATCAAGAAGGCAAAATGCTGAAAATAGAAGTTTCAATGTTTGACAACACATCAGCATAAACATTACATGAACATTGGCTAAACGACCCAAGTGCCTACCCTTGTGTGTTGTTAGTTGGCATGACTGGACAAAGATGAGGGTGAGTGTGAGAGATGGTTCGTGAGATCGGGATGTCATAATGTAGATAGAGAGAGCGGCATTGGGGAGGTGCAAGGTAAGTTGGTGTGAGTAAGGATGTGCAGGAGTAGGGTAGGCAAGGCAGAGTGATGGGGATGTGATGAGTGGCACAGCAGGATGAGGTTGAGTGTGGCTGTACAGTACCGTTTCGTGATCCACTGAGATCATTGAAAGGTTTGCGCCAGTGCAGCTAAGTCCTTCTAACGCCATCCCTGCTTGTGCCCTCCTGTACAACGTGCAACCAGGCTGCGTTGGTGTTCTGGGGAGGTCTCTCCCGCCCATTGGAAGTGAAGAGAACCTCCCTGCGTGCTGTGACTCCCTCCATAAGCGTCTGGAGGGAGTGATGGGAGAGCCTGGGTGCAGCCGTGCATCTTTGTGCAGTGCTTGTCAGTGTTTGCTGCACCTCAATGTTGTAGAATACTGACAACACAACTGTCAAAATGAATGTGGACATGGTCCCGTTAAGGAAACCAGCTGATGACGCGTCATCAAATGACGTCATCAGACCCGCTTCCTTTTAATTGGCCAGGAACCTCACAGGGTGGGCTTAATGAGCCCCATCAAGGGAAAATCATGTCGGAAGCTCGGATTAACCCAGCTGCGTTGTCGGGACTTGCCAAGGACAATGCCCGCTCTGGACCCGCTAAGGTTGGTAAAATACAGCCCTTCCCGTCATTCGTAATGTCAATCCAAATATTTTTAATCATTTTCAGATTGTAATTATTCATTAAAATTGCTTGATGCGCAACAGATACAGCACCTTTTAAAAGGGTATTCTATTATGGCTTGAAGACTAAGAGACATACATTAGTTTGAGGTTAATTTCTGCATCAGAAGTGTGAAACACAGATAAGATGGTCTAATGGCTTTGACAAATTTATGTTATTTTGAATTAGATTATGTTTTCACATTATTAAAATCAAAAGTTGTTTAATTTTGACATTTTTAATGACATGGCAAAACAACTTCAAGGGAGGATTGATCAAAATAACATTTATAATTCATTGGACCATTAGTCCTGCATTCGTGTGATTTACCAATTTTACCATTAGCACCGGAGCAGAATCGGGCAAGGAAATTTTCCAAACAATCCTCAAGCTAAATGAGTGGTATTTTATACTGATAAGTAAAACAAGGGCATAGATTAATTTTGCAAAATTTTGGATGAGTTATAAAATAAGACATTGCTTTGGTGCTGCCAGTATTATGAAACAAGCTTTCGGGAACACTCTTAAAACAACGTGTCAGATTGAATCAGAACAACAGTATTAGCATTTCTTACATTGGCATTACTTACTCATTTGAAAACACCTTTGTATGGTAACAAATTTTTTCAAGGTCACCATTTACAGGCAGACACGCCATCAAATTATTAAAAAGCAGAGGATATTTGTGCAATCTTAGTGGTGTACATTCGTATAAGTAGTGCCGTGGGTTTAGTGAGCATTCTCTGGACCTTCACAAGATTCACTTAAGAACATAGAACATAAAAAATAGATGAAGGGGGCAAAATTCGTGGGAAAACCCCCCTAGTGTTTGGACTCATTGGAAAGGAAATTTAATTTGGAACTATCTACCAGAAAGTTTGAAATCCTAAAGTGCACATGGAAGAAATGACAAACTTTAATTGAATTTGGGATTTTACGAGACAAATTTCATCTGTGTGGGCAGGGCTAGAGAACTAAAGGATGGCTATCCTACAAAGAAACCAGTTTGAGTATCGAAGCTGTCTGGGACATTGAAACTAAAGTAAATTGTCTGGAGAATTATGGATACTCGAAAATCCTTCTCCACAGGAGACATTAACATAGCAACAATTAGCCCAGAGATAGCTAACCATTAGCCTGAATCTGGAAAGCCATTTCAGCATATGTATAACAAACAAAGGCCCATCCAGCCCGCATGAAAAAACCCAAGCACAAACAGACATTGCAAATACCAAGCTAATATCTTCATCAAGAAAGAGATTTAGAAGATCGAGACAAGTTAACATTTTAATGAGCCCGCCAAAATATGACAAAGAAATACCAAGCCCACCAAAAATTAAACAAAGAAACCGGGCTGATTTGGCGCAAAGATTAGAACAGCTCCAACAGTATAGCTGAGCCCTGTTTTAACAAAGGATATGCTATGCAGATGCTACTGCCTCAGAAGACACTGCTAGGGACCCTTAGCATTAAGAAGGGAGAGAGGCCACCGCAGCAGTTGTAACTCACTTCTTCAGCCTCGATATCCTGAAATTGGAAAAGGAAGGAAGAACATCACCATCGCAGCAGCAACCGACCACAGCCAATGTGGTACCACCAAAAACACCGCGATCAACCAACTTCAAAGCAAAACTCCACGAGGAAGAAACCGAAGAATCAAAAGTTTCCACTCTACAACCTAGGCTTGACTGCCAACAGGTGAAAACATTATCTAAAGAGACTTTAAACCTATTTCGAACGAAAGAAAATGGGTACTTACCCCATAAGTCCAATACGTGCCCTACCGCATCAGCGGACACCACCCAACTGAAGATTGCGCAGTAAGAAGTCTTCTCCGATGTTCGGGGTACGGCAAGCAGAACCTACAGAATCCAGCGAACCCTGAAATCGCGAACTACCACCAACTGACCATAAAGGATTGGTAAGCATAGTCCCTGTTTGCCCTGGAGTCTAATCTAGTCAGTGTTAGGTATTCGGAGGTGGGAGATGTATTATTCACTGTAACCCCTTTGAATGTGTGATGTACTGCTCTTTATGAGTGTAATTATAAGTTTGACGTTGTATTTTCTTGTCTTTAATAAAATCAAAGTTCTTTTGCACCAAACCAGTTGTCTCTTGCACTTTATCACATCCCCCAAATAAATCCAGAGCCTAGAACCCTGGGAGTGGGAGTGATTTGAACCACTCAGAAGGCCAGAGGTGAACCTGACCCCCGAGACCACCCCTTACAAGGAGCAGGAGTAAGCCATTTGGCCCCTCGAGCCTGCTCCGCCATTCAGTAAGGTCATGGCTCATCTGATCTTGGCCTCAACTCCATTTCCCTGCCTGCTCCCCATAACCCTTGACTCCCTTATCGTTCAAAAATCTGTCTATCTCCACCTTAAATATCTTCAATGACCCAGCCACTACTGCTCTCTGAGGTAGAGAAATCCAAAGATTCACAACCCTGAGAGAAGAAATTCCTCCTCATCTCTATTTTAAATGGACGACCCCTTATTCTGAAGTTGAAGTTGAATGGCCAGCGAGTTCTCATTGTTTAAATTTTAGCAGTGCTGGGAATAATCAGAAAGCCTTTCTATATGATCTTGGCCCAGAAATTCCGCTTTCTCCTTCCCACGGGCATTTGACTAGATTTTAGAGAAAAAATGCACACCCACCGAAAGCTGCTGCGCCCACTTGCGATCCCGGTCCTGAGGCCTTCACTCCCTGCGCGTCGCAGCGTGTGCTCGTAGGGACGTCCGTAAGCTGGAGCTGGAGTCACATGGCTCTGGGCAGCCAATCAAGGTACAGTATTTTCTCATTCATAATAATAGGAACTTCGTAAGTTGGAGTTCCCATTATTATAAATAAAAACCCCTCCCAAACACCCAAAACATTAATAAAAAATAGAAAATATACACTACATATTTAAGATTAATTTACACTAAAGTTATTAATGTCTTATAAAAATAAATATTTTCCCAATTTTTAAAAAAGTTTTTTGAATTATGCCTTAAAATAAACTTACCATTGTGGGGAGGGTTTCTAACAATAAAATATATTTTCATAACTTTATTTTAATATGTTTTTGTGCATTTTAAAACACTTGCACCTGTAAAAGTAGGCTATGCACCTGCTTTTATCAGGCGCAAGATTTTTGAGGACATTTGCTGGGCAAGATATGGGTAAATATCGCAATCTTGCCCATACAACTGTCCTCGCTCCCGATCTGGCTATGATCTGTCAAGGATTGGAAAAGCCGGTTTTCAGCACATGCACATTGCGCGCTGTAAACCGGCTTCTCCGATGCCTTCCCGGGACGGTTAAAAACTTCATACGGGCCCGGGACATCGGAATTTCTACCCCATTATTTGCTGGTAATTGCATCACTGTGCTTAATCAATGATATATTTGATGATCCCAATGGGTCACTCATTTACATGATAATATTCTTTAAAATAATTGTTCCGTAGCTTGCTTTCTTCAATACCCTGGGGCTAAAATTCCATGGGAGCCATCATTGGGGTTGGTTGTTGTGCAGAGCAGAACTTTCTTCTGCCCCTTCCCCTGCCCCCCCCCCCACCCCAGGCCATTTCCTGTAACCAGGGCGATCGGGGCATTTAAATATTTTGGATAGGCAGCAGTGCTATTTGTAGTGCAACTGGGGAACCCACCTGAATTGGAAGCGAAGGAAATCAACGCGATGTTTTATGGCAGGGTAAGTAGGCCCATGGTCCTGGGCCTCAAGATGCTCAAAGCCACTTTCAACAACACAATCGATTGTTCTGAAATTGATTGTATTGATAAAATTAACCTCTTTTCATTTAAAACACTCCCATGCTCTTGGCACGCTGAACGCAAGGGACAGGCAGGTATCGAGTGCCCAGGATTACTACAACAACAACAACTTGTGTTTCTATAGCGTCTTTAATGCAGTGAAACATCCCAATGTGCTTCACAGAAATAGTATGAGATAAAAATTTGACACCGAGCCGCATAAGTAGAAATTAGCACAGGTGACCAAAAGCTTGGTCAAAGAGGTAGCTTTTAAGGAGCGTCTTGAAGGAGGCGGAGAGGTTTAGGCAGGGAGTTCCAGAGCTTGGCGCCTAGGCAACAGAATGTACGGCCACCACTGGTTGAGCGATTATAATCGGGGATGCTCAAAAGGGCAGAATTTGAGGAGCGCAGACATCTCGAGGACGGTTGTGGGGCTGGAGGAGATTACAGAGATAGGGAGGGGCAAGGTCATGGAGGGATTTGCAAATAAGGATAAGAATTTTGAATTCGAGGTTTATTTCCCTCATTTATGTGTCATTCTAATACATCTAACCATATATGGGTGTGCATATTATACACCTGCTCCCACTTCAACCACAATTTGTGACCAGGTACATGTGCAAAGGGGCGGAGCTTGCCAGTTTCCTGGAATAACCTGAGTGGAACTTCAGCCCTTCTATTTTTTGCTCAATAATGTGGAACTTAGGGTTAAGTTATTAGTTCATCAACGTGAAGAATCCTGAAGGGCTGCATGTCTCCGTGCTGGTGTTCTCAACATGAACTCCTCATGAACAAAGCTTAACATTTGCTGTAAAAGAATGGTTATTAATGATATCTTAGCTGGCCCAGGTACTGATTAACAGGCCAAGCAGGTCCCAGGTGCTGAGTCCCATTAAAGGTCCAGGGCAAAACAACTCCCAAGCTAGGGGGTGCCTGCTTGTGACCATTTCTGAGGTAGGCCTGTGTGGAAAGTTCACCGCAAGGCCAGGGCCTGGCATATTTGTGTCCCGAACTAGTTTCTGACTGTTCTGCAGACATCTGTTGAAGTTACAGTGGGTGTATGCTGGATTGGCCACTCATTTTTGAGGCCAATGCCTTTAAGGTAGCAGGAGGGAGGAGTGAGTGCAAAGGAGTACAGAAAGATTAATCACGAATATTCCTAGGGCTGTGTTGTTTTATTTAAAAAAAATGCTGCACAGCACTAAGCAAATGTTGTTTTGCATATGCTTTATTGATAGATCTAGTAATGATTCTCATGATGAACTTTGATCATTCTTGACTGAATTGCTTGATGCAATTTTCACCGGATTTTATTGCTGTTTGGTGAAAAGGAGAAGAAGCCCAGGCACGAACCATGTTAGCTGATTTTGAATGAGTGCTGACAGTGACCATGAAGCTCTCCAGAGTGATTACAATGGCCTCCTCTCCTCACTACAGCAGGCAAGTAATCCTCAGTGACAATTAAGATCTATGAGCTATCATTTTAAGTTGATCTGCTGTTAACAAAATGTTCTTGCATTTGACATAGATAATATATGGAACTCATCATTTTGCAGTTTTAGACCTAAGATTCCTGGCCCAGTTGCAGCAGATGTAAGGTGAATGAGGCTGGACATGTGCCTGGTGGCACACTCCGCCATATCCTCCCTCCCCCAACACACACACACCACCCTCCGCTTTTATGGAGGGTGGGCCTGCCAATCAAAATGCGTAAGTGATGGGGAGGCACGTGCTGATGCAATTAAAATGAGGGAAAAGTGGACAGATGCTCATAGTTGAAAGCTAGATGGCAGGGCCACTGTCCAGACCCTGACATCCAGCACTATAAGGATGGTAGAGGGGCAGAAAGGGTTCAGGGGTTCAGTGGAAGAGGGATTTGCAAGCCCTGTCAGCCTGGCCACGCACAGGGATGGATGGGGGAGAGGGTGGGGGGAGGGATGGGGGGGGGAGGGGGGCAGGGAGGGGAGGAATGGGGGAAGGGGTGGGTGGGAGGGATGGGGGAGGGGTGGGGTGGAGGGGGAGGGGTGGGAGGGAGAGGGATGGGAGGAGGGAATGGGGGCGGTGACAGGCAAATTGAGATATATGGCTGGAGAAGCTCATGCTGATCAGGTGGGTTGAGACCATGTAGAGAATTGAAAATGTGGAGAGGACTATGATGCGCTGAAGGAGAAGGAACTTCTGTGGCCTGATGAGGATAGAAATAATAGTTGTGTGGAACTTTGCAAAAGAGAGAACTCTGGCCTTGAAATGTGTTGTGAAAACCTTCGGGAAGAAAATTTGGTACTGCTTGAGGTGATTGAGCCAGATCTGGAAATGGATAGCCAGGCTGATTGACCACCACATGTACTCTAGTCTTCGGCTGACAGACTACAGTCATTGGAGGTGGCTAGTGTTCAATGGGAATTATGGGAGCGAGATGACATCTGGGATTTGGAGGGCTAAGGGCATCATGGGTGGTGACAAGACAATTGTGGAGCAGATGTACAGATACATCAATATTGGTGCGGGTGGTGGGCCGGAGGAGAGGGCATTTCTGTATAATTAGGGACAGGTTTTTCACTTTACCCTTGCAGTATGTTCTCATCTATTTCTTTCTAATTTTTAATCAAAATATAAAAATAGAATTTTACTGCTACTAATTCCCTGAAGCCTGTCTGAATTCCCTAGCTTGCCCTTGCCTGTTAATTAAAACTACCTTTTGAATGCTAATGTCTCTCTCCCACCATTACCAATTGCTGAATTGTTACAACTTTTTTTTAAATTGAAGAGTTCCTTTTTCAATTAATCTTGTTGTGTCAAATGAAAGCACAAAGGAGCAATAACAGATTAAGATTTCTTTCACAGAATATGTGTACAAGTAATATCTTATTATGTCATCATCACATCATCACAGGGGCAATCTCGCGAAATTGAGAAAGACTTGCTTCCACTCTAAAAGTGAGTTCTCAGGTGACTGTACAGTCCAATGCGGGAATTACAGTCTCTCTCAGGTGGGGCAGACAGTGGTTGAAGGAAAGGGGTGGGTGAGGAGTATGGTTTGCGCACGCTCCTTCTGTTGTCTGCACTTGTTTTCTGCATGCTTGCAGCGACGAGACTCAATGTTCTCCCGGATGCTCTTCCTCCACTTAGGCCAGAGATTCCCAGGTGCCGGTGGGGATGTTGCACTTTATCAAGGAGGCTTTGAGGATGTCCTTGAATCATTTCCTCTGCCTACCTGGGGCTTGCTTGCCGTGTAGGAGTTCGGAGTAGAGCGCTTGCTTTGGGAATCTTGTGTCAGGCATGCAGACGATGTGGCCCACCCAATGGAGCTGGTCGAGTGTGGTCAGTGCTTCGATGCTGGGGATGTTGGCCTGATCATGAACACTGACATTGGTGTGTCTATACTCCCAGTGGATTTGCAGGATCTTGCGGAGGCAGTGTTGGTGGTACCATTTAATTATGTATTTTGACAACAAACCGTGTGAAGCAATAGATACAGAGAGAGAGCAGTCAGGTGAAGTTGAAGGTAAAGTATTCACTGTCACTGCCCAGCTATGATGTTGCCTATTTGACTGTTCAGCTTCTGGTTGCTCGGACACGTGATATGCTCCTCCTGTACCATGTGGGAACTCAGGGACACTTCCGGTGTCCCTGACGACTACGTGTGCGGGAAGTGTATCTGCCTCCAGCTCCTGAAGGACCGCGTTGCGGAATTGGAGCTGAGGGTGGATTCACTCTGGAGCATCCACGATGCTGAGAATGACGTGAGTAGAACGTGTAGCGAGTTGGTCTTACCGCAGGTAAAAGGTCCACAGCTAGATAGGGAATGGAAGACCAGCAGGAAGAGCAGTGCAAGGAAGGTAGTGCAAGGGTCCCCTGCGGTCATTCCCCTGCCAAACAGATATACCGCTTTGAGTAATGTTGAGGGGGATGACTCATCAGGGGAGGGCAGCAGCAGCCAAGTTCATGGCACCGTGGCTGGCTCTGCTGCACAGGAGGGCAGGAAAAAGAGTGGGAGAGCGATAGTGATAGGGGATTCAATTGTAAGGGGATCAGATAGGTGGTTCTGCGGACGCAACCGAGACTCCAGGATGGTATGTTGCCTCCCTGGTGCAAGGGTCAAGGATGTCTTGGAGCGGGTGCAGGACATTCTGAAAAGGGAGGGTGAACAGCCAGTTGTTGTGGTGCACATTGGTACCAATGATATAGGTAAAAAAAGGGATGAGGTCCTACGAGACGAATTTAAGGAGCTAGGAGTTAAATTAAAAAGTAGGACCTCAAAAGTAGTAATCTCGGGATTGCTACCAGTGCCACGTGCTAGTCAGAGTAGGAATCGCAGGATAGCTCAGATGAATACGTGGCTTGAGCAGTGGTGCAGCAGGGAGGGATTCAAATTCCTGGGGCATTGGAACCGGTTCTGGGGGAGGTGGGACCAGTACAAATCGGACGGTCTGCACCAAGGCAGGACCGGAACCAATGTCCTCGGGGGAGTGTTTTCTAGTGCTGTTGGGGAGAAGTTAAACTAATATAGCAGGGGGATGGGAACCAATGCAGGGTATCAGAGGGAAACAAAATGGAGACAGAAGCAAAAGACAGAAAGGAGATGAGTAAAAGTGGAGGGCAGAGAAACCCAAGGCAAAAAACAAAAAGGGCCACTATACAGCAAAATTCTAAAGGGTCAAAGTGTAATAAAAAGGCAAGCCTGAAAGCTCGGTGCCTCAATGGGAGGAGTATTCGGAACCCAGGAGAGGGCTCTGAGCTAGTTAGAGTGGGTGAGAGCTCAGATAAACAGGACCCCAAGAAAGAATGCAAAAGGCAGGAGGCAACAGAGCAGAGTAGCACTGGGGTAACTGCAAACCACAAGGTGATAGGAAGGGACAATATGTATGAATATAAAGGGGCTGCAGGAGGGGTCAAATCTAAAAATCATGGTTTAAAAACGAGTATTAAAACACTCTACCTAAACGCACGCAGCATTCGAAATAAAGTAAATGAGTTGACGGCACAAATCATTACAAATGGGTATGATTTGGTGGCCATTACAGAAACGTGGTTGCAGGGTGGCCAAGACTGGGGATTAAACATACAGGGGTATCTGACAATTCGGAAAGATAGACAAGAAGGGAAAGGAGGTGGGGTAGCTCTGTTAATAATGGATGATATCAGGGCAGTTGGGGGTCCATATACATATATCGTTAAAACGTCTTGGACATGCACAGAAAATAATCAAATAGGCTAATGGAATGCTGGCCTAGAGGTTTAGAATACAAGGGGGTAGAAGTTATGCTACACTTACAGAAAGCCCTGGTTAAACCACACCTGGAGTACTGTGAGCAGTTCTGGGCCCCACACCTTAGGAAGGATATATTGGCCTTGGAGGGAGTGCAACATAGATTTACCAGAGTGATACTTGGGTATCTCGAAGGGTTAAATTATTAGGAGAAATTGCACAAACTAGGGTTATATTTACTGGAATTTAGAAGATTAATGGTTGAATTAATCAACATCTTCAAGGTATTAAGGGGAGCTGATAGGGTAGAAAGAGAGAAACTATTTTCACTGTTTGGGGAGTCTAGGACAAGGGGGCACAGTCTAAAAGTTAGAGCCAGGCCTTTCAGGAGTGAAGTGAGGAAAAACTTCTACACGAAAAGGGTGATAGAAGCTAGAGCTCTCTTCAATCAGCAATTAATGCTAAGTAAATTGTTAAATTTAAATCTGAGATTGAAAGATTTTCGTTAACCAAAGGTATTAAGGGATATGAGCCAAAGCAGATATATGTAGTTAGGTCACAGATCAGCCATGATCTCATTGAATGGCAGAACAGACTCGAGGGGCTAAATGACCAGCATTCGAAATAAGTAAATGAGTTGACGGCACAAATCATGACAAATGGGTATGATTTGGTGGCCATTACAGAAACGTGGTTGCAGGGTGGCCAAGACTGGGAATTAAACATACAGGGGTATCTGACGATTCGGAAAGATAGACAAGAAGGGAAAGAAGGTGTGGTAGCTCTGTTAATAAAGGATGATATCAGGGCAGTTGTGAGAGACGATATTGGCTCTAATGAACAAAATGTTGAATCATTGTGGGTGGAGATTAGAGATAGTAAGGGGAAAAAGTCACTGGTGGGCGTAGTTTACAGGCCCCCAAATAATAACTTCACGGTGGGGCGGACAATAATCAAGGGAATAATGGAGGCATGTTGCTAAAGTAGACTGGGAACACAGACTAAATGGTGGCACAATTGAGGAATGGTGGAGGACTTTTAAGGAGCTCTTTCATAATGCTCAACACAAATATATTCCAGTGAAAAAGAAGGGCGGTAAGAGAAGGGATAACCAGCCGTGGACAACGAAGGAAATAAAGGAGAGTATCAAATTACAAACAAATGCATATAAGATGGCCAAGGTTAGTGGGAAACTAGAAGATTGGGAAAATTTTAAATGACAGCAAAGAATGACTAAGAAAGCAATAAAGAAAGGAAAGATAGATTATGAAAGTAAACTTGCGCAAAACATAAAAACAGATAGTAAAAGCTTTTACCGATATATAAAACGGAAAAGAGTGACTAAAGTAAATGTTGGTCACTTAGAAGATGAGAAGGGGGATTAATAATGGGAAATGTGGAAATGGCTGAGACCTTAAACAATTATTTTGCTTCAGTCTTCACAGTGGAAGACACAAAAACAATGCCAAAAATTGCTGGTCACGGGAATGTGGGAAGGGAGGACCTTGAGATAATCACTATCACTTGGGGAGTAGTGCTGGATAGGCTAATGGGACTCAAGGTAGACAAGTCCCCTGGTCCTGATGAAATGCATCCCAGTGTATTAATAGAGATGGCGGAAGTTATTGCAGATGCATTCGTTATAATCTACCAAAATTCTCTGGACTCTGGGGAGGTACCAGCAGACTGGAAAGCAGCTAATGTAACGCCTCTGTTTAAAAAAGGGGCAGACAAAAGGCAGGTAACTATAGGCCGGTTAGTTTAACATCTGTAGTGGGAAAAATGCTTGAAGCTATCATTAAGGAAGAAATAGCAGGACATCTAGATAGGAATAGTACAATCAAGCTGACGCAACATGGATTCATGAAGGGGAAATCATATTTAACTAATTTACTGGAATTCTTTGACGATATAACAAGCATGGTGGATAGAGGTGTACCGATGGATGTGGTGTATTTAGATTTCCAAAAGGCATTCGATAAGGTGCCACACAAAAGGTTACTGCAGAAGATAAAGCTACGCGGAGTCAGGGGAAATGTATTAGCATGGATCGAGAATTGGCTGGCTAACAGAAAGCAGAAAGTCGGGATAAATGGGTCCTTTTCGTGTTGGAAATCGGTGGTTACTGGTATGCCACAGGGATCGGTGCTGGGACCACAACTGTTTACAATATACATAGATGACCTGGAAGAGGGGACAGAGTGTAGTGTAACAAAATTTGCAGATGACACAAAGATTAGTGGGAAAGCGGGTTGTGTAGAGGACACAGAGAGGCTGCAAAGAGATTTAGATAGGTTAAGCGAATGGGCTAAGGTTTGGCAGATGGAATACAATGTCGGAAAATGTGAGGTCATCCACCTTGGAAAAAAAAACAGTAAAAGGGAATATTATTTGAATGGGGAGAAATTACAACATGCTGCGGTGCAGAGGGACCTGGGGGTCCTTGTGCATGAATCCCAAAAAGTTAGTTTGCAGGTGCAGCAGGTAATCAGGTAGGCAAATGGAATGTTGGCCTTCATTGCGAGAAGGATGGAGTACAAAAGCAGGGAGGTCCTGCTGCAACTGTATAGGATATTGGTGAGGCCGCACCTGGAGTACTGCGTGCAGTTTTGGTCACCTTACTTAAGGAAGGATATACTAGCTTTGGAGAGGGTACAGAAACGATTCACTATGCTGATACCGGAGATGAGGGGGTTACCTTATGATGATAGATTGAGTAGACTGGGTCTTTACTTATTGGAGTTCAGAAGGATGAGGGGTGATCTTATAGAAACATTTAAAATAATGAAAGGGATAAACAAGATAGAGGCAGAGAGGTTGCTTCCACTGGTCGGGGAGAAGAGAACTAGGGGGCACAGCCTCAAAATACGGGGGAGCCAATTTAAAACCGAGTTGAGAAGGAATTTCTTCTCCTAGAAGGTTGTGAATCTGTGGAATTCTCTGCCCAAGGAAACAGTTGAGGCTAGCTCATTGAATGTATTCAACTCACAGATAGATAGATTTTTAATCAATAAGGGAATTAAGGGTTATGGGGAGCAGGCGGGTAAGTGGAGCTGAGTCCACGGCCAGATCAGCCATGATCTTGTTGAATGTCGGAGCAGGCTCGAGGGGCTAGATGGCCTACTCCTGTTCCTAATTCTTATGTTCTTATGTTCTTATGGTTTATGAGACAATAGAAATAAACAGATGTTCCACATCACAAACACCTAAAAGAATGATCTCATGGTGTAGGATGAGAGTGGCAGTGATTGTGGAAGATAATACAGAACTGAATAGCATGAGAAATTAAGTAAAATTTCTTGAACTTTTTTTAAAATCAAACCTTTTTTTGAAATCAAGTCTTTTTTTAGAATCAAAGGGGCCAAACTTGCTGGACTCACTGCCTGCTGGCGACTGCTGCCGCCAGGTTTTCTGGGCCGTCTGCCCTCCGAGCGAGTTGGATGGAGGCCTCCCGCCGGCGGGGAGGGAAGACCGCTGGGGACTGTCCGCTGATTTCCTCTGGTGTGTGCCAGCTCTCTGCAAGAGCATTTTAGCTCGCCCCATTACCCCGCCCTTTGCCCATGGCCTTCAATTTGTTTTCAATCAGGTACTTATCCAATTCTCTTTTGAAAGCTACGATTGAATCAGCCTCCACCATCTCCTCATGCACTCCAGATCCTAATCACTCGCTGCGGAAAAAAGGTTTTACTCATGTCCCCTTTGGTTCTTCTGCCAAATACCTTAAGTCTGTGCCCTCTGGTTCTTGATTCTTCTGCCAATGGGAACAGTTTCTCTCTTCCTACAGGTCATTTTCAGGTTGGCAGACTGTAACTAGTGGGTACCGCAAGGATTTGTGCTTGGGCCTCAGCTATTCACAATCTATATCAATGATTTGGATGAGGGGACCAAATGTAATATATCCAAGTTTGCTGATGATACAAAGCTAGGTGGGAATGTAAGTTGTGAGGAAGTTGCAAAGTGGCTTCAAGGGGATATAGACAAACTAAGTGGGTGGGCAAGAACATGGCAAATGGAACATAATGTGGAGAAATATGAAGTTATCCACTTTGTCAGGAAAAATAGAAAAGCGGAGCATTTTTTATATGGTGAGAGATTGAGAAATGTTGGTGTTCAGAGGGACCTGGGTGTCCTTGTACACGAATCACTGAAAGTTAACAAACAGGTGCAGCAAGCAATTCAGAAAGCAAATGATGTGTTGGTCTTTATTGCAAGAGAATTTGGGCTAGAACCTCCACTTTTGTAGTTAGCACCCAAAAATGGGTGATATTTCCGGCGTGGACGGTAAGAAAGGATTTTCAGATCGCCGGCTTCTTGCCATTCTCAAAACACCATGTTTACATTTTAGAAAATGGGCGTTACCGCAAGTGATATAAAATGGGCGGTAAAGTTAAATTTTTTTGACCTTCTGCTGTAAAGTGTGGCCGTCCTTAGCAACGGCATGGCAACGCTCGATTCCCGCAATTCTGGAGGTCAAGGGTCACCATGACATGCGCAGAAGAGGAGACAGAGAGAGAGGGAGCTCAGAAGGACTGAGGCGTGGCAGGGTGTGGTGTTGTTGCTTTGGGAGGAAGGAGGGAGACTTTAGAGCTTCATAGCAAATAGGTAAACAAAAAATAGGTGTTACCAGCCACATATTAGACCAAATTTGGCCTATAATGGAGAGCGAGGAGGAGGCATCACAGCATGCTATGGAGATTGATGCTGGAGAGAGCAGTGAGGTGGGAGAGGAGCACATTGGAGGGCGCAAAAGAGCCAGGAGGTTCTCGGATGAACCAAATACCTCCCTCCTGCAGGAGATCGAGTTACACTGGGGTGATTTGACACAGGGAGGGCGTGGGAAGCCCACCCCAAAGGCATACCAGAAGATATGGATCGAGATAGCAAAGCTGGTCTCGTCAGTGACCAACGAGGTGCATGAGGCAACCAATGCCACAAACGATGGAACGACCTTGTGGGATCCGCAAGAGTAAGTATTACATTGATTTATATGTACTTATATATTTATATAATTTGATTTGTAACAGTCATGAGTGACTATCAGCAGATGTGAGGTCTTGCACTTTTACCGGGAATGTTTTACACAAAGCCTGCAGTCACGGTGTACGTCTTCAGGTAAAGAGTGATAATTATCAAAATAATCCTGATTACATCTGTCAATTATGTGTTGTATCAGTCTCTGTGACATAGAAACATAGAAACTTAGAAAATAGGTGGAGGAACAGGCCACTATTCAAGCCTGCACCACCATTCAATATGATCATGGCTGATCATGCAACTTCACTACCCCATTCCTGCTTTCTCTCCATACCCCCTGATCTATTTAGCTGTAAGGGCCACATCTAACTCCCTTTTGAATATATCCGACGAACTGGACTCAACAACTTTCTGTGGTAGAGAATTCCATAGGTTCACAATTCTCTGGGTAAAAAATGTTCTCCTCATCTCAGTCCTAGATGGCTTACCCCTTATCCTTAGACTGTGACCCCTGGTTCTGGACTTCCCCAACATCGGGACCATTCTTCCTTCATCTAACCTGTCAGAATTTTACATGCTTCTATGAGATCCCCTCTCATTCTTCTAAATTCCAGTGAATATAAGCCTAGCCGATCCAGTCTTTCTTGATATGTCAGTCCTGCCATCCCAGAAATCAGTCTGGTGAACCTTCGCTGCACTCCCTCAATAGCAAGAATGTCCTTCCTCAGATTAGGAGACCAAAACTGCACACAATACTCAAGGTGTGGTCTCACCAAGGCCCTGTACAACTGCAGCAAGACCTCCCTGCTCCTATACTCAAATCCTCTCACTATGAAGGCCAACATGCCATTTGCTTTCTTTACTGCCTGCTGTACCTGCAAGCCTACCTTCAATGACTGATGTACCATGACACCCAGGTCTTGTTGCACCTCCCCTTTTACTAATCTGTTACAATTCAGATAATAATTTGTCTTCCTATTTTTGCCACCAAAGTTGATAATCTCACATTTATCCATATTATACTGCATCTGCCTTGCATTTGCCCATTCACCTAACCTGTCACCTTGCAGCCTCTTAGCATCCTCCTCACAGCTCACACTGCCACCCAGGTTAGTGTCATCTGCAAACTTGGAGATATTACCTTCAATTTGTATTGCCTCAGATAGCTGGACCGTTATACACTGGTGATTCCTTACCATAAAAGGGTAAATACAACTTAACATCAATCTACGTAAACTTTATCTGGCACCAAGGTGATGGGCACCATTGATGTCTGAGCTGCACACACACAGCAGTGTGTCAGCATTGTCACTCACATCAGTGCTCTTTCAGGCAAATCTTTCCGATATCAGCTCCTCACTTAAGAGTGGGATTTAACAAATGCCAGCCACAATGCTGGCGTTCGTTCCGCTTAGTTCCACATTTTGTGGGTGGTTTTTTGGACAACCGATATTGTGGGCGCTATGTGTGTGAAGTGGTGAAATTGACGATGGGCGATCTCCATGGCTGCTAGTTTGGGTAAATATGCTCTTTTCGACAAAAAACAGTGGGCGGCCGTTAATATTGAATTTCGGTGTTAATTCCATGCGGAAAATAACGCTGGGTGATATTATGCACGTTGATTTCGACCAGTCAACTGATTCCGCCCCAAAAAAGTGGGCGGGCGGTAATATTTTTTCCTGGCGTTAAGCACGTGGGGAAAGTAACACTCAGTGATAAGTTTCCTAAAAATGTCCGTCAGTTTCCATTTTGTGCCAAAATGGGTGATATCTGGGCATTATACATCATTTCAGTGCTAAAATGGGCATTAATGTGCGTTCAGCATGCAAAAAAAAGTGGAGGTTTTAGCCCTTTGAGTATAAGAGTAAAATTGTCTTACTGCTAGTACTGTGTACAGTTTTGGTCTCCTTACTGAAGGAAGGGTATACTTGCCGTAGACGGAGTGCAATGAAAGTTCAGCAGATTGATTCCTGGGATGGGGGGGATTGTCCTATAAGGAGAGATTGAGTATATGCCCTAGAATTTAGAAGAATGAGAGGTGATCTCATTGAAACATACAACATTCTTACAGGGTTTGACAGGGTAGATAGCAGGGAGGATGTTTCCCCTGGCTGGGATCACAGTCGCAGAAGAAGGGGTCGGCCATTTAGGACTGAGATGAGGAGAAACTTCTTCACTCAGAGGATGGTGAATCTTTGGAATTCTCTACCCCAGAGGGCTGTGGAGGCTCGGTCTTTGAGTGTACTCAAGAAAGAGATCGATAGCGTTTTGGATATTAAGGGTATCAAGGGATATGGGGATAGTGCAGGAAAGTGGATTTGAGGTAGAAGATCAGCCATGATCTTATTAAGTGGCAGAGCAGGCTCGAAGGTCCAACTGGCCTACTCCTGCTCCTATTTCTTATGTTCTTATGTCTGTTTTATGCATATGTGAGTTTAATGCCATAGTTCTTACTAGTTCAACACCAGCAACAACTTGCATAACTATAGCACCTTTAACATAGCAAAACTTCCAAAGGCGCTTCTCAGGAATGTTCTCAGACAAGAAACACACAAAGAAGGAGACAGACATCAAGACAGGTAATCAAAAGCTTGGTCAAAGAGGTAGGTTTTGAAGAGCATCTTAAAGATGGAGAGAGAAGTGGAGAGGCGAAGAGGTTTAGGAGGGAATTTGCAGGAACCGTTCTAGAATCTATGGAATTTTGGAAGATGACAACCAATGCATTCACTATCTCTGTAGCCACCTCTTACAAAATCCTAGACTGTAGGCCATCAGGTCCAGGGGATTTATCGGCTTTCAGTACCATTAATTTCTCCAGTACTATTTTTTTTTACTAATACTAATTTCTTTCAGTTCCTCATTCTCGCTGGACCCTTGGTTCGCCATTATTTCCGGGAGGTTTTTTGCATCTTCTTTCGTTAAGACAGATATAAAGTATTTGTTTAATTTCTCTGCCATTTCCTTATTCCCCATTATAATTTCTCCTGTCTCATCCTGTAAAAGACCCACATTTACTTTTGCTAATCATTTCCTTTTTACATACCTACAGAAGCTTTTACAGTCTGTTTTTAAGTATCTCACTAGTTTACTCTCATATTCTATTTTCCCTTTTGTAATGTATTTGCTTCATGGGTTCTTTGCTTAAGATTTCACAGCTACACATTTGCTGTAAAGAACTCGCTGATTTATTAGCAAAGGTTTAACAATCAAAGTGAACGCTACCAGTTTATCTACCAGGTTCACAACTGCATGCCTCATCGTGGAGAACCTGAACTCAATTAACTGGGGTTTTATAGTGTCTTGTGAACATTACATGACTGGCTGAGCCACTCACAGTGCAACAGCTCCACAACTATTTTAGCAGAACCTTAAACAAGTGCCCCCTTTTGGTACTAGAACCCACAGATTAACAATTTAAAATTGTAACGAAAGACCTTTAATCAAATTAAAATTTGGTTGCCGGGGGTGATGATGCACTCCCGTTCCTCCTGCGCCCATCTCTCGTGAAAGGCCGCAAGCGTACCGGTGGACACCGCATGCTCCATCCCAGGGACACCCTGGCTCGGATGTATCCACAGAAGAGAGCCAGGCAGTCGGACTGAATGACCTGCTCAATCGCCCGCTGCCTGGACTGGTTAATGGCCACCTTGGCCACGCCCAGGAGCAGTCCTACGAGGAGGCCTTCCAACCAGCCCGCTTCCCTCCGCAAAGGGTGACAACAGCTCCACAACTCTTTTAGGAGAAAAACAACTAACATTAAATTGTGCCCCCCGATCTGGGGGACACACCAAACATTTTCAAGGCCCTTTTTTTTGTGTTTTTTTTTGGTGTTTTTTGTTTTTTTTTGTTTTTTGGGGGTTTTTTTGGGCACTAAAATCAATTTTTTTCCAAGTGCCCCCTATAAAATTGGAGGGGGACACTAAAAACACTGGCAATTAAAACAAAATAAACTTTAAAACATAAAATCAAATTAAAATTTGGTTGCGGAGGCTGATGATGCACTCCAGTCCCTCTGGTGCCCACCTCTCGCGGAAGGCCGCGAGCATACCGGTGGACACCGCATGCTCCATCCCAGGGACACCCTGGCTTGGATGTATCCACGGAAGAGAGCCAGGCAGTCGGGCTGAATGACCTGCTCGACCGCCCGCTGCCTGGACTGGTTAATGGCCACCTTGGCCACGCCCAGGAGCAGTCCTACGAGGAGGCCTTCCAACCAGCCCGCTTCCCTCCGCAAAGGGTGACAACAGCTCCACAAACCTGTGAGCATGCACACAGGTGCATACATTACACCATTCCTTATCAATTTCTTGGTTTTCCTTTGCTGACTTCTAAAATCCTCCCAATCCTCAGGTTTACTGATCTCCCTTTGATCTAATGCTATCTTTAACTTCTCTTGTTAGCCACGTGTTGGACCACTTTTCCAGTGCCTTGAAGGAATGTATGTTTATTTTAAATTATGTATTAATTCTTTAAATGCTAACCATTGCTTGTGAACCATCATACCTTTTAATGTAATTTCCCAATCTACCTTAGCCAACTCGCCCCTCATACCTACATAGTTTGCTTTGTTTAGATTTAAGACTTAACATTTAAGTTTTAGATTGAACTAAATCACTTTCAAACTTAATATCAAATTCTATCATATTTTGGTCACTCTTCCCTAAAGGCCCTTTTATTACTTGGTTATTAATGAACCCGTTCTCATTGCACAATACTAGATCTAAAATAGCCTGTTCCTAGTTGGTTCCTCAACACACTGATCTAGAAAACCATCTTCTATACACATGTATTTGTCCTCCACACTGCAAATTAGGTTTGCCCAGTCTATGTGTAGATTAAAGTCCCCCATGATTATCGTATTACCGTTGTTACATGCACTCCATTTTCTTGATTTATATTGTGCCCTACATTACAATTACTGTTTGGGGGCCTATAAACAACTCCCACCAATGTTTTCTGCCCGTTGCTGTTTCTTAACTCCACCCAAATTGATTCTACATCTTGATTTTCCGAGCAAAGATCCTTTCTCTCTACTGTCTTTATCCCATCGTTTATTATCAGGGCTACCCCTCCTTCATTTCCATTTTGCCCATCTCTTCTAAAAGTTAAGTATCCTGGAATATTTAGTTCCCAACCTTGGTAATTTTGCAACCATGTCTCCATAATTGCTGTTAGATAAAACCTATTCATTTCTATCTGCGCTATTAATTCATCTATTTTGTTGCGAATGCTTCGCGCATTCAGATATCGTGCCTTTAGCTTTTTCTTTTCTCTATTTTTCCTTGATGTCTCTTTGTCACTGATGCCCTATTGCCTTTGTTATTCTCTCTGTCCCTTCCTGACCCACTCTGCTTATTTTTACGCCAAACTCTGCTCTAGAGCCTTGACATTTCTCTTGCTGCTTTTAAATTGACTTTTTCCTGAATTCTCCCACCCCGCCTTTACACATTAAATAAAGAGAGGCACATGATGGATTATGGGATATAGTAAATGTTTTTATTCGTGAGCTGACTAAATACTTCACAAGTGCACCATTTTTTTGAGTGAATTGAGCATACTCTGTAAAGAAAACAAATAACATTACTGTGTCTATGAGGTGGCAGTAATAGCAAGAAGTGGCTCCCATCAGTACCTTCTTCACTTAGCCTTTAGATAACTGCGAGGTTCAAGGAACTTGCATCTCCCAGGGCCAACTGTTTCTGTAAGATTTCAGCAGCGCCAATGCTGAAATCCAAACTATTACAGTAATCAAGCTACTCAAACATCAGGAATAGTTTTATTACTGTAATGTTAACCACAAGCCATGCAATGCTTCAAACATAATTTTACATATATTAACCAAACCTGCCCCAGACAGATGTTAATGCCATTAAAAGTAATGGAGGCAGCTGTGAGATCTGGGGTAGGAGAAGATTAAGGTAGATTTTGTTGATTGCGACATGGCTAGGGAAAATCTTTTGCATTTCTGAAACAGAAAAATGATTTGCTGAAGCATCTTATTAAGTTCTCTGAACTGACCCATATAACTGGATGAACTTCAGCATTCTTGCTGCTCAGATACTGGTGCATAACGGTGTTTAACAGTAAATGATTTTGTTCTTTTTTGGAAGTGTTTTTGCTGGCGATCATCTTTAAGTATTTTATTATGTTTTTCTTCAAGTTCTTGGAATCACTTGACTGGCTTTTTCTTCGATTCTGTCAAAGCAATTTAGCATAAAGTGTTACCAGTGGTTTTCTCTGTTAAATATACTGTCATGTCAAGTTAGCCATTGTCCTTTCCTTGAAATATCTGTACTTCTGCCCCTGTCACTGGCTAATTCATACTGTAATTGTGAGGCAATCTTTTTGTCAAACAATATCCGATCATGTCCTTCCCTCCAGCAATTTTCAGACAATATTCCTCACAGTCCTTGACTCTGAAAGAGTCTCTCCAGCTTTTTAATCATTATGGGATTTCAGCTGATGGCAGTAGATACTTGAGATGACACCAAAATAAATGTGCACTGCACTTACAGTGCAGGGTTGAAAGAAGGACTCCGATTGGCTCTATTTAGTAGAATAGTAGTTTGTATTGTGATTAATAAAATAGTCTCACTGAAGCAGTTATTCCTGCTTGCATATTTTTGTACAGATAAGTGAATCTACTTTTCAAAACAAATGGAAATAATTGATGTTGTAATTAGGTTTTCAGCTCCAGGTACTTATGGCTGGGGCGGGGGGGGGGGGGGGAGGGGAGGAAGGGACATTCCCGGGGGGGTACATGGAGAGAGCAGCAGCAGGCAGGAATGTTTTTGTGGGGTAAGGAGGAACATTCATTCAAAAAACTTGCTGTGAATGTTTTCCGAGTGGCCTCCTGCAGTCCCTTTAAAGATTGCTCTATCCAGTGGATGACCAAAATTGAATTGGATTTCTAAATAGGGCATAGAATGCTGATTTAAATATATTAATGAGACCCCAGCCTGTTTTGGATAGGAGCACTGTTTATTTCAAAGCCCGCTCAGAAATTGAGTCAGGTGGCAAGTAAGCAGAAGGTGTTTTTTAAAAATCTTTGTCTACCTTGTTTATGCTGAGAAACATGGCAGTAGTCAGGCAAAATTGTCCATTCATCTCATTGTAGCTTGCAGGATTTTGCTGTGTACAAAACAGCCATCATGTTAATTACATAACAATAGTTCTCCGTACTTCCAAATATTGAATTGTATGTGAAGCATTTTGGGATACTTTTGAGAGATGAGATGAGGTATTTTGTAAATGCAAATCTTTCTTTGCAACAGCGTAATACTGCTTGTGAATATTTCTCCTACTGTCTGAAGTCTACATCTTTCAGATCAGAAATCAAGGGTTCAAATTATTATACAATTTACGGTCCTTAAAGCTATGTGTGTCATTTATTAAAGCTACACATTTTTGTTTTTTCAAAGAATTATGTAAATGCTAAAATACAGAACCTTCCACTTAACTATGTAATGGCTAGTCACATAACATTATTAATTGTACAAGTCTAATATCCTGAAATTAATTTCTTAAATCATTTCTGAACATAATCTACTTAATATAAGTATTTTTATGCACAAAATTTAACCTACGATCTGGAATGCATAAAATCAAGACACATGAACAGCAGTTAATTGAGACTTCCACAAACATCTGTACTCATTAACTGGCTACAGGGGGGCTTATAAAGAATTTTCACATCAGTTGTGTGGATTAATTAAGGCTTAGTTCTTGAAACAGCAGAATGATTACTATGCTGCATAATAGTAACATATGGCCCTAATTTAAATTCCACCCAATCCCTCCCCAGGCTGGCAGAAACTGGGCCGTGGGCAGACTGTTAAATTTAGGGAAACAGCTTACCCACTCCAATCCCCCTGCCTTCCAATCGGGTCTGAAAATTAACTTGCTCATTTGTGCAGGTGAGCAAGACATCAACAGGAAGTCAGCGGGGTCCTCTTTAATTAGGCAGATCGGGTCCCAATGATGTAATTCGGACCCGATCTGCAATTTTACTTGCAGGCCTATGCGGGATAGCAGTAACGGTTTAACTGTCAGGCCAAACATGTTGACAGGTGGATCGAGGCCCCGGGAGTCAAGATTTAGGGTTGAAATTCATTTGTGGACGCCGCCCGTTACCGCCGGCGGTAGGCGGCAAACAGGCAGCAAAGGTCGACCGTCGTTGTTAAGCGGTGTCCACGCCCCGGCTGAAATTGAGTAGGCTCTTTGGCAGAGGCCCCAAGAGGCAATGCTGCGCCGGCTAACGCCCAACACATGGTGACGCCATCCAGCGTACAATGCCTCTTTGATGTTTTGGTCGTGATACTTGCTTTGTACGGTTGCCGTATCTATAAGCAGTCGTACAGCCTGAATAAAGTGGTGGTTAATGAGGTAAGTTTTCATTGGTTTTAAGAGTGGGGAAGTGTGTGTGTAGATCAGAGAAGTTTTAGTTATTTTTTTTCGCCCTTTTCTTCCAGTATTTTTGCCCTAGCATGGTGGCAGCCTCTTGTTGCGAAATTGAGTAGGCCTCCTGAGCTTCCGCCCCATTGGCAGCGAGGATGAGTGTGCAATGCCACTTTTTAGTGCCGCTCTCTCATCTTTGGGAGTTAAAACTAAATTTAGCAATTTGAGGCTGCATTTAATGTCTGGCACTAAAATCAGCACTCAGGCGATGATACCGCCTCAAAATCGGCCATAACCAATTATGACCCTTTAGTTTCTTTAAATTGAAGTTTCCTTGTGGGCAAGGAGGTGTAGAAGTGGTTCTCTGGGCCTCACAATGAAGCTTTGGGGCCCCCCTTGCCCTGGGATTTCCACCCTCCCTCGATCACTTCCATCCACCCGATTTCCCCACCGCCCCCCCATCCATCCCCGCCACCTTCATCATCATCATAGGGGTCCCTCGAACGAGGATGACTTGCTTCAACGAGAGTTCACAGATGTTTCAATGAAGGACCCGATGTTCCAGTCCTGAACTCCAGTTGAGGGGGTGGATTATGTCTGTGAGGGAATTTTTTACAACGTGTGGTGATTGTTGCACATCAGCCACCACACGGGCTTGACAGAGCTAGGCCTTTATCCAGTGGCAAGGGTTAACCAGGACGACTGGAGACCTGCTCTGCTGCACGGACCTCGTGCGCACACATATCGCAGTGTGGGCAGGTCCATGTTGCCCCTGGGCCCTCGGCTCTTCTGGGCCCCATACCCTCATTCACCGCACCTCTGCCACGATGTTCTAGGGCCTGGCGCTCCAGCTCTGGTTATAGCCCCGATCTGCGGCCCGCCGCCTTACCACTGAGCTGACTGCTGCCGGTCACCGATCCTGCAGTCCCCAGCTGTGCCCTCACACCTGCGATCTTTGGACTATGGCCAGGTTTGGGCGGAACCCTGATGAAGGTTATGGTGATGAGGCTCGGCCATTAAAATCGGCCAGGCCTCTGCATCCCCTGACTCTCCAGGTGCACCGTCTGCTTTGGGGCTTGCGTGCAATGTACCCACACCCTCTATCCCCACCTCATTATAAACAGAGCTTTTGTATCATGATTTTCTAACATGAACAAAACAAAATAGTTTGCCACAGAATCTGGACTATATTTAAATATACTTCAATTAAAAAACACAATTAATTTAATACTAAGAATGAATAAGAAAACAGAGAGTAGGGGTTGAGGTAGCTACTCAGACTGGCTCAATTTTCCCCAAAGCTGTTTTTTGGCGTAATTGAAGAGTCACACCCGCTTTTTTGGGGCCCAACTATGCCAAAATAAAGTCATCCAACTTTCTCCGTTTGAACTTTTCATTTTAACGCCGTGTAGCTTGTTCTTTAGCTTTGGGGGTGGAGCCTAAGATTTGTGCCAAAAAGATCGGGTTGCCAGGGTAACGAGGGATACACTGCGGGCTGAGGCTGGAAAGTGACACATACAAGATATTCTGGCCAGCTCACAGCAACCTGCACATTGCAGCAGCATTCCATCATAAAATTATTAAAGTGTTTATACCAAAAGTCTATCCCCCACCCCAGTGCCCGTTGCTGCTGTTATTCCTGGCCGCAAGGCTTCCCGGTGTCGATGCCAGGTGCCGGTTGCCGCTGCTAGCCCTGGCTGAAGGGCCTCCCTCCTCCCAGTGCCGGTTGCCGCTCCTAACCATGGCCGAAAGGCCTCCCCCCTCTCTTCTCCCTCCTCTCCCACTCTTTCTCCCTCTCTACTGCTGCTGTCCGGACATCTGCTGCACCGATTTTCTTAACTGCCCAGAAGGTTTTTCCACAGCGGTCACGTACACCGTCCTAAGAAAAATTGGAGCTGTCCAAACGTGCTTAAATGGCTAGAATTGGCACGGTGACAGGTTACGCCCCCAATGACACAAAAAAAACGAACCTAAAAAAAATCATAACTAACTGAATTACACTGGCGCACAATCTTTGGGGAAACTTGGATATTTTAATTTAGGCCAAAAAAAGCAGAACGCGCCAAATAAATGCCGCAGATAACTGGGGAAAATTGAGCCCCTAGGATTGGTGCAAGGACCACTGTTGTTCACAATTTGCTTAAATGATTTGGACTTGGGAATCGGAAGTACAATTTCAAAATTTGGGATGTATGGTTAATACCAAGGAAGAATGCACCAAAATACAAGAAGACATTAATAAACTTGCAGAATCGGCATGTAATTTGCAAATGAATTTCAATGTAGATAAGTGTGAGGTGATGCATCTTCTTGGAAAATAAGTGCCTAAATGGGGTAGTAGCGCAAAGGAATCTGGGGATGCAGATTCACAAATCTATGGGCTCAATTTTGCCCAAGTCCGTTTTCTGGCGCATTGCCAGAGTTATGCCTGTTTTCTAGGCCAGAAATGCACCGGAAATAATTTGCCAAAGTTTCCCCAATCTATAATTCGAATTTGGCGTGTCGCCTTGGGTGGGGGGGGGGGTGCGGGTGGAGTCGGCTGTCTGCATCGAAAAATGATGTTGCACTTTCTGCGCATGCGCGGAATAAAAAAAGTTACATTTCTGACATGGAAGCCTTTTCTGTTCCTGTATATCACGGCGATGTGGGTACAATTAATGCAGCCCTGTACCTTTGGGAAGCCAGCAATTCTGGAGAAGCCCACAGCCCTGTCATGCATTGCTTGGGCAGTCATGAAGAACAGTCTGAAGTCATTCCTCCAGGCATATAGTGCAGCTGTCACCTGGCGAATGCAGACATGTGTTGAAGTTGAGAGATGGTGCACATATCCCCAGTTGTAGCTTGAAACGAGCCAGAGGCATAGAATGAAAGTGCAGCTGTAACCTTCACTTCAACTGACAAGCAGTCCTCCTGATACTTCTAGGTTGCAGGTCTGCTTTGACCAACTCACAGATCTCAGTTACAACTTCTTTATGGAAACGCAGCCTTCTAACACAGTCTGCATCACTCAGGTGGAGGTATGAACGCCTGTCTCGATATACCCGAGGTGGGTAAGGCCTCCTGCCCAGCAACCTACGGGCTCTGATGTTCCTGGTGTGATGATGTTGAATCAATTGTCTCCTACATAGTACCATGATGCAGAAGGCTCGCACAAGGTATGGCATTGTGTCAGTATTGCCCCCATACTTCAATTTTACATTTGGAAGAAGCTCAAAGCAGCAGGTAAGTATGGCAGGACAGGTTCACAGTTCTATCTCCCCAAGGTCTGTATGGATAGTCCACACCCAAAGTTTTGTGACTTCTCCTCTCTCTCCCCCCCCACCCCATTAACTAATTGCAGTCTTGTGACTTCTCCCCTTCTCTCTCTCCCCCTCCCCCGCCACCCCCCCCCCCCCTATTAATTGCAGTTTTCAGAAGCTTTCCGATCGGCACCTTGCTCCCCAGGCTCAGTTGCAGAAGCCTTCTGATCGGCACCTTGCTCTCTCTCTCTCTCTCTCTATCCTCCACCACCCCCCCCGGGCTTGTTTTCCAGCCGAACGCCGAGCCCCTGTGTCTGAGCGTGGGGCCGATTCTGCCGGCCAAAATTGTGAACCTCCAGCCCTGTTTCAAGATGTTGGGTGGTGGAGTGTGAGTAACAAAAAGAGAAAACTTCTGAAATCCAACAAACTTCCATTTACTACGTTGACAGGTAAAAAACTTTATTATTGATTTTTACAGTGTTCTTGACTCCATCCAAAATCTTCGATTAAAAACAATGGTGTCTTTCAGCGCCGATTTGTCAATGTATGCTGGTTTTTCGGGAGTGGCCAGATACGCCGACCTAGGAGGAAAACATTTTGGCCAATCTGTGGAAAATTATAAAAACCAGCGCTGACATGAGGGAGTGCCCCTATGACGTCAAAAAAAACTGGCCTAGAAAAATCGGAACTAAGTCAGTTACGCCGGTGCAGATCGCAGGGGAAACTTTGAAAAAAATAAATACACAAGAAAAAACGGCGCACGCCAAAACAACAGTGCGAATGACCCGAGAAAATTGAGCCTATTAAAAGTATTAATAAGGCCATAAAAAGCTAACCAAGCACAAGGGTTCATTTCTAGCATGATAGAATTGAAAAACATAGAAGTTATGTTAAACTTGAATGGCATCTTGGTTAGGCCACACTTGGAGTACTGTGCATGGTTCTGATCTTCAGATTATAAAAAGGATATAGAGGCACTGGAGAAGTGCAAAAAAGATTCACAGGGATGCTACCGGAATTGAGAGGATATACTTATCTGGAAAGGCTGAACAGGCTGAGGCTATTCTCTCCAGAAAGAGAAGGCTGAGAGGTAACCTGATAGAGGTCATTAAGATTATGAAAGGATAGACAAAGAGAAATCTTTCCAGTTGTGGGGGAATCCAAGACTAGAAGTGATACATATCAGATAGTCACGAATAAATCCAATAGAGAATTCAGGAGAAACATCTTTACCCAAAGAGTAGTAAGAATGTGGAACACGCTACCATAAGGAGTAGGTCAAGCAAATAGCATAGATGCTATTAAGGGGACGCTAGATAAGCACATGAGGGAGAAAGGAATAGAGGGATATGCTGACAGGGTTAGATGAAGAGGGGTGAGAGGAGGCTCATGTGGAGCATAAACACTGACATAGGCTAATAGCCCGAATGTTTCTGTGCTGTAGACTCTCAGAGCACACCGATAATAGTTCTTATACATCCTATTAAAATCATAAAACCAATGCAATCTGATAACTCTTGAGTCTCCGTGCTCTACAGCAATCCCACAAACACACCTCCTGTCTCTTCCATTTGTATTTTACACACATATCTTGCTGCAGTAACATTTATTTATGTATTCTGGTCTATTGCATTCATTATTATTTGACTTTAAAGTGACAGTATCGTTTGGGAAGTTCTGCTGTGCCATCAATCTTGTTGGATGAAGCTTTATACAATATTAATAACTTTACCAGTTGACAAAGATGGCAAGCACCTTAAGATCCCTAGTCTATGATGCAGACCAGATAGTATAATTTAAACTCTGAATAATGTTGATCAGTTCTAAAGCTATGCAATTAATAGAAGATTAAGATGATAAGCATTTCCAAATCATAGCCCGAAGCTCTCAGAGATGCATGTGTACCTAATGGCTGTGGTTTAAACCTGAAATAGTAAAACATTAAGAGGTGGTGGTGGGGGGCGGGGTGGGGGGGGGGGAATTTTAACCCTCAAAGGACAGGCAGCGGGGATGGGTAGGCATGACGGGCGGTTAAAAATACAAAATTAGGAAACCCGACCCCAAACTTTCCAAAGTCCCCATTTCTGCCTTTAACGGAGGTGGGTTGGGGGGCAGGCGACCAACATATTCTCCAGCAATGATCTGGTCATTATAATATTTTAATGAGGCTGCGTGCCTAAGATTTTATCTCTCTTGCAGAATTAATGCTGCCGGATGGGTTTCCCGGACTTTGGAAAACCCGGCTGCTGAAGGGAAGTGAGAATGGCTGGATGAAATAGGTAAGTGCCTTTCCAGCACTGTGGGCCAAGAACATAAGAACATAAGAAACAGGAACAGGAATAGGTCATACGGCCCCTCAAGCCTGCTCCACAATTCAATAAGATCATGGCTGATCCGATCATGGACTCAGCTCCACTTCCCCGTCCGCTCCCCATAACCCCTTATCCCCTTATCATTCAAGAAACTGTCTATTTCTGTCTAAAATTTATTCAATGTCCCAGCTTCCACAGCTCTCTGAGGCAGCGAATTCCACAGATTTACAACCCTCTGAGAGAAGAAATTCTTCCACATCTCTGTTATAAATGGGCGGCCCCTTATTCTATCATGCCCTCTAGTTCTAGTCTCCCCCATCAGTGGAAACATCCTCTCTGCATCCACCTTGTCAAGCCCCCTCATAATCTTATACATTTCGATAAGATCTCCTCTCATTCTTCTGAACTCCAATGAGTAGAGGCCCAACCTACTCAACCTTTCCTCATAAGTCAACTCCCTCATCCCCAGAATCAACCAAGTGAACCTTCTCTGAACTGCCTCCAAATCAAGTATATCCTTTGGTAAATACGGAAACCAAAACCAAGAGGAGGCGGAGTGATTCCCCTGGCTTCCCAAACTTACCTGGTTCCATCTCTTTGTTTGGACCCCTACCCAAGATCGGACCCCCCAATGCCCGACTCCCCCCCCCCCCGATGCCCGACTCTCTCCCCCTCCGATGCTCGACTCTCTCCCCCCCGATGCCCGACTCTCTCCGCCCCCCGATGTCTGACTCTCTCCCCCTCCGATGCCCGACTCTCTCCCCCCGATGCCCGACTCTCTCCCCCCCGATGCCCGACTCTCCCCCCCTTTTCCCAACCCCCCCGATGCCCGACTCACTCCTCCCCCCGATGCCCGACTCCCCCCCGATGCCCGACTCTCTCTCCCCCCGATGCCCGACTCTCTCTCCCCCGATGCCCGACTCCCTCCCCCCCCGATGCCCGACTCTCTCCTCCCCCCGATGCCCGACTCTCTCTCCCTCCGATGCCCGACTCTCTCCCCCCCCCCCGATGCCTGACTCCCGCTGATGTCCCACTCCCTCCTGATGTCGCATTGTCCCCTGATTCCTCCACCCCCACGGAAGTCTGACTCCACCACCCCACCCCCTGCCTCCTCCGATGTCTTGGGATTAAATAAATGCAGACTGTCATAATCTGCAGGCAGTACACCATGGTGAATGTGGAGCTTATGAGGAACATAAAATTGTATTCAACACGCTTCTTTGGAGAGAATTGAGTGAAGATAAAAAATCGTATCACCACTGATCTCTTAACAAGATCCCCACCGATATTGTTTTCCAGTCAATGCCAGACTACTTAAGAACCCAGCTAAGAGAGCCCTATACAGCCAGCACCTCACAGCTAACCTGGCGTGCCTTGACGACCCCAGAGACAGAGAATGCCCACAGCGCTTGGTCTGCCCTCCAGGCCTCCATAACCAGTGCCTGAAAAGAGACACTCGGTCACTCGACCAGGAAACACCAAGATTGGTTTGATGAGAATGATCAGGAGATCCAAGAGCTAATAGATCGCAAGCGCAGAGCATTTCTGACCCTTAAGCAACAACCCAACTCCGAGCAGCAAAGCAGCATTACAGATGCCTCAAGGCTGAGTTCCAACAAAAAACCCGGGATCTAAAGAACAGGTGGTGGATGGAGAAAGCACAGGAGATACAGCAGCTGGCCGACAACAATGATGTGCGAGGATTCATCATCGCAGTCAAGGCCACCTACAGTCCAAACTCCCAAGGCCCCACCCCATTGCTGGCCAAGAGCAAGGAAACACTCATCAAGGACTCCGAGGCAGTCAGGGCCCGTTGGAAGGAGCACTTCGAAGATCTCCTCAATCGAGACTCTGCCTTTGACTCGAGTGTCCTCGACTCCATCCTGTAGCATGCGACCCGCCACCACCTCAGTGAGACCCCAACACTGTACGAAGTAGAAAAAGCCATAAGACAGCTTAAAAACAGCAAGGCTATGGGTGCGGACAGAATCCCTGCTGAGGCACTGAATTATGATGGAGAGGCACTGCTGGCGCGAATACATGACCTCATCTCTCTCATCTGGAGGGAGGAGAGCATGCCGGGAGATCTCAGAGATGCAGTGATCGTGACCATGTCCGACTGCGGCAACTTCAGCGGAATCTCCCTGCTATCAGTCACTGGGAAAGTCGTCGCTAGAGTCCTCCTCAACCGTCTTCTTCCCGTGGCCGAGGAACCCCTCCCGGAGTAACAGGGTTCCCTACAGGGCACAACGGACATGATTTTTGCAGCGCGACAGCTGCAGGAAAAATGCAGGGAACAGCACCAGCCCTTATACATGGCCTTCTTCAACCTTATAAAGGCCTTTGACACTGTCAACCGCGAGGGTCTATGGAGCGTCCTCCTCAATTTTGGATGCCCCCAAAAGTTCGTCACCATCCTCCGCCTGCTCCATGACGACATGCAGGCCCTGATCCTTACCAACGGATCCATTACAGACCCAATCCATGTCCGGACCGGGGTCAAACAGGGCTGCGTCATCACCCTAACCCTCTTCTCAATCTTTCTCGCCGCCATGCTCCACCTCACAGTCAACAAGCTCCCCGCTGGAGTGGAACTAAACTACAGAACCAGTGGGAACCCTGTTCAATCTGCGCCGTCTCCAGGCCAGGTCCAAGACCACCCCAATCTCTATTGTCGAACTACAGTACATGGACGACGCCTGAGTCTGCGCACATACAGAGGCTGAACTCTAGGACATAGTCGTTGTATTTACTGAGGCATACGAAAGTATGGGCCTTATGTTAAGACAAAGGTCCTCCACCAGCCTGTCCTCACTGCACAGCACTCCCCCCAAGTCATCAAGATCCACTGCATGGCCCTGGACACCGTGGACTACTTTCCATATCTTGGGAGCCTCCTATCAACAAGGGCAGGCATTGACGAGGAGATCCAACACCACCTCCAGTGCGCCAGTACAACCTTCGGCCGCCTGAGGAAAAGACTGTTTGAAGACCAGGCCCTCAAAACTGCCACCAAGCTCATGGTCTACAGGCTGTAGTAATATCTGCCCTCCTGTATGGCTCAAAGATATGGACCATGTACAGCAGACACCTCAAGTTGCTGGAGATGTCTCCGCAAGATCCTACAAATTCACTGTGAGCATAGGCGCACAACATCAGCGTCCTCGTCCAGGCTAACATCCCAGCATTGAAGCACTGACCACACTCGATCAGCTCCGCTGGGCAGGCCACATAGTTCGCATGCCAGACACGAAACTCGCAAAGCAATTGCTCTACTTGGAACTCCTTCACGGCAAACGAGCCAAAGGTGGGCAGCAGAAATGCAACAAGGACACCCTCAAAGCCTCCCTGATAAAGTGCGACATCACCACTGACACCTGGGAGTCCCTGGCCCAAGACCGCCCTAAGTGGAGGAAATGCATCCGAGAGGGCGCTGAGCACCTCGAGTCTCAACGCTGAGAGCGTGCAGAAATCAAGCGCAGGCAGCGGAAAGAGCGTGCGGCAAACCAGTCTCACCCACCCCTTCCCTCAACGACTATCTGTCCCACCTGTGACAGATTCTATGGCTATCATATTGGACTGTTCAGCCACCAAAGAATTCACCGGTCGTGGAAGCAAGTCTTCCTCGATTCCGAGGGACTGCCGATGATGATGATGATGGTATCTAAATGACTCATGTTGTTAATTCACTTAAGCAGTGTGCTCACAGTAAAATTTACCACACAACTTTTGTTATTGTGTGTGGACTGCATCAGTATGCTCCCGTCTTAGAGATGCACTCTTGGGAACTGTTGTGTTTTTACTCGATTTGTTTGTTACACGAACCCTCACCAATTGGACCCGAAGGGAGCTATTCACAGTTGCCGTAAAAATGCTGGTTTGTGATACCATTTTGAGAGTTGCTATAAAGGGCACAGTTAGTTGCACTGCTCCTATTTCAGTTAGTCTGTTCATTTACATACACAACATAATATGGCGACGAGGATGGATCAAATTAACCTCTCTACCACGCGCCCCCCTCCGCCCCGCCTTTCCTCTCCACACCCGGGGACCCTCCAATTCCGTGGTCGAGATGGATAAAAAGCTTTTCTACGTACATCACGGCGAGTGAGTTAGACGGCAACAACGTAACACGAGCTCGCTGCCGTACAATACTTATCCACTGCTTCTGCACCGAAGGCCAACGCATCTTTAGCCAAATTTAAGACACGGAGTCCTACGACAAAGCGTAAGCGCCCTAGACAAATATATTGGGCCAAAGACAATATCATGATGGAGAGATATAAATTTCGTCAAAGGGGGCAAGGGAACGGTGAACCAATCAAACAGTATATCATTTCATTAACTGAACTGGCCGCTACGTGTAACTTTGAAGCACTCATAGAGGAAATGATCAGGGATCAAATTATTGAGAAAACAATGATCCCCACATTTGAGAATGCTTGCTAATAGAGGATGATAAATTGACATTGGACAAGGCAACTAATTTGGCCATCCAAATCGAATCAGCTCTTTCCGATTCAAAAGCAATCAGATCCCCTGCTCTCCCTGTGCAGCAGACTGCAACTACAGCCCATGTGCAAGGCATTCGTCCAAAGTGGAAATCACAGCAGAGACCCAGGACTAGTAATAAGCCACCCACTACAGATCCCCACTGCTTTAACTGTGGAGACAAATCACATTCAGCGAGGAGTCCTAACTGCCCTGCACAAAATGAACCATTTTGCTAGTGTCTGTCGCTCATCGCAGCATATTCAACATGTGGACAACCCTGATAGTGATGAACCCAGTATGGTTTACACCATTAGTGACATTTCGCACATCGGTTTAGGCAAATTCAAGGACTGTGAGGTAAACATTGATGGTACGCCCATCTGCCTCCTCATTGATCTTGGAGCCAAAGTCTCCATATTGAGCGAGGCTGTGTACAAAACCCATTTCATGCATTGTCAACTGCAGCCCGCAACTTCCACTCTACATGCATACTCCGACTCCAAAATTGAAGTACTTGGGGTCATATCTGTCCCGATATACTGCAAGGACATAACATTGGAGAACTTTTCCTTTCATGTCGTGAAGGGATGAAGCCTCATGGGTGTTGACCTTTTTGACAAGCTTGGGTTCAAAATTTACGACCCAACCGGCACACCTGTGTACAAGGTGGACTTTGACAAGCAGTATCCCTCAATCTTCACAGGGTTTGGAGTGACAACAAAATTCTTCCATCATCCCCGCATTGACCCTTCCGTCAAACCGGTTACGCAGCGACGTCGCCGTCTCCCATTCGCGGCTCGCGACCAAGTATCCGCAGAATTAACGCGACTCGAATCTCAGGGAATCATTGAGAGCATCGACTCCTCATCCTGGATCTTGAACTTAGTCATTGCTTGGTGTAAAAATGAGGAGATCCGCCTATGCATAGACCTGAAAGAGGTCAACAAGATCATCATCCTCGACAAGTACCTCCTTCCTACCATCGACAAACTATCTTCAGAATTCCACAGCTCAATAGTTTTTATGAAACTCGACATGCACTGCAGTTACCTGCAAATACCCCTAGTGGAGGACAGCAAATCGCTCATGGCATTCACAACACATGATGGTCTGTATCAGTATCAACGCATGCCCTACAGACTATCTTCTGCACCAAGTGCATTTCAGAAGATTGTCAATACTAGGTTATCAGGGAGCTCTCAATCTGCTTGATGATATTATTGTCCATGGACGGACAATGAAAGAACATGATCAGTGACTTCATGTAGTTACGGCTAGACTTGCTACACATAACATTGCACTTAATGCCGATAAATGTACATTCACTGCTGGAGAAATAAATGTTTTGGGCTACAGAGTCACAACACAAGGTGTCATGCAGACGCTTGACAACATTGACGCGATCCAGTGAATGCAGAAGGCTACCAACGTCAAAGAACTGTCATCATTCCTCGGCACTTGCAACTTCCACCTGAAGTTCGTCCCGCACTACACGCACATTGCCGAACCACTTCACAAGTTGCTGCGCAAGGACGTCCCTTGGGAATGGACAGATTCCCAGGCTCAGGCATTCACCATGCTTAAGGAGAAAATCGCATCCCCTCCTATCCTCGCGCACTTTGATCTGAATGCCACGCTGTACGTCACCATGGGTTCTGTGCTCTCGCAACGGATTGACGGCCTGGAATGCCCAGTCGCCTTTGCCTCTCACACGCTCTCATCTGCAGAACGTAAATACTCTACAAGGGAACACGAAGCACTCGCTTGCATCTACGCATGTGAACACTGGCACATCTACCTCTATGGGAGGAAATTTATCCTCCATACGGATCATCAACGCTAACTACGCTACTGGCTACAACTGGATCTGGGCACAGACCACTACGAATCAGCCGATGGTCAGATCGCTTTCATCAGTATAACTTCGATGTACAGTGCATCGCTGGCAGTCACAACCACATAGCTGACATGCTCAGCCACTCAACAACTGCTTCGGACTCTGTTCACAGATGACGACACATATATTACATCGATCATCACTCAATCCATCAGAAACCTTGACTCCTGTGACGAACTCAAAACCGAATCACAGTGCGATGCTATGCTCCAGCACATGTGCCTCTTCCTCCAGACTGAGTAGCCTTAGCAAATTTTGGAAGAGCTGAAACTTTCCACAGACCTCGCGATGAATTTTCCATTTGGAACGATGGCTGCCCAGCTCGTGCTGATAGAGCAGTAATTCCGAAGTCGCTTCAACAGCGTGTTCTCTCATTGGCACACGATGGACACCCTGGCATTGTCCGCATCAAGCAGATTCAGTCATGTCCACGATTCAGTTTGGTGGCCTGGGATTGACACTCGCATCAAGGAGTTTGTCTCACCCTGCGAAACATGCAGTCTGAGTGAAAAGGCCACAAATATCTGACCAGCGCCAACGAAGCCCATTCCATGGCCACAAAGACCATGGCAACAACTTCAGTTGGATATCTTCGGTTCAGTTGAAGCAGCTCCACAGCACCAGCATTTCCTTGTTGTAGTACAGGACCTGCATTCCAAATGGCCAGAAATCACGACAACAAGTTCAGTGACATCATCAACGATCGTCACTATTCTGCAGCATATGTTCACGAAGTGGGGCCTCCCAGGGGTCATAATCACTGACAATGGACCACAGTTTGTGTCCGACCAGTTCACGGATTTCCTCACTTGTCAAGCTATCGAGCATCGCCTTACTGCTCGGTACAATCCTCAAAGCAACGGAGGTGTTGAGCGATTTAACCACGTCATCAAAGAGGATTTAAAGCCAACCTCGCAGCAGGCCAAACATTCGACGAAGCGGTTCAAACCATTCTCCGCACCTACCGGTCAACAAACGGGGAAGACACCCGCTGAGCTCAAACCTGAAGCCCAACCTAGCGTGAAGATAACCACACTCGCATCCCAGATTTCGGAACGCCAACGAAAAGCGAAGTCGTACACTGACACAAAATGATTCGCTCAAACTTCCCAACTGAAGAACGGAGATTGGGTCAGAGTTAAGCGCCTAAACCTTAGTCATAAGCTCGCATCTTCACTTTCGCCTCCAAAAGTGATCGGGCAAAAGTTCAGGCCTCACACCTACGAGCTCAATGATGGAACTCGATGGAACGCTTGGACTGATCCCAAATCACAGGCCAACAGATCAGCAGGATGGAACAGAGGCACCTGTAAACCTTGATCAATCACCGCAAGCTCCACGTCTCAACGTATCAGAACACGGCCTGGCTATCTCAAGGACTTTGACTGTTCATAGACTGTGTTTTCAGAACAGGGGTTATATGTTGTGTTCATACTCTGTTTGTGACAGAAACCCTCACTAGACAGGCATTATAACCCTGAGGGAGCTATTCACAGTTGCTGTAAACATGCTGGTTTGGGACACCATTTTGGGGAGTTGCTACAGAAATATAGAAACATAGAAAATAGGTGCAGGAGTAGGCCATTCGGCCCTTCGAGCCTACACCACCGTTCAATAAGATCATGGCTGATCATTCACCTCAGTGCCGCTTTCCTGCTTTCTCTCCATACCCCTTGATCCCTTTAGCCGTAAGGGCCATATCAAACTCCCTCTTGAATATACCCAATGAACTGGCATCAACAACTCTGCGGTAGAGAATTCCACAGGTTAAAAACTCTGTGAAGAGGTTTCTCCTCATCTCGGTCCTAAATGGCTTACCTCTTATTCTTAGACTGTGTCCAGTGGTTCTGGACTTCCCCAACATCGGGAACATTCTTCCTGCATCTAACCTGTCCAGTCCCGTCAGAATTTTATATGTTTCTATGAGGTCCCCTCTCATCCTTCTCAACTCCAGTGAATATAGGCTCAGTCGATCCAGTCTCTCCTCATATGTCAGTCCTGCCATCCCGGGAATCAGTCTGGTGAACCTTCACAGCACTCTCTCAGTCGCAAGAATGTCCTTCCTCAGATTAGGAGACCAAAACTGAACACAATATTCCAGGTGAGGCCTCATCAAGGCCCTGTACAACTGCAGTAAGACCTCCCTGCTCCGATATTCAAATCCCCTAGCTATGAAGGCCAACATGCCATTTGCCTTCTTCACCACCTGCTGTATCTGCATGCCAACTTTCAATGGCTGATGTACCATGACACCCAGGTCTCGTTGCACCTCCCCTTTTCATAATCTGCTGCTAATCAGATAATATTCTGCCTTTGTGTTTTTGGCACCAAAGTGGATAACCTCACATTTATCCACATTATACTGCATCTGCCACGAATTTGCCCACTCACCTAACCTGTCCAAGTCACCCTGCAGCCTCTTAGCATCCTCCTCACAGCTCACACTGCCACCCAGCTTTGTGTTATCTGCAAACTTGGAGATATTACAGTCAATTCCTTCATCTAAATCATTGATGTATATTGTAAATAGCTGGGGTCCCAGTACTGAGCCCTGCGGCACCGCACTAGTCACTGCCTGCCATTCTGACAAGGACCCGTTTATCCCGACACTCTGCTTCCTATCTGCCAACCAGTTCTCTAGCCACGTCAAAACATTACCCCCAATACCATGTGCTTTAATTTTGCACACCAATCTCTTGTGTGGGACCTTGTCAACAGCCTTTTGAAAGTCCAAATACACCACATCTACTGGTTCTCCCTTGTCCACTCTACTAGTTACATCCTCAAAAAATTCTAAAAGATTTGTCAAGCATGATTTCCCCTTCATAAATCCATGCTGACTTGGACCGATCTTGTCACTGCTTTCCAAAAGCGCTGCTATTTCATCTTTAATAATTGATTCCAACACTTTCCCCACTACTGATGTTAGGCTAACCGGTCTATAATGCCCCATTTTCTCTCTCCCTCCTTTCTTAAAAAGTGGTGTTACATTGGCTACCCTCCAGTCCATAGGAACTGATCCAGAGTCGATAGACTGCTGGAAAATGATCACCAATGCATCCATTATTTCTAGGGCCACTTCTTAAGTACTCTGGGATGCAGACTATCAGGCCCTGGGGATTTATCGGCCTTCAATCCCATCAATTTTCCGAACACAATTTCCTGACCAATAAGAATTTCCTTCAGTTCCTCCTTCTCACTAGACCCTCGGTCCCCTAGTATTTCCGGAAGGTTATTTGTGTCTTCCTTCGTGAAGACAGAACAAAAGTATTTGTTCAATTGGGCTGCCATTTCTTTGCTCCCCATTATAAATTCACCTGATTCTGACTGCAAGGGACCTACATTTGTCTTCACTAATCTTTTTCTCTTCACATATCTATAGAAGCTTTTGCAGTCAGTTTTTATGTTCCCAGCAGGCTTCTTCTCATACTCTATTTTCCCCCTCCTAATTAAACCCTTTGTCCTCCTCTGCTGAATTCTAATTTCTCCCAGTCCTCAGGTTTGCTGCTTTTTCTGGCCAATTTATATGCCTCTTCCTTGGATTTAACACGATCCTTAATTTACCTTGTTAGCCACGGTTGAGCCACCTTCCGCGTTTTATTTTACTCCAGACCGGGATGTACAATTGTTGACGTTCATCGATGTGATCTATAAATGTTTGCCATTGCCTATCCACCATCAACCCCTTAAGTATCATTCACCAGTCTATTCTAGCCAATTCATGTCTCATACCATCAAAGTTATCTTTCCTTAAGTTCAGGACCCTAGTCTCTGAATTAGCTGTGTCACTCTCCATCTCAATAAAGAATTCTACCATATTATGGTCAATGTTCCCCAAGGGGCCTCGCACAACAAGATTGTTAATTAATCCTTTCTCATTACACATCACCCAGTCTAGGAAGGCCAGCCCGCTAGTTGTTTCCTCAACATATTGGTCTAGAAAACCATCCCTAATACACTCCACGAAATCCTCCTCCACCGTATTGCTACCAGTTTGGTTCGCCCAATTTATATGTCGATTAAAGTCGCCCATGATAACTGCTGTACTTTTATTGCATTCATCCCTAATTTCTTGTTTGATGCAGTCCCCAACCTCACTACTACTGTTTGGTGGTCTGTACACAACTCCCACTTGCATTTTCTGCCCTTTGGTATTCCGCATCTCTACCCATACAGATTCCACATCATCCAAGCTAATGTCCTTCCTTACCATTATGTTAATTTCCTCTTTAACCAGCAATGCTACCCCACCTCCTTTTTCTTTCTGTCTATCCTTCCTGAATGTTAAATACTCCTGGATGTTGAGTTCCCAGCCTTGGTCACCTGGTTCTGACTGCAAGGGACCTACGTTTGTCTTCACTAATCTTTTTCTCTTCACATATCTGTGATGTCTGTAAGTGCTGTAAGCTTCTAATGCTTGTAGCTCGATACTGTGGATGTGGACATATTGTGTACTGCAGCTGCAGAGTTATAATAAACAGACAGGCAGCTTCTGGTAGCTTCCGGACAGAGAGCCTGCCATCTTAAGAAGCTGTGTGTGTGTGGTCTGTGAAGATATCACAATATCTATAGAAGCTTTTGCAGTCAGTTTTTATGTTCCCAGCAAGCTTCCTCTCATATTCTATTTTCCCCCTCCTAATTAAACCCTTTGTCCTCCTCTGCTGAATTCTAGATTTCTCCCAGTCTTTAGGTTTGCTGCTTTTTATGGCCAATTTATATGCCTCTTCCTTGGATTTAACACTATCTGGAGCCATGTCTTCGTAATGCCAATTATATCATATTCGTTAATAGCTGCCTGCGCAGTTAATTCGTCCTCCTTATTACGAATACTCCTCGCATTGAGGCACAGAGCCTTCAGGTGTGTCTTTTCAACACACTTTGCCCCTTTCGAATTTTGCTGTAAATTTTGCCTTGGGTTTCTCTGCCCTCCACTTTTACTTTTCTTCTTTCTATCTTTTGCTTCTGCCCCCATTTTACCTCCCTCTGTCTCCCTGCATAGGTTCCCATCCCCCTGCCATATTAGTTCAAACCCTCCCCAACCGCACTAGCAAGCACTGCCCCTCGGACAATGGTTCCGGTCCTGCCCAGGTGCAGACCGTCTGGTTTGTACTGGTCCCACCTCCCCCAGAACTTGTTCCAATGTCCCAGGAATTTGAATCCCTCCCTCCTGCACCACTCTTCAAGTCACGTATTCATCTGAGTTATCCTGCAATTCTGACTCTGACTTGCACGTGGCACTGGTAGCTATCCTGAGATTACTACCTTTGAGGTCCTACTTTTTAATTTTTACTCCTAGTTCCCTAAATTCAGCTTGTTGGACCTCATCCCATTTTTTTTACTTCTAACATTTTTGCACCATGACAACTGGCTGTTCACCCTCCCACTCCAAAATGTCCTGCAGCCGCTCCAAGACATCCTTGACCCTTGCACTAGGGAGGGAACATACCATCCTGGAGTCTCGATTGCAGCAGCAGAAACGTCTATAAAGGACACAGTTAAGTTACATTGCTTCCGTTTCAATTAGTCCATTTATTTACACACACAACAGGAACAAAAACATTTCTGCACTCATGGATCTATAATACACAGAAATGCAATGAACTTTTAAAAATCATTTGATGGCAGAAAACATTTTAATAAAGATGTCAGAGCCTGGATATTCCTGCCAGTTTAAGTGCTTACAGAATCGGATTTGTGCATGCAGAGGCCAGAAAGTCATGAGTTCCTGAGCTTGTTTGCTTTCTGCCCATTCAGCACTGTGTGTGAAATCCCTGCTCTAGTTCCCTACCCATGCACATTTTCTCGCATAGCACGTGTGAGACCTTCATCAGCATTGCAAATCTCCTGATAAATATTGCTTACAGATGGAGCCTGTCATTTTCCTATTTTCGCTGCTTGTGCATTACATTAATCTTTCCCATTTTAAATGGGTATTAAAGGCCAGCATGATTGTTACATGTAGGTAACTGGTCTCTTAAAGCTGCGCTCTTTCATTTTCTTTTCACTGCCACACAGGTATAGGTTATGGAGATTACTTTCAGTACCCCCCTCTCACTGGCTTTAACGGAGATAGATGAAAAGGGGCTGACAGGATATCAGATTTCACCGGTGGCTCACTGGCCACAACTTCCAATATGCCACCAAACTCTTCCACAGGCCCAACTACCAGGAGCACTGCCTCCACAATGTCTGGGTCAGCAAGGAGGGATTACTGAGCAGTACCATCTACTTACAGGAGACCTGCAGCCAACCTCCACCACAACGAGGGCACTGCCAGTTCTATTCGAGGTGGCTATGGCCCTCAACACATATGCTTATGCCTTCTTCCAGGCCAGTAGGGAGACATTTGCAGTATTGAGTTTGCAATCCACAGATATCGCATTGCTCTCAACAGGTATATCAAACAGGTGACAGATACATTGTTCAGCAGTGCCTGTTCTATTGAACAGCAACAATAAAATGCCACAGCTGCTTAATTTCACTCCACTGCTGCATTTCCCAAAGTACTGGGGTCATTGAACATACTCATCTCCAACCTCCCTTTCCTCTCCAAACTCCTTGTATGTGTTGGGGCCGAAATTCATCCTTCCAATAAGGCCAATTACCGATGGAATGATGCGGCCAAGCGGCGAAATCGAATGGCCGCCGATTTGTGGTTGAATGGCTGCCACCAGCAAAATTCAGCAGAGGGATTTTCTGGCAGTCCCCACTTCCACCCCGCCACTGCCGAGCGGCTTTAAGTGCATCATCAGTGTGCCCACCGCCGGGACCCCTCACCTCCAGCAAAATTCAGACCCAAAAATCTAATATCTGCCGAGCGATGCCCCCCGACAGCTTTTCCTATTGGTGCACCTTGTATTCTGTCTGTGAGCTCTGGCTGTGCGGCGGCCATTAAAGGTAAGGGCCCAATGCTGTGGCTGCCATTTTATTTTTTTGGCCAGCTGAACTCCATGTCGGCTAGACTATTGTGCTCCCTGTTTCGGCCGCCAATAAGCAGCCTGGCACCCCCTCTTGGGTGCTAGGCCGCTGGCCCGGCCGAAACCCTACCTGGTGGCCCAGTGGCCGATCCTAAATAATCGCTGCTTGTCTCCCCTTTGAGTTAAGGGGAGAGAGTAATGATGCAGACGCGCAACGATGTCATCACCGCTCCACTGCTGACAGCGGCGAAGAATCTATCCCGCCTCCACTTCCGCCCCTCAACAGCACTTACTGCCACACTTCTGCCCCATTATGACCTACTTCCTGGCCGCTTCACAAAAAAGCACAAAGAGCTGAATATCGATCAAGAGTCAACCTCATCCTACCCAGCAGTGATAACACTTAAAAAACGGTAAGTGTGCCAGGTTTTTGGTGGGCCTGAATTTCGGCCCCGTTGTCTCCTCCCAAATCCGTGCCCATCTTTCCCGGAACTCCGTGTTTGAATCCCCCCAATCAGGTTACCGCCCCTGCCACAGTACCGAAATGGCTCTCATCAAACTCACAAATGACATTCTTTGTGACTGAGGCAAAGGTAAACTATCCCTCCTCGTCCTTCTAGATCTGTCTGCAGCCTTTGACACGGTTGACCACACCATCCTCCTCCAATGCCTCGCCACTGTGATATATTCATAGAGCACAGCACACACAGCTTCCTACATGGCAGGCAACTCTCTCGGAAGCCTCCGGAAATCTACTTGGTTCTGTTTAATTATTAACTGTGTAATTGCAGTACACAATACGTCGACATCCACAGTGTGGAGCTACAAACATTACAAGCTTACAGACATTACACTTCTCCCTCCTTAACGAAGAAGTTATTATAACAAACACCATTCATAACTTTCATGTTTATACATAACACAGGATATAAACTTATTTTTTTTCCTTATTTACAAATTTAACTTGACCACTTGTTTTCTGTTTCGAGGAGGATACCTTCGCTTTCGAACAGGACCTTCCAAACATGGTGTTGATTTCACACTCATTTGAGGCTCATCCTGAGGAATGTTTTCCTCCACGGAATTTCCTTGATTTTCATTTGAACTCACTCTAACTTCAGGCTCTTTGATTTCCTGACTCGGACTCAGACTTTCATTCTGATTCTCTTCTGGATTTGTTTCCAGTACATTGGATTTAGGATATGCTACTGGTGTATCAAAACTATCTGATGAGTCAGAAATAATTGAATCATTCCCACCTTCAACTCCTTCCATGTCTGCAGGTAAAATATGATCAATATGAACAAACCTAACCTGTCCATTATCAAACATCTTTACCAAATATGTGCGAGGACTACATATCTTCACCACTCTTCCTGGTAACCACTTTAACCATTTATGGTGATGGTTCTTCACTCTCACCTTCTGGTTTAATTTCACACTTCTCTCTTTTACTTTACCTCTATCATGATTCTCTTTTTGTCTTAATTGTGTCTCTTCTACGGACTGTGCCAAATTTGGCTTTAACAACGAGAATCTGGTTCAAGGCTGTTGTTTGAGAAACAACTCTGCTGGTGTTCTACCAGTAGTTGTCTGAGGAGTATTTCGACATGTAATCAAAAAATTAGCCAATTTGTGATCCAATGACAACTGTCGTTTCCTTGGATTTGGACCTAACATTTGTTTTATGAGGGCGCGTATGACAATTTGTACAGTGCGCTCTGCTGCACCATTCGAAACAGGATGGTATGGTGCAACCTTGGTATGTTTCACACCATTTTTGCTCGTGAATTGTGCAAATTCTTCTGAACGAAATTGTGGTCCATTATCCGAAACAATCTCTTCAGGGAGGCCACATGAAGAAAATAATTTTCCTAAAATGTCCAATGTTTTACTTGTTGTTATTTTCCACATTGGAAATACCTCAACCCACTTCGAACGGCTATCAATCACAATGAACAATTGTTGTCCTTCTAACTCAGCAAAATCAATATGTAGCCTTTGCCACACCCTGGGAGGCCATTTCCATGGCTGTAATGGTACTGGTGGTGGTTGGTGCTTACCGATTGACACGTCGTACAGTGACTCACGATGTACTCGATATCTTTATCAAAACCTGTCCACTATAAATAACTGTGTGCAAAACTCTTGGTCAAGCACATTCCCAGGTGCTGGTCATGGAGGTCTCCTAATAATTTGGACCTGAATTTATTTCATATAACCACTCTTGCACCCCACATGATACAATCTTTATCGACTGATAATTCATTCCTACGAATGAAGAATGGATATGTATCTTTGTCTGTTACCTGGTTTGGCCATCCATTTGCAATATACTCATACACCTTTGACATCACTGGATCACATTTGGTTTCTCTACCAATCTCTTCAGCTGTGACTAGCAGTTCATCAATGTATGAAAAATAAAACACTTCTTCCCTATCGGGTGTAACTTGTGATGGGGAAGACAATCTCGACGTTGCATCAGCATTACTGTGATCAGCTGATCATCTGTATTCAATATCATATGTATATGCTGACAAAATCAAAGCCCATCTCTGCATTCGGGCTGCAGCTAATGTTGGAACGGGGGACTTTGGATGGAGGATTGCTGTTACGGTCTTATGGTCCGTAATGATGGTAAACTTACGACCATACAAGTATTTGTGAAACTTCTTGGCCCCAAAAATTAATGCCAAAGCTTCCCTTTCAATTTGCGCATAATTACTCTCACTGGCACTGAGAGTGCGTGAAGCAAAAGCAATTGGTTTCTCCTCCCCACTACCGTGATACATGAGAGATCACTGCCCCAACTCCATACGGAGAGGCATTACATGCTAGCTTAATCTCCTTAGATATGTCATAGTGAACGAACATGGTGCTCTCTACCAATTTGCTTTTACACTCCTTGAATGCTGTATCGCATTCTTTTGACCACTTCCAATGAACCTGTTTTTTGAAAAGTTCATTCAGTGGATGTAATACTGCAGCCAAATTTGGTAGGAACTTCTCATAATAGTTCAAAAGACCCAAGAATGAATGAAGTTCAGTGACATTCCTGGGAGTGGGTGCATTTCTGATTGCATCCAATTTTTCCATGGTTGGATGTAAACCATCTTTGTCTACTCTGTACCCTAAGTACTCCACTGAGTTTTTAAATAACTCAACTTACGAGCAGACACTCGTACTCTGTGCTTCTCTAGCCATTTGAGGACTTCATTCAATATGTTTGTATGAATTTGCCAATTTGGTGCTGAAATTAGTATGTCATCCAAATAACATACTACCCCTTAAATACCTTGCAAAATCTGGTTCATCACCCCTTGAAATATGGCAGGGGCGGAAGACACTCCAAACGGTAGCCTATTAAATTGATATCGGCCTAGATGAGTATTTATAGTCAAACATGACTTGGACTCCTCATCTAGTTCAAGCTGTAAGTAGGTATTCGTAAGATTCAGTTTTGAGAAGATCTGACCACTCATCAGTGTTGTGAACAAATCTTTTATATTCGGCAATGTATTGGGGACATTACCCTCTAGAACCTGGTTTATGGTTACTTTATAATCACCACACAATCTTACCTTACCATTGGACTTAGGTACAACAACAATGGGTGTAGCCCAATTACATCCATCTATCTTACAAATAATGCTCTCAGTCTCTAGTCTTTTGAGTTCTTGCTCAACTTTCTCCTTGAGTGCATATGGTATGGAACGTGGCTTGTTGTAAACCGATCTAGCGTCCTTCTGTACACTGACACTCGCCTTGAAGCCTTGGATCGGACTGCCCGTTTCACAGAACACCTTCGGATACTTCTTGATAACCTCATCCGTTAATGAAAATCTCGCTTCCACACAGAAAATCTTACTCCAATCCAGCTTCAGTGAGGTCAACCAATTACTTCCGAGTATGGCAGACTTGTCTCCTTTCACTACTATTAGAGACATGTTCTGAAATTGATCTTTATATTTCACCGTCACTACTATTAGAGGCAAGTTCTGAAATTGATCTTTATATTTCACCGGTACGGTGATACGACCTACCACAGGAATTTTCTCTCCCGAGTAGCCTCGCAGCTCTATCTTGGATTTCTCCAGTTGGAAAAAATGCAATTTGCTGAGGCATAATGACTCCGGTACTACACTCACGGATGCACCCGTGTCGATTTCCATTGGTATCTTGAATCCCGCAACATCTACGTGGATTTTGATGCTTTCCGAATCATTGTCCGTTAACCTCATGCTCCTGATGACGTATGTCTCTAACATCTCCTCGTCCTGTTGTTGTTCTTCCATGCTATGTAGTCTCTTGGGATTTCTACTCATAGCTTTGAACGCTGGACTCATAGCTTTGAAAGCTGATTTACCCTTCTGTCGACATGCCTTCACAAGATGCCCAGCCTTTCTGCAGAAGAAACACTCTGCCTTCACGTATGGACAACTTTGAGCAATGTTTTGTCCCATGCACCTATAGCACGATTTCGACGCTCTGTTAGAATTTCCAGTTTCTGAGACTTTGGGCCCCCACCGTCTTTTACTTTGAACCTGCAGGTGATTTACCTCGGTTGATTGATGACTGTAATCATTATTTAATTCTCGGGAATATTGTTCGGCCATGCCCATCGACCTCGCTGCCTGACAAGCAATCTCAAACGTCAAGTCATCCGTCATCAATAACTTCCTTCTGATCGCATCATTTTTCACCCCACAAACAAAACGATCTCATAATGCTCGGTTTTGAAAGTTTCCAAAATTACAGTGCATCGATAGCTTTTTTAATGCTACGATGTAATTACTGATACATTCATCAGCCTTTTGATTCCGAATCCCGAAACGATAGCTTTCAGCAATTTCGAATGGTTTAGGGTTGTAGTGCTGCTCCAGCTTCTTTAAAATCTCTTTAAGCGTTGTGTCCTTTGGCTCGACAGGCACAAGCAGATTTACAAAGGTCTTGTATAATGCCGGACCCGCCTCCGATAAGAAGATCACTTTCTTACATTCCAACACAGCCCGGTTCTGGACTGCATTGTCTGGAACTTCGATTATGTTATTTGCAATGAAATACATTTCTAGCCGATCCAGATATGCTTAAAAATGTTCCCGGTCGTGTCCATATTCCCCCAAATGTCCGATTACACCTGCCATTTTAATCTCTAGCTGTTCACACCATGTGCTGTATTTTACCTCGGATTTTTGTAGCTTTCTCCCAAAGGCAGAAACTTCCAAAGTCTCTCTGTCGGCTGGCTGAATCCTTCCCCAACAAAATTTAAGCTTTAAATTATCTTAAAAATCCTATCTCGCCGCCAAATGTGATATATTCACAGAGCACAAGCACAAACAGCTTCCTACATGGCAGGCAACTCTCTCGGAAGCCTCCGGAAATCTGTCAGGTTCTGTTTAATTATTAACTAGGCAATTGCAGTACACAATACGCCCACATCCACAATGTGGGGCTACAAACATTACAAGCTTACAGACATTACATCCACCATCATCCAGCTGGATGGGACTGCACTTGCATGGTTCCATTCTTATCTACCCACTTGCAGCCAGAGAATCACTTGCAATGGCTTCTCTTCCTGATCCTGCACCGTTACCTCTATCTATCCATGGATCTATCCTTGGTCCCCTCTTATTTATCATCTACATGCTGCCCATGGCTACAATATCCGAAAACACAGCGTCAGTTTCCACATGTATGCTGACGCCTCCCAGTTCGACCTCAGCACCACCTCCTTTGACCCCTCCATTGTATTGAAATTGTCAGACTGCTTGTGTGACATCCAATTGCGGATGAGCAGAAATTTCCTCCAACTAAATATTAGGAAGACCGAAGCTGGAGGCCGGAATTTTCTGGAGGTAGGCAGGTTGGGGCGGGGTGTCTACAAGGTAGGAGGGAGAGCCGGGTTTCCCGCAGGCCCTGCCGATTTTAACGGCAGGGCCTGGTTTGAATGCGAGGCCTCGGACTCCTGCCCGCAGCCAGCCAAATTGAGAGTTGCGGAGCGGGAGTGAGGGATTGGTCCGGGGGAAAGGTCCCGCCGGGTGGGGGGGGGGGGGGGGGGCGGTGCGGCGGGGGGAGGGTCAAGGAATGGCTGCCTCGGGGATTGCGGGAGATGGGGATTGTGGAACGGCTGCCTTGGGGACCGACGCGGGGCGGTGATGGAGGTTGCGGGCGGTGTCGGGGGTCGACCAGAGGATCGGTGATTGGCTGCGGATGTGGGTTTGCAGGATAACCGGGGGCCGGGGGGGGGGGGGGGCGGCTGGGGATCGGGGATTGGGGGATCGAGAATCAGCAGGGGGAATGTCGGTTGGTGGTTGGGGGGGTCGAAGAGGAGGTGGGAGGTCAGCCGGGTATTGGCCGGGGGGAGCGAGGACTGGGGCTGGCCTCAGCATCATCGGCAGGGTGGAAGGTGGGGGGAAGACCTCATGGTGGGGATGGCAGCCCTGGGGCAGCGATCGGAGGCCTCGTGGTGACAGTTAAATTGTTAAAGATGGGATTCCCGACCTGATCCCGGCTCCAACCCACCCACTTCGAGTTTTGCCAGAGGAGGAACCGTGGCAGGATGGGGGGCCGGTGGGGGGGTGGTGGCAGGGGGCGTTATCTTAATTTAAATATTGCAATGAGGCTGAAAGCCTCTATCTTCGGTTGCGGCGGGTGGGTTAGGTAGGGATCCTGAATCCAGGAGGTAGGTATAAAGCCATTTACCTCCTGTATGCAGCAGTCCTCGCCTCGGTTTAACTGCTGGGTTTCACGAATTGTGTGAACCCAGTCCACAGACAGTTAAATTCAAAATGGACAGGGAAGATAGAGACTTTCAGCCTCATTGCAATATTTCAATTAAGATAACGCCCCCTGCTACCACCCCGACCCCCAACCGGCCCACCATCCTGCCCCCCATCCTGCCACGGTTCCTCCTCTGGCAAAACTCAAAGTGGGCAGGTTGGAGCCGGGATCAAGTCGGGAATCCCATCTTTAACAATTTAACTATCCCCACGCTCCAAACCCACCTGTTTTTTAGGGGAAAATTCTGACTATTGTCTTCGGTCCCGACCACAAACTCTGTTCCCGATCCACTGACTCAGTTCCTCTCCCTGGCAACTATCTGAGGCTGAATCAAACTGTTGCAAACTTGGTGTCGTTTTTGACCCTGAGATGAGCTTGTGACCACATATCTGCGCCATTACTAAGGCCACCTATTTCACCTCCGTAACTTCACCCGATTCTGTCCCTGACTCAGCTCATCTGCTGCTGAAACCTTCATCCATTATATCCTCCGTAAGCTGAGGTCATCCAAAACTCGTCAGCCCGTGCCCTAACTCGCACCAAGTCCTGGTTACCCATCACTCCTGTGCTCGCTGACCGACATTGCCTCCCGTTAAACAATGCCTTGATTTTGAATTTCTCATCCTTGTTTACAAATCCCTCCATGGCCTCATTCCACCCTATCTCTATAATCTCTTCCAGCCTCACAACGCCCCGAGATGTCGACGCTCCTCTAATTCTGCCCTCTTGAGCATCCCCGATTTTAAACGCTCTACCATTGATAGCCATGCCTTCAGCTGCCAAGGCCCTATGTTCCGTAATTCCCTCCCTAAACTTCTCTGCCTATCTACCTCTTTCCTTCTTTAAGATGCCCCATAAAACCTACTTCTTTGACCAAGCTTTTGGTCATTTGTCCTAATATCTTATGTGGCTCGATGTTTGCTTTATAGCACTTCTGTGAAGCGCCTTGGAATGTTTTGCTATATTAAAGGCGCGATATAAATACAAGTTGTTATTGTTATCGCCCTGCAATTCAGGACTTTCTCAGGACTCAGTGCAAGTCGGTACGGTGTGAGTGATTATGCTCCTGGACTACCAACCTGGGTCGTGAGTTCAAATCTCTCTATGGCAAGCTATAAAACTGAATTCAGTACATTTAGTAATTTATGGGTTAGTACCAGGAAAGATAATCAATAGCAGACAGGTTATTGTAAAATTTCAATTGGAATTTGCTGCCTCTAACCATAACTCCTGTTGTGTATCTGTAAAGCATGCACTCCCATGTTCCGCCACCAGGGAGTGCATCCCCTGAAGTCCCAAGGGATCCCAGCATCCCTTGGGAGCACTGTATATAAGCCGGCCACTAAGACCTGTTCCTCACACTGGAGTGTCTTAATAAAGACTGAGGTCACTGTTACTTGAACTTCCCTGTGTGCAGTGTCATCTGTGTTAGGAACACAATAACTGGCGACGAGGATACCAATCCAATGCAAAGATGCAGCAAACTGTTGGCATCCTGGAGAAGTTCTCAGATGGTGAGGACTGGGAAGTCTATGTCGAACGGCTAGACCAATACTTTGTAGCCAACGAGCTGGACGGAGAAGGAAACGCTGCAAAAAGGAGAGCGGTCCTCCTCACAGTCTGCGGGGCACCGACCTACAGCCTCATGAAGAATCTTCTGGCTCCAGTGAAACCCACAGATAAGTCATATGAGGAGCTGTGTACACTGGTTCTGGAGCATCTTAACCCGAGGGAGAGCGTGCTGATGGCGAGGTATCGGTTCTACACATGCCAGCGATCTGAAGGTCAGGAGGTGGCGAGCTATGTTGCTGAGCTAAGGCAACTTGCAGGACAATGTGAGTTTGATGGCTACCTGGGGCAAATGCTCAGAGACTTTTTTGTACGGGGCATTGGCCACAAGACCAGCCTATGAAAATTTTGGCTGTAGAGACACCGACCCTCAGTAAGGCCATTGTGATAGCACAGGCATTTATGTCCACCAGTGATAACAACAAACAATTTCTCAGCACACAAGTGCTAGCACTGTTCATAAATTAACTGGAATGGTGTTTGCGAGCAGAAATGTACAGGGTAGAAATCACGAGTCTGCAACTGCCAGAAGGCCCCAGGTGACCCAGATGACTCAGAATCCGCAACAAAGGATGAATGCAAGCCAATTCACACCTTGTTGGCATTGTGGAGGCTTCCATTCAGCCTTATCACGCCGCTTCAAAGGGTATGTTTGCAAGAGATGTGGAACAATAGAGCACCTCCAACGAGCTTGCAGATGAGCTGAAAGCTCTGCAAAACCTGCTAACCACCACGTGGCAGAGGAAGATCAGTCCATGGTGGATCAAAACAATTTCGAGCCTCAGAGAGAGGAGGCAGATGCTGAAGTACACGGGGTGCACACATTTTCAACAAAATGTCCACCTATAATGCTAAATGTAAAATTGAATGGCTTACCCGTAGCCATGGAACTGAACACTGGCTCCAGGCAATCCATCATGAGTAAAAAGATGTTTGAGAGACTGTGGTGCAACAAGGCACTCAGACCAGCCCTGAGCCCCATCCACACGAAACTGAGAACGTACACCAAAGAGCTTATCACTGTCCTGGGCAGCGCCATGGTCAAGGTCACCTACGAGAGCATGGTGCACGAGCTGCCACTCTGGATTGTCCCGGGTGATGGCCCCACACTGCTTGGAATGAGTGGCTGGGCAAAATCTGCTGGAACTGGGATGACATCCGAGTGCTATCACATGTCGATGAGGCCTCATGTACCCAGGTTCTTAAAAAATGTACTTCCTTTTTTGAGCCAGGCATTGGAAACTTTTCCGGGGTGAAGGTGCGGATCCACTTGGTCCCATAGGCACGACCCATTCACCACAAGGCGCGAGCGGTACCTCACATGATGAGGGAGAGAGTGGAAATCGAGCTGGACAGGCTGCAACGCAAAGGCATCATCTCCCCAGTGGAATTCAGCGAGTGGGCCAGCCCAATTGTTCCAGTACTCAAAAGTGATGGCACGGCCAGGATTTGCGGCGATTAAGAAGTAACTATTAATCGTTTCTCGCTGCAGGACCAATACCCGTTACCTAAGGCAGACGACCTATTTGCGATGCTGGCAGGAGGCAAGACGTTCACCAAGCGACCGGACTTCGGCCTACAAGACGCAGGAGCTGGAGGAGTCTTCGAAGGGCCTCATGTGCATCAACAAGCACAAGGGACTGTTCATCTACAACGGATGCGCGTTTGGAATTCGGTCGGGTGTTGCGATCTTCCAGGGAAACATGGAGAGCCTACTCAAGTCGGTACCACGCATGGTGGTTTTTCAGGACGACAGATTGGTCACGAGTCGGGACACCGTTGAGCACCTACAAAACCTGGAGGAGGTCCTCCAGCGACTGGATCGCATCGGGCTGCGGCTGAAGAGGTCGACATGCTTCTTCATGGCAACAGAAGTGGAGTTTTTGGGGAGAAAGATCGCGGTGGACGGCATTCGGCCCACAGATGCCAAAACAGAGACTATGAGGAATGCACCCAGGCCACAGAACATCACGGAGCTGCGGTCGTTCCTGGGACTCCTCAACTATTTTGGTAACTTCCTACCGGGGTTAAGCACCCTCTTAGAGCCCCTACATATGTCATTGCATAAAGGTGAGAACTGGGTATGGGGAAAAAAACAAGTAATTGCTTTTAAGAAAGCCAGAAACATTTTATGCTCCAACAAGCTGCTTGTATTGTATAACCCGTGTAAAATACTTGTGCTAGCATGTGATGCGTCGTCGTACGGAGTCGGGTGTGTATTACAACAAGCTAATGTTGCGGGGAAGTTGCAACCTGTCGCCTATGCCTCCAGGAGCTTGTCTAAGGCCGAGAGGGCCGACAGCATGATTGAGAAAGAGGCATTAGCGCATGTGTTCGGGGTAAAGAAAATGCATCAGTACCTATTTGGCCTCAAATTTGAGCTGGAAACCAATCACAAGCCCCTCATATCCCTGTTCACTGAAAACAAGGAGATAAATACTAATGCCTGAGCCCGCATACAAAGGTGGGCACTCTCGCTATCAGCGTATAACTATCCCATCCGCCACAGGCCAGGCACCGAGAACTGTGCGAATGCTCTCAGTTGGCTACCATTGCCCACCACGGGGCTGGAAATGGCGCAGCCTGCAAACTTGTTTATGGTGGCACAGCCCGCAGACTTGTTGATGGTCATGGAAGTGTTTGAAAATGATAAATCACCTGTCACGGCCCGCCAGATTAGGTCTTGGACCAGCCAATATCCTCTGCTGTCTCTAGTAAGAAACTGGGTACTGCATGGGAGCTGGGCCAGCATCCCCGTTGAAATGCATCAGCTAATCAAGCCATTCCAGCTGCCAAAGGGCGAGCTGTCCATTCAGGCAGACTGCCTGTTGTGGGGTAACCGCGCAGTGCTACCCAAAAAGGGCAGGAAGACGTTCATCTCGGATCTCCACAGCACACACCCGGGTATAGTAAAGATGAAAGCGATAGCGAGATCCCATGTGTGTTGGCCCGGTATCGACTTTGACTTCTAGTCCTGTGTACGGCAATGCAGCATGTGTGCTCAGTTGAGCAACGCGCCCAGAGAGGCACCACTAAGTTTGTGGTCCTGGCCCTCCAGACCATGGTCGAGGATCCATGTCGACTATGTGGGCCCGTTTCTCGGTAAAATGTTCCTGGTGGTGGTGGATTGCTTTTTCAAAATGGATTGAATGTGAAATAATGTCGGGAAGCACCGCCACCGCCACCATTGAAAGCTGAGGGCCATGTTTGCCACCCATGGTCTGCCTGACATACTGGTCAGTGACAACGGGCCATGGTTCACCAGTGCCGAATTTAAAGAATTCATGACCTTTAATGGGATTAAACATGACACCTCGGCCCGTTTAAACCAGCCTCCAATCGGGAGGCAGAGCGGGCAGTACAAACCATCAAACAGAGCCTTAAACGAGTCATGGGAGGCTCACTCTAAACCCGCCTGTCCCGAGTACTGCTCAGCTAACTCACCAGACCCTACTCACTCACAGGGGTGCTCCCGGCTGAGCTACTCATGAAAAGGACACTTAAAACCAGACTCTTGCTGGTTCAGTCCAACCTGCATGATCAGGTAGAGAGCAGGCGGCAGCAACAAAATGTAAACGATGGTCGCGCCACGATGTCACGGAAAATTGATCTGAATGACCTTCTGTATGTGCTAAACTATGGACATGGTCCCAAGTGGATCGCGGGTTCGGTGATAGCTAAAGAAGGGAGTAGGGTGTTTGTAGTCAAACTAGACAATGGGCAATTTTGCAGAAAGCACCTGGACCAAACGAGGCTGCGGTTCACAGACTGCCCTGAACAACCCACAGCAGATACCACCTTTGTCGAGCCAACAATACACACCCAAAGGATCAACGACACGACCCCAGACCAGGAAATCAAACCCATCACGCCCAACAGCCCAGCAAGGCCAGGCTCACCCAGCACCCCTACAGGGCCAACAACACGCCAGCGCAGCGAGGGCACAGCCAACACAGCAGAACAGACATTTGTACCGAAGCGGTCCACCAGGGAAAGAAAGGCACCCGACCGCCTCACCTTGTAAATAGTTTTCACTTTGACTTTGGGGGGGGGAATGATACTGTGTATCTGTAAAGCATGCACTCCCATTTTTCGCCACCAGGGAGTGTATCCCCTTACGTCCCAATGGATGCCAGCATCCCTCGGACGCACTGTATATAAGCCGGCCCCTAAGGCCTGTTCCTCACACTAGAATGTCTTAATAAAGACTGAGGTCACTGTTACTTTAACCTCCCTGTGTGCAGTCTCATCTGTGTTCGGAACACAATAACTCCAGTCCCAGAATTACATGGTTGACTCTTAATAACCTCTGCAGTGACGTAGCCACTCAGTTGTAAACAATTGCTACGCAGCCCAAGTATAAGGGAAATCTCGGACAGACCTATCAGTAACAACTTGAGCATTGCATTCGGACAAGATATGCAATCATAGCCCTGTTGACCATAAACAGTCTCCTTCATTAACATTTAGGGACTGGTGTCCAAGTTGGGAGAGCTGTCCCACAGATTAGTCATATTACAACTGACAGAGTTGTACTCACAAGGTCATTACTATCAGCCAGCATCCCAAACTCTTCCGCCATTATCATCCCTGGGCATGCCACCAATAGGATAAACCCACCATCAGTCATTTGATAATAAAGCAGTCTCAGATGACCTACCAGATGGAGTACCATGAACACAAGGACTGCAGCAGTTTAAGGAGAAGACCCACTACCAGCCTTTCAGGATATTTAGGGGTGGGACGCTTCAAATACAAATACAGGCTCCAACGTATAACTTAAACTGATATCACATTGATGCCTGAGGGAGCTTCATACAGCAAATCCTTCTGATACAATCTGGCTGCATAAAGCATGTTAATTTATCGACACACAGAAGCATAGGCACTTGTGTGTCATTATATATGCTCTTTAAAACTGCAGTATCGCAAGACTACTAAACAAATTAAAGGACATGATGGTACATTAAAACATGAATAGACCTGAAACTCAATGATTAAAATGTTTTTCTCATAACTGATTGTGACCAAATCATTTCTGAGTAATAACGTTTCTGTCACATTTCAAACTCTCAGCAGATGCTTTTCTCTTGCCTAACACAAATGTCAACTCCCATAGATGAGCAGCCTCATTCCCTACGATTTAAAGTAATCTGACTTTGGGCATAATATTTTGAGATTTCCAGCACCACTGGTGAGGTCTCTCACAGTCCAGGCAGCTTATTGGAAAATCATGGGAAAACCTACAAGTAATGGAAGAAAAATTGAATGCTACAAATATTGAGCTTGCAACAATGGAACCTTCAAAAATATTTTACATGTACACAAAGGAAGAGCTGGAGGAAGAAATTATAAACTCCAACCCTGAGTTCAAGCACAGATTATTGCTTCCTTGAGTATGAATTGAAACATAATTAAAGTTACATGCTCTGTTGAAGATTTTGTTCATGGGAATAAAACTTATTTTATTGTAGGAGAGAGCAATTTCAGATAACATTTTTGTTAACAAAATAATAAAAACATTGCAGATGCTGCGCCCACTATTTTCAAATTGGTTGCCCACTGCATAAGAGGCCCTGCTAGTGGCATGGGGTCTCCAAACATTTGACCCATTGTTTTCTCATAGAATCTTACCAGCTTCCAAAGTTCGGAAAACAACAGACCTGCCCCATTAAACTGTGAGGGGCACTACATTGTGTAAAAGCAAGTGATTTCTTGCCTACCAATGGATGAGTTCCCAACCACAGGCATTATCCAAGCCTAGAGTTCAAGCACAATATTAAACCGAACCTAACCCCAGAAACACATGCAAGGTAAGCGCACTGTGAATCAAGCAGGTACGATTTGTACAATATTTCACTTGGGCTTACGCTTCCTTGATCAGAAAATCCATGCCAAGTGTCGTTCTTGATTCAACATATTAAAATGTTGATGTTTTATTTCTTCATCTGATTTTAGCGGCAATTTATTGTAAACATGGAAAGTGCTTTTTAAAATTCCATGATTTATGTGAGGCGACTGACAGCTCTGCCCACGTGTGCTTGGCCACTATATAGGAAGTCCTGTAAGTGTGATTTGAAGTTATAAAAATGATGGGCAAGTACAATTCAAATACAATATACGTTCAAAATTGATCATGAAGCCACTTTACATGTACTGTAGGATTGCAAAATTCGTAGAAACCCCTCAGTGTTTGGACTCACTGAAAAGGAAATTCGATTTGGGACTATCAAACAGAAAGTTTGGGATCGTAAAATGCTATGGAAGAAATCTACAAGTTTTAACCAAGTTTGAGATTTTTAAAAGGTGAGTGTTGGGTCTGCAAGAAAAGGGGTGGGGTCAATCTCTAAAAGGCCATTTGGACATTGGAGCTAATCAAATTGTCTGGGAACTTAGCATTTAAACAATCGACCACAGAAGAAACATTATCCACCCCACCCAGAGGACCCAACTGTCACATACATATTCCAACACCTTTTCAACAGGCATAGAAATATCTGGCTCAGGCCAGACTTCCAGAAGCAAAAAAAAGCAGTGCTATCACAATGGACAAGAGCTCATCAACTCAGAAAAGTCGAACAATGCCAGATTAAAACTTAATCAAGTTTCAGTTAGCTGGGCAGCAAAACTTAAACAAAAGAAACGTTAGATTTGGCGCGAAGATTAAATAGGTTCTCCAAGTAAAATTAAGGGCCTATCGTACCAAGAGAGCTATCTCTATTCTGACCATCACAGAAAGAACTTTTCTGACCAAAGCACTTCGGATCAACAAGATCACACGGCAAGAAAACATAGGAAGAAACATCGCGACATTGGAGAAAAGAATTCGCCTCAACTGGCCTCAATACGCAGCAGTGGTCTTCTGCCATGTCCGGGGTACGGCAAGGCAAACCGGCTATAACCAAAGAACCCCGAAACAGCAAAACAGCCCTAACTCTCAAAGGAAGGGTTGGTGAGTACTATCCCTGTTGCCCTAGAGTCTAACTTAGCCGAGAGAGTAAGTGGGAGGTGGGAGGTATTTATGTTGTGTTTATTACCTGTAACAAAGTATTCCCCGTTGTTTAGAACCTTTTGTAAGATTTTACAGTTTTATTGGAGTGTATTTGTGTTATTTGCTTTCTTGAATAAAATCCATACCTTCTTTGTACAAAATACTTGTCTGCTGCACTTTATCACACCCTGATTAATAAATCCAAGCATGAGAACCAGGGAGTGGGAGCAACTTGCAACTGCTCTGGGTCAGGAAGGCAAACTGACCCCACACAGCCCCCCCTACAGTACAGCTCCACTGAGACTGTAAATATAAAGAGAAAAATGAAGGGCGTGAATTTCCACAGGGATTCTCCCACTCGTCTGCCATAAATCTGGTGGAAGAACCACAGAAACTTCGGAATATTGGTTCAAGCTATTTGCTTAGGATTTCTTCAACTCTTCCACTGAAGTTACATAGGAGAAGTGGGACAAACCCCATGGATATTCACCCCCGAAGTGTTCAAATCCCGCTAAGTGATGGTAGCAAGGAAGTGCTCCAACCATGCATTAAATAGCTGTTAATCAACACAGGACTGAAGAAGGAGAAGGGAAGGGGGAAGGAGGGAGAAAGTATTTATCATGATGCTCTGGTCATGGTGTATGGCATGATTGATTGACCAGCTGGTCTTTACCTGCCCATCAATTTCATATGTTTGTGTTACTGGTACCAATGATTGCTAGTAAGGGTAAGGTTTTAAAATGTAATTATATTTTTCAGATATTTACAGTTGTAATGAACTGTGGAGCTAGAAATCGAAACGAAGTCCATGACAAACGAATAAAAATTACCTTTGGAGCTGTGCTTGATAATGATAAGACACCATGGTGCATTTACAGCTCACAACAGGCATTCCATACGTAATTATGCCACTTCATATTTAATTGGAGTGTTGCAAAATGTTAAAGAAATCAAACAGGGAACAGGAGAAAGAATGCAGCAAGCATGAGAAAGGATTACAGAACATTAATAATAAAATATATATCTTCCTGAGTTGCATTTCTTTTTTTCCAGAATTCTACAATGAATAACATTTCTCTAAATAATTTATCAAATCAAATGAATGCTATATATTTATGTTTTCAGAATTCTAGAACAATTATTATGACTGGGTGATTACAAGTATTAGGACAAGCATACGGGGTGGGCCAGTGTACTTGCAATTAGTTCATGAAATTACATTTGTTTGGAGCTCTCAAGAAGTTTTATATTACAATCAGATCTCTGAATATGTTGCAAAAATTGGTGACCTATCTGTAACTCATTGCACATTCTCTTCAATAGAGACAGCAGTATGGGTACAGTATGTATAAACAGAAAATATATAATTAATATTCTCCGGCTCTTCTCTGAATTGTGCCATTGGCATTGGTTTAACATCTGATGCAAAAGTAAGCAGGGGCAAAATTGCCCCTCGCCCCGTTTGGAGGTGGTAACCTTTCAAGGCTGGGACATTTATTGCCTGGCACGGAAGTTCCATCCCTGGCGTGGAATTTGGCCTTCCCATTCCTCAACAGTGGCGATCGCTATTGGAGGTGCTCCACATCCGTGGAGGAGCTCTCCCAGGGCGGTAGCACAGTGCTGAATCCAGCATGCATGCACTGGAACCCAGCACCCCTCCGACAATGTCAGCACTACACAGATGTTCCGCGTAGTGCTGATGTGGCAGAACAGCCCTCCCCTTCAATTATAGGGAAGGGCTGCCGCGCGCTCTGCAGTCCCTTTGGCGGCCACCACTGAGCCACCAGGGACGCCCTTGATCGGGCCAACAGCCCGGCACCCATAACGGAGTGCCGGGCTGCAGGATGATGGCTTGGTTGAGGTAAGGGTAATCATTGTTGGGCTGACAGAAGAGTCGGCCAACAGAAAAAAATGGCGACCAACAGCACTAACGGTCTCCCCTTTAAGGGGTGTCCCGTCAGCAGAGGTCCGATAGCATTGCGACCCGCCAAGCTGGCGCTGACATCAGTCACGCCATCCTCACTGCCTGCGGGGCAATTTCCCCCACAGGGCGCAAAAGGGTCAGCGCGAAGCGGTGAGAGATCGGCGCACACGGCGATGATGTCATCGCCATGTGCGCACCAGCCCGGGATGTACATCGTGGGGTGTGGCACTAACGACACAACGCCCCCACCCAAACCTCCGGGGCAAATTCCTGGGAGGTGCTATCATCCCCTTCCCCCAGGTGATAACCTTGTTGCGCCCCATTAGCACCCCCGGAGGCGCTAATGGGGCTATAAAAAGACAATTTTGCCCCCCGCATTTCTGACAATGCTATCCTCCTTCAATACAGTACTGAATGGTACACTAAGATGATGTGCTAAAGTTCTGGAGTGGGCTTGAACCCACCAATTTTGAATTAGAGCCAAGATTACTACTACTGAGCTAAGTGATAGGTCGGCAGATTGAATCTTTTTGCTTCTTTAGTACACATGTCTTCCTTTAGGTAGGAGATTCATTAGCTGACAAAAGTGCTGTGGCCAACAGAATTCTACAGGACTGGTGATAACAATGTTTTCTGTCACTGAGCTGTTGTGCTGTATCTCAGTGCTCCACCTGTCAGAGTGGTTGAGGTTTTGGTGAAACGATGAATTTAGCTTTAATTTGTATGTTAGTTGAGCGAGAAATTTAAGTGCAGGTTCCTGAGAATCTGCTAAAATACTCTGCTGACATAAGTGGTGAAGAATATCTGCCAGTGAACTCTAACGCAACCCTGCTGAAGTATTCAGGCTCAGTTGGAAGCTGTCTCATCAGCGTATGGTTGATGGGTGCCTGTGTCGCTGTGAGCCATCTTGCCTGTCTGTCAGAAAGGGGTAGACACACGAAGAGCGGTGATGATAACTGATGACATTTTTGGTGGCACAATAAGTCCCCTTTACAAGAAGGTTAAACTCACTGAAATGCAGGTATCTTTTTTTTTGTGGGGGTGGGTGGAGAGAGTGACCAAGTCATGACCCAGGCCTGGACCCTCAGGTGAACCCCACATCTGCTGCTCTGAGAGCTAGCATGCCAGGTGTACAAGGTGCTCTATAGAAAGGAAGCCGAGGAAAAGGAAATTCCTGCGGTGGGAATTCCCTGCCTCAGATATCATACCCTCTGGTGTCCTGGGTCATCTTTCAGGTGGATGGAGGTTGTGCCCCCAAACAGGCAGTGACAGAAATTCGGAGTACAGGCATGACCAAGCATATCTAATTTGCCGCCTCTCGGCTGCTGTCCTGGAGGATTCACGCCGGAAGGCCACCAGCAGGCTCTGCAGATTTTTGGGACCAGTGCACGAACAGTTCTCAATCACCACTTGGATTTGCATTTCTGGTATCCTCCCTGTAATAGAGCTTGTGATATATTTGCAGACCACAAGCACACACAGCTTCCTAAAATGGATGCAGCTTCAGAAGTCTCCGGAACTTCCTGGTTCTCGTAAGCTGACTGTTTATTCCCTTTAGTTGCAGTAACACAATAAGTCCACATCCACAGCGCGGAGCTACAGACATTACAGAGCTCTACCTCGTGGACTACTGCTCCACCTTGTGGACTACTGTGGTAATGCAACTGCTGATGTATAACAATAAAAGCGTCATGTGACAAGTCACATAATGACAAGTTCCTGTGGAGCTATCTGGTAGTGTGTGTTGTTTCTGATGTAGTAGTGAAGAAATCACATTGGCAAATGAGGATAGGATTTCTGGATTCCCTAGCTGAAATTTGTGTTGGTGGATGATTCCTGCAACAGAGAGACTTGGAGAGGTTCTTTGTTTTGCAGAACAGCTAAAAATCCAAGGTCAATTTCAAGCACACTGTTGACATTGCCAGAGTCCAGATGATCATGCATAGGGCACTTGGGTGAGCTCCATCACGACCGAGAGACTTTCGGAGCGTATGTGGAGTGGATAGAAATGTTTTTCACCACACTATTTTCTTGATTGAAGCAGGTCCCGAGGTGTATGAACCCTGAAAAATGTGCTTGTTCCTGTCAAGCCAAAGGACATGCCACTGAGAGAGAGACTAACCAATATAGAACAGCACTACAGTCCTGAGAGCCCATGGAAATTGCTAAGAGTTATCAGTGCTTGTTAAGAATCTGTTCTTTTCAAACACTCTCCAGTTCTGACGAAGGGTCATAGACCCGAAATGTTAACTCTGCTTCCTCTCCACAGATGCTGCATGACCTGCTGAGATTTCCAGCATTTTCTGTTTTTATTCCAGATTCCAGTATCCGCAGTATTTTGCTTTTGTATTAGTGTTTAATTCACTACCATTTCTCTCCTAGGAATGCCAACCTTGAAGAAGTTCTGCTCTTCCCTCGGATGGGATTTCCATTTGTCTCTTTTACCTTGTTCATCTTCTTTGCTTTCTGTTTCCCTTCTCATGTTTGATCAACTATCTGCCAAGACTCGCTTTCACAGCCACATCTCTTTCTTCAGTAACTATCTCCACCTCAGACATAATCCGCGTGAACCACAACTGAAATTCCACCCTTCATGTTTTGAATCCACCCAGGATTACAGATATTTCCGAGATATTCAGCGTTCCTCCAATCACTGCTCTCACTGCATCCTGGGATCCACACTCAATGCTATGTGCCGCCACATGCACGATCTTGACCTCTCTCTTCAACAGCACTGACTCAATCTATTTCTAAGCTGTCCTGGTCCGCAGTTCCATTTCATCCTTCGCCTCATCTGGTGCTTTAACTAAAAACTTTTTTCCTTTCTTTCAGGTGTCAAGGATCATAAACTTCAACAATTCTTGGACACCAGCGCCCCTCCAGAATGTTCTTCCCCTACACTTCTCTCTGATCCCATCCCTTCTTCCAATCTGTGCCATGTTTTCACTATCCGCTCTGACCTTCCCCTGTCTGACCCCGAACGATCAGTCCTCAGCAAAGGTCTGAACTTCATACCTGTACATCCCCACCTCAATGAATTTTGAGCTTGGCACGATGCTGAGCTCTTTTTCCACCACCTTCGCCTCCATGGCCACTTCTTTGGCCAGGATTCTTCCCCCGCACAGCTGACCCTTTCACCTGTTTTCAGAATTCCCGCTCTACCTGGACCCCCCCCCCCCCCTGCCTCTTGCCCTCTCTAGACCTCTTCATTGCAAACTGCCGATGGGACATCGGCCATCTCAATTTCTCTGTTCCCCTCACTCACTCTAACCTACCTCTCTCTGAACTTGCAACACTCCGCTCGCTCAGATCCAATCCCAACCTTGTCATCAAACCTGCTGACAAGGGTGGCGCTGCTGTTGTTTGGCGAACCGACCTCTACCTTGCAGAGGCTGATTGCCTACTCTGACACCTCCTCCTACCTCCCCCTGGACCATGACTCCACTACTGAACATCAAACCATCATTACCCAGACTGTCACTGACCACATCTCTAGAGATCTTCCCTCGACAGCCACCAACCTCATAGTTCCCCAACCCCGCACAGCCCGCTTCTACTTTCTTCCCAAGATTCACAAACAGGACTGCTCCTGTAGACCAATCATTTCAGCCTGTTCTTGTCCCTCAGAACTTCGTTCTTCCTATCTCGACTCTATTATTTCTCCCCTTGTCCACTCTCTTCCCACCTACATCCGCGACTCCTCCGATGTCCTCCGTTACTTTAACAGTTTCCAGTTTCCCGGTCCCAACCGTCTCCTTTTCACCATAGACATCTAATCCCTCTACACTTCCATCCCCCACCAGGATGGCCTGATGGTGCTCCGCTTCTTCCTCGAGCAGAGGCCCAACCAGTCCACATCCACCATCACCCTCCTCCAGCTGTCTGAACTTGTTCTCACGTTGAACAACTTCTCCTTCAACTCCACTCACTTCCTCCAAATCAAAGGTGTTGCTATGGGAACGCACATGGGTCCTAGCTATGCCTGCCTTTTCATGGGATATGTGGAACATTCTTTGTTCCAGTCCTACTTGTGTCCTCTCCCTCACCGCTTTTTCCGGTACATTGATGACTGTATCGGTGGCATTTCTTGCTCTCACCCTGAACTTGAAAATTTCATTCACTTTGCATCCAATTTCCACCCTTCCCTCACCTTCACATGGTCCATCTCCGACTTTTCCCTTCACTTTCTCGACTTCGCCATCTCCATCTCTGGGGATAGGCTTTCGACCAGAATCCATTATAAGCCCACTGACTCCCATAGCTACCTGGACTACACTTCCTCTCACATCACATCCTGTAAGGACTCCATTCCATTCTCCCATTTTCTCCATGCTCTGACGATGCCACCTTTCACACTAGTGCCTCTGACATGTCTTCCTTTTTTCTCAACAGAGGACTCTCCTCTGTCGTGATTAACATGGCTTTAGACCGTGTCTGTTCTATTTCCTGCACCTCTGCTCTCACCGCTTCCCCTCCCTCTCAGAACCATGACAGGGTTCCCCTTGTCCTCACCCTTCACCCCATCAGCCTCCACATTCAATGGATCATCCTCCGCCATTTCCGCCACCTCCAGCATGATCCCACCACCAATCACATCTTCCCCTCTCCTCCCCCCCTCAGCATTCTGAAGGGACCACCCCCTCTGCGACACCTGGTCCATTCCGCAGTCACCCCCAGCACCCCCTCCCCTTTCCACAACACCTTTCCGTGCAACTGTAGGAGAGACAACACCTGCCCTCTTACCTCCCCCTTCCCACTATCCAGGGCCCCAAATATTCCTTCCAGGTGAAACAGCGATTTACTTATACTTCTTTCAATTTAGTATACTGTATTCACTGCTCACGATGTGGTCTCCTCTACACTGGGGAGACCTTGCGTAGATTGGGTGACCACTTTGCAGAGCACCTTCGTTCATTCTGCAAGTGTGACCCTGAGCTTCCGGTCGCCTGTCACTTTAATTCTCCAATCCATTCCCACTCTGAACTATCCGTCCTTGGTCTCCTACACTGTTCCAATGAAGCTCAAAGCAAGCTCGAGGAATAGCACCTCATCTTTCGTTTAGGCACTTTACAGCCTTCTGGACTCAGCATCAAGTCATCAAGTTCAGAAATTTCAGAGTGTAACCACTGCCAATCTTTGCCTCCCTTTCACCCCCCCACACCCCTCAAAGCCTGTTTCTTTCTTTCTTTTTTTACTCCTTGTCTCTAATTGCAGTTGGTCATTATCCTACCATTCCCACCCTATCTTGGCTAATGTTTTTCTAACTCCTGGCATTACCATATGAATTTGGGCCATCATCCCTTTTGTCTCTCTAATCTCTCTTGTCTTCTAACCTATCACAGACCTTACCTTTTGTTCTTTCTTCACCTCCCCCTTTCAGTGCTTGTTAAGAATCTGTTCTTTTCAAACATTCGCCAGATCTGGCGAAGGGTCATCGACCCGAAACATTAACTCTGCTTCCTCTCCACAGATGCTGCCTGACCTGCTAAGATTTCCAGCATTTTCTGTTTTTATTCCAGATTTCAGCATCCGCAGTATTTTGCTTTTGTGCTAAAAGTTATTACTTTGGAATACAGGATCAATTCTTTGATGAGAGTATCAGTGAGTATGTTGTGGCTTTAAAGAAGCTATCCATTCATTGTCATTTTGGAAACTTTCAGGACCGAGCATTGCGTGACCGCTTTGTTTGTGGGATGAAAAATGAACAACTCAGAAGAAAGTTGTTGACAACCCTTAACTTGACTTTTGGTTTAGCTTGTCAGACAACTATTTCGATGGATATGGCCAACCAATAATCCCGAGAATTTTGAGCCATTTCCAGTCGTCAGACAACCAAGGTGAATCGCCTGCAGGTTAAAAGTAAAAGTCCTCAGCAACTGGCCAAGTCATTGAAGTTATGCTATCGGTGCTGGGACAATACATTGCTCAAAGCTGTCCATATATGAAGGCAGAATATTTTTTCTGCAAGAAAACTGGGCATTTTGCAAAGGCATGCCGACTGAAGAGTAAACCAGCTTTCAATTCTATGAGTAGAAATCACCAAAGACTATATAGCATTGAAGAAAAGCAACAGGAGGAGGAGGTTCTGGAGATACATGTCATCAGGAACATGAGGATATCTAACAATGATTTGCAAAATATCATCATCCAAGTAGATGTCGCAGGAACCGGAATACCTATGGAAATCGACATTGATGCATCTGTGAGCATAGTACCAGAATCGCTATATATCGACAAGTTGAGTGATTTTCCAAGGAGAGGTCAAAGATAGAGCTGCAAAGCTACTCAGGAGAGCAAATCCCTGTGGTAGGACGTATCACCGTACTGGTGAAATAGAAGGATCAGTTTCAGAGCTTGCCTCTCTTCATAGTGTCAGGAGACAAGCCTGCCTTGATAAGTACAAGTTGGTTGGGATCACTGAAGCTGGATTGGAATGAGATTTTTTGTGTTGAAATGAGATTTGCATTGAAAGCTGATGTCATCAAGAATTATCCAAAGATATTCTGTGAAATAGGCAGTCTGATCCATGGCTTCAAGGTGAATGTCAGAGTACAGAAAGATGGTGTACCAGTTTACTGCAAGCCACGTCCCGTACCATAGGCACTCAAAGAGAAAGTCGAGCAAGAACTCAAAAAGTTAGAAACTGAGAACAGTATCTCTAAGGTCAATCTAAGTAATTGGGCTACACCCATTGTTGTTGTACCTAAGTTAGATGGTAATGATGATGCTATGTCCAGGTTGCCATCACCATCACAAGTTACACCCAATAGGGAAGAAGTATTCTATTTTTCAAACATTGATGAACTGCCAATCACAGCTGAAGAGAATGGTAGAGCAATCAAATGTGACCCAGTTATACCCAAAGGTATATGATTACATAGCAAATGGCTGGCTAAACAGGGTATCAGTGAAAATTATTCATCCAAACTTCATTCGTAGGAATGAATTGTCAGTGGATAAAGATTGTATCATGTGGGGTGCAAGAGTAATTATTCCAAATAAGTTCAGGTCAAACTTGCAGGAGATTTTCATGACCAGCACCTGGGAATGTGCTTGACCAAGAGTTTTGCACACAGTTACTTATGGTGGCCAGGTCTAGATAAAGTTATACTGTACATCGTTAGTCAGTGTGCAGCATGTCAATCGGTAAGCAAGAAACAACCATTACAGCCATGGAAATGGTGTACCAGGGTATGGCAAAGGTTACATGTAGATTTTGCTGAGCTAGAAGGACAGTAATTGTTCATTGTGATTGATAGCCATTCGAAATGGGTAGAGGTGTTTCCAATGTGGCAAATAACAACAAGTAAAACACTAAACAATTTACGAAGATTGTTTCCTCCCAGAAGAAATTGTTTCTGATAATGGGCTGCAATTTTTTTCAAAAGAATTTGCACAGTTCACGAGCAGAAATGGCGTGAACCATACCAAAGTTGCACCATAACACCCTGCTTCAAATGGTGCAGCAAAGCACACAGTGCAAATTGTAAAATGTGTCCTCATCAAGCAAATGTTGGATCCAAATCCAAACAAACGGCAGTTGTCATTGGACCACAAATTAGCAAATTTTCTAATTACTTATCGTAATACTCCTCATACAACTACTAGTAGAACACCAGCAGAGTTGTTTCTCAAACAACAGCCACAAACACTAGGCTCTCGTTATTAAAGCCAAACTTGGCACAGTCAATAGAAGAGAAACAATTAGGCCAGAACGAGAATCACGATAAAAGTAGAGGAAGAGAGAGAAGTGTGAAATTGAATCAGAAGGTGAGAGTGAAGAACCATCACTATAAATGGTTAAAGTGGTTACCAGGAAGAATAGCGAAGATATGTGGCGCTCGCACATATTTGGTCAAGATGTTTGATCATGGAAAGGTTAGGTGTGTTCACATTGATCATATTTTACCTATAGATGTGAAAGGAGTTGAAAGTTGGAATGATTCGATTATTTCTGATGAGTCAGATAGTCTTGTTACAAGTCAAGTACCAGTAGCAAATCCTACATCAGATGTACTAGAAACAAGTCCAAGAGAAAGTTAGAATTGAAGTATGAGTCCGAGTTAGGCAGACAAATGGTCTGAAGTTGTAGAGAGTCCAAATGTAGATCAAGAGCATCCCTTGGAGAAAAATCTCCTCAGGGTCAGCCTAGAATGAGTCTAAGTTCGACACCAAGTTGGGAAAGTTTTGTTCGAGAGCGAAGGTATCCTCTTCGAAACAGAAAACAAGTGGTTAAGTTTGATTTGTAAATATGGCAAAATAAGTCCATATCTTTTGTTATGTATAACCATGCAAGTTATGTATGATGATTATTTTGTTATGATTACTTCTTCATTAAGGAGGGAGAAGGGTAATAAAGCTCCACCTAATGGATTACTGCTCCATCTAGTGGACTGCTGTGGTAATGCAACTATTGGTATAGAACAATAAACGTGTCATATGACAAGTCACACGATGACAAGTTCCTGTGGCGCCATCTTGTAGTGTGTGTTGTTTGTGATGTCGTAGAGAATAGATCACACTCCCTTCATGATCAGTCTGTGGGATTATCCTAACTGTACTGCAAGATAAAGCAACAACTTATGTTCTAGGCTTGGCATATGAACACATTTAATATATGGCAAGTAAGCACATGTGCCCTGCTTAATAATTTGCACAACTCTCTGGAAATCTTACTCTTAGCAATGTTGTCTTTGGAGACTTTGACATATTTGTGTAAAATGATCAATTATATAACTTCTAGCCGAAGCCGAAATGTGAAGCCAATAAAGCTGCCTGCATGAAACTCCTTTAACTGTGTCATATGCTTCAATAACCATTTTGCTTATTTTGCAGATGATATGCATTAAATAGAAATTGAAGTTGAGAGATCTGCTTAGTATAAAGTATGGTCACATAATACTCAGGGAGAAGACAGTAATAATGAGATGAAAAGAACCTTTGTGCAATTGGTAAAATATGTAATAAAGGACAGCCATAAATCTTTACAGAAAATGTCACACCAATGTTTTAATAATTTCTGCAAAGGCAATGCCGCTGTCAGTCGATATACTGTTAGCATAACTCTCAGCCTTATGTTTAATTCAACACCGAAGCTGTAGAAGAATAACACTAAGTCAAAGCTTTTTTTAAATTTCTTGACAGAAGTCCCTTAGCAACCATCATTAGACTATGAGCACGGTGATGAATTCTAAGCTCGTTGGGGGGAAAAAAAGTCATAACAACTTGGTTTCTGTCATGATCCTTCAAATAAGTTAAACCAACATTCCAGTTCAATAAGAACATTTTTCGGTCAGTTGAAATCTGAATAAATCATTACCTTTTCACTAATGTAATTTGCTTCAGAACTTGTGTAATCTTATTTAATATGATTTCTGGTCCATGCATGACGTAGTGATAAAACCTTTCCCTGTGTCATGAATAATGTACTGTGGAATATTATTATAGAGCCTGTGATGTAACTGATGCACTCTAATGGAAGTTCAATTCTTTTAACTCCAAACACCTCTGAATAATGAATGGAATTTAGGATATAACAGCTTAAATTCCATTTTGCAAAATTATCCTCAGACCTTGCAAATTATTGTGCCACTTCAGCCTTTAGTATGGAATAATCCCTTTGGATATCAGTTTTTAACCTCTGATGTGGAAAAAGTCTTTCATTTTCAGAGTGACTTGAGTTACAATCCTACAGTGTTTTGATATATCTGTTGAGACATTTGATTCAGCACATACTTTACCAACAATTCAGGAACATTGGAAAAGTGTGCAGATTTGGTGGTATCTTCTTGTATGTGGGAACTAAACTTGTACATGATGGTTGAACAGTTCATTACATTCAATTCAATGCCTATTCGTTCAATACTTCGCAACCAGGTGGAGACAATTATTTCTATAGAAGTCCAGATCCTGGCCGATCAAGTTACTAATTGCTTTAGCCTCTCCGTCTGCCTCATTAGAGCACAAGTAGTTAAATATACAATGTAACTACAGCTGGAATCCAGATGGATGATGTCACTTTATTTTTTCACAGTTACTCCAATAATAGCTGAGATTAACATTTGTGTCATGAGACGATATTCTCACTACAGTAAAGTAAGGGACCCATGACATAGGAAGAAATAAAATTGGGGTCCTGCAAAGGGAGTTTCAGCAATTAAGAAATAGATTGAAGAGCAGGGCCTCCAGGATAGTAACTTCAAGATTATGTCCTGTGCCACATGCTAGTCAGGGTAGGCATAGCAAGATAAGCAAGTTCAACGGAGAGATGACTGGAGAGATGCTGTAGGAGGGAAGGGTTAACATTCTTGGGATATTGCGCATAGTTCTATAGTTCTATAGGCATATAAATAGTAAACACGTAGTAAAAGGAGGGGTGGGGTTGATTAGGGGTCAAAAAGGAGACCTATGCATGGAGACAGAGGGTATGGCTGAAGTACTAAATGAATACTTTGCATCTGTCTTCACCAAAGAAGAAGATACTGCCAAAGTCATAGTGAGATACTGGATGGGATAAAAATTGATATAGATGAGGTACTAGAAAAGCTGACTGGAATTAAAGTAGACAAGTCACCAGGGCCAGATGGGATGCATCCTAGGATGCTGAGGGAAGTAAAGGTGGAAATTGCGGAGATAATAGTCATAATATTCCAATCCTCCCAAGATACAGGAGTGGTGCCAGAGGACTGGAGAATTGCAAATCATACACCTTTGTTCAAAAAAGGGTGTAAGGATAAACCCAGCAACTACAGGCCAGTCAGTTTAACCTCGGTAGTAGGGAACTTTTAGAAATGATGGGCAGAATTTTGCGCGGGGTCAGCGGGCATGATCGGTGGCGAGTCGGGTGGAAAAGTGTTCTTTTTTTGACAATGGATTATGACCCCGCTGCCACGCGCCTTTCCCAAATGTCGGGTCTGCCAGCGCTGAGTACACCCGACATGCAGCAGCGGGAGAGGCATTTGAAATCATTAGTGGCTTGTTTTCAGCCACTTAACACATTTTTTCCCCAGCTTTTTGATTTTTACAGGCCGCCCACAAGTTTCCCGCTGTGGCTAGACCTCATCAGTTAAACTGAGGCAGGAGGTCACTTGCCATTGATTCAGCTGATGGGTTGACAACTTCAAATGTCAAGGCAGAGTTCGCAGCTGATTGAGAAATGTTCCCTTAGGCGTTAGCTTTTCTAAACTGCATTTCCACTACAGATTCAGAATGCTACACAAGTCTCCATCCAGTCTGACCTCATTACCTCTTCCACCATTGACAGATCATTTCTGTCATCTCTACTTCATCTGCCATCTATTCCATCAGCCTCGGTGCCGTTGACAAAATCTCAGCTTGGTCCTCAGAATCCCACCATGATCAGCCCCAACACCAGCAGCACCAGGTATGCCAGCATCACCAACAACAACATCAACTTCACCACAATCAACTGATGCTGCACAGGGCATTCGCACCTAACTACATTCCTGCCAGGGATGGCCGCACGATTGCCACAAATATTTCACTTGACATGGCACACCCTGACTGCCACATGATGTGCCAGGTTGTAACCACCACACACCAACACCATAAAGCATCCCTACTGTAGTGTCCTTACACCTTACTATAGAATCACACAAGGCATGTACTGCAGACAAGGTCACTACGTGACCTAAACCTTTATTCCCAGGACCAAGAAGTGCTGACCCTGCGTGGAACCTCCCTTTATATACCTGGATGACCAGGTGAGGAGTGTCTCCCACAAGTTCACCCCCCTGTGGTCAAGGTGTGCATTACTCAGGTGCATACAGTGTACAATGTTGTTACATAAAGGTTACAGTTATGTGAAGGTTACAAACATGACATCACCTCCCCCCAACGTCTTTGGGTCAAAGATTAAGTCTTTCAGGTGATCGACGCTCTCTCGTGGAGCGCCACAGTTGGGGCTCTGGTTGTTGGGCCTTGGCATGCCTCTCTGTCACCTGAGGTGATTCCGGCCTGTCCGGGCTGGCTGCAGGGACTGTGCATGCTGGGAATGTCCTTGTTGCTCGTTCACTGGCAGTGGTGTGGGTGACATTTCATGATCTTCCTCAGGTTCCTCAGTGTCCATGCTGAACCTTTTCTTTACTTGGTCCAGATGTTTGCGGCATATCTGCCCATTGTTAAGTCTGACCACTATGACCCTATTCCCCTCTTTGCCAATTAAAGTGCCCTTAAACCATTTGGGTCCCAAAGCATGATTGAGAACAAATACAGGGTCATCAATTTCTATGCATCTCCCCACTGAGTTGCGATCATGGCACTCGATTTGGGACTGGCGCTTGCTCTCAACAATGTCTGACAGGGCTGGATGAATGAGGGACAGCCGCGTTTTAAGCGTGAGTTTCATGAGTAGTTCCGCGGGTGGGACTCCAGTGGGTGAATGCGGGCGGGACTTATAGGCCAGCAGGAGGCGTGATAGGCGGTACTGAAGGGAGGGTCCTTGAATCCAGAGCATGCCCTGTTTTATGATTTGAACCGCACATTCCACCTGGCCATTGGAAGCCGGCTTGAACGGTGCTGTCCTGACGTGTTTGATACCATTACCCGACATAAACTCCTGGAATTCATAGCTAGTGAAACACGGGCCATTATCACTAACCAGGGTGTCCGCCAAGCTGTGGGTCGCGAAGATCATATGCAGACTCTCCACGGTGGTGGATGTCGTGCACGAATTCAATATGATGCACTCGATCCATTTCGAGTATGCATCGACAATAATCAGGAACATTTTTCCCATGAACAGGCCCGCGTAGTCTACTTGAATATGTGACCACGGCCTGGTGGGCCAGGGCCACGGGCTGAGTGGGGTCTCCCTGGGGACATTTCCCAGCTGAGCGCATGTCATGCATCTGCGAACCCAGTGTTGCAGGTCTGAATCAATTCCCGGCCACCATACATGTGACCGGGCAATGGCCTTCATTAGCACGATGCCTGGGTGCTCGCTGTGGAGTTCCCTGATGAATGCTTCCCTTCCTTTCTGGGGCATGACTACCTGGCTGCCCCATAGCAGGCAGTCGGCTTGGATGGAGAGCTCGTCCATCCGTCTGTGAAACGGTCTGACCTCCTCAGGGCACGCTCCGTGTGAGGGCGCCCAATCCCCAGTCAGGACACATTTCTTTATCAGGGAAAGGAGGGCATCTCTGTTGGTCCAGATTTTGATCTGGCGGGCTGTCATGGGGGGAGCCTGTGCTGTCAAAAGCCTCAACGGCCATGACCATCTCCGCACTTTGCTCTGGCACCCCCTCGGTGGTCGCCAGTGGGAGCCTGCTGAGCGCGTCAATGCAATTTTTGGTGCCTGGCTGGTGCCGTATGTTTAGTCATATGCAGCCAGCGTTAGGGCCCACCGCTGTATGCGAGCTGATGCATTGGCATTGACAGCCTTGCTGTTGGACAACAGGGATGTTAACGGTTTGTCCTCTATTTCTAACTCGAACCTTCTGCCGAAAAGGTACTGGTGCATCTTTTTCACCCCGTAGACACATGCGAGTGCTTCCTTTTCAACCATCCCATATCCCCGTTCTGCCTGGGAGAGCGACCTGGAGGCATAAGCCACAGGTTGGAGTTGGCCCTCATCATTACTCTGCTGCAACACGCACCCAACCCCAGAGGACAATGCATCACACGTTAAAACCAGTTTCTTACAGGAGTTGTACAAGGTCAACAGCTTGTTAGAACAAAGCAGATTCTGCGCCCGATTGAAAGCCCGTTCCTTACAGTCCCCCCAAAACCAATCGCAACCCTTACGCAGGAGCATGTGCAGCGGCTCCAACAATGTGCTTAAGTTTGGCAGAAAGTTCCCGAAGTAGATCAATAGTCCCAGAAATGAACGCAACTCTGATGTGTTGCTGGGCCTGGGCGCACGACGGATCACCTCCGTTTTGGATTTGGTAGGCCGGATCCCATCTGCGGAAACCCTCCTGCCCAAAAACTCGACCTCTGGGGGCAAAAACACACACTTGGACTTCTTAAGTCGCAGGCCTACCCGGTTCAGTCGGCATAGCACTTCCTCCAGGTTGTGGAGGTGTTCCTCAGTGTCTTGATCCGTGATTAGGATGTCATCTTGGAATATGATTGTTCCAGGGATGGATTTAAGCAAGCTTTCCATGTTCCTCTGGAAGATAGTGGCCGCTAAACAAATGGCAAACGGACACCTGTTCTAAACGAATAGCACCTTCTGCGTAGTGATCGTGGTCAGAAGCTTGGATTCTTCAGCCAGTTCCTGAGTCATGTAGGCTGAAGTGAGGTCCAACTTGGTGAACAGCTTGCCACCTGCCAGCGTGGCAAAAAGATCCTCCGCTCTCAGAAGCGGGTATTGGTCCTGTAGTGACACTCGGTTGATGGTGGCCTTGTAATCGCCACAAATCCTGACTGGGCCATCCGCTTTAAGGACAGGAACGATAGGGCTTGCCCAGTCACTGAATTCAACAGGCAAAATTATGCTCTCTCTTAGCAGCCTGTCCAACTCACTCTCAATTCTCTCACGCATCACATACGGCACGGCTCTGGCTTTGTGGTGCACTGGTCTGGCATCCGGGGTGATGCGTATCATTACTTTGGGCCCTTAAAGGTCCCGACACCTGGTTGAAAAAGTGTCTAGAATTTCTGTAGGACCTGTGAGCATGAACTTCACTCCACAGATGAAATGGCGTGCACATCCCCCCATTTCCAGTTCATCTCGGCTAGCCAGCTCCTCCCCAAGAACGCGGGACCATTCCCTGGGACAATCCAGAGTGGCAGCTGGTTCTCTGATCCATTGTGTGTGACCACTAAGTTTGCACTGCCTAGCACTGGGATGATCTCCCTGGTGTACGTCCGTAACGGCGGGTCAATGTGTTCCAGTTTGGGCCTGTTAGCTTTGAGTGTCCATAGCTTTTCAAATTGTTGGGCACTCATCAGTGACTGGCTGGCTCCTGTGTCCAGCTCCATGCGTACCGGGATGCCAATTAATAGAACTTTCATCATCATAGGTGGCGCTTTGGTATACGAGCTGTGGACGTCTGCCACATGAACCCGCTGGACTTCAGCGTCCATAGCTTTGCCCCAAGCATCACCTTGCCTTTCAGACCCCTCGTCTGATTCTTCTGCCTCGTAAACTAGCCTCGCTATGGGCTTTCTGCACATTCTGGCCAGATGTCCACTGAAGTTACTGTTTCTACAGATAAATTGTTGAAACCTACAGGTTTTCGCAGTATGTCTGCCACCGCACCTCCAGCATGAGCTGAGGATGTTGTGAACAAAGGAACTGTTAACAGACATTCCTCTCTGATTGTCTCTTTGATTACTCCTGAGCACTCTGTTGCTGAGTGTCAATGGTCCCATCCCGGGACGCATTGTCCCTTGTGATGGCATGAATTGTCGATTCCCCTACCATTGTCTCTGTTGCTGGCCCACCCTAGAGCCTGTTGCTGGCAGGGCGGTATCAAATTGCCCTTGCCTTCCTGCGGGGTTCTGAGTCTCATTTACAATGTTAACTCCCTGGTCCATTGCCATGTTGGAACCAGGGCTGCACGTGTAAATTATCTTGATCTCCTCTTCCTCTGCCATGAAGGTCTGAGCTATCAATGTTGCCCTTTCCAAAGTCAAGTCCTTGGTCTCAATAAGCTTCCTGAAAATCCTGGCATGACCAATGCCCTCAATGAAGAAATCCCTTAACATCTCCCCCCTGCAGGCGTCTGTGAACTTACAGAGGCTGGCCAAACGCCGAAGGTCCGCAACGAAGTCCGATATGCTTTGTCCCTCCCGACGCCGGTGTTTATAGAACCGGTGCCGGGCCATGTGTATACTGCTCGCCGGTTTGAGGTGCTCACTGATCAGAATGCTGAGCTCTTCAAAGGACTTGTCCGCCGGCTTCTCGGGTGCGAGCAGGTCTTTCATCAGCGCATACGTCTTGGATCCACAGCTGGTCAGTAGATGCGCCCTCCGCTTGCCAGCCGCTTCCTCTCCCAGCCAATCCTTTGTGACAAAGCTCTGCTGGAGCCTCTCAATGAAATAATCCCAGTCCTCACCAACACAGTACCGTTCCTGTGTGCTACCGGTGGCCATCTTCATGAGTCGTTGATTCTCGTTTCTCGTCGCCAAATGTAGTGTCCTTACACCTTACTATAGAATCACATGAGGCATGTACTGCAGACAAGGTCACTACATGACCTGAACCTTTATTCCCAGGACAAAGAAGTGCTGACCCTGTGTGGGACATCCCTTTATATACCTGGATGACCAGGTGAAGAGTGTCTCCCACAAGTTCACCCCCTGTGGTCAAGGTGTGCATTACTCAGGTGTATACTGTGTACAGTGTTGTTACATAAAGGTTCCAGTTATGTGAAGGTTACAAACATGACACCTACAATGCCCAAGCCATTCCTTTCACACTCATCAGCATTGTGGTGGCTACTGTTATGTCTCACCATTCACTGCAATGCACTGAGCCACTTCCAAAGGCGTACACAAATCTGTTCAAGAACACAAAATGTTGAAAAGAAAGATTTCAATGTTTTGCAGCACATTAACAGAAACTTCACATGAGCATTGACTAAAACACACAAGTGCCTACCCTTGTGTGTTGTTAGTTGGTGTGATTGGACTAGGACGATGGTAATTGTGAGGGGTGCCTAGTGAGATTGGGAAGTGATAATGTAGATAGGGATGGGCAGAGATGCAAAGCAAGTTGGTGTGAGTAAGGATGTGCTGGATTAGGGTAGGGAAGGGGATGTGATGAGTGGCACAGCAGGATGAGATTGAGTGTGGCTTTGCAGTAACGATTCGTGATCTACTGTGTTAATGGAAAGGTTTGCACCACTGCAGCCTGGTCCTCCTGATGACATCCCTGTTTGTGTCCTCCTGTGCAATGTCCAATGAGGCTGTGCTGGAGGGAAATGTGCACAAATCGTTGAAGATGGCAGGTGGCAGGTTTTTTTATACTGGTCCGACTCCAACTGGACCCAATTCTGAGCACCATACTTTTAGGAAGGATGTAAAGGCCTGAGAGAGGGTGCAGAAAAGATTTACCAGAATGGTTCCAGGGATGAGGGACTTCAGTTTCCTGGATAAACTGGAGAAGCTGGGATTATTCTCCTTAGAAGAGAGAAGATTGAGAGGAGATTTGACATTGTGTGTTGAAAATCATAAGGGGTCTAGACGGAGTAGATAGAGAGAAAATATTGCCATTGGCAAAGGGTCGAGAACCAAAGGATGTAGACTTAAGATGATTGGCAGAAGACCCAAAGGCAACATGAGGAAAAACCTGAGTATCTGGAATTTACAGACTTAATCATGGCTTTCAAAAGGGAATTGCATGAGTACCTGAAGGAAAAAGATTTTCAGGGCTACGGGGATTTGAAGGGAGCTGGGGAGGGGGGAGGGGAGCGCGGTGGGACTAGCTGAGTGCTCTTGCAGTGTGCCGGCATGGGTTCAATGGGCCGAATGCCCTCCTTCTGTGCTGTAACTATACTATTTCTGGAGCAGGAGTTGCTTGTACAGGATGCAAGGGCTGGGACCAATGTCCTTACTGCGAGAGTAGCTGGTGTTGTACGGAAGGGTTTAAATTACTATGGCTGAGTGAAAGTGAAGAACAAAATAAGGAAATAGAAAGAGGAGCAAAGTAAACAAGGAGTGAAGGAAAGCTGAAATAAAAAAGCAGATCAGAAGGAGGTCAGAATAAAATAAGTATGATCACCAAACAAACCTGTGATGGGGCGTGGGGAGGTGGGGGATTGTGTTGTAATGCACAAAATATTATGACTAAAATTGGTGAGCTGGTGGCATAATTTACTATGGGAGGGGTATGACATAATAACATTAACAGATGCTGCTTGGCCCAGGGTGGGGTGAGAGCTGAATATTCCTGGTTACTAAATATTCAAGATAGATAGATTGGGGTAAAAGGGAGAAATGGCAGTGTTAATCAAATATTCCATTACAGCACTAGAACCGGGGGTTCTAGGAATCACTACATGATCTGGGAGGTATTGATATTCATCAACCCCATTCTATTGCTTAAATTTAACTAGCAAATATTTAAAAGAAAAACATATTTGTTGCTACGTGAGATCGTAAAAGCTAATTTGGCTAATCTATTTGGTTAGAGTTAAGGAATAAGAAGGGAATAGTTACTCTATCGGCAGGATATTACAGACCACCAAACAATGAAAAAGAGTTAGAAGAAGGGATATGTTGCCAATTTAGAGAAAAATGCAGGAACAATAGACCGTAATAATGGGGGATTTTAATTATCCATAGATAGACTGTGATCAAAGTAATTGTAATGTATTTGCTTCATGGGTTCTGTAAAGTCCTTACACAATACCACAAATGCACACAAGGCACATTCTATGGACAAGGTCACTCCATGACCTGAACCTTTATTCACAGGACCAAGAAGTGATGACCCTGCGTGGGACCTCCCTTTATATACCTGGATGACCAGGTGAGGAGTGTCTCCCACAAGTTCACCCCCTGTGGTCAAGGTGTGCATTTCTTATGTATATACAGTATTGCAGTGTTGCTACATGAAGGTTACATACATAGAAACATAGGACCCAAGTTTCCACATGATTTGCGCCTGATTTTTAGAAGCAACTGGTGGAGAACGGACTATCTTAGAAATCGCAATTCTCCACATTTTTTTTCTGCAGTTCTAGTCAGTTAGAACAGTTTCACTTTGGAACAGAATTTTTTCTTCAAAAGGGGGCGTGTCTGGCCACTGACACCTGATTTCAAAGTTTCCACAGTGAAAACATACTCCAAACTAACTTAGAATGGAGCAAGTGAAGATTTTTGGAGAACTGAAAAAACCTTGTCTACACATTAAAAAATCAGGCGCAGGTTACAAATTAGGCGTCCAGAACGAGGTGGGGGGGGGGGGGGGGGAAGGGAAGTCATTAAATTCTATAATAAATCCTTATTTATACTTCTACAAATATTATACAAATAAATCCAACCTGAATAAACATTTATAAGCCAAGAAAAGATTAAATAAAGCATCTTCCTACCTGTGTGAAAGTGCTTCAGCCAGGGAGAATGCTGCAGCCGTTCGTTCCCGCGGGGGGGGGGGAGGAGGAAGCCGTTCCCGACGGCGGGCGGGCGGGCGGGGGAAGGGAGGGAGTGTGGGCCCGACCGACCGACCGAACGCAGCGGCGGGGGAGGAAGCCGTTCCAGACGGCGGGCGGTGGGGGGAAGGAGACAGTGAGAAGGCTGCAGGAAGCCTCACAAGTTCAGCAGCCATTCCCGACGGCAGGGGCGGGGAGGCCGACGGGAAACGACTGCCTCAACTTTCTGAGGCTTCCTGCAGCCTTCTCACTGCTGCAAGAAGCCTCAGTGCTGATGTGCTGATGGCAATGTGCTTTTATTAAAAAATGTTCAAAAATTAAACAGCTACAAAGAACTCCAAAAATGGCCGAGTGTCAATGTTTCTTTCACACTGCGCGTGTGTGAACGCTCCAACGCGCACGCGCAGGGTTGCAGGCAGGAAAAAAACTAATTTAAATGGTACCCGCCCCCTCCCACTTACAAAATCGGCGCGAGTGGTAGGCTCCGTCCCTCTGGGCGCCGCGCCAGGCAGACAAGGAGCTGCAGGGCGCTCCAGAATCGCGCGTTTTTTTTCCGGCGCCATTTTTGGCACGAAAAACGGGCGCCCAGCTTGGAGGGGCGCCCGTTTTTTATCATGTGGAAACTTGGGCCCATAGAAACGTAGAAAATAGGTGCAGAAGTAGGCCATTCGGCCCTTCGAGCATGCACCACTATTCAATAAGATCATAGCTGATCCTGCATCTCAGTACCGCTTTCCCGCTTTCTCTCCATACCCCTTGATCCCTTTAGCCTACATGACATCACCTCCCCCTCAACATCTTATTGGGATCATAGGTTAAGTCGCTCGGGTGGTCTGCGCTCTCTCGTGGAGCGCCGCATTTGAGGCTCTGGTTGTTGAGCCTTGGTATGCGTGTCTGTCACCTGTGGTGATTCTGGCCTGTACCGGGCTGACCGCAGGGACTGTGCATGCTGCTGAATGTTCTTGTTGCTCGTTCACTGGCGGTGGTGTGAATACCATCTCGTGATCTTCCTCAGGTTCCTCAGTGTCCATGCTGAACCTTTTTTTTACTTGGTCCAGATGCTTGCGGCATATCTGCCCATTGTTAAGTTTAACCACTATGACCCCATTCCCCTCTTTGTCTATTACAGTACCCTCAAGCCATTTGGGCCCCAAAGCGTGGTTGAGAACAAACACGGGGTCATCAATTTCTTTACATTTCCCCCTTGAATTTCGGTCATGGTACACGTTTTGGGACTGGCACTTGCCCTCAACAATGTCGGACAGGACTGGATGAATGAGGGACAGCCGACTTTTGAGTGTTCGTTTCATGAGTAGCTCCGCGGGTGGGACCCCCATGAGCGAGTGCGGTCGGGACCTATAGGCCAGCAGGAGGCGCGATAGGCGGCATTGAAGGGAGGGTCCTTGAATCCGGAGCATGCCTTGTTTTATGATTTGGACCGCACGTTTTGTCTGGCCATTGGAGGCCGGCTTGAACAGTGCTGTCCTGACATGGTTAATGCCATTACCCGACATGAACTCCCGGAATTCGTAGCTTGTGAAACATGGGCCATTATCGCTAACAAGGATGTCCGGCAAGCCGTGGGTCGCAAAGACCGCGCGCAGACTCTCCATGGTGGTCGATGTCATGCACGAATTCAAAATGATGCACTCGATCCATTTCGAGTATGCATCAACCAAAATGAGATACATTTTTCCCATGAACGGACCCGCGTAGTCTATGTGAATATGTGACCATGGCCTGCTGGGCCAGGGCCACAGGCTGAGCGGGGTCTCCCTGGGGGCATGACCTAGCTGGGCAACGTTGTGCACCTGCGAACACAGTTTTCCAGGTCTGAATCAATTCCCGGCCACCATACATGTGACTGGGCAATGGCCTTCATCAGCACGATGCCTGGGTGCTCGCTGTGGAGTTCCCTGATGAATGCTTTCCTGCCCCTCTGGGGCATGACTACCCGGCTGCCCCATAGTAGGCAGTTGGCTTGGATGGAGAGCTCATCCATCCGCCTGTGAAACGGTCTGAACTCCTCAGGGCATGGTCCGTGTGCGGGCACCCAATCCCCAGTCAGGACACATTTCTTGATCAAGGATAGGAGGGGATCTCTGTTGGTCCAGATTTTGATCTGGCGGGCTGTGATGGAGGAGCCTGTGCTGTCAAAGGCATCGACAGCCATGACCATCTCAGCGCTTTGCTCTGCTGCCCCCTCGGTGGTGGCCAGTGGAAGCCTGCTGAGCGTGCCAGTGCAATTTTTGTTGCCGGGCGGTGCCAGATGGTGTATTCATACGCAGTGAGCATGAAAGCCCATCGCTGTATGCGAGCTGACGCATTGCCATTGACGGCCTTGCCGTCAGACAGCAGGGATGTTAACAGCTTGTGGTCCGTTTCTAAATTGAACCTCCTGCCAAAAAGATACTGCTGCATCTTTTTCACCCCATAGACACATGCGGGTGCTTCCTTCTCAGACATCCCATATCCTTGTTCAGCTTGAGAGAGTGACCTGGAGGCATAAGCCACAGGTTGTAGTTGGCCCTCAGCATTGCCCTGCTGCAACACGCACCCAACCCCATAGGACGATGCATCACATGTCAGAACCAATTTCTTATGGGGGTCGTACAGGGTCAACAACTTATTTGAACAAAGTAGATTCTGCGCCCGATTGAAAGCCCGTTCCTGACAGTCCCCCCAAAACCAATCTCAACCCTTACACAGGAGCACGTGTAGCGGCTCCAACAATGTGCTTAAGTTCGCAGAAAGTTCCCGAAATAGTTCAAGAGTCCCAGAAATGAACGCAACTCCGATGTGTTGCAGGGCCTGGGCGCTCGTCGAATCACCTCCGTTTTGGATTCGGTAGGCCGAATCCCATCTACAGCAACCCTCCTGCCCAGAATCTCGACCTCGGGAGCCAAAAACACACACTTAGACTTCTTGAGTCACAGGCCTACAGACGGCGTAGCACCTCCTCCAGGTTGTGGAGGTGTTCCTCGGTGTCACGACCGGTGATGAGGATGTCGTCCGGAAATACGATTGTTCCAGGAATGGATTTGAGCAGGCTTTCCATGTTTCATTGAAGAATCACAGCCGCTAATCGAATGCCGAACGGACACCTGTTGTAAACAAACAGTCCCTTGTGCGTGGTGATGGTGGTCAGTAGTTTAGATTCGTCGGCCAGTTCTTGGGTCATGTAGGCTGGAGTGAGGTCCAACTTGGTGAACAGCTTGCCGCCTGCCAGCGTGGCAAAAAGGTCCTCCACTCTCGGGAGCAGGTATTGGTCTTGTAGGGACACCCGGTTGATAGTGGCCTTGTAGTCGCCACAGATCCTGACTGAGCCACCCACTTTTAGAACGGGAACAATGGGACTTGCCCAGTCGCTGAATTCAACGGGAGACATGATGCCCTTTCTCAGCAACTGGTCCAACTCGCTCTCAATTTTCTCCCGCATCACATACGGCACAACTTTGGCTTTGTGGTGCACTGGTCTGGCGTCCGGTGTGATGCGAATCACTACTTTGGTACCTTTGAACGTCCTGACGCCAGATTGAAATAGTGACTCACATTGCTGTAGGACCTGTGAGCATAAACTTCGCTCCACAGATGACATGGCGTGCACATCCCCCCATTTCCAGTTCATCTCAGCGAACCAGCTCCTCCCCAACAGTGCGGGACCATTGCCCGGGACAATCCAGAGCGGCAGCCGGTTCACCAATCCATTGTGAGTGACCGCCAACATTGCTCTGCCTAGCACTGGAATGATTTATTTGGTGTAATTGCGTCTCATGCATTCGAGATGGGTCTGCTGGCTTTGAGTGGCCACAGCTTTTTGAATTGTTGAACACTCAAGAATGACTGGCTGGCCCCTGTGTCCAGCTCCATGCGTATGGGGATGCCGTTTAATAGGACTTTCATCATCATAGGTGGTGTTTTGGTATATGAGCTGTGAATGTTTGCTACATGAACCCGCTGAACTTCAGCGTCCATTGATTTGCCCCAAGCATCATCCTGCCTCGCAGACCCCTCATCTGGTTCATCCGTCTCATATATTAGCCTGGTTACAGGCTTTCTGCACATTCTGGCTAAATGGTCACTGCGGTTACAATTTCTGCAGACGAACTGTTGAAACCTGCAAGTCCTGGCAGCATGTCTGCCCCCCCACCTCCAGCATGAACTGAGATTCCCATTGTTGTGAACAAAAGAGCTGTTACAAGGCATTCCTCGCTGATTGTCCCTTTGACTGCTCTTGAGCACCCTGTTAGTGGGTGTCAATGGCCCCATCTCGGGCCGCATTGTCCACTGCGGGGGCGTAAATGTCCATTCAGCCTGTCATTGTCTCTGTTGGAGACTTACTCTTGAGTCTATTGCTGCCTGGGGTGTGTTGAACTGCCCTTGCCTGCCTGCGGGGCTCTGTGTCGGGTTTATGAAATTTACTCCCTGATCCATCGCCACGTTGGAGGCAGAATTGCACACGTATATTATCTTGGTTTCCTCCTCCCCTGCCATAAAAGTCTGAGCCATCAACGCCGCCGCTTCCAAGGTCAGGTCCTTGGTCTCAATTAGCTTTCTGAAAATCCCAGCATGACCGATGCCCTCAATAAAGAAATCCCTTAGCATTTCCCCCCTGCAGGCTGCTGTGAACTTACAGAGGCTGGCCAAGCGCTGGAGGTCCGCAACGAAATCCGGTATGCTCTGTCCTTCCCGACGTCGGTATGTATAGAATCTGTGTCCGGCCTTGTGTACGCTGCTCGCCGGTTTAAGGTGCTCACAGATTAGTTTGCTGAGCTCTTCAAAGGTTTCTTGGGTGCTAGCAGGTCTTTCATGAGCGTGTAAGTCTTGGGTCCACAGCTGGTCAGCAGATGAGCCCTTCGCTTGTCGGCCGCTGCATCTCCCAGCCAATCCTTCGTGACAAAACTCTGCTGGAGCCTCTCAATGAAATCATCCCAGTCCTCACCAACACAGTACCGTTCATCTGTGCTGCCAGTGGCCATTCTCGTGGGTCGTTGATTCCCGTTTCTCGTCGCCAATGTAAAGTCCTTACACAATACCACAAATCCACACGAGGCACATTCTATGGACAAGGTCACTCCATTCCCAGGACCAAGAAGTGCTGACCCTGCGTGGGACCTCCCTTTATATACCTGGATGACCAGGTGAAGAGTGTCTCCCACAAGTTCATCCCCTATGGTCAAGGTGTGTATTTCTTATGTATATACAGTATTGCAGTGTTGTTACATAAAGGTTACATACATGACAAGTTCTTTGCTTAAGAATTCATAGCAACACATTGCTTTAAGAACTAGTTGGTTAATTAACAAAGGTTTGACAATCACACTACACATTACCACATTACCAGTTCATCCACGAGGCTCACAACTGCATACATCATTGCGGATGACCTCGATTCAACTGCCTAACTGACTGGGGAATAGGCTTTCTTCAATCTGGTACTGTGTAATGAGACAGGATTAATAAATGATCTCATAGTTAAGGATCCTCCAGGAATGAGTTACCATAACATGGTTGAATTTCATATTCATTTGGATGGTGAGAAAGTTGGATCTCAAACCAGTGTCCTAAGCTTAAATAAAGGAGACTATAAAGGTATGAGGGCAGAGTTGGCTAAAGTGGACTGGGAAAATAGATTAAAATATGGGACGGTTGATGAGCAGTGCAGACATTTAAGGAGATATTTCATAAATAGCAACAAAAATATGAGAAGGAAAGACTGTAAGAGAAGGGATAACCTTCCATGGCTAACTAAGGAAATAAGGGATGGTATCAAATTGAAAAAAAGGTCATACAATGTGGCCAAGACTAGTGGGAGGCCAGAGAATTGGGAAACTTTTAAAAGCCAGCCAAGAACGACTAAAAAACTGATAAAGAGAGGGAAGATAGATTATGAAAGTAAACAAGCATGAAATATAAAAACAGATAGTAAGAGTTTCTATAGGTACATAAAAAGGAAAAGAGTGGCTAAAGTAAATGTTGGTCCCCAAGAGGATGGGACTGGGGATATTAATAAAGGATAACAGGGAAATGGCAGAGACATTGAAGAAATATTTTGTATCGGTCTTCACGGTCGAAGACACTAAAAACATCCCAATAGTGGATAATCAAGGGGCTATAGGGAGGGAGGAACTTAATATAATCACTATCACAAATGAAGTAGCACTTGGTAAAATAATGGGACTAAAGGCAGACAAGGTTCATTCTCTGGCTGGCAACCAGTAACTAGTGGGGTGCCGCAGGGATCAGTGCTGGGACCACAACTATTTACAATCTATATTAATGACTTGGAAGAAGGGACTGAGTGTAACGTAGACAAGTTTTCTGATGATACAAAGTTGGGAGGAAAGGCAATGTGTGAGGAGGACACAAAAAATCTGCAAAAGGACAGAGACAGGCTAAGTGAGTGGTCAAAAATTTGGCAGATGGAGTATAATGTTGGAAAGTGCGAGGTCATGCACTTTGGCAGAAAAAAATCAAAGAGCAAGTTATTATTTAAATGGAGAAAGTTTGCAAAGTGCCACAGTACAGAGGGACCTAGGGGTACTTGTGCATGAAACACAAAATGATAGTATGCAGATACAGCAAGTGATCAGGAAGGCCAATGGAATCTTGGCCTTTATTGCAAAGGGGATGGTGTATAAAAGCGGGGATGTCTTGCTACAGTTGTACAGGGTATTGCTGAGGCCGCTCCTGGAATACTGCGTACAGTTTTGGTTTCCATATTTACGAAAGGATATACTTGCTTTGGAGGCTGTTCAGAGAAGGTTCACTAGGTTGATTCTAGAGATGAGGGGATTGACTTATGAGGAAAGGTTGAGTAGGTTGGGCCTCTATTCATTGGAATTCAGGAGAATGAGAGGTGATCTTATCGAACCGTATAAAATTATGAGGGGGCTTGACAAGGTGGATGCAGAGAGGATGTTTCAATTGATAGGGAAGACTAGAACTAGCGGGCATAATCTTAGAATAAGGGGCCGCCCATTTAAAACTGAGATGAGGAGAAATTTCTTCTCTCAGAGGATTGTAAATTTGTGGAATTCGCTGCCTCAGAGAGCTGTGGAAGCTGGGATATGAAATAAATTTATGACAGAAATAGATAGTTTCTTAAACGATAAGGGGATAAGGGGTTATGGGTCGCGGGCGGGGAGGTGGAGCTGAGTCCATGATCAGATCAGCCATGATCTTATTGAATGGAGGAGCAGGCTCGAGGGACTGTATGGCCTACTCCTGCTCCTATTTCTTATGTTCTTATGTTCTTATGTAAGTCCTCTGGACCTGATGGCTTACAAAGATCTTAAAAGAAGTGTCTGCAGAGATAATGGATGCATTGGTTGTAATCTACCAAAATTGCCTGGATTCTGGGGCAGTCCCAGCAGATTGGAAAACTGCAAATGAAATGCCCCTATTTAAAAAAGGAGACAGACAAAAAGCAGGAAATATAGACCAGTTAGCATAACATCTGTTGCTGGGAAAATGTTGGAGTCCATTATTCAGGAAGCAGTAGCGGGACATTTGGAAAAGCATAATTCAATCAAGTCGAGTCAGCATGGTTTTATGAAAGGGAAATCATATTTGACAAATTTGCTGGAGCTCTTTGAGGATATAACGAGCAGGGTGGATAACGGGGAACCAGTGGATGTGGTGTATTTGGATTTCCAGAAGACGTTCGATAAGGTGCCACATAAAATATTACTGCACAAGATAAAAGTTCAAGGGGTTGGGGGTAATATATTAGCATGGATAGAGGATTGGCTAACTAACAGAAAACAGAGAGTTTGGGATAAATGGGTCATTTTCCGGTTGGCAAACAATGACTAGTGGGGTGCTGCAGGGATCGGTGCTGGGACTCCAACTATTACAATCTATATTAATGACTTGGATGAAGGGCCAGAGTATAATGTAGCCAAGTTTGTTGATGATACAAAGATGGGTGAGAAAGAAAATTGTGAGGAGGACACACAAAATTTGCAAAGCAATATAGACAGGCTAAGTGAGTGGGCACAAATTTGGCAGATGGAGTATAATGTGGGAAAATGTGAGGTTATCCACAGATCAGGAGTGCAGGACTGAAGTGCAACCAAATAATGGAAGAGGGGCTGCAACCTCGCACCTTCCATAAAAACATGGAACACGGACTCCTCCAGACTGCAGAAAATTCAGGCGGCCTGGGGGCACGTGAACCGACTTAAAAACTTATTGCACGGGACTGCTCCATGCACCACCCTCCAAGTCAAGTCCCCAATAAATAAGGGGAGAACTCCCACATAGAGAGCACTCCATTGGGGAGCAACAGCTTTACAACTCTTTTGTTGAGAACAATAAATCAATTAAAATCAAGTGCCCCCTGATTAAAGGGGGAGGGGGCGGGGGAGAAACACTCCATACACTCTTCAAGTGCCTTTTTTTTGTTGTTTCTTTGGGGGGATTTTTTAGGGCACTAAAAAAACAAATTATACAAGTGCCCCCTGGCTAAAAGTGGGAGGGCACTAAAACCTGGCACAATAAACAAATTAAACCTTAAAACATATAAAATCAAATTAAAATTTGGTTGCCGGGGGTGATGATGCACTCCAGTCCCTCCGGCGACCCCTCTCGCGGAAGGCCGCGAGCGTACCGGTGGACACCATGTGCTCCATCTCCAGGGACACCCTGGCTCAGCTGTAACCGCGGAAGAGAGGCAGGCAGTCAGGCTGAACGACCCCCTCGACCGCCCGCTGCCTGGACCGGCTGATGGTCCCCTTGGCCATGCCCAGGAGCAGTCCTACGAGGAGGCCCTCGGACCTACCTGCTCCCATCCGCACAGGGTGCCCAAAGATCAGGAGTGTGGGACTGAAGTGCAATCAGAATTTGAGGAGCAGCCCCTTTAAATAATGGAACAGGGGCTGCAACCTCGCACATTCCATAAAAATGTGGAACACGGACTCCTCCAGACCGCAGAAATTGCAGGTGGCCTGGGAGCCTGTGAACCGACTTAAAAACTTATTGCACGGGACTGCTCCGTGCACCACCCTCCAGGCCAAGTCCCCAATAAATAAGGGGAGGACTCCCGCGTAGAGAGCACTCCATCGGGGAGCAACAGTTCTACAACTCTTTTGTTGCAAAACGAAAATAAACATTAAATCAAGTGCCCCCTGATTAAAGGAGAGGGACACTCCAAACAGTTTTCAAGTGCCCTTTTTTGTTTTTTTGGGGCTTTTTTGTGGGGGTTTTGTGGGTTTTTTTTGGCACTAAAACCACAAATTATACAAGTGCCCCCTGGCTAAAATGGGAGGGGGACACTAAAACCCGGCAATAAAACAAACTAAAATTTAAAACATATAAAATCAAATTAAAATTTGGTTGCTGGGGTTGATGATGCACTCCAGTCCCTCTGGCGCCCACCTCATACGGAAGGCCGCGAGCATACCGGTGGACACCGCGTGCTCCATCTCCAGGGACACCCTGGCTCAGATGTAACCGCGGAAGAGAGGCAGGCAGTCAGGCTGAATGATCCACTCGACCGCCCGCTGCCTGGACCGGCTGATGGCCCCCTTGGCCGTGCCCAGGAGCAGTCCTACAAGGAGGCCCTCGGACCTGCCCGCTCCCCTCCGCACAGGTTGCCCAAAGATCAGGAGTGTGGGACTGAAGTGCAACCAGAATTTGAGGAGCAGCCCCTTTAAATAATGGAACAGGGGTTGCAACTTCGCACAATCAACAAAAACATGGGACACGGACTCTTCCAGACCGCAAAAATTGCAGCAAAATCTAGAGGCCCTTAGATAAGAAGATGAATTCAGATTAAAATGAGACATACAAAAGACACATATGACAAATCTAGGGCTAATAATATTAAAAATATCAAGCTGAAATATCTAAAATGTAGAGGAGCAACAAAAAGAAATAGAAGCTAAGAGGAAGTGTTACGATAAACTGGTAGGTAATATAAAGGGAAATAGGAAAAGGTTTTATAAACACATGAAAAGTTAAAGGTGCAAAAACAGTGTAGGGATGATCAAAAAGGAAATTTTCTGAGAGGATAATGGAATGACAGCACTTTGCCTTGGTTTTTACAGAAGAGTGTGGTGGTGGGAATGAAAGGGTGAATGAGGAGGATGTAGAGCAATTAGATAGAATAACTAAAGATAAGGAAGTAATATTAAAACATTGATGGAACTGAA